>NC_136109.1:26268600-26868600 GCF_965212315.1 Lampetra planeri | reverse complement strand
GGCCAGTTTGGTTTGGCTCAGCAGAACTCCAGTCCCAAAAGACTCGCCACAAACGCCAAGATGATGAATTGTAATGCAGAAACTGAAGTGGCCTGGTCTGTTAAAAAAGAAAGTCACATTGTGGATTTTAACAAGACCACAGTTATCGCATGTGCACATCTCTCAATAAATCATCTAAGTTAATATTGGGGGAAAAGAAGTCTTGATTTAAATGAATGATCAAATGATGGATTAGTATGCAATGGGGAGAAGTCCTACTTACTACATGGGAGGGTGATGAGTTGGCTCCATTCGCTCCACTCCCCATTGTTGGCAGCATCCTTTGCTGCCACTTGGATAGCATATTGGATGCCTGGTGCCACACCAGTCAAGGTGTAGCTGTACGTGTTATAGCCCGAGACTTCCACCTGAAAGGTGAAAAGCAACGCTTTCAACTACACTTAAGTAAATACTTTGCAATGTTTCAATCGCGTAACTAACGTCCCAACCAAATATGGGTAGTAAAATTGCACGTGCTTGTGCCTTCCCCGTCACTGAAAACCAGACGTGCGTGTGCCTTTCACGTCGCTAAAAACAATCCCCATGAAGGTTAAAATGTATTTGCTATTCAGTTAGAAGTCTGACCCTGAACTATGTATACCTGGATGATATGAAAAAATCGAAATACCTTCACAAATGTTTTTTTTTACTTAAGTTAAACTATTGATGCTACATCTAAACTCAATATAGCACGTGTAAAAAATAACCACAAATGGCAAGATGTACCACATGGGTGACGTTGAACCTTAGTCGATATTGCAGGGGGAAGACCTCTGGCAGTCGCCAGGAGGCTGGTGAAGCCCAGCGCACGGACACTGAAGGTCTGGATGGACGTGGTGACAGACCTGATGGGCAGGTCTGCAGTACCACTGGATGCTCAGGTCTCACTGGGGCAGGGAGGGAGGGGAGCACAACGGTGGGGACACCCATAGCTAAGCTGTGACTGCCAGGGCTTGATTGCTCTTCATATTTTCCAGGTCACTGGTAGATCGGCGTTGACACGTGAAAAATAGCCACAGCCATCGCGAGAGCGATACTGGATGTGGTGGTGTGGGTACTGGAAAGATGTCCTTGGTTGCTGACCCAGATCGAGCTGAAATTAGTCCCTCGTTAAACATTTTTATTCGGCTTCAGCACGAGACTACAGGATGGAAACAACCATTCTGCCTTCTTGGTTCTTTCGGTAAAGTCACGTAGAAGAGAAATAATAAAATAATAAAAATTAAACATAATAGAATATTTTAGATTATTTTATTATTTTTCTTCTACGTGACTTTACCGAAAGAACCAAGAAGATGAATCCCTGCAGTCACGAAAGCTTTAAATCGAAACCATTCTGCCATTGCAGTCTTTCAGCTGCAGCTTCTACAATGTTATATAATCCAGATGTATATTTCCTCCTGTTAACATGACATTACTGTCCATGCTGCAGAAGCGTTGCATGCCAATACAGATTAAAATTAATCTTTAGTGTACTTTTATTTGCAAATATTTTCTACTTAGTGTAAATTATCAAGAGGTGACTTTAATGAACACAAGAGTCCACAAACTTATTTCAACACCTAAGCGGGTTAAGCAACATACCGCAATGCATAACAAAATCTGAAATTATAACCTGCTGGCTTTGACATTCTGTCAGCAAACATGAAGCAGGTTCAGACAGCATTAAAGCCATACACAGCAAGGTAGGTTTGGGCCTTACGGATGGTTTTTAATTGAAGCTGAACGGATGAATTTGTAACGCCAAAGGAATTTGAGGCTGACACACGCAACTCAAGAGTCGACGATGGACTTCCCAGCCATGCGCCGATGCACACATTGCCACCACCCAGCAATGTGCAGTCTACAACCGTGTCATTGTCCAAGAACCTACAACCAAGAGCAAGGAAGGGCCACAACAAAAACCATGGTTAATGACGAATATTGACACTTGACATAGGTCTTACGTTTCCCTTGCTGTGTTGTTTTTAAATACAGTAGCACATGTTCAAATGTAAAATTCGTTAAAGCAAACCTTCTTTAGAGATATAAACCAATGCTACTGTACATGGTGTATCATACTGTTCAACAGTTAACTTTACACATGCACAGTATTAATTGTATTGGCAATGAACTTGGGACTTTTCTTACCGGTACTGGGCCTTGAAGTTTATCTTGTTCTCATTACTCCACACGCACTTGAAATGTATGTAATTCACTGCTCTGCATTGTATTTTTGCTGTTTTTGGCATTGCTAGGGAAAACAATGGAAAATAATAAAAATACGCATTATTGTACATCACTTATAGGCATTTGAATATACTCGACACACTTAAGTCAATGTTTTTGGGATTATTTTGTACATCAATCTGAACGTTTCTGAAATGCAGAGAATTGCTTAATTTACACGCACACAGCACCGCTATATACATGTAAACACGTGCATTCTGAGGCCCCATTTTTTAAACCTGGTCAAACTCCCACGGCATTGGGAGCCCTTCATCTCGTAGGGGATTGAGAAAAGGCCGTGTATATTATAACATCTTTTTTTGTAGAGATTTGTTTAAGTTACGGAATAACTATAAATACTGCCGGATGAAGGCGTTTCCACGTCGTGCGATGGGGCTTGTTTTATTATTCTCCACCACCGCACTGCTCAGTGTGGGTTTGTGATGAGGGGCCCAGAAGCAGCTTGTGTAGAATTCTTCGTGGTTGGGAATACAAAATTCGGGTCGCTGAATTTATAGTGCAGTGCACTCGTGGTGACTGTGCCATTGCTCCACTTCGTAAAAAAAATCCATTCATATATTTACGCACGCGCGCAAAACTGCATGCAAAGTTGCGGTCAATAACAAAAAAATCAAAACGCTGGGTCTGCATCTTACATCCGAGGTTGAGCAGAATGTAGTCTACAGCATCATTCGTGCCGGCAAGGGAACAGGAGTAGGACCCTGCGTGCTGGGCACTGGCATTGTTGAGCGTGAGGCGGTTCTGCCGGAGAGTGACGTCGCCGTTGAGTGTGAGTCCAGAGCCATTCAATGTCCACACGAATTGGCCACCCATTGTATCTTCAGGGAACCCACACTTCAAGGTGACCTCCGAGCCAAGAACGCCAAACACTGCGTGACAGTGTGACACACAGGGGATACAACTCCACCATGACGAAGACGTCAATCTGCACCTCGGATTAAACTATGACATTATGGGGGTGGGTTTTATGTGAAGCGATGTGCAGTCATGCATATTCAGAGGAAGGAGTCAAGTATTGCAGAACACGTGTACATGCCCAACGTGTGACATTTGCTTACACATAATAATTATATCCAGAACTGCATATGTGTTAAATTACGATTTAAAGCTTTCGTGACTGCTGGGATTCATCTTCTTGGTTCTTTCGGTCAAGTCACGTAGAAGGGAAGTAATAAAATTATAAAAATAAAACATAATAAAATAATTCTCACGACGTTTCGGCTGCTTGCGTTGTGGCCGAAACGTCGTGAGAATTATTTTGTTATGTTTTATTTCTATTATTTTATTACTTCCCTTCTACGTGACTTGACCGAAAGAACCAAGAAGATGCATATGTGTTCATTTACATTCCATTTTGTTAATCCAATGCTGGATAAGGACCTCCCCACGCCTTACGGGCCAGGATATCTTACCATTATGGATGTTGCTGCATTGGACAAGACTGGCCACAATGCCTATTGTACTTGTATTTTTCACGCAGTACTTATCCAGGCTCAGCTCATCGTAGCTTCCGACATCGAGTGCATTCCGGATGATGTATAGGCACACCATCAATACTGTATTATGTCGAAACTGCTATTTAGTTCCATGAGTTGAGTCATTGTATGTACACCTTCAATTAAAAAAACAACACCTCAAAGGAAGGTGACTTCAACAAGAATATAATCGAGTATAGCGGGTTCGCGATTTGGTCATCGGCCCAGTGATGTATTCAGAGCAGCGTAGATGTGCGGTAATGATTTTTGAAAGGCAATGGGGGTCCTTTTTCCTTCAACAGTGCAATCAATTCACGTGTAACCACAAAGGGACGATGGGATGCAGAAATACCCACCCTGCTTCGTCCCTACGTAGACTTGGGGGCTCCACTCACTCCACCTGCCCAGAAAGATGTCGTGGCAATGCACACGCACCACGTACGGCTCCCCTTGACGGGCGTCAGTGATGGTGAAATGATTCTCGTTCAATTCCACCTGCCAACAGAGGTACGGGGCATCCGCTACGTCCACGACTCGAGTCACCGACAAAACACTCCAATCAAAGTCAAATATAACAGTTTAACACGTCGGCTTTCGCGACCAATATTATCCACAATAGAGGGTTTTTTTGGCTTAGATAATTGTTTGCCGTACGGTACTTGTGTTTGCATCCATGTTGCTCTTGTTTCAATGTTCTGCAGTAACTGTATACTAAAATTAGTTTTAGTTTTAAAGCAGGTTATTAAAACGATAAATTTAGTAATTTCAAAAGGTCTACATATCTTTTTTGGACGCAAGTATGTTGGGATTTAATCTTTTGAATTACACATCTTTGTGCACTGCAATAGACATTGTACACTACACAGCCGTGACAAAACGTGTATACTCTACTGTGATGATATAGAACAGGTGAATCCCAGCATACTTAGCATGTCGAGATGACATCACAGCACTTGTACATATTCTGCACAGAGCCATGTGAAGGCTACCAATGGTGGCATTTTTTATTTTAGCGCAGCAGAAGTACCTCGCTGCTCATTCACATAAGCCACAAGTATTTGCCTAGTTATTCCTGAACCCTTAGGGAAGGAAGGTAGCCACCTGTCAGTAAAAATAACACAGTGCTGGGGTTGGGCAGAGCGATTAAAGTGCAAAACTCCTCTTTATCCACGACCTATAACCTGCTACTATTCTTCCTATTATGCATTGTCATCTTAGGATAACAGGACGCACAGCATTCGTATTTTGCCCCCACATCGCCATGGTAAGAGAAGTTCTAGTCTACAGGTACTCCTCTATTTACGAAAATTCGACTTACGATCTTTCATAGATACGAACAAACCTGTCCGTATGTCCAGTTGCCTGTTCAGACCGAGAGTCGTAAGTTCAACCGCCGGGCCATACATGGCGGTGGTGGCATCTACATCTGCAGAACATGAAGGACCAGTGGCATCTACATCTACAGGAGATTATACAACTTGTAAATCCATTCCCCGTGTTTAGTGTACACCCCGACAATATGTTTGGAATCGACGGGAGTAATGTTGGACTTACGAACAAATCGACTTGCAAACAGACCTCTGTATTCGTCTTGGTTCTTTCGGTAAAGTCACGTAGAAGGGAAATAATAAAATAATAAAAATAAAACATAATAAAATAATATTACATTACTTTATAATTGTATTTTATTGTATTATTTTAATATAGTATTTATTTTATTATATTATTATATTGTTATATAATTATATTTTATTACTTTATTATAATATTATATTATATTGTTATATTATTTTATTATGTGAAATATTTTATTATTTAATTATTTCCCTTCTACGTTACTTTACCGAAAGAACCAAGAAGATGAATCTCTGCAGTCACGAAAGCTTTAAATCGAAATTTAGACCTCTGGAACCTAACTCGTTCGTAAGTAGAGGAGTCCCTGCCTATACGAGTACGGTGCCCTGCCTGTACTCACCGTTTGCCAGCTTGATGTTTGATTCGGCTTGTAGTCCATTTCATACTTGAGTTGCATGACACTATTCCACGTGGACGGCTCCTGCCAGGTGACAAGAATGCTGCTTTTGGCATTCTTCACACGGTGCGCCGTCACGTTCTCTGGAGGATCCGGCTGAACTGATTGTTTTGACACAACATGCAAAAATGGCACATTCTAGTTAGACACGGCAGTGTGTGTGTGCGTGCCAAAGTAGGCATTCAACCACACGTGTCCTTGCTGGAGTGAAAATGTGAAATAAACTCCGTACAGAGGCTATTACTCTATACTCCACTGCATATGTACCGACGGTAATAATTTCACTGGTAATGATGCATGAGTGTGTTGATTTGAAGTTGTACTCTTAGGTTCGCAATACATGCATCGTATCATACACACAGGGATCGATTATTGCCGATTAATGTACAATGTTGCATCTAATTGTATTACCTACCCTGTACGGGAGTGGAGGCTACATTTACCAATAATTATATATGTTTTAATCGTGTCAACACCCAATCGTGACCGTTCGTCGAATCGCAAAGAGATGGCAAACAGACACATGCTTAATGGATACGTTGCAGGCGTTAAAATACATCATGGTCTCGTTTATTTAAATATATCATGGTTTCATTTTTTTCACAATAACACCCACTGTATTGTACGAATAGTAGTTATACACAAAACATAAATGTCTTCTCGCTGGGCATTGCTCATTTACCTATGTATGATGGATCTGAGCCAGTGATACAACGTTTACATTGTTTGCGTAAGACAAATAGAGTTGTCAGACATGATTACGGAAACATACGTATCGTCAATCCTGGTGTTGCTTCACATAACCGCTGCTCACCCCTGACCTGTCGAGTTTATACACACATCATGAGCAAAACACACAGCAGCCATATTGCAGTTATAACGTACCGATGTTATCCGTGTAGGTGGCGGTAACATTTGTGGATCCGAGGTCGTTGACTGCAGTTACTGAGAGTGTGAACATCTCAACAGAAAACAAATTTACATTTCGTATAAGACAGCTGTCTTTACTTTCTGTGAGACAATCTTTGAATGATTTGTCCCTAAAACACACACACACACACACATTTTTTTCAGTCCACAGTAATTCATACCCGAAGTGATTATGATTATGCATTCATGTAAATTAAAGATGTATTCCTGAATTTTCGAATGAAGTCATGTCAATGACACAGATATGACATTTCAGATGAGCTCAGGCATTATTTTTTCAAATAGATCCAAAAATGTGACGTCACCAGAAGCAACATCGTTGCTTCTGGTCACAGGTACAGTTGGCACTGTACCTGCCAAAAGTGCTGCCACCTGACATCGGTTTGGCAATACGCGATGTCACTTTGCTTAATTTACGACATGTAAATGTTTGCATATGAAGTTTCGTTTTTACTGTGTAATAAAATAAGTATAAATTAAAGTACCATTTGTTTTGATATTCAATTACGGATCATACACGATGAAAGTTGCTAAAATCAAATAATGTTACGTGGCCGTCCCTCTCTCCAGCCACCAAAACTTGTGTTGCCTCCGAAACGTCGTGATTTTTATTTTATTTTTTATTAATTTTAATGTTTTACCTACGTGACTTTACCGAAAAAACCCAAGAATATGAATCCTTGCAGTCACGACAGCTTCAAATCTAGAATATTATAAAAGTACCGTCGGTCAACCCCATCCTGCACTTCCTCACGTCCCCCCTGAGTGGCCCCGTTTTGCACGTGACTACCCCCAGGACCCCCCCCTCCTCCCCGCATATCGTCCCAGTACCCCACGCACTCCCCCATCCATGCTTCCCCTCGTTGGCGACCCCCCACCCGCGCCCACCACCCAAGTACCAGCCACCCGTGCCCCCCTCCGCTCTGCGCGCTGTGCGAAGCATGGCCCCCCAGGCCAGTCAGAACGCGTGCTGAGCGGCGCGTGGCCAGCCAGGCTGCAAAACTTTTTTTTTCTCATATAGTATGATTTGCAAAAGGGGTGTAAACATCTGAAATATGTGATATCTGAAAAAAGAACATGGAATATTAAACTCATGCCGACTGTACTTCAGTACCGAATGATGAAATTTGGAATGCAATGTCCAGAGCATGCCACTGTACAGTATCAGGAGAATGCAAAGCAAATAAACACATTCCTGCGGAGGGAGCTGGTAGGAACGTTGGGTTGCTCGGTCAATGGCCAGGGTCAACGGCGGCGTGGTGTATTCCGCAAATATGGCCGACTGTGAGGGCGGGCACAAGCCGGCGTGAGTAGGTTAAACGTTGAGTTTTATAAGGGCACCACGGGGTGACCAGCCCCTCCCCACCCAGCCCCACCCCTCCCACCTAGCCCCACCCTCCCCACCCAGCCCCTCCTCACCCTCCCCACCCAGCCCCTCCCCACCCTCCCCTCTCCACCCAGCCCCACCCCTCCCATTTTTGGATGCACGGCGGACGGACACAATAATCCGCTGTGGGCTGGTGGAACCAGGTGGTTCCTACCAGTATGATTCTGCAGCTGTGCTGTTGCTCACCAGTACACGGCAGTGTAATTGGTGGGCAGGAAAGTTTCTCTGTTTAAATGGAAGGTGCAGAGACAATTCGAGTAATCTTTGCACCTGCATGAGACGTTTATCGAATGTGGAGGATCTGAAATGCACAAGAAAAATGCGGTTTGTTCAGATATCACTCAACTTACACCATTTAAATAAACACAAAACCCAACTTGGCAAATTCGCGTAATGCTCATATTATTTCTCCCTGCGCATACTCACATCCTGGCTTGAAATTAACGCGGTCCAACTCGCGGCCCGTGCTGGCATCGTGGCACGAGTATTCTCCTCGATTCGAGAGGGCGACTTTCTTTAATCTCAGGAGGGTGCTCTGAATGAAGAGGTCGGAGCTGTTGTGCATCGCTGAGCCGTTCAGTCGCCACACAACAACGACGACGACCTTGTCGGCCGTGCTCGCAGGCAGACAACGCATCTCAAACGGCAGTCCGATTTCCCCGTAAAGGAATCTGAGCGAGCCTGCGAATACAAACAAGGGGAACAACAACAAAAGATACAAATATCCTCCGTAATTTTTGCTCGCGAGTAACACCTATAAAGGTCGGAACGGTACACGAGGGGGTGGGTGGGTGGCCAGCACCACGCCCGACCGCCTTTGCCTCTCTAGTAGCGATGTTTACACACCGCACCGGGTACTCATTTGAGGCCGAGTCGACCTAGGGGGAGGCCCAGGACCGGTTCAAATCATCGTCACTGGTGTTGGCCGTGAGCGGGAATCGAACTGGAATGGCTGGATTCAAAGCGCAGCGCGCTAACCACTCTCAGTTCACGTGGGGCAAAGGAACGGAAGATCCCGCTTGATGTCGCGTTAAGTGCTGCTCTGTCATTCTGCTAACCTAATGACAGTAGTTCGAATGAAGTTTGTGTTCACCCTGTATGCACTGTTATAGCTGACGTGTTGTCAATTCTATCACACCGACTTCAAGTAAGAATTGGTGTTGGTGGGAACACACGGTAAGGTAACACGAGAGCCAAAGAGGTAGACCACGATCTGACTGGTTGTCAAGCATCAAAACATTGCATCCAGCGAAAGACACACGAATGGTGAGAGATTCGTTTAATGACCACCCCAAGGAAGGTTTATGTTAAAAAAGAAACTGTTTCTCAACTTACTGGCAGTTGTCAACCAGCAAGTGAGAAGGAGAGCTGTAACAATGATGCACTTTTTCTCAAAGCACGCCATCTGCAAAAAACAAACCACACACACGCACACATAAATGGGCATAGACAAGAGTGTAAGCAGCTCTTGGGGTCAGTGAATTCTGTTGGTTTTCTCCCCCCCAAAGGAACAACGTTATTGTGGAGTGAGGCCGTGGCCCAGTGGCTCGCGCACTCCGACACGAACCTGGTCAGCACCGTTAGATTCCCAGCCAAACATCAGCGGCGGCTGGTACGGTGTGAAAAAAAACAATCATTATCAGGACTGCCGACACAAAGGCGGACGGGTGCTGTCCCACCCCCCTTCTCGCTGGCTTCAAGGCCACCTTCAGAGTCTGTCGGCGTTGCAGAGCGTGCGACGTGTTTGCCCGGCGCGTCTCACCTTTAGTCTCTCTCTCTCTCTTTCTTTATTTGAACCTATCTACGTGAATTTCGATTTAAAGCTTTCGTGACTGCAGGGATTCATCTTCTTGGTTCTTTCGGTAAAGTCACGTAGAATGGAAATACTAAAATAATAAAAATAAAACATAATAAAATAATTCTCACGACGTTTCGGCCACAACGCAAGCAGCCGTCCTCAGGTGAAGAACACCTGTTCCTCAGGTGAAGAACACCTGTTCTTCACACCTGTTCTTCACCTGAGGACGGCTGCTTGCGTTGTGGCCGAAACGTCGTGAGAATTATTTTATTATGTTTAATTGTTATTTTTTTTTTATTTCCATTCTACGTGACTTTACCGAAAGAACCAATAAGATCTATCTACGTGACTTTACCGAAAGACCCAAGAATACGAGACCCCCCCCCCCCCCCATTACACCATATTCATAGCTGCACATAGCACTCGGGATACCCCCCCACCCCCCCAAATAAATAAAACGCCAAACAGCAAACACACCTTACCTGCGAGTGGAATGTTATTGTTGAACGTCTTTTATCACCGTATACGCAGCCAGCAAGCCAGCCGTGCTAATCGGAGCTTTGCGAGTGTGTGTGTGTATAAACACACACCCTTCTACTAACACAGCCCTAACACACAAGCAGCATAACAACATCAGTTTAAAAGACTTCACCCCCTCCAAGACGCCCCCCTCCCTCTCCCCCCGGGTTTAAGCCCCTTTCGTCAGCGCTGGTTGCTGTCGAGCGCACGACCCAAAGCGACGGTGATGGAACCCGCGCTCGGCACCGCGCGCGTGTTCTCTCGCTTGGAGGGGGGCAGAGAGAGAGGGGAAGAGTGGGCGGATTTTGTGTGGACGAGTGTGTGTGTGGGGGTGGTGGTGGTTCGCTTTCGTGTTCATTTGCTGAAGTTCACCGTTGGGTTTTTTTAGGTTGCTGTTGGGCTGTGGCACAGGTTGGTTAAGAAATGAGCATATCTGTGAACCCCTTATAAGTGCCCGACCTTAGTACTGACCAATTCAGATCTTATTGGTCACCACGTGTCGCTTATACATTTCAACGTTCATCCTACAAAGTCCCATCACAAGGGACAAACACCAACATATAGACAATCACCACTAGTACACTCACCACCACTAGTACACTCACCACCACTACACTCACCACTACACTCACCACTAGTACACTCACCACTAGTACACTCACCACTAGTGCACTGACCACCACTAGTACACTCACCACCACTACACTCACCACTACACTCACCACTAGTACACTCACCACTAGTACACTCACCACTACACTCACGACGAGTACACTCACGCCTAGTACACACACCACCACTACACTCACCACTACACTCACCACTAGTACACTCACCATTACTACACTCACCACTAGTACACTCACCACTAGTACACTCACCATTACTACACTCACCACTACACTCACCACTAGTACACTCACCACTAGTACACTCACCACTACTACACTAACCACTACACTCACCACTAGTACACTCACCACTACTACACTCACCACTACTATCCTCACCACGAGTACACTCACCACTAGTACACTCACCACTACTACACTCACCACCACTACACTCACCACTGCACTTACGACTAGTACACTCACCATTAGTACACTCACCACTACACTCACGCCTAGTACACACACCACCACTACACTCACCACTACACTCACCACTAGTACACTCACCACCACTACACTCACCACTACACTCACCACTAGTACACTCACCACTAGTACACTCACCACTACTACACTAACCACTACACTCATCACTAGTACATTCACCACTACACTCACCACTACTACACTCCCCACTACTACACTCACCACTACTACACTCACCACTACTACACTCACCACCACTACACTCACCACTAGTACACTCACCACTACTACACTCACCACGAGTACACTCACCACTAGTACACTCACCATTGCTACACTCACCACTACATACTTGTGAACCCCTTATAAGTGCCCGATCTTATTACAGACCAATTCAGAGACCTTATTAGTCACCACGTGCCCCTTATCAATCTCAACGTTCATCCGACAAAGCCCCATCACAAGTGATAACACAAACAGACACATTATAATGTTTTGCCCGTATTGAAACGGCTGTACGTCGTATGGACGTGTAAACTCAATTTCCCTTTACAAGAATACGGTTGTAAACCGTGTGGGTTGACAGCTATGAAGGCTCATGTAGATGCGGAGCAACTAACGGACACACAATCCCCACGTTCATCGTGTTGTCAAGCCGGAAAACCTGCTTCATGGGTGGCGGAGTGCAGGGTCGTAATTATAATATATATTGGGGGGAACACATCCCCCCAATATTCTAATATGCTCAAAATGTCCCACCCAATATAGTGCTATAAAATACATTTCTGTTTATATCATTGTGATTACGGTTGTACTTTATTAATCCCTAATCTCATTACATACAATGAAACAAGAAAAGGTAAAAAAGAAAAAACAGAGCCATGTAATACAATACGCTATTAGATATTATTGTTAAAAATAAATAAAAAGTCCATCCTATGTTATTAGTGATTTTTTTTTATATTTTAGCCAGGAAATTCGCTTTCAAATTTAGATTTTTTTCTGGAGGGCGGACCCCCAGACCCCCTGGAAGATTTGGTCCCCCCCAATGTTGACTCCATGGCTACGGCCTTGGCGGAGTGTATCATCGCTGTGATGTCCCCTTCGCATTTGTGTGGATCGGGGGGCGTTGTGGCGTCGTTTGACTTACACATGTTGCGCGCTCTGTTCTGGATGACCACGGTCGCAACAACCTTGCTGATATCGGCGCTGTTCACGAACGATCACGGTCGACTTGTCGGTAGCAATACAATTGCAGCACATTCGTCAAAAAATCTGTGTTACAAGAGTGCTATTAAAAAAACTTATTTTTGTGTTTGCATCACATTCTCTGTATGTGTGTGTGTGGGGGGAGCGGTAGTGTAGCGGTTAGCGCGCTGCGCTACGAACCCGGCGACCCGAGTTCGATTCTCGTTCACGGCCAACGCCAGTGACGATTATCTGAACCGGTCCTGGGCCTCCTCTAGGTCGACTCAGCCTCTAGGGAGACAAAGGCGGCCGAGTGTGGTGTTTTCCACCCACCCCCCGTGTGCCGTGCCGGCCTTCACATGTGCTCGATAACAGCACTTGCCCCTACAGTCTGTTAAAGCTACCTGTGAAGGCTATACTGCGAGATGTTTGTCTTTGTATATGGAAGTAAGCTACCGTTACGCATTGTAAAAGTGAAGGCGCAGCCCTGCAAGTGCCACTCGCTTAGACAACCCTTCTAGAGGTATTGTAAGTACTATATATCAGAGGTGTGGACTCGAGTCATGTGACTTGGACTCGAGTCAGACTCGAGTCATGAATTTGATGACTTGCGACTCGACTTGGACTTGCATAACAATGACTTTGTCCCACCTCTGCTATATATATACCATCAAGGTATACGCGTATACTGTTACTTTATATTACGCACTATTATTGACCGCATGTGTATGAGACACTTTATATTCATGGATTGTTGGGTGCGTAAACATTGCAGCAAGAAACGACGATTGTTGCTGGTCAAGCAACCTCGCTTGACCAGCATGGTGAAGTATGCTCCACAACACCTCCATGAATGGCACGGCATAGTGACGCCTTCATCCAGCAGTGCATTGACAAGGGGTTGTTGTACATTACAATTAAATGCATGCGTAACTATGACTTTCTGAACACGTGGCGTTAGATATTGTATTAACATGGAATTACATCAATCTTGATTTGAAGCTTTCGTGACTGCAGAAATCCATACTCTTTGGTTCTTTCGATAAAGTCACGTAGATAGAAAATTAATAAATCACGACGTTCCGATCGCAACACAAGCAACCGTCATCAGGTGAAACAAACAGCAGGAGAACTGCTGACGTAGGAGAAAGAGCTACTGCAACAAGAGTTTATATAGGATTTTGGTGGGCCCAACCCAAGGGTAAGTGGGCGGAGCTAGAGAAGGAATTTGTACGTAAATGTAAGTGTGAGAGATGAGCATGTCAATGTGAGACGGCCCAGTCACCGGAGGTGTGCCAATGAGAAGATGAGCGTGTCAATATCAGAGAGCCGGGACACAGGGACAAAAAAACCCTAAGAGCAAGAGATACACATGGAGAGAGAGAGACACACACACAAAGAGACACACACTGAGAGAGAGACACACACAGAGGTACAACCTACAAACAAAGAGGGACATCCGCATATAGAGAGACAACAACAACCGCCATTCGCCACTAAGTGGCGGTGACGTCACCACGACGCTTGTGCCAGGCCATGTGCACCTTGAGGCCACGTGAAGTGTCTAACGCCCGCTGGCAGGAGATCACGGGGCAGACCCAGGTGCCACGGGTCGACTGACTGAGATGACCGAGAGACACACACAAAGACACACAGAGAGACAACCACAGAGAGAGAGAGACACACATCAAGAGAACAAGACCATAGAGAGAGACACACACACAGAGATACACACAGAGAGAGACACACAACCTAGAGAGACACACATACAGAGAGAGACACACATATGGAGACACATATGGAGACACACATAGAGACACAACACAGAGAGACACACAGAGAGAGACACACACAGAGAGAGACACAAACAGAGAGAGACACCACCCCTGTTACCCGGCTCTCTGACATTGACACGCTCATCTTCTCATTGGCACACCTCCGGTGGCTGGCCCGTCTCGCATTGACACGCTCATCTCTCACATTTACATTTACGTACAAATTCCTTCTCTAGCTCCGCCCACTTACCCTTGGGTTGGACCCACCAAAATCCTATATAAACTCTTGTTGCAGCAGCTCTTTCTTCTACGTCAGCAGTTTTCCTGCTGTGTTTATTTCACCTGATGACGGTTGCTTGCGTTGCGATCGAAACGTCGTGATCTATTAATTTGCTATCTACGTGACCTTATCGAGAGAACCAAAGGGTATGAATTATATAAAGGTTCAGAACGTACAATTATCAAGTTATTTTTTTTTCAACAGCACTCCAACGCACTCGGGATATTTTCAATAACTGTCCTCGGTAAATATCATCATTAGCCACGATCAGTCGACTGCTGGATACACCATAATACTAGACTGTACTCTATATGCCATTGGGTTAAGATGTAGGCGTTGAAGTACAAATGTGTAATTCTAGATTTGAAGCTTTCGTGACTGCAAGGATTCATACTCTTAGTTTTTTCGGTAAAGTCACGTAGGTAAAAAATGAAATTAAAATTTATTTTAAAAAATATTATTTTCATTTCATTTTTTTACCTATGTAACTTTACAGAAAAAAACTAAGAGTACAGATGTGTAGTTTGACTGAGGTTACCAGGTACAATTCTGATCGTGTATACTTCTAAAGGTCGAATAGTAGGAATCTAAATGATACTCTATACTTTGTGTATGTGTAGAACAATGCTGTTAATTGAGCAATATAAAAACGATCACATAGCATATTAGCAGAATCACTATGTGCTAATGTGTGTAAATATAAAATTGGTGTGGTTTCTTGACCGCGGTTTTGGATAACAGATACCAAACCAAATGCTGGGGTGTTGAGGCTGAGTCACTGGGCTTCTTAATGTGCTGAAGATTGAAAAATGAGAATCGAAAAATAATAATTCCACACGATTTCATGAGGTACAACAATTTCAACTTGTCCAGTGAGCATGCTATTTCTTGTCGTGTGAATCAAAAGATGTGCTCCATCGGGTATGCATGTATGTTGAACTTCTTTCGCACCGTACGTAGCCAACCGTGCTCATCGGAGGTGTGGGGGAAGGACAACAAACTAAACACAAAAATCATTTAGAAAGAAATGCGTTTTCAATCTAGATTTAAACAAAAGGCCATTGTGCCCAGCATGGCAATCGTGATGTGAACGTAACCATTGCATTTTACCTTAATCTTAAGAGTCCACAATACATAAGGTCCATCCATAATGTACCATAGACCCGAAGTGAACACACATATTTTGTGTATACAGTATACCCGATGGAGTTTGACTATTCCATACAAAGAACGAAGACTAAATTAAGGGTTTTTTTAACGAGTAGTACTGTGGCAGTTTAACAGATGCCATTAGTCACACTACTTTTTTCACACTGCATTAGATATTGCCCAACGATGAATGCTACTTGTATATAGGCGTATGCCGTTTGTTGAAGAAGTAGCGTGGTGTACTCCGATGCATTTGTCGGGGCTTTTTTTGTAACTTCACACCGTAAAAAAAAACCCAGCAACATTTTCAGGAAACCGAACAAACGGCTGCTGCTGTTTTGGGGTTAAATTTTCCTGTCACCGTGACGGCTAACGAGTGAAATCGTGCAACGAGCGACGAATGCGTGGCACTTGACAGGACTCGGGCTATAACCTCACGCCCAATGCGTGAGACTTGAGACCTGGCTTCAGTATGAACGCAACAATCCTTCGCGCGGGACTGGTGGTGGTGGTGTTGGGTCGGTGGTGTCTGCGGCATATTGATGCCTGAATCATACAACAAAGCGACGAACGCGTGCCACTTGCGATCAGGCCTCGTGTTTGTCTCACGCCGAATGCGTGAGACTTTGAGCGGGTGGACGGCGGTGGCGGCGGTGGGGTGAGGGTCTGGACTGTTAGGGTTTTGCGCATCGAATTCAAAATGTGGCCACCGAGTTTGCGTCTGCTGCCCAGTGGCGGCCGCGCGTAATCTGTCCCCGGCCAACGTCAGCGTCCGGGGCCGTGGTTCCTGCCACGTGGTTTTTGCGGCGGAGATTGTTCCGATCTCCGAGGGGAAAATCGGGGGGCGGTGTGGAGTTTTATCAGCGAGGAAAATATGCCCGGGGAGAGAGAGTATCGATCTCGCTCCGCGCGCCCACCAGGGCGAAAAGTTCAAATTGTCTCTGTCTCTCCGTATGTTGAACTTCTTTCGAACCGTACGTAAGCCAACTAATCTGTGTCCACACGCCACGGTGCATGAGCACACGGCCAATTGAGTCGTGGTGGTAGTAAGTTGTGGGTGGGGGGGGGTGGAATTCTACTTAACATTTTATCTTAGCTGTACATTGGGTTCCTGCCATGCAACTTACTGTTTTTTTTGCTTCGTACTCAAACAAAGCTTGCAGGTTCAATAGAGGCAATGTTGGACAATTTTCTACGTCTGCAAGCCGGATGGACGTGACAGTACATGCAGCAACGGATTCTTGAATCTATCTGTGTGGGAACTTTAAGTGTGTATCTCCTCATACACGTGGTGGGTTTCTCCTCGGGGGCTCCAGTTGTCTCTGATACGTCAAACAATTATGAATGGAGTTAGCCAAACGTGTAAATTGCTGGACCCTTGAGTTTCAATTAAGCTTTCCGTCGGTAAAGGATGCCTGCCATATTCTCTTAACAGTAATTGTTTATAATGCTAACTTAAATTTATTCGTAAATAATAATGTATGTGCAGCCCATGTACGTCCACTGCTGGATTAAGTCTTCCCCACACTGTGTAGGTCTTTGTGAGTTATTTGACCAAAATTTGACGATGATTAGTGCAGATTGGTGGAAACTATTAACGATGAACTAACTCTGAACTATTTTTATTTTACCGGGTATGACCCACTGAGCTATATAACTCTTTTTCAGAAGCGACCTGGACACAAATGATAGCTTAACGAAGTGGGCTTATCATGTGGAAATGTCCAGCAGCCAAATGCTCGAAACGCGTGACGTTGATTCTAAATGTGGAGGGGAAAACCGGAGGACCCGGAGAAAAATCCGCACAACCATAAGGAGAACATGCAAACACCACATTTCCCTGGATAGTACAGGAACGGGTAACCACCATGCACAGCAGGTGTTATAGGCTGTGATGAACATTGGGAAGTGCAGCGAAATACACTGTTGTACTGTACGTCTATGCTCGTTTTGGGGCATCTCGGGGCGCCACGGTGGCTAGGAGATGTTAACTACCTCGGCTGGTATGCAAGGAGGTCGTGGGTTCGATCCCGACCCTGACGCCTGCTGCTGTATATTTGAAGTGTGCATGTTCTCCTCGTAGTCACGTGGAATTTTCTTCGGTTCCCTCTGCTTTTTCTCTCCGCAGGTATAATTAATACATATTGTTTTTCTGCAATATTTTTTGTTGGATTTTCTTGGATTTTCTGTTTGCACATAGTCACTTTAACATGTTTTCTTGTTAATCTTTTTTGTTTTTTTGTTTGTTGCGGTTGCACCCGATTCAAGAGCCGAATGGCTCACAGGTCCTTACCTAATACATGAACTTGAACTTGAATGAGTGTTTTAGCTCGCAAACACATCACAGTTCACCATCCCTCATTGATAGCCCACTGGAGTTTTTGGCTGCTCTAGATTTCCACATGATAAGCCACTTCGTTGAGCTATATAGCCCAGTGGACTTTACCTGGTAAAATAAAATAAAAAGTTAACAGAAGCCACATTAGAATTTTAATTACCCTTCATGCCCAAGGTAACTGCTGTAATGGCCCCACAGCCCCCACTGCTAACCTGTCGGGATGTCTGTGGGGCCGCCCATAAATGACATCACGCACCTGGGGGGGGTCAGACATTTGTGACGATGTGTAACGAGGGGGGGAGGGGTTGAGAAATGTGACGTCACATCAAAATGCGCAACTTTAAATAAATATAGGCAACACGTTCTACTTAATTAGACTTTATAATAAATGTGTTCTCCTACAACATCAGAGTGCAGCGCCACATTAAATACGCACTACAATGACAATAGTTTAAAGCGATTTGAAGCATGTTTTATTTTCAAAATGGAAATATGGTTTTGGCGGGGGGGGCGGGGCAGAGCTTTATGACGTCATATTTGAGGGGGTGGTCTGACTTTTTGTGACGTCGTATGACGAGGAGGGGGGGGGGGTCAAAAATCGTCAAAAATCGCGTGACGTCATTTATGGACGGCCCCTTGTCTGGGTGTGTCAGTGTTGTTTATGGTTGGTATTCTTTTGGCAGTGTTACTGTACTTGTTGGGAATGGTGGTGTTTCCGCGTGGGCAAGTGGCGTGCCAATGGTGGTTCAGTTGTGGTTGCCATAGCACCCGGGTGGGAATGGGGATGGGCAGTATGCCCAGAGAGATTTGAGAATCATTCCAACAAATTCCAATGTCTGGGGTAGACGGAGAAGAAGTATTTAAAACTTCGCCAACCCTGATATAATCGGAGGTGCAGGGCGCGGACAACGAACTAAACACAAAAAGCAGCTCTAAAGAAAGAGTTTGCAATTTCATGATAGAGGTTTTTTTTTTGGTTTAGATCGCGTGAATAGAAAAATGTGTCGTTAATACCCGCCACCACCCGACACAGACAACTAGTAAGGGTTGCCACGTAAACAGAACGTGGCCAATTCGTTACTAGTACAGCACGCCGGTGTGTTGGAGAGCCAAGCCACAACATTTACAATCTGAGTACGACGTTTCATCAGTAATTACAACTAGCTTCATCAGGCGACAGCCAGATTGGTGAAGTCCACCTGTTTCGTTCCTTATATAGAGGCGTAGATGTGGTGACCACGCTTCTGCGCTCTTGCGCAAAGTGTGTGGGGGGGGGTGTTAAAGAACCAACGTAGATTATGCATGCGCATTATGCGAGCCCTTAGATCTTGTCCTTCCTGTCCATTGTGTGTATTAATTTTTTAGTAATACAATACTCTGCTGCAATACCTTAGGAGGGGCCTCACTTAGTCTTTAATGAACACTGCGGTGTTATTTTAGGTGTGATTTACTTTGAGGAATGCTGCCTACAAACCTACGTTGTCCAGCAGATGGAAGCCTTACACAATTCATCATCACGGAGCTTGCTGGCATTGTGTTCATTCAGAAGTCCGCCAAACCCCCAACACTACCAACATGCTGGATTAATAAGTACGTCACTACACTACACAGCACACTCACCATTATATTAAACAACTGTTTGTCCTCATTCAACTATTTCGATAATTACAAAGGTATTGAAGTACAAACTTCAATGTTTTATATAATGGGACCTCCCTTGCCAGTATCAACATATGAAAAGAGGTTTCACCCTTTTCTGAATCCATGCGTAACCCTTTGCAAGGAATGATTCCTGAAACTTTTGCAAGGAATGCAAAATATGTCAGTTTAGTGTTTTAACATCTTATCACATGTTTTCTTGCCAGACAGGATAACACCTATTCTTATATCGATGTTTTAGTTCCAGTATTTGAGTGTATATCATTGACGTTTTCATTGAAAACACAGAGTGGATTCTATATTTTGACGTCTTACTTTCGATGGCCATCCCGAATCTTAGCACATCATCATACTGGAACTTCCGTAGACGTTTATGAACGTGAGAAAAATGACTTGTGCACGCAATGTAAAGATTTTACCATTTTTATTTAAAAAGCATAAGACTTTCAGTGTTGTAATTCAAGTCTAATACAATATTGTATTATGCAAATACTGCATATTGAATACATATAATACTGTGTAGGTTTTGTAAATGAGACATTAATACTGTATGCAGTAGAAAAATATAAATTTAAAATAGTAATGCATTTGTAACTAAATCACTAATAAAGTGGAATCACAATACAGTAACTAGTAAACATGTTATAATATAACATGTTTTGGATTTAAAAAATATTCAATGCTGTTTGATAACGCTCTTACATCAATGACCATGAACTTCATTTTAATGCATTTGTTAATGAGGTACAGTAAACATTCAGTAGCACTGCAAGGAAAAGTAAATTACACACAAAGCTTTGCCTCACATATATTGAAGCATCATAATGCAAAGTGATATGTCAGGGCTGTCAATCAATCATTCCACCCTCCCTCATTTATCTTTCTACCATATGTACTCGGATTGGCAATTTTGAGGCATAAAAGAAAGCTGAAGCATGTCATGGGAAGAATATCTCACGATAATTACCAGGAGAGGGGAGAGCTACATGCAAAGGCATCGTCTTGATTGGCGTATTGCTAAGCAACTGACGAAACCTCAGACTTTTAATGGAGCAGAAAGGCTCGCGGATTGCACGGGACAGATACCTTAAAAAAGTTCGATCCTGGGCAAGCCAAGGCAGGTGGCAACCCTCGTAATTGTTGTAAACGGGTATCAATGTATTGGAAAGATGCCCCCCCCCCCCATATCATGAAGGTCCTCATGAAACAATGTAATCATGTGCTGTTGCCAACGGCATGAGGTTTTATGATATCACATATGTAGACCCAATAAATATATCATTGGATGGGAACTTTAGACGCAAACTTCCCTTAACAACCCATACATGCGAATGCACCTGCAATAGTGCGGATTGACGAATTAAAAATCAAATTGTATAGTATTCTAAATCTCCGGTCTCTGTCCAAACTGTAGGGTTACATGCTTGTGCGCGCGGTTCAAATCGTAAGCGGCAATATTTATTTGGCACCACGGCGCTCATCAATTTGAATGCGCACGGATCACCATCAGGGTGGGCATGGGTGGGTGGGTGGGGCGGCTAAGTGACATGAAAGGCGCCGACCCCGTTGTTAGGCAGCCTTGAAGAGTCGCACGGACGGCACGCATCAGTGTGCCTCGTCTATCACTCGCGCGGGCAAACTCCAGCGGCTCCACGTCCCGTCACCCATCGCCTCGCGCGCCGAGACGCGCACCTTCAGCGCCCGGGCAGCGCCGGTTCTGGGCGGCAGCTGCAGCACAAAGGAGGTCGCGCCCTCGCCATCGACGAGCACCTGCAGCCGACAGAGCCACGCGAGGCATGGCATTTCGCAATTGTAGCGGCTCTGTGCGCGGAATAAGTCTACTTCGCGGGTTGACGAGTTCAAAAGAGGTCTATTTTGCACACAAGTCTGCGACATTTTGCACGTGCACCCGCCATTTTTTTTACATTTGTTGTAGTTGCATTTTGATGCGAAAGGCCCATTGCATTGTGCCTTCACGTGGGCTATTGGCGATCTGTGCTGTGTCATAAATAACAGTATTAAAATGTAAAAGGAGTAAAGTAGCTCAAGTTGTCATGTCTCAGATGTTGTAAATGGGCTGCTGTAATGAAACCCTGTCTCACTAATGGGTTCCTTTCACGCTGTGGTTAAACGTTTGCACGGAGCAAGGGTGGAGAACAGTTTCCTCGCCGAAGCCCAAATAATAATTTCGATGCTTTTTGGCGAGCCACGCATCAACACGCGCGTTAGCAATTAATAATGCAAAAACAAATTCCAGGGTTATTTTACAGTGTGATTCAAACAGTATTGCCAAGTTGAATAAATTCATCTCTAGAACCTGATTAGTGCATCCAAGATGCTTCCAGCACCAGATGAATATCATTTGCAGGCCGCGTTAAAGCGACAGGCCTCGTATTGGCGTCGTGCTGTATGAGCCTCCTCCACAAGTCCACATCGTACACTCTTACGCTGTGTGATCACCACGCGTGTTGAGAATGTGTTTGGTAGCTTGCTTGCGCCCTCTGTGTGCAAATACTGGGGGAAGCGCACGGGATGTCGGGGTGGCACCTTGTTCCAGCCCTGCGCGCCCAGCGTGCGGTAGCGAAGTCGGTAGGTGAGCGGGAAGGCAGGGTGGGGGTTCCATGTGCTGGGTTGCTCCCAGCTCACCAACACGCTCTCCACGTCCCTCCATCTCGCCTGCACGTTGATGGGTGGGTCTGGCTGAACTGAGGCCGAAAAAAATAATTTGTCACCCGCAACTCAAGATAGGAGGAAAATAGTTGTGCTGCCCCAGTGTAAGAGGGCAGCTGATTAGGTATTATTTAAAAAAAATTGGGGTTAGTGCCTTAATGTGGTGAATGTGGTGAAGACAATTGAGAGCCTTTAAGATCAGAGGAGCTGTACTGGCTAAGGAGACCCACACCGGTCGAATGTTCAGCGAGATGCGAGACCAAATGTGTTCCCTGTTATCAACCTGCACAGACCATCGTGGTGAAATATGGTCAAACAACAGCCCTCATTACTCTCATTAGGTACGCCGTGCATGAGCTCGTTTCTCAGTTAAGGTAAAATGTAGTTTACAATAATAAGGGAAAGGTGCAGCCCTGCAATTACTTGCTGGCTGGCAGAAGGGCCTCCACTAGAGGGACCTCTGAAGGACATTCTTTTCTACTCTTGCACGCTGGCCAAACGTGTATGAAGAGGTGAGCATAAACCACACTTTACCCTAATATGCGAACCCTGTACCTTTTATACTGCTAAGGTGGACAGGCAAGGAAGGGCTTTTGAGAAATTTTCCCCGTTGTTTCAACTACTTGGCTTGGAGGCTGAATCGAACCACTGTCTGGGGATTGCAAATCAAGTGCACTACAACCATTGAACCACAAATAAGATGACATAAAAACAGACAAACACACAGGGTTGTACATTTGTCCTAAATGGTGTACATTATTGCATGTTGCAGCAATCCGGTAACCATTTTTGTTTACCAATTTTGAGTGTGGTTTACACAAATTAACTTACAACCACATCTGTTATGCGGCAACGGTTGTGGCGAAGATGGTGGTAATGGTGGTGGGAAATTAATTTAATAATTGTGTTCGTGCTTTTGAATTGGATATTGAAGTGGATTTCATACTTTAAAAAAAATCCGTATTCATTTGAGTTCGATGTGATGGTGCCTTGCATGGCAGATTTGGGTCAGAAAGGGGTCACAGATTTTGTGTCTATTATATATATGTTTAAAAATGTACTTGACTTGGCTGGACATAGATTCATTGTCCCCATTTGCTTTAGTGGTACACTGCAAGTCGCTTTAGCGCAGAGGTCGGAAAACCAACATAACAAGAAGAGACATTTTTTTTTCAAATCTTGCCTCAGTGTATCAAGAGCCGCTGGGCAATATGAATACGAGACGGTGGGTCCTTAATAAGTAACGTCACGAAGCGATCCGTAGAGAAGCGCTCACGCGTCCCCCGCAGCCGCAGGTTGCTGGCCCCCTGCTTTAGCGTGAGCCAACCCACGTTTTGCCCTCTTGCCTCTTTTTGTTCGCTTGTGCATACGCACCGATATCTTCGAGCAGGAACGCGTGGTGGACCTCGACACTGCCGAACGGGTTGGTGGCCGTGACCGTCAGCTCGTGTGGTTGTTCCGAGAAGAGGGTCACATCTCGGCCCTGGCAGGCATTGTCTGCCACGGGCACGCACGGCAGCCAGCTCTCGGTCAGTGGATTCCTGCAGAGGATGTAACACATTGCAAATTAATTATCGACGGATTGCGTTTTATTTGAACTGGCCGAGGGCCGGTTGGTATTTATTTACTTTTGCGATGAAAACCATAGAAACAGCCACGGTATATCCTCCCCCACCCCCCTACCCACCGACAGCGTGGAGTTGGGGGGGGGGCAAAGAATATTTTCTGCACCACAGTCATGGACAGCTCTGGCTGACGTTAAGCTCTGCTGCTGTGGTTACATTTTAAAATGTGGGATTTTTTTTTGGGGCTGCGGTGTGCTGATGCGCAAGGAGCTGTTTAAGGAAAACTGCAATG
This sequence comes from Lampetra planeri, assembly GCF_965212315.1. NCBI lineage: Eukaryota > Metazoa > Chordata > Hyperoartia > Petromyzontiformes > Petromyzontidae > Lampetra > Lampetra planeri. The sequence goes on along the minus strand of NC_136109.1, from coordinate 26,844,175 downwards.
ATGTGTGACGAGAGCTCTTTAAAGTTCACTTCATTGAAATGTTTTGCTTTTACCGATGAGTAATTACCGAGTAAAATTTACTCGGCAGCTGCAGGACTCAAGCTGATTTCTTTTTTCTGCACGAAAACTGTTTGATGATCACTTGACCAGTAAACCTTCCCAAAGTACACATGGATAAAAAAAACCCTCGAGTGTCTTGGTAAATTAACATCGACTGGCACGTAGAACAGTTGCCTGGATGCGAAAAAGCAAACTGCGGTACAATTGGGAAATGTACAATGTTTCTATTTTTAACAAAACAATAAACATTGCATCTAAACGCGACTGCATTTCAAGACAGGGTAAAAGACCTTTGGCCGAATGTTTGAAGGCGTTCATTGTTTTTTTGACCGCGAAGAAATGCAGCTACTGGCCTGTAAGAGGCGCTGTAGGAAGTGTTGAGGACGTTATTGTTGCCGTGGCTGCTCGGTTGCCACTCGCACTCGAAGCTCTCCGGATAGTCAAAGGAGCGGCACGTGACGGTCGGCTTTGAAGGAGGATCTGAATGCAGAGGAACACACACACACCCCTATAGATATCGTACAATCTTAATTTTAAAAAACGACGTATAATGTTGTTGTAACCGGCTCGCCATATCCCTCTCGTCGTGTGATCGTAACGAGGGGACAAGGCGGCTAATAGAGAAAATAAAAAGAGACGACATTTTTTAGTTCTTGCGGTAAAGTCACGTAGATAGAAAAATGATCGAAAAAAATAAAGTGAATAAAAATAATAGAAGTAAAATAAATAAAAACCACAACGTTTCGATCGCAACGACCGCTATTTACGTGACTTTACCGAAAGAATCAAAGAATAGTAATCCCTGCAGTCACGAAAGTTTTAAGTCAAAATAATAGACGATTTCGGAGGCGATGAGTGGATTACTCTGCGTTGTCTTCTGCCCTCCTCTTGAGGATCGAGTGACTCCACCACCGAGGTACACCAGAGGTGTTGTGGAACTGCAACTCGTTATTTCCAAGTTTAACGGACAGTCGAGATGATTGCTCTTGCAGTGCTAAAGAGACGCTCGCTCATGTTTCTCTATCAACGTACTGTATTCTGGCAACTATAGTTTTACATAAGGTGGCAGTGATCACACCGCAGAGACGTCATGGGCTCCCAATGGATGTGTTCAATCTAATCTTTCATTCTTACCGCACAACCAGTACGGAGTAGGTGGGGGACAATGCTCTTGACGTTGACCGTGTTGTGTGGCTCCTCTACCACGTTGCAGTTTAAACACTTAACCACTAGGTGGAGTGGATGACATCATCGTCGTCAACCATGATGATTCCACTGCTGAAATGTGGCCTCCTCAAGCTGTCGTCATTTGACACAATCTAATGAGGTTGCCACCAGTAGAACTTGTTTGCAGTCGCACGAATAAAAATACAGTACAATACGCGTCACTGTATTGCTGTTTAGTTTCAAAAAGTAGCAATTTTTGTTAAGTTTTTAGCCAATCGCAACATTTGCTGATCACAGGCGCGGCATGACACGGTCACACGTTCTGAGCTGGCGGGTTTTTTTCCCCAGCAGTGGTACTTTGAAATGAAATTGTAAGACTCAAGAGCTGCTATTGTAAGAAACATGTCTTTCCTGGAGGCAGATTTAACTGAACATTTGAAATGTGCTTCTCTTTAATACGACACATCATAAGACCTCGCAGGCAATGAGCCTGTGGAGCTAGAGATACACAAAGTGTCTCACGTCAGTCAACATCTCCGTTCTGCGGACATACAATGCAAAGCCCTGTTGTCAATCCACCACTGGATGAAGGGCTTCCCAAACTCCACGTCAAGTCAGTCTTGCGGTTCGTTGGCCCACACCTCGCCCACGCTGTTCGGTTCCGCGGGCATGTAAATACACAACAAAATTAAAACCACCTAACAAACGTAGATCATCTGGTACTTACATCCCACGACCAGGCGAGTGCATCGCATGTGCCGCCGTCTCGCGTGGCCGCCGCTTCTGGCCTGGCACGAGTAGATGCCGCCGCTGCTCAGCGTCGCATTGAGCAGCGTGATGTGCCCACTTCTCTTGGCCTGCCGCCATGGGCTGGGGCCCCCGCGTCTCAGCGGGGCCCCGTTGAAGGACCACTTGGGCTGGATGCCAGCGGTGCCCTTGCACGGGATGCGCGCCCTGGAGCCCACGGCCGCGTACACCACGCGGTGGCGTTCACCTTAACACACGCAGGCCGGACACAAAGAGTCGATCGAGTGTCGTCATCGACAACGTGCGTACACGTGGCTGTGCATACGAACCGTGATGTAAATCCACTGCTGGATGAGCGGCATGTGCACATCCTTTTAAAATATATGTTTTCTTGTTTAGTTTGTTGTCCTTCCTCCCGCACCTTCCGATGAGCACGGTTGGCTGCATATGGTGTGAATTAAGTTCAACATACATACATGCATCTTGTGACGGATATTGGACTATAATTGACCACGCTGATCAGTACGTGTCGGCGAAGGTAAGGCGAGTACAGAACAACTATAGATTGACCAGATCAAGGCTGGGGATGATGAACACTTATGCATCTCAGGTTTTCCTTGCAAGAGAGACCTTTGTCTTAATGGGCCCTCATATATATACTAGTGAATTTCAACGGTCTTCCACTTCGTTTAAGTCCGGCCAAATGAATGGATTTCACTCTATTGGTGTCGCGTCAAAGAGTGTAAAATACTATCCCGTCGTGGAGTTTGTGCCAACTTACAGCCAGGGCGGCGAGATCCGGCCACGTGGACGAACGCGGACTCGCTCCACTCGCTCCAGTGGCCGTGGTCCAGTAGGTCTTTGAGCGACACTTGCACCTCGTAGCGTGTGCGCGGACGCAGGCCGCGAAGCTCCTGCTCCTCTACGCTTTCCCCGGGGAACAGGGTCTGAAAAGTACATTTCACACGTGAGCCATTCAGTACAAAAGTGATTGGTCGGCAGTGCTGCGTTGACAGCGGTGCAGAATTAACATTTGGGTTTTTGGTAGAAGTGGCTCGGCCAATGTTTACATAAATTTGGCGTTTGTTGAGAGTAGGCGAATTAAGTGGATGATTGAAATATACAATCATCAATACAATTAAATCTCGGGTTTCTATCGCGCAATTTGCACACACAAAGCTTGTTAAGTTACGGATAAAGCCTGTTGTAAAAATAGGTGAGTTTTAAGACACTTTAAAAAAAGTGTAACAGACTCAGATTTCTTAATGGATCAAAGAAGGGAATTCCACAATTGCAGAGACTGGTGGCAAAAAGCAAACCTCCCATCGAACAAAGTCTGGTCTTTGGAATAATGATTCAACCAGAATCAGCAGATCTAAGTTTTCGCAGTAGAATTTACAACTTAAGCAGATCGGTGAGATAATTAGGAGCCAACTCATTCAAGGCCTTGAGCGTGAAAATAAGAATCTTAAAGTAGATCCTGTACGTTACAGGGAAGCCAGTGCAGGGAGGAAAGAACGTGAGTAATATGGTCACACGATTTAGATCTGGTTAAAATCCGGGCAGCTGAATTTTCAAAATATTGGAGTCTATTTAAAACACCTTTAGACACACTATGAGATCTCCTTTACCAGTGGCAAAATATAGTAATAGGGTTTTACCCTTTTAACTGGTACAAAATCTGACACCTTTATACAAGGCATCATGTTTGCAATAACCTCAACACAAGAAGTCAAAATGCAAACAAAAAGAAACAACTCTGATGATGGACAGTGCATATCATTATCATCATCAGAGTTGTTTCTTTTTGTGTGCATTTTGACTTCTTGTGTTGAGGTTATTGCAAACATGATGCCTTGTATAAAGGTGTCAGATTTTGTACCAGTTAAAAGGGTAAAACCCTATTACTATACCTTTAGACACGCCAGCAAGCAAAGGCATTGTAGTAATCCAACCTTGATACGAAGGCATGCATCGGACGTTCAGCAATCGCGAATGACAGCATGTGGTCGAAGTCTAGCTATGTTACGCAAGTGGAAAGACGAGATTTTGGTGATATTACGTACGTGGGCCTCGTGCCAAACTGGGCTCTCGGATGACACTCATTCTGCAGGCGTGCGCGAGTCGATGGCACAATCACAAATGGATTGTAAACTTCGATGTAAAGCTTTCGTGACTGCAGGGATTCATCTTCTTGGTTCTTTCGGTAAAGTCACGTAGAAGGGAAAAAAAATATTTTAAAGTCACGTAGAAGGGAAAAAAATATTTTATTATTTTCCTTCTACGTGACTTTACCGAAAGAACCAAGAGGGATTGTAAACTCTCCCACTAAAGATCGTGACATTTCTATTTTACCCTATAATGCGACCTGTGGCCATACTGCCTCGGCGAATTTCAAAACATCATATGCCGAATGTCTTACACGTAGAACAATTTGGATATACATATATTCGATTATATCAAATGTAAATGGTAAATTAGACAAGGAAAAATGTATATGAACCACCGACCAAATATGGCTAGGCTTCCATTTATGATCACCCCACGTCGCTTTTTCGTGTGCATTCGCGTTTCGTTTATTCAGACTTTGCAGTTTAATGCACTGTATTGTTATTTTTTCGATTTAAACCTTTCGTGACTGCAGGGATTCACCTTCTTGGTTTTTTCGGTAAAGTCACGTAGAAGGGAAATAATAAAATAATAAAAATAAAACATAATAAAATAATTCTCACGACGTTTCGGCCACAACGCAATCAGCCGTCCTCAGGTGAAGAACAGGTCTGTCAGACGCTGTCTTTCCGACAGACCTGTTCTTCACCTGAGGACGGCTGCTTGCGTTGTGGCCGAAACGTCGTGAGAATTATTTATTATGTTTTAATTTTATTATTTTATTATTTCCCTTCTACGTGACTTTACCGAAAGAACCAAGAAGATGTATTGTTATTGGTATGGTATAGTACAGTAGACGATACATCTCCATGTTCCTTTTATAAACAATGTTGGTTTAGGAAGCCATACGACCGCCTGCATTGTTGCCTTCAATTGAAATGCTATCCTTCCTCATTCCCACCCCTTCCCCATTTCCTCTTATATCCCCGCTCTGTCTCCGCTTCCTCCATCACCTGCCGCTTCCCCGTCACGTTCCGCTGCGCCACTGCAACTGCCTACAGTGTGCGCAGGCGGTGAGATTGCACTGCGGCCCACGCGGCACGAGTGGTCCAGGGGCCCAGGCTACATGTGGACTGGGGCAGGGGGGCCTCATTTCATCCCTTGCGCCAGGGCCTGTGCCAAAAACACGCGACGCCGCAGAACTCCGTGGTGTACACATACACTGTATTTATCCCTAACATTTTGAACACTAAGCGGCAGCCTTTTGACTGAAATGTTGACATGGTTTTTTTTTATGTCTCGGCTGTCAGTGATTCTTTGTTCCAGCTTTAATAAATAAATAAATCCACGTGATTCATCACGAGTTGGCTAAGAAACTCTAAGAATGTGTCTGTGGTTATTTGAAGGCTGGGATTTTCCATGTGAGCACCGAGAAAATCTGAAATTTTACGTCCTAATCCATATTGTCACCATTATCATCGGCCATGGTCTAGCCACTGCTGAATGAAGGCCTTCCCAAGCCATCGCCTTGGTCACGTGATGCAACAATCCATCTAGCGCCTTCGCACGAGCCTCTCTCATCACTCCATCCCCTTGATAGATTGCCCTCACGGGCCGAGTCCCTCCTTTGGCTTCCACTCCGTTGTTAGTATCGACCAGCGGCTATCGTCCCTCAGAGCGCCCAAGTCCCACTTTGAGTAAGAGTCAAGACGTTGTCTTTAACTTGCGTTTGTTCTCTGATCCACGTGTTCCTCTTCCTCTCTCTCAGTTTAATTCGAAGCACACACACACACACATTGCCAATGCTCCTCTGTACACCTTTCAAGGATTTGTTCCACTTTTGTCGTCAGCGTGGAGAGACCGCAGTTATGTCACACGCGTGACCTTTGCATGTCATGTGTGACGAAGATACGCCGCAGATAGACAGTGACACATCTTGAGCACCTTTGAGAAACAAGCAGATGCCTGTGGCGCAGTGGTTATTGCGTGCATGTGCAGGGGTGAGGGACTTGTTTGTACCGGTTAAAATAACAACCGCACTTAGTCATGCGTTCTGTTAAGGTTACGGGGGAAGATTTGTTCTGTCGTACATGAGAGTTGAAACACGTCTTCAGCGACGTGTTTAATCACAATTTTTTAAACCATTTACAGCCCTTTCTTAATACGCTATTCGACAGAGATCTTCCCTACAGCGTCTGTCATGGAGGTTTATGTTTCCATACTTCACCACACTAGTCTGTACGGTTTGGTGAGGGGTGGGGGTGGGCGTTAAATAGGATCTGTGTTTTACATCGGACAGATAGCCACGAGATTGTCATCTATTAGTATTCCTTCTCTCTAGGTGCATGCAGGTACACCGATCATGTCGGCGGTGCACGCATCAGGTACGTGTAGCGTGTCGTGGCTTTCGTTTGTGTTTGAACGGAGTAGATTTATAAACATGGGTAGGCGGGGGACTGCAGTTTGGAAACCCCTGGGGCGAGTTTTCGTCGTAAAGCATTGCGCAAACAGCGGTGTACGCACATGAGATGCAATCATAGCTTCGGTATCGCATGTGCATGAGTAAAGCACCGGTTATCGAGCGTTGTTTACGTGCTCGTGCAAACACGTATCCGTGTTCATTTGACCACCTAAACATGCTGCATGCTGACTCATTTTCTTGACCGCGCTGAAATTGCTTCAGCGCAGCTTGGGAAAGTGAATAACGACGCGACGGCGTTTCCCGAGCGCGTTGACTCTGACGGGCACGGAAGGCGCTCTCGGTGCCAAGTGCGCGAGCAACGCTCGTGACGTCCGTCGCTGGAGTTGCGACCGCACAAGTTTGTTTCGTTCAGTTTGGCGACGCGCCGCCGCCGAGCGTACCGTTCTCCAGGCGTCCCCGCTCTCGGCGAGACGAAAGCGCAGCCGGTGTTGCAGGGGGAAGAGGAAGGGATCGAGCCAGGACGCGGGTAGCCGCCACGAGACGGTCACTGTAGCGCTCTCCACGGCGGCTCTCGCTGACACGTTCACCGGCGCATCGGGCTGGACTTGGGGGTCAGAGGGCAAAGGCGTGTGCGCGGCGGTCAGTGGCATGTAAACTCAACTGACGCTGTCTTTCCGACAGACCTGTTCTTCACATGAGGGCGGCTGCTTGCGTTGTGGCCGAAACGTCGTGAGAATTATTTTTTTCTGTTTTATTTTTATTATTTTATGATTTCCCTTCTACGTGACTTTACCGAAAGAACCAAGAAGATGAATCCCTGAAGTCACGAAAGCTTTAAATCGAAATTCAACTGAACAGTTGCATGCTAATTTTCCTCACATTAACATAGCCACTTCCGTGCCCTCGTCGAGAAGGCCGCTCTCCTCCTATCTTACAGTTACACGCTAATTTTTCACATTAACATCATGCTAATTTCTCACAATAACATCATGCTAATTTCTCACATTAACATAGCCACTTCCGTGCCCTCGTCGAGAAGGCCGCTCTCCTCCTATCTTACAGTTACACGCTGATTTCTCACATTAACATCATGCTAATTTCTCACATTAACATCATGCTAATTTCTCACATTAACATCACTAGCCCCGGCCACTTCTTTATGACCCTTGGGCTACACCCATTTCAAACCTTTTAAAACAGTCTGCCTCAGCAGCAGACCATGCTTTCCCACTTGATGACGGACGCTTGTGTTGCGCCCAAAACGTCGTGATTTATTTTATTTTATACCTGCGTGACTTTACCGAAAGAACCAAAGAGTATGGATTCCTGCAGTCACGAAAGCTTCAAATCTAGATTCAACTGAACAATTAAAATAATATATATTATCCGGTAAGCCCCACTGAGCAATGCAGCTCTTTTTCAGAAGCGACCTTGCCACAAATGATAGCTCAACGAAGTAACTTGGCTTATCGTGTAGAAATGTAAAGCAGCCAAGGACTCTGAGCACATGTTGTGTCTAAATGTGGAGGGGGAAAACAGGAGGGACCCGGAGAAAAAATCACGTGACCACGGGAAGGACACGCAAACTCCAAATATACAGGCATCTGGGTCCGGGATCGAACCCACTGACCTCATGTACACCAGGCGAGGTAGTTAACATCTCACCACCACAACACTACATTACAATTGAACTTTCATGCTGGTAACAGTTGGACCGTTGGCAAGGTATATAAGTGGCTTCATCCTTTCGATTTAAAGCTTTCGTGACTGCAGGGATTCATCTTCTTGGTTCTTTCGGTAAAGTCACGTAGACTTTATCGAAAGAACCAAGAAGATGGCTTCATCCTGTGGAAGGCATTTTGTCGCCCCGCTTGCTAACATTGCATAGGTTTGCGAAAGTTACGTAAGGCATGTTTACGAGTTTTAGACGTGTGTCATGGATGCTTTGAAATCGATCGAGTTTGAATGTCATCTTGTTAGAGACTACCGCAAGCCTGGAGTGCTTCCCGTTTCGTCACATTTAAATTAGCCGCAAAATATTTTGTCGCAACATTTGTCACACGGCGTTTGCAAATTATTAGTTTAATAAACCCGGTGATTAAAAACTGTAAAGCGATATACTTGAGTGACTCGGCACAAGGAACCTGCCATGTACGTGTCATTCTTTTAATTAAATCTGTAAAATTATGGGGGAAACCCACCGTAACAGAAAATAAATCATTACTTTAGCTCGTAGGAGCCCAGAGCGTTGGTTCGCGATCGTGCGGCACGAGACTTTGATTCGGCAGCGGAAATTAAACTGCATGTCCGGTATGGGTAACTCGGTGGTGAGCGACGTGCCTAACAGCGAGACTTACTGATGTTCTCCAGAACAAAGTGCGTGTGTCCTTCGGCGGAGCCCAACGGATTCGTGATGCGGACCGTTACGACGTGAGCCATGGAGGAATACATCGTGAGGTCGCTTCCCGTGCAGGAGCGGTCTCCCGTGGGCTCGCAAGGCAGGAAGGTTTGACTCATCGGATGTCTAAGAAGCAAAGCGAAGAATAACAAGCAGTGCGAGCATTCAAAACAAATCCTGCAATGCGTGGATTGAAAGGGGATATAACCTTATTCATATAAACACGAGATGCTTGTAATGTGTGTGAGCATGAGCACACTGATAAAGCTTAACGTTGACCTCGGTGATGTTTAAAATAGTTTCTGTTGTGCTGTGAAACATCTCGAAGCGAGATTGATTCTGGGGAGAGCCTTTCTGGTCATGGGAGATGTGCGGCTTACTGCATTTAATGAATTCATGAGAAAATGACAAATTGTTATTTACACGTAATGAACAACATCTAATTAACACTATAATCACTGAATGTTCACATTTTTTATTTAGAATGTAATAGCTTTTTTAAAAAAAATGCTACTGTGCAGTTTAATAAGAGTCACTTGCCATTGCTATGGAGCAGAGGTAGAAAGTTGAAGTTCAACTGGATATGAATGCTAGTGAAATATGTTCATGCTTGAAGAACTCATTTTATTTATTTGTAAAGTAAATATATAATGAATGTAAAAAATTCTAATACAGTAAAACCTTGGATTGCGTGTAACTTGGTCTGCGAGTGTTTTGCAAGACGAGCAATTTTTTTAAATACATATTAATTTGATAAACGAGCGAGGTTTTGCAATACGAGTAGTTCGTATACGATTTGTCTGTCGAACGTCACGTGATCACAACTGATATACGAGTGATTTGATATACGAGTACATTGGATTAAAAACACGTTTCCGGAACGAATTATGCTCGCAATCCAAGTTTTACTGTACTGTGATAAAGCACTAACAGCACTTGGATGACCAGGTTCAGCGATTTGCAAACAACAGATGAGTTTACAACTTTTCCATCTGTAGCACACAAATGCACGTCAGTTGTCGTTATTGCAATGGTCAGGGACAGCGTCTTACAATCCCCAGTGTTAAGCAATCGGCAATTACTTCACGCAGATCATTTAGCACGTGAACAATGTTCCTGAGCGCAGGCTATCAAAATTGTTTAACTGCAAGAGAGATTGTGATTACATGCAAATCGGTGGCACAAAATGACTTTTCACGGAGATTATAAGCAATAGTGTCCTCTTAAAAAAACTCCCAATAATATAAAATGTGAAAATGAAGTAAAAACAAACTTTTAAAATCATATTTTATATTTTTGTTTCTTTCTGTAAAGTCATTTTCTATCTACGTGACTTTACCGAAAGAACCAGGAATATGAATTCCTGCAGTCACGAAAGTTTTAAGTCAAAATTATATTTCATAATAAGTAATGTTTAGTGAAGTTAATCCACTACATTATTTATGTATAGACACCCTTGAATGGAAATAGCCAAACATCCACAATATAGGACTACAGAGCTTGGGAAATTGTTGCCATCGGACCTGGCCACCTTCCCACGCACCGGGGTTATATTATACCTCACTGGAGTGAGTGAAGACTGTACGTTACAAACACTGAATTATTACGAATTATTCACAGTTTTGAAGAGGCAAATATAGAATTACAATACCGTTGGCATCAATCATTACAAATGCGGTGTAGTTTCACATTTCATTTCATGGAAGTGACCGTGCCTAAAATGGGTTTGTCGTAGTAATTTCTACGGGTTCAAATTTTTTCACGTATTTTTGTTTAAATCCGTGAATGAATGAGGCTTTCGTACCGACTCCTGTAGAGAATTCACCCGTGACGTGTATTGTGGCACCAATCTCCTCACTGTGATTAAGCCTGTGAGCGCTCACTTTTAGCATTATCTCGTTGGTGGAAACCCCCCTTATGGGGAAATCTGTAATCTTATCACCCAAGTTTCCATGAAGCCATGAAGCGCGTCCTTGATTTTCCCCCGAACAAGGCGGCTGTGTAATTGTTCTATTCTCAGCAGCTGCCACTTGATCCCGCTGTGAGCTTGCCTGTAGGTAGCAGATACGTTTGTCCGGAGCAGCGTGTCTCTTCCAGGTCCCCATGTGCACTGGAAGCTCTCGGGGTAGTTGTATGAGCGGCATGTTATGTTTGGCTTCTCCGGGTGGTCTGCATCGAAATAATATACAACGGCAAAGGTTAACATTTGCTTTCAATAACACGTTCAAACAGTTTTTAAAATATATATATAATATATAAAGCAGATGCTGTGCACAGAAATTCCACGCAATGTTAAACATTAACCGCGATATTTGTTATTTTTTTTTGGAGCAGCGTAAATGTTAAACACACGTACTGGTTGTTCAACTCACATCCGACTTCCAGAAGAATACGATCCACCTCTTTCCCAGAAGCGTACGAGTGGCAGCTGTAGGTTCCTGCACTGGCCGGGCTGGTGCTGCCGAGTGTTAGATGGTCTCCGTCTGCCTCGCCACTTCCACCGAGACTCAGGACATCTCCGTTCCACCGCCATGCAATGTCGTTGCCTTGGAGGTGTCCCTCAGCGGGGCTGCAGGTCAGGGTGATCGGCGAGCCAACAGCGCCGTACACCCTTCTTACTGCTGGGTCGGGGGAGTCTGTGGAAAGGACGCGTGGCACACGCAGCATGCGGGTTCTCAAAACTGAATGGAAACAGGGCCACACTCTCGCCCTTGCGGTGGCTACAGAGGACCACATGGCACTTGCAATGCTGCAGTCATTTCATTTAGTCACGACTTTTCAATGAGAGCTTACCGCTGCAGTCTGACGCCTCACTGGATTTGTTTTACATGGTTAAACATGTAAATGCCATTACGAGGTAAGAGTCTATGTAAGTTTTCATACGATATGTTTCGTGACGATGTCGTTCAACTTGAAAGATAGATTATTGTGTAAATTGTTAATCAAGTCGTCTCGCACTGTTATGGTTATCTGTGGTTAAGATGCCTCCATAATGATTGCTGTGGTTCCTTAGAGTTTGCGTGGAGCACGCAAAAACACAAGTTAATCTTTGTATTACAAAAAACCATGGTCGGAAGCAATTGGAACACAGATGGGAAATATGTTATCCTAAATTCGCAAAATTTGTGGTGTGCGGTTTTCTCTTTAGAAGTCTTGAGAAATTGTAGCAGAACACATGCCGGGCATTGATATTTCTAACATGCGCGTGAAATGTACGATTACGTACGTGTACAGCGAAGTAAATGTAAAAATTAGTTCTTCATTTGTGTTCAAAGACCAACTTTACCATTTCGAAAAGTTGACAGAGATAATGTTTCGCGAAACTTCAGCACAGAGAAGGAAAAATAAAATAGATACGCGAAGAGTTGGTGCCACAGCTTTTTTCCGTGAAGACTGACACGATGCGATTCGAAAGCTTTAAATTAACACAGATATAGCATATTAAATTATCAACTATAGTATAAATATGAAATTCTAATTTTGTGCGAATTTATTTGTTCGTTTTACAAAAAATATTTTTTAAAAAAACTTTGTATCCCCTTCCACTGCACGTGACTGGAGTTGGAGGCATACACTTTGAGTTCACGATTAATAATTTCTCAACTATTGTCTTTGATTGTTCGTTTATTGCATATATATATTCAGTTTATTATATATTTGTTAACATTTGGTTAGATTTGGGATGGGGGGGGGGTCTCGCAAAGGGTAATTTAATTTACTGGAAACTGATGAAGTCATCTGAACCCTCAAAAAAATCAAGGCCTTTATAACAAATATATATTTTCAAATTATCAACACTTTATGAAGACGTAATGGCTACGCTGATATTGCACAATGAATGTACGAAAAAGTAAATCAGAGGGAGTCATACAGGGAGACGTGCTCTCGCAAATACAATTCACAGCGACTTCAGAATAAATCTATTTTCTAAATGATGAGAAAAAAGCGTAAACGTCAATGGAAAAATGATTTACAATCCGATATTTACACCATTGGAACCTCATTTGCCAGTAAAAAATATGATAATTGGTTTTTTACCCTTCTATCTGGCAACAAAACTGACAATTATAAATCCGATATTTGCTGACAACACAGTCATTATAAACAATGAAAATGCACTAGTTATTATATAACTTTGCAAAGTGGGGTTTAAAGTTGGGCTAAAGTAAAAAAATCGTGGGCCAAACAAAAATTGCATACATCAAGTTCACTAAATAAATGGACACAGCTGGAATGCACATCGGAGTATGCGCACGAAAATGCACAGTTAGTAGACTTGCCTTTAAAAGCATTGCATCATAAAACATATAACAGCTTGCATGTGTTTTAGTATGTCCCACAGTAGTTGGCAAACGTTGTGCAATGGTTTGGATGCTTACTTGGCAGGCTGCTTTCTACCACAGCTCCAAGGAGGAGGGTGACGTGAATCAGGAGTTTCTCCATCTGCAAGGAGCTGGCGAGTCGGCACGACCTTGCAGCCTTTCGCCTTGCGCCGACAGAAAGCAATGACACATTTTCCGCATCTCCGATTAGCACGGTTGGTTACGTACGGTGCGAAAGAAGTTCAACATACGTACATTACAAACACACACACTCGCTCTTATATGGCATAGCTGGTTAAAAAACAAAGAACACGTTGCTTCATTGAAAATTAACTCGTCGATTTTTATATAACCGTCTGGTAGCAAATTTGAGCATCTGGCTAAAACGTTAAATATGTGAGTGTTGTTTTTTGTATACATTTATTATGTCTAACATATGTGAATTTTAAAAAAGCCTTGTTAAAAATAATGGGAATATGGCACGCAATAATATTATTCATCTCTACCGACATCATCGCTTGAGAGCCATGTGGCATTTGGTTTTTACCTTTTGCCTGCCACAGACAAATGGTGGGCGCCTAACGGTTACCACCGGTCCTGACTAAAAATAAGTGGATACTCTTCGTATATATATGCGTTTATTAATTATATTAAATAAAATCAAGAAGTTGTTAATCACAATTCAATTTATTTAAACTCGGCATTTCCAAGAAATTCATTGCGGGGTGGGGGGGGCATGTGGGGTGCGTGGGTTGTGGGATGTGGAGGGAGGGGCTGTGTGGGGGGGGGGGCGTTTAGATGATTCAATGCATTTACAAAAGGTAATGTAGTGGCAGCACGCACATTGTTGTATTGACGGCTAGAAAAGTGTTTGTGTATTTTTTGGGAAAATTTCCAGTGTGTTCACTTGATGGGCAGGTAAGATGTAACCACGTCACTGCCCCGCGATCATTACAGAGCTCTTGAAAATTATCAGAAACATGTTACATTAAAAATTGTCATAAAAAATTGTCATAAAAAATTGTCATTGCAGAGGTCTTAAACATGCTCAGAACCGTTCATCGCGCCGTGTCACATCAGCATGTTTTGTGTATGCAGGACATATTAAACAACAAACACATTGTGGAATGGTACAACTATCGCAGCCTATGTTATTGGAGCATTATTATGCGGTGATCACCAACTGTGTTGGATTATAACTTTTAAAAAACGTGTTTTTGTTTGTTGATTTATATGTAGAGAAAAATATATAGCACGTTACGTGAATTAGATAATTAATTTTAACATGCTCTTCCTCGACTTGAAGTCATCTATTTTTGAGAACAATCATTGGAGCAAACATAACTTTCGTACCTTTGTGTTGCCTTAACAACAACTTGCATCCCCGTGGGATTTTTTAAAATCAGGGCTTGGTTTTGCAGTTGTGTTTTACAGTTGCGTCCGCGATATGCTCAGGGTGAATGGTTTAAAAGAATCCACCTTTCTGAAAAACTGTAATATTAAAACAGTAAGAATCAGTGCTGTGTAGCAGGCCATTGGGTGTAATTATTCGTGTTATTTAATAGAAACTGTCTCTATATCACCACACAATTTGCGCACTCGCTCCTTGTGTTCAGATCTCCTGTTCAGATCTCCTGTGTTAACATTTACTCGTAAAATGATAAATTTCCCCCCAGTTATGTCATCTCTTAATAATTGACTGGGAGTTAAACAACGATCAACTTGTTTAATGCAATACCAATTAAAAAAATCCCTTTTAAGGTTTTTTTATTTTATTTAATATACGGTACTTTCCATTCCACAATAAATAAAAATTCGAGTTATTCACAGCTTAGTAATGCTTGCAAAAACGCCAACAAACAATGGCGGTCATTTTACCCTTCCGAGCATTTCTCCCTATTTGCAGTTGCCTTCTTGAATTCACGCACAATAGAGGTTTTTGTTTCAATGCGTTGGCCCACTCATCGCAGAGGTTCCCGGTTCGAACCCAGTGACTGCCCCGATCATTACCGCGGGCGTCGGGGCCGTGGTTAGAAGCGGTCTGCTTCACGGTGCTCGTTAAAGATTCCCCACACGTCATTCGCAAGAGTTCGGGCATTGTGTGTCAAGAGTCAATGGTCCAAATGTACCAAATTAATCAATTGGCCTTAAACATAGCAATTAGCGCCGCCTAGTGTGAGATTATTATCATGATAAACAAAACTAAACTGAACCTTTTTACTGCAGTGTTTAATTGACGAATATTCACGTGAAATTACGTTTAAATAAATGCAACATTTTACAGCCCTTTGTCAACACACTTGCCGGTGAAAGTCTCCGCACGCCTTTCGCTCGTGGGAATTGTTTTGACCGTACTTCAACTAACCTGGCGAGTGTGAGCTGGTGGATGGGGGGGACAGGGACCACTTCTTACAATGTCAACTCGCCACTGCTGTTAGCCGTGGCTGGGAATCGAACTCAAGTGGCTGGATTCACAGAGCGCACCGCAGCACTGCGTCATTGTATCTGTAAACATAATTGCCACTATGACTGTTAACTTTTCCCCCTTACAAGGAATATATTTTCGTTCCTTTCTGTTAACAGTTTAAAATCATTTAACAAGAATATTTACTCGACATGCCGGCTCATTCCTAATCATTTACCGGTAAGTGCCGGGCTCATGTTCGAGAAATGCACAGTCACTAAACGAGACTCATTTTCTGCTGATTCAAAAAAAACAAAGAAAATGCTGCGCAACGCAGATGTCATTCAACATTCGCACTTGGCTCTGGTGACGGCTCGTGAGATTCTGCGATTACGAAGCCACAGCGGCTTACCGTGGACCTACGATAGCTGCACATTTTTTTTGGGGTGTTCTCAAGGAAAGTCTGGCACCTCACCGTTGACGTACGTAATTTACATATCGAGAGAAAAACGAGAGTCACACAATTTCAGATGGTTCATTTGCCAAATAGTAATCGCTGCTGATAAATGTGGGGCATAATGAAATGTCAAGATCTTGGTTCAGCTTCTAGTCTGCGTGCCTGTATCGTGATGCCTATAGCACAGTGTTAACTAAATCTTAGCATCTAACACAGCCTCCTGTTGTAAATATATCTTTCTTCTAGACATGTTTAATCAGGATGAGAGGAAATACACGGATTAATTATATCAATCAAACTGCTATGTCCATTTCTTTGTTAGTTATCTCTTTGATTGAAATGGTGGCAACCATCGAATTATTTCATTTGCTCTGTCCTCAGAAAATTCAACACGAGAAGCGATGACCGGCTGAACGGATGCAAGTTAGACATTAGCATAGCCAAACATGGCAAAGCATAAACAACAAAACATAATTTGGAGTTGGGTATCCTGCCGAGCCCCATCACTTCCTTCTGCACTGTCACTCGTTCATCCCCGGAGTGAGATCGGCCCGACGAGAAAAGCTTTTGCAGCATCTGGGCATGGATTCTGCAGCGTGGTCCTTGTGTTTTCATACTCGCAGTGGGACAACTAATCTAAGATGACGCTGATAATATAATCGAGACAGCGAGGGCGGAATATTTAGCGCGACGATTGGAAAACGGTGCGATAAGAAAACGGATGGTTGAAGGCTAACCGCGAAAGGGAGTCTGTGGATACATCTCATACGATGCAGCGTGCACTGATCGGAGCTCTGAAGCATCCAGGAAGAAGCCATTAACTTTGACATACAGCTGTCGCTCACGCATGTTATATGAATGGACGTATTTGAAAGAAAATGCCCATTCAAACTAAACGTGAATGGAGCGTGGAATTCCTCGAAACATTTTACAACTTTTAGTTGACGAATCCGTTATCTTCGATAGACGAAACAATCTGCTCTATTACCTCAGCACTGAGTCGGTGGGTGTCATGAAAGTATGTATAACTGTGACCTTAGATGATGTCAAAATGTACGCAAGAGGATGTTTACCTACTGTGGGGGGTGGGGGGGGGGGGACTTTTTTATTTTGGTCAAATTCTGCTTAAAAAGCACAGAGGTTTTGACAATTCCGTTTTTTGAAAATGACCTAAACATCTGCCTTTAACTATTGTGTGTAAGGAATAAAATGAAATTTAAAAAATCTACGACCGCTACAATTCCCGTGACCAATTCATTCGTTGGGGTGCCCTTCAGGATGACTCTGCCATCAGCAACTTCCAACACTTGTGGTCTTGGAACTTCTGGAGTAATAATAATAATTATTAAAATGTTTAATGCGCACTCCATCCTAGGATCTTAATGCGCAATGCATGACCAGCAGAAAACAAAAACAGAACCAGGGCAAGCGAAAAACTAAAGAGGGAAGGGCCACTAAGAGATGGGCTTTCAAAGCAGATTTAGATATATCTACCAACTCTGTTGTCCTGATTTCAAGTGGCAAGGCGTTACATAGCTTGGGTGCCACGCTAACAAAAGCCCGATCACCAAAAGAGTGCAACCTACACCTGGGAATGCTGAGTAGTTGTAGATCAGAAGATCTTAAGGACGTTGATGGAATCTATTCATGTATTGATTCAGGCAAGTAATGTGGGGTGAGCCCTTTTAAAAGCCTTATATGTTAATAGCGGTATCTTAAAATCCACTCGGAATTTGACTGGTAGCCAATGAAGGGATAAGGGGACTGGTGTAATGTACGTAGTGTAAGCAACTCAGCAGCTGCATTCTCAACATGCTGGAGTCTGCCCAGGACTTTGCTGGGTATCCCAACCAGTGAGACGTTGAAGTGGTTGAGTCGGGATAACACAAAAGCATGGACCAGTCTATCCAAGTCAGCATGTGACAGGAAGTGATGCATTTAGCAATATTTCTTAGGTGGACAAAGGATATGTTTTACCACCATAGAGATATGTGCCTCAAAGGATAATGACTGGTAAAACTGAACACCAAGGTCTTTTCTGGGATTGACATTGTAACCATCAATCAACAAACGAGGTGAACCAATTTCAGAAAGATGCAGAGGGGAGCCAATGAATATGGCTTCGGTTTTGTCGGCATTTAGTAGCAAAACGTTTTGGCGCAACCATGAATTCACTACTGGTTAGTGACGCGGATAGCACAGGAGATGCTGTTGCATAGTCTGTTCCTAACCAGATACAAATTTGAGTATCATCTGCATCGCAATGGTAGGATAAGCCCAGATGGTGCCATGTAGATGCTAAAAACTGATGGGCCAAGCACAGATCGCTGTGGAACACCACAGAGAATCGGTATAATTGGTGATTTGAATGTATCCTTTGTGACGTAGTACCTACGATTCTTTGAGTAAGAGAGGAACCACAACAAAGCTATGCCAGAGATCTCCATTGAAACTTCCAGTCGCTCAAGGAGATCCCCGTAATCAATGGAGTCAAATGCCACGCTTAGATCCAGCAGAATGAGGAGATTGACAAAGCCTTCATCTGCTGATATAAGTGTAGTGGGTGCAACTGAGTCACAGACGTTGTTCCTTTTAGAGGCAACACTTTTATTCGTAACACCGTAACACCATAACACAAAGGGGTAACTGCCCTTTTACCAGACTACAGCGAGTTACTGCTATGAAGGGTCGATCCCTCACTCGGGTCTTCCGACCACGTGGTTGTCTCATAGGACGACGAGCTTCCAGCTTGTAGATGTTGAGCTTCCCACTTGTAGATGTTGAGCTTCCAGCTTGTAGATGTTGAGCTTCCCGCTTGTAGATGTTGAGCTTCCCGCTTGTAGATGTTGAGCTTCCAGCTTGTAGATGTTGAGCTTCCAGCTTGAGATGTTGAGCTTCCCGCTTGTAGATGTTGAGCTTCCAGCTTGAGATGTTGAGCTTCCAGCTTGAGATGTTGAGCTTCCAGCTTGAGATGTTGAGCTTCCCGCTTGTAGATGTTGAGCTTCCAGCTTGTAGATGTTGAGCTTCCAGCTTGTAGATGTTGAGCTTCCAGCTTGTAGATGTTCAGCTTCCAGCTTGTAGATGCTGAGCTTCCAGCTTGAGATGTTGAGCTTCCCGCTTGTAGATGTTGAGCTTCCAGCTTGTAGATGTTGAGCTTCCAGCTTGTAGATGTTGAGCTTCCAGCTTGTAGATGTTCAGCTTCCAGCTTGTAGATGTTGAGCTTCCAGCTTGTAGATGTTCAGCTTCCAGCTTGTAGATGTTGAGCTTCCAGCTTGTAGATGTTGAGCTTCCAGCTTGTAGATGTTGAGCTTCCAGCTTGTAGATGTTGAGCTTCCAGCTTGTAGATGTTGAGCTTCCAGCTTGTAGATGTTCAGCTTCCAGCTTGTAGATGTTGAGCTTCCAGCTTGTAGATGTTCAGCTTCCAGCTTGTAGATGTTGAGCTTCCAGCTTGTAGATGTTGAGCTTCCAGCTTGTAGATGTTCAGCTTCCCGCTTGTAGATGTTGAGCTTCCAGCTTGTAGATGTTGAGCTTCCAGCTTGTAGATGTTGAGCTTCCAGCTTGTAGATGTTCAGCTTCCAGCTTGTAGATGTTGAGCTTCCAGCTTGTAGATGTTGAGCTTCCAGCTTGTAGATGTTCAGCTTCCAGCTTGTAGATGTTGAGCTTCCAGCTTGTAGATGTTCAGCTTCCCGCTTGTAGATGTTGAGCTTCCAGCTTGTAGATGTTGAGCTCCCAGCTTGTAGATGTTGAGCTTCCAGCTTGTAGATGTTGAGCTTCCAGCTTGTAGATGTTCAGCTTCCAGCTTGTAGATGTTCAGCTTCCAGCTTGTAGATGTTCAGCTTCCCGCTTGTAGATGTTGAGCTTCCAGCTTGTAGATGTTGAGCTTCCAGCTTGTAGATGTTGAGCTTCCAGCTTGTAGATGTTCAGCTTCCAGCTTGTAGATGTTGAGCTTCCAGCTTGTAGATGTTGAGCTTCCAGCTTGTAGATGTTCAGCTTCCAGCTTGTAGATGTTGAGCTTCCAGCTTGTAGATGTTGAGCTTCCAGCTTGTAGATGTTCAGCTTCCAGCTTGTAGATGTTGAGCTTCCAGCTTGTAGATGTTGAGCTTCCAGCTTGTAGATGTTGAGCTTCCAGCTTGTAGATGTTGAGCTTCCAGCTTGTAGATGTTCAGCTTCCCGCTTGTAGATGTTGAGCTTCCAGCTTGTAGATGTTGAGCTTCCAGCTTGTAGATGTTGAGCTTCCAGCTTGTAGATGTTCAGCTTCCAGCTTGTAGATGTTGAGCTTCCAGCTTGTAGATGTTGAGCTTCCAGCTTGTAGATGTTCAGCTTCCAGCTTGTAGATGTTGAGCTTCCAGCTTGTAGATGTTGAGCTTCCAGCTTGTAGATGTTGAGCTTCCAGCTTGTAGATGTTGAGCTTCCAGCTTGAGATGTTGAGCTTCCCGCTTGTAGATGTTGAGCTTCCCGCTTGTAGCTGTTGAGCTTCCAGCTTGTAGATGTTGAGCTTCCAGCTTGTAGATGTTGAGCTTCCAGCTTGTAGATGTTGAGCTTCCAGCTTGTAGATGTTGAGCTTCCAGCTTGTAGATGTTGAGCTTCCAGCTTGAGATGTTGAGCTTCCCGCTTGTAGATGTTGAGCTTCCAGCTTGTAGCTGTTGAGCTTCCAGCTTGTAGATGTTCAGCTTCCAGCTTGTAGATGTTGAGCTTCCAGCTTGTAGATGTTCAGCTTCCAGCTTGAGATGTTGAGCTTCCCGCTTGTAGATGTTGAGCTTCCAGCTTGAGATGTTGAGCTTCCAGCTTGTAGCTGTTGAGCTTCCAGCTTGTAGATGTTGAGCTTCCAGCTTGTAGATGTTGAGCTTCCAGCTTGAGATGTTGAGCTTCCCGCTTGTAGCTGTTGAGCTTCCAGCTTGTAGCTGTTGAGCTTCCAGCTTGAGATGTTGAGCTTCCCGCTTGTAGATGTTGAGCTTCCAGCTTGTAGATGTTGAGCTTCCAGCTTGAGATGTTGAGCTTCCCGCTTGTAGATGTTGAGCTTCCAGCTTGTAGATGTTGAGCTTCCAGCTTGTAGATGTTGAGCTCCCAGCTTGTAGATGTTGAGCTTCCAGCTTGAGATGTTGAGCTTCCCGCTTGTAGATGTTCAGCTTCCAGCTTGTAGATGTTGAGCTTCCAGCTTGTAGATGTTGAGCTTCCAGCTTGAGATGTTGAGCTTCCCGCTTGTAGATGTTGAGCTTCCAGCTTGTAGGTGTTGAGCTTCCAGCTTGAGATGTTGAGCTTCCCGCTTGTAGATGTTGAGCTTCCCGCTTGTAGATGTTGAGCTTCCAGCTTGAGATGTTGAGCTTCCCGCTTGTAGATGTTGAGCTTCCAGCTTGTAGATGTTGAGCTTCCAGCTTGAGATGTTGAGCTTCCCACTTGTAGATGTTGAGCTTCCAGCTTGAAGGTGTTGATCTTCCCACTTGTAGATGTTGAGCTTCCAGCCTGTAGACGTTGAGCTTCCAGCTTGTAGAATGCAGCGACCCCGGTCCCTCTCAGGGACCCGCCTTATATCCCTCTCCGGTCGGGGCTGCTCCGCCCTCGGCCCCGCCCGCCTTCCTGAACATTCTCATTTCCTCTCGATCCTTCGCACGAGCTCTCTCCGGACACGTGATCACCCACTCGTCCCCCCACCTGGGGCTCCCTGTGTGGACATTCCGGATCACGTGTCTACGGGGTCAACCAGAGTGCCATGGCCTGGGGCAACCCTGCCCCTGGGCTGACACTCACCCCCTCCCCCTCGGGGGAGCTCCCACCACACACTGTGCATGGTGCCTGCACAATCCCAGTGCTCGGCAAGCCCCGCTAGGGCTGGTATTACACACAGGCACCAACATGGTGCTGTCCACGATGTAGGAACATCGAACGGCACGACCCTTTCGGGCCGGCACCATACAGTGACATCCCTGATGTCACTACAAAAGTAAACCATTGACCACCCTTAGCAGAGCAGTCTCGGTGCTATGCGCAGGTCTGAACCCCGATTGAAAATGGTCAAATAGATGGTTGGAGGCTAGGTGGTGATGTAAAGGAGTGACCACAGCTCGTTTCAGAATTTTAGACAAATATGGAATGTTATAGGGCAAACATCTTCTAGAAGCTCGGGATCAAGACCCGGATTATTTTTTTTTTAAGTGGGGTGACCGCAGCCGTCTTAAAACTCTCAGGAACTGTGCTGGTTTTTAGGGACCTGTTGAGGAGACTGTATAACGGAATGGTCCCAGGACAGCCTTGAAGTGTAGGGATCTAATGGACGGCCGGTAACGTCGAGAAGCAGCAAATAAAGAGATGATTTCCGCAGTTGTAATTGCGGGAAACTCGGTTAACAATGTGCCCTCGAATTGGGCTGGAGGCAAGTAGGATAGAGAGGGAACAGAGAGAAGAGGCATTAATTTGGACCGGATAGTCGGAATGTTATCGTGAAAACAACTGTTGAATTATAGTACGGAAATCAGTGCAGGAGTGAGAGATTGCCTTTGGTTCCTTATTCAAAATTGACGAATACAGGTGCATCAAGTCCGAGGATTGTTATCGCTATTTTCAATGCGACCAGCAATGTATGAGGATTTATCCAAGGCAATGTTGTCACGGTGAGTACGAAGTTTGTTCTTTAAACATTTCACGATGAATAGTGAGGCCGGAATTTGTCCGAGCATGTTCCAATTTACGGGGACGGTATTTTTTTTGCGCCCTCAATTTCGCAGTGCACCATGGAGGGCAGCCAAATGTACCAAGATCTCTGATAGATCAGAGTTATATAATTGAGCAGCTTCTTCAACGGGAAGCTCGCACTCGTCAGCAAGTGGATAACTTGATAGGGCATCTGTGAGAGATGCCGGGGTGATGGATGTCATTTAGCGAAATGAAATTCGATGTTTAATAGAAGGACCAGGAGGGGCAGGGATATATCAACGAGGACCAAGGATTGAGTCGTGTTGCTCCGCTCCACCGCCTGACCTACTCTGAACCAGCTCTTGTTTGTCTCCCCCTCTTTCTTTTTCATACTGTTTTAGAAAGGCTACCCCCCCCCCTCCTCATGAAATGGCCAAACCAATGCAATTTGCTGTTTTTGACAGTATTTAATATAGAATGGTAGCAGCAGTGGAGATAAGTTAACTCCCTCACCTGGTATGCAGGAGGTTGTGGGTTTGATCCTGACCCTGATGCCTGTATATTTGGAGTTTTCATGTTCTCCCTGTGGTCGCGTGGATTTGTCTCTGCGTCCTCCGGTTTTTCACTCCACATTTAGATTCAATACGCGTTTCCAGAGTATTTGGCTGCTATACATATCCACATGATAAGCCACTTCGTTGAGCTATCATTTTTGGCCAGGTCGCTTCTGAAAAAGGTCTATATAGCTCAATGGGCCTCACCAGGTAAGATGTTTTTTCTTATTTTGCTGAACATCCACAAAGGGGTTGCCAATCAGCAATTAGTTAATTTCGTCATGGACGAATGTTTAGTGAATAGAATACGTTGTTTTTATAATAATTTCCCAATATTGTGCTCCACAGCAGCGTGTTGCTATTTTAGTGTGAAGTATTATGATGTAAAGGTACATGTTGTGTGCTCATCTTCAGCTCTGATGAAGTTGGCCGATTGAGTGATTACTCAGTGAAAGTGCAACTGCACGTTGCAAATATCTGGCAATAAAATATTTTCCTTCAGATATTCTACGAAAATAAACAGACGTTTAAGAATAAGAATAGTTACTAAATATAAATTCATAATTAAAAAAAAAATTCTATCTACGTGACTTTACCGAAAGACCCAAAGAATAGAAAAATGAAATATCAGTTTAGCTCCTACTGTGTAATAATATCCATTCAATGTACAGTATATGTCTGTGTGTGTATATATATACAGTCATGTAAAATTATTTATTCTTAAGCAATATGCGTGTGTTTAAATATGTTTACTTTCATTACATTATGTTTAAATGTCAAAACGACGAGTAACATCGTATTCGCTAACACTTTATTGTAAAACCTATTCAAGAACGCATGTTGAAATTACAGTGCCTTAACATTGAGCAATTTGATTTTACTGTCCAGCTTTTGCTTGTGTTGCACCTATGCCGCTTAAATTATGCATTCCCAGAAATCTGTGGCTGATTGGATGTGTATATAATAATTGTATTTTTCCTGTGGATGGACAGATATGCGACGAAGGCATATTTTCAGCTTAATTGTTTTTGCATTTGATTGTTTAATACCGTATACACACGCTTGCAAGCGATTAATGTGGGGCACAGTTTCCAATATTGCCACGAGCGAATGCTGTTAGTTAGGTGAGTGATTGATGATTGAGGCATTTGGAGTGTGTAGGAATATTATCGCACTTTCACACAGCCAGCCCATACTTTTGATTCCACCTGTCCTGCACCAGATAGGGCATGATGTAAACACGCACGCATGCATGTGTGTGGGTGGAGTGGTGGCGGAGTGGTTATCGCACTGCGCTATGAACCCACAAGCCCAGTTCGATTCCTCGCTATGGCCAACATCTGTGGAAAACATCTCAACTAGTCCTGGGCCTCCCCTAGGTCAACTCAACATTAAAAGAGTACCTGGTGCAGAATGCAAACATCTACAGTGGGGAGACAAAGGGGTCGGGCATAGTTATGGCCATAGTACTCCCAAGTGTGCAATGCTCCCCTTCCTCGGTGACCACTTAACAGCGCTTGCCCCAACAGTCTAGATAAGCTACATTGGGGGTCTTTTTCTTTGTGGTGGTGTGGCACTGCGTGCATCCAACCTACCATTTTTTTCCATGTGATATCGGTTTAACCCCCAGTCTGCGTGGGTGCATGTGCGTGTACAATGTGCGAAGTGATATTCTGGTGTTGCGTGCAATTTATTTGCGGGGGTGGCATTTAATTTAACTTAAAAAGCTTGTATAGGTAGAAAAAAACATTGATAATGTACTCAGAATAGTCTGCCTTTACATATGGGCGTGTTGACCAAAGGGCACGGATTGGTAATTTTCTAATTTAGGTATTGTTTTTCAAAATTAGTTTGTTGATTTACAACACAACGTCTTAACATTAAACACCTGCATTTATTAAAAGTCAATCCATGAATCAAGTGTGCGAGAATGTTTTTTATTGAACTAAAAAAAACATGTTCATGTTAACAATGTATATACAATTCATGAGCAAACCTACAGCACTTCATTAAATCAAAACTAACTACCCACATATTACACAGCAGAAACATGAAATGCAATACACCAATGAGGTATAGTTAACATAAGATGTGTACCAAACATAAGGTTATTTTAAAGCTCCTTAATGACTTTCTTCTTTGTATATCTTGATAGTACGAATTGCTGAATTGTACTTTTGGGATACTGTTGAGTTGCAAGGTTAGATTAACAAAATAAATAAAGACATTCGCAAAACCTAAACATGTAACGAATGATAACATGACTTGAGGGTTCGTGCAATGATTTGGTAATGTCAGAAGAATGTCAGCACACGGCAGTGCTACAAAAGCAATGGCAACGGCGAGTGGAAGGCAACACAGAGGCAGTGAACGACCGAGAAGAAGATGGACTGATTGAGTGGAGGGCACCAGAATGGAGATGAGTGACATTGAAACATGAGCTAACAGATGGGATGTGATGGCGATGGCCAAGAGTGGAGGACTTCTGCTGCTGCTCCTGCCAGATGCTTGTAGACCAACGGGGCTGTATTGAAGAAGGCAGTATAATTTGCACATTTTTGTACCACAGTAGAATGCAAAATGCGGGCAAAATAATGAGTGTCCAGGTCTGCCTCCTTTCATATTGTGGGTGAGTGGCGATCGGCGAGAATGGAGTTGAGTCAATCGCGAGTGTACGGGACCCAATGGGGCTTGAAACTAACTCAAGGAGGGGCTTCGAGCAGGTTCCGCGTTGCATGGAAATTGTTCATTGAAAAATGTCGACGTCACCTTTGTGTTGCTGAATGCCACATTTCCATTTTCTCGGAACGTTTTCACGTGAATGTGACTGCTCGATCGTATCGAACTGTGGTTGCAGCAAAACTGGGCTGCACTAGCAGAACAGCCGAGCGGAGATGTGGCAGCGTTATTTGATCCATGCACTTTGCATACGGTTTTTGCCAACGGAGGTGGATTTGCTAAAGGGGAATAGCTCTGAATGATATGTTCAAAAAGTGACTTTCCAGTTGAATCCAACTGAATGTCAAGAGTTTTAAGCAGATCTAAGCCCATTGAACTGCGTTATCTTGCTTTTTGCAAATAACCGAGAAATTGTTACATTGAGAAACATGTTTATCTTATACAATTTACCTGTGTTATTTACCCTTGTGTTATTTAACATTTGGGGTTTAGCTTTTCCTTTGGGCACACAATGTAAATTGTGTTTAAAGGTTCACTTTGCAGCCGATGTTATTCATGACACTATTTCCTCAACGGCAAATTGAAATGATTTTAGACTTTGTCAATAAACTGCTGGATGAAGGCTTCCCAACTCCCCACGCTGTGTTAGTCGTGGGGGGATGTTTGAGCATACATCACCACGCTGGTCAGTGCCGGATTAAGCTAGTGCGGGGCCTGTAGCAAATGTTATAAAGGGGCCCTAAAAAAAGACACATACATATTAAAACACACATTTTGAACTTGCACAGTAAAGTAATTGTATTTTTTCATTTGCTATATTGCCAGATAATACGAAAAATCGCTAACCTTAAACACCCAGTCGTTCATGAAAGTTGAAGGCAGTATAGTACGATAGTAATAGAGCAAGTGCAGAATCACTGAACCGGAATGGATAACTTGAAAGCATTTATCGCGGGGCCCTTGAAAGTGCGGGGCCCGTAGCATATGTAGCTACTACGTGTGTAGCTACTACGTGTGTAGCCACTACGTGTGTAACTACTACGTGTGCAGCTACTACATGTGCAGCTACTACATGTGTAGCTACTAAACGTGTAGCTACTACATGTGTAGCTACTACACGTGTACACATGTGTAGCTACTTTTGCTACGAGGATAATCCGACACTGACACTGGTCAGTGCCGCTCAGAGAAGGGGGCACCCCAGGACGGGTTCAGACATGAATCGCCACTGTTGTTAGCCAGAGTCGGGAATTGAACTTCGGTTAGTGGGTTGATAGCGTAGTATGCGCCATTGCTGTGCCCTTGACAATTAAAACAAAACCTTTGCCAAACGTGTGCCGAAAGTGAATTTACGTTATAAGTCAAAGCTTACGTTAAAAGCGAGTACTAGAATTGTTTAGTTAGTACAACACAGCAATGCTGTATTTTAAGCAACGTTTGTCGTCATTAATGAATCCTCGAGTGCTTTGTGACGTGCAACGGACCGCACGCTTTTGTGTGGAATATAAAAAGAGGGCATCTCGTAAAACCATGTGACAATATTACCAAATTCAAATATAAATGCATTCTCAAAAGTAGCTCATGCTAAAATGTGTGCTACATCTTATATACATGCAAAAATGACGCAATATATAGTTCACAATCCTGTCTTCACTTTGAACGTCTACGTTGCAAGTCTAACCATCGTTATGTCACGCGACATGGGACTTGTGCGACACATCCACCCCCCCCCCCCCCCCTGTGACTTGTAGAAGCTTTGGCCTCACCAGCCCATCTCACGAGCCAGTGGCTCGAAGCAGCCATGACAGTGCCAAAATGCGACGGATAAAGATCATGAATCACACGGAGTGAGTCACGGCCACCAAACATCCACGTCATATCGCGTACCACGCAACGAAAAAAAACATTACCACAGTTTCCATCGGCGTGGAAATATTAACAATATTTGGGTCATTATTTGAACAAAACCAGCAAAAGCTCCTTTGGAAAAATTGTGTATCGCACGTTTGGAGGACTTACAGATCAGCAGTGGTTACAAAAATAAAATGGTCACGTTACTTAAAGAGTAAAAGGACCATTTTTAAATGTGAGCTATGTAATAGTAAAGTGGCAGCATGAGCTGAGAAGAACTTAGAAGCATCCAACCTGCAGAACCTAACCCCTTCAGCCGCTCCTGGCAAAGTCGTCGTATAGTGAGCTTCCTCTACAATATATTCACGTTGTATATAGGAATATAATTGCATTATGCCTCTGATCAAATCAGATAGGATGCACCAGATCTTATCAGATCTCGAAAGCTAAGCAGGGCTTAAATTTGAAATACTTCTCGTATGGGCGGCCACCATGCAGAGCAGGCGTTTAAGGTTTTAGGGCAACATTGAGGGCAGTGCAGCAAAATAAATGATTGCAGTGCACTTGTGTGCTACCACTTGCACAGCTTAACACGTAGGCTTTCGCGACTAGTATCCATAATACAGTTTTTATTGGGGGGGTTAGATCGCGTAAATATATAAATGTGTCGTTAAATCCGCCACCACCCGACACAGCCAATTCGTAAGGTTTGTCACGTAAACAGAACGTGGCCAATTCGTTACTAGTACAGCACACCGGTGTGTTGGAGAGCCAAGGCAAGATTGTAAATGTTGTGTCTTGGCTCTCCAACACACCGTTGTGCTGTACTAGTATCGAATTGGCATGTTCTGTGTGTTGGAAAGCTAAGCCAAGATTGTAGATGTTGTGGCTTGGCTCTCCAACACACCGGTGTGCTGTACTAGTGACGAATTGGCCACGTTCTGTTTACGTGACAACCCCTGTTACTAATTGGCTGTGTCGGGTGGTGGCGGGTTTAACGACACATTTATATATTTACGCGATCTAACAAAAAAAAAAACCTGTATTATACATGCACAGCTATGAGCAGCGTGTTGGTTGGACGGAAAGCAGAGATGTTCACGTGGGTGGAATAGCCACCCCGACCCCAATGGCGTGGGAAGCCCTTCGTCTGGCAGCGGATTGATAAAAGGGCTGTGCAAGTGCGTGTACAGATGTACATCTTACCTTGTGCACGGTGCATCAAAGAGTGTGTTTGAAATAAATGAGGAAGGACGGTAAAGAATATTAAGCCTCATAAACTAGAACTATTCGAAACTATTTTATTTGATCAGGTTAAGGTCCATTGAGCGATATGTCTGTTTTTCAGAAGCAACCTGGCCACAAATAATATCCCAACGAAGTGGCTTATCATCTGGAAATGTATAGCAGCAAAATACTCTAAACGCATATTCCTAAATGTGGATGGAAAAGCGTGAGGATCCGGGGAAAAATTTACGCGATCAGGGAAAGAGAGAGAGAGATGCAAACTCCAAATATACATCCGTCAGGGTCGGGATCGAACCCACGAACTTCGTGTGTACGGGGCAAGGCTCACTGAGCTCTAGAGTTCGTTTTTCAGAAGCCATCTGGCTATCACAAATGACAGCTCAACGAAGTGGATTACCACCGCGTGGAGATTTATTGCGGCCAAATTCTCTAAGCGCATGCTGATTCTACATGTGGAGGGAAAACCCGGAGGATCCTGGAGGAAAATACACGCTACCACGGGGGAAACACACAAACTCCAAATATACAACAGGCGTCAGGGTCGGGATCGAACCCACGACCTCCTTTGTACCAGACGAGGTCGGAGATGATGTGTACGATTGGAATCAACGTTGTCCGGGGGAATATTCAACAAGAATAATCATGAGCAGGGAAATACGTGAACCAATAAAGAACATTGCCGCTAATGTATTGTTTTTATTTATTAACATTTACCCAAGAAATCCCAAGACTTTTTTTAAAGTAGGGTCCTGCTAAGCTTCGCAGTAGGAGGCGTGGAGGAGGGGGGCCATCGAGTAAACTTGCAAACAATTAGTTTGCATTCGGCAATTAAAACCACGACGTCGGTGACATCATGCGGTCCCGCTGTTAAATCCTCGCAACAAAACAAAACAAACGAGGCGATCTTAAACATCCATCTCGCAGCGGACGGGCACGTGCGGATTGGTGACTAAAACACCCGCAGTATTAATCAGGTGGGGTCGCGTTGGGTGACGCTGGGTTCGAACCGCTAACCTCTGCAACGAGCGGCAAACGCACTGACCGCTCGGCCATCGCCACCCGTTCTTGCCCCGCGCCTTGGTGCTTGTTTTGTGGTGTGTGTCAGCGTTGAGGCTAAAGGCATGGCTGGGCTCAAGCCGGCACGTGCTACCCATTGCAAGTTTGTTGAACTTCTTTCGCACCGAGTTGGGAGCGCGTTGACACGCGTTGCAACACGATTGGGTGTCATCTCAATGATGTCACAAAGAACAAAACAACACGTGATTATTTTTTTTTGTAAGACCAATGACCTTGACGCTGTGTGTGTGTTTAGGCTAAGGCATTTCTAGGATAAGGTCAACACAGACTACGTACTGTATTGTATGTTGAACTTCTTTCGCACCGTACGTAGCCTGACCGTGCTAATCGGAGGTGCGTTGGCACGGATTTCAACACGATTTAAACCCGTGTGTGTCTTCCAGAGGTGGGACAAAGTCATTGTTATGCAAGTCCAAGTCGAGTCGCAAGTCATCAAATTCATGACTCGAGTCTGACTCGAGTCCAAGTCACATGACTCGAGTCCACACCTCTGGTGTCTTCTCTTGTCGTAATGTTTTCACAAAGAACACAATACTTATATTCTTTTTTAATGACCAAGACCAAAGTAACCCCCCCCCCCCCCCCCATTTTTTTTTAAACCAGACCCTAAGCATATTTCCAGTAACCGGAAACGGAGATTAATTCATTTGCCGTTTTTCTGCAATTCGCGTATTTCTTGTAAACAACAAAACAAATGTTGAAAGAAAAAAAATATATAATCTGATTGACAACACAGATACTTAAGCGTGCTTGGTTCATAAACACATCTCGCGCAGATAGATACGCAGTCTGGACAGAACGGTGACTCATTTCGCCACCGCACTATAATTTGCTCAAGGCTTGTTTTTTTTATTAAACCTAATGTTTTTCTCTCATCGCAACAACAAAAAAACATCTAAAACATCTTCCCGCGCGACACCCCCACCACCCCATCGAAAAATAAAGTCACACGCGGGCACATTGCGCAAGCTTACAATCACCGCATTGCGTTCAGTGTCTGGAATTTCTACCGAATTCTAGACGAAGTGTCACGTGATTCATCCGCGGTTTGGTGACCCCAACTTGGGAATAATTAACCCCGTGATTCAAGCAGCTTACGAGGCATCGAGTCACGGTGAGCAAATGTCTCATTGAGTCACTTTTGAATGGCTGTGATTTTCATAACTTCCCTCCACAAAAAGGGTAGCACGTAGTTTGAAGAAGTTAGATACGTTTCTGGGTATGATATTGCTGCAACAGCTGATACGCAACAGTACTACTTATACAAAACAACTGGACGTTTCCCTGGCTTTGTCGTCGAAGTGACTTAAGAAAGAACATGCCCCAAGTGTGTTGTATAGAGGAACAGTGGTGCAGTCACTCCCATACGCCCCGTCTCCAAGTGCGTTGACCGGCAGGCGGAATGGTTGTGAGCGTCTATCTCAGCAGTAAGATGCTCAGCGGAGCGATCAGAATGCAGGGAAGTGCTGGGTGCTCACCTAAGGGGGACAACAAAAGAGGAAGTAAAAACGCGGTGGGCCACGTACGGTGCGAAAGAAGTTCAGCATACGTACAAATGTTAATACTGCATCGGTTTTCACGGGGTTTTTTTGTTGTTGCTGTACGTCTCCCCGATGTGTTCTCGGGTTGAATACCTGTGTGGAAATCTTGCCCTGTAACACGCAACACAATCCTAAAACGCACACACGGAAATAAAATACTGCGATGGCAAATGGATATAAATACAAGCACTGGTATGCATGGCACCCAATGTAATGCGTGTGTACGATCGTGAGCGAGTGAGGAGTGTGCATGCAGGGCCGGATTAAGATGTTTTAGGCCCCTGGGCTCCAGGTACTGTGAAGCCCCCAGTAATATTTTCAAAAGGAAAACAAAATTAAAGAAAAATTAATTTATTTTTTACAAGGCTAACAAACAAATCAAATTCAGCATTCACAAACGAAATCACTTTTAAACTTAATCTCAGGAGGCGCGGGGGGGGGGGAACAGTTAAATATAAATAGTTTTCAATCTTACTGGAAACTCTATAAGATGTAAAGTGCTCGCCTTCATTGAGTAAACCAAGTAAGCTTCCTGCTGTGGAGTGTGGTGGCTAATGTGGGAAAGCAAAGGCCACTGTCGGCTTCTAGTATGCAATCATAACAACAATACGAAAAATTACATGTACTTTGGTTAAATACTAGGCCTTGCCTATTAGATTGCTTATAAATAGCGTTTTTGGCATTTCACGCGGTCCCCTATTTTATATGGAGTGCTCTTGCGAGCTTGATCTCAGCAGCAAGATGCTTAGTGGAGCAATCAGAAGGCAGGAAATATGTTTATATGAGGATCCAGCAGGATTTGTTTAACATCCTCGACTCTTCTTCTTGGTTCTTTCGGTAAAGTCACGTAGAAGGGAAGTAATACAATAATAAAAATAAAACATAATAAAATAATTCTCACGACATATCGGCCACAACGCAAGCAGCCGTCCTCAGGTGTGAGAATTATTTTATTATGTTTTATTTTTATTATTTTATTACTTCCCTTCTACGTGACTTTACCGAAAGAACCAAGAAGATGAATCCCTGCAGTCACGAAAGCTTTAAATCGAAATCCTCGACTCTGTT
This sequence comes from Lampetra planeri, assembly GCF_965212315.1. Lineage (NCBI taxonomy): Eukaryota > Metazoa > Chordata > Hyperoartia > Petromyzontiformes > Petromyzontidae > Lampetra > Lampetra planeri. Next base: position 26,811,444 of record NC_136109.1, on the reverse strand, counting down.
GATGAGACGCAGCCGGTCAAAACCGCTCCCGGTTTTGCTTGCTTAAACAAATGCCGCTTGATTATATTAATCTGCAAAGCCCATGAACTGATGGGATTAATTAATTATTATATATATGTTTTTCTTTTCCATATGCGGATACAGACAAGAGTTCTGCTTTTATAAAAATCGTTCATTCCACCTACGTACGCATGTACGTATGTCGAACTTCTTTCGCACCGTACGTAGCCAGCCAATCCGTGCTAATCGGAGGGTTGCCTTCAAACACTTCCGGCTCCTCCCAGTTTCCCCGTCAGTGTGCCCCCAACCAACACGTCATCTTCGTTGCGGTCACGCTGCCAGTACCCTCTAAACCCCCTCTCCTCGTCGCCCCCCGTTTTCCTTGGAAAGGAACACCGCGACTGGTTTGAATCATGGAAAGAGTAAAGATTCCACGGTTGGACACCCGATAAAGCCCTCTCTGGTACTCGTCACGCTTCCCGATAGCGCTTTGTGCACGATACGTCGATATGATCTCTGTTTAGCCAATCACAGAGCCAATGGATACATGGATGGGACACAATGTTTGGAAACATTTATTTTGTTTGATATATCTAACATTCTTCTTCGGAAACTCTGGTGTGCTGCTTTTATGATCAAATTCACGTTTCCAAAAGTGTCTCATAATTCTGTTGTTTTCATATGTAGGCGGTTTGTTTTGATTCCAATATCCTTTGAACAATGTGCCTGGTATATATATATTCTGCCGTGTTTAAAAATTTCGTCTCGAATAATCGTGATATTGTTGTTGTAGCAGGCACTTACAGGCTCTGTTTGCTTGGGGCTGTGTCGTGATGGTGGCTGTCCTAGGTTTTGCAGAAGTATTAATGAGGATCTCTCTTCCCGCAATTGTTGACCCTAACACAAATCACACACAAGCTATTTGATAAAAATGACAAAAAACCATCTAGAATTTTTTTTATTTTGCACATTACCCTAGGCAATGGGGGTATTTGACCTTTTTCGCAGAATATTTTTCTTTGCCAACCGTCACCTGACTTATTATTATCATGAATGAATTGTGTGTTTTGTTAATTTAATATTTTTTTTACATTGTTACATGAGTAGTAAAAACATTTTTAGTACTAGACATTAGGTGACTAGCTGGGGCTTCAATTCGAAGTTGTAATGTTAATACTAGGTGTTATTGCACTATCAATAAAATAAATCCTCGACCATGATGAATCCACTGCAGGAGTGAAGGCCTCCCCAATCCGTTGCCAGCTCCAACAATCTCGTGAAGCAACGATCCATCTGGCTCCCGCACGCGACCCGATTTCATCGCTACCTACTCTCTGCACATTTCCCTCCTTTGGCTGCCACTCTGTCAGTAGTCTTGACCATCGGCCATCATCGATTGTCGCGAAGTTTTCCTACCAAAGCCAGCTGTTCTCAGAAGTCCGTACACTGTCTCTAACGTGCGTGCCTTCTCCAATCCACGTCTTTTCTTGCTATCGCTCAGTGTCACGAGTTTTCTCTCGTTGCGCGCTTTCGATCGGAGTATATTACCTGCGATGACGTATGGATCAGAAATGTGGACATAGACAAAACTAATTCTGAACGGACACTAAGAAGCCCTGACGTCCAGTATGATACATTATTTGTGTTATACATTGTTAGTAGTATACATTATTAGTATCATACGTTATTAGTAGTATACATTGTTAGTAGTATACATTGTTAGTATTGTAAACATGTTGTATTATACGTTGAGTTGTGAGGCTTCAAAATAATAAAGTAATTTACTACTTGTCTGTACATTTCTCCGTGAATAACGTTGAACAAAAGGTAAAAAAAAAACAAGCCTGATATTACCTTAGTATGCATTTTTTTGTATCCTCCAAATCTGTGAAATGCCCCTCAATTAAAAAAACTAACATTTTAGCATAAACCCTCCCAAACTTATAACTTTGTTATTTTCTTGAAATGTTAATCGCATTTTCAGAAGGGAGTTACAATGTCCGAGTCGTGATGCTTGCTACCTCCGTCTCCTGTGGGCTGGGCCGTGTCGACTACGCTGCTGCTGCTGGTGGTGGTGCTGGTGGTGCTGGTGGTGGTGGTGGTTTCTTCCGTGGTTGTCGCGATATCCTCCGCTTCCTCCTCGTATGCACACATCAAACCTGACACACACAGGCCACGCATTGGGACAACAATCTGGGCTGCAAGACAAAGACATATCCCCCGTGTAGCCTTTACATGATGTTGGGGCAAGTGCTGTTAGCGAGCACCTATGAAAGCTGGCACGGCACATGAGGGGGTGGGTGGCGAGCACCACGCTCGACCGCCTTTGTATCCCCAGTGGCGATATTTTCAGATAATCATCAGTGGTGTTGGCCGTGAGTGGGAATCGAATTATCATGTGCAGAGCGAGTGGGAACCGCTGCCCTATGCTGTGTGTGGACCAGAAGTCACGTGAAGGAATTCAGATGTTGTTCTGTGATACCCACATCCGTGGGCTGTTCTCAACATGAAGGGTTGCACTGCTCTGTGCGAAGTAGAATAGATCCTTCATTTCGTGACATCACGCCAATACCATAACCGGCATAACATTGTGGGGAAAAACATATAAAATATATATATACATGTATTTATATATTGTTAAAGACCATCGTGCACTTGGGCAATGGCAGGGCAGATGGTCATTGGAAGTAGTTGGCACGTCATTTTCTGTTGCATTCTAGACAGAATATGTGCTAGTTATTCATAAATCCGATTGCCCTAAAATGTCCCCGGTGTTATCATGTTTGTAGACATTATTAGGCTCTATCTGAAGGTGTCGGTATTCTGCAAGAGTCAACAAAGTGCCAAAGGAATCTACTCGGGCAAGGGAGGCTGTGGCTTGAGGGGTCCTTGGCCCAAAATAAAGTTCAGAGAACTATCGCTTCATTAAATCAGGTGATCACCCTTTGAGATTCCTTATCTTTGGATTAGATACTTTGAACCTGATACGCTATCTCCCATCCACTTTAACGCAGATGGCATGCTTTTATAATTACCTTCAACATTATCCAGGAGGGCCACAGTAAAATTGAACTGTTGAATTTCTGCACACTGGATAATGGATATGTGTGCCCTTACCCAGATACGTGACAATACACCAAGCATCGTGGTGAAACCACAGCCTACACATTTTTTCGTGCAAAATATGTCGTTTTATAAGTCAATTACGTCATTCACACTCACTGTCTCGGTATCTCAGCGATTGAGTCTTGGGAGTTGGTGTAGGAGTTCCTGCTACCGGACAGGATGAACCTGGCAGACAGGATGTCCATCTGGTCAACATCAGCACAATTTCATGAGCAAAAGGCGCAGTTCTTGGTACACGCTTTCTGGACACATGTGTAGATACAACGCTCCACTTCCCCGCAATTGTTGAAATGAAATTTCCCCAATTTGGTACCTGCCTGTCAACCATATCGCCCCGTAACGCGCCCGATCTCATCAGCAAGAGGGCCCTGGGCTCGATTCGAAACCCGGGTGGCGCCTTTCTGTGTGTGTGGTGTCCACATTCTCCCTCTCAGGTTTGTGCACAATTTCCTCCCTTCACTAAAATAAACGAACAAAGCAGCCGGTATTCTCCAAACATTCCCGACGCTCAAATAAAATACCCCAAAAAGGTACGAGATTGCACGTAGCAGCATCGCCCCCTACTGCGAACATTTGGCTGGACCCTCCTACAAAAGAAGAGTCTTGAGACTCAGCGAGGCGTTCCGTGGTAAACACGCACGGGTATAGCGAAGCAATCTAGGCGCATTCACCCACGGGACCGTGTCGCGCACCGCACGCCGCGACACGGCTGGGTCGACGACACAAGGCGTCGGGATTTCAGAGGCGTGCCCGCTGTTCCAAGCGTTGCGCTCGGAGGACGGAATCAACCTCTGGATTGCGAGTCCGGTTCGCGAGACAATTACGCAGCAGCGGCGTCAAGACCGAGGCGATTTAAACCGAAAGGCTGAAAGGAAATCTGTTGGGAATGCCATCGAAAACCTTTTGCCGTCCATTCTCGAGCTCCGGTTCGAAGTGTCGAACGCAAACAAAAGCTGCACCTGTGACCGGTGAGACGGGCACGGGTTCACTCCACTCGCTCTGCGAGCCATCGCCAAGTCCTTCAAAGGCGGCCATCTGCACGTGATATTCCGTGCCGAGCCGCGAGTCGGGCAGGTCGTAGAGCAGCGTGGGTGCGGGGTCGCAGGTCACCAGCTTGATGTCCTCCTCGGGGACATCGATCTGTGGTGGGATTGGAAGACGCGACAGATATTTTGTTTTGTGCGCGCACATAAGGGGCCGTCCATAAATGACGTCACGCGATTTTGGACGATTTTTTACCCCCCCCCCTCGTCACACGGCGTCACACAAAGTCAGACCCCCCCCCCCCTCAAATATGACGTCACAAAGCTCTGCTCCTCCCAAAAAAAAAAAATATAAAACTTGCTTCAAATCGCTTTGAACTATTGTCACTGTAGTGCGTATTTAATGTGCCGCTGCACTCTGATGTTGTAGGAGAAAATATTTATTAAAAAGTCTATTTAATAAAGTAGAACGTGTTGTCTATATTTATTTAAAGTTGCGCATTTTGATGTGACGTCACATTTCTCACCCCCCCTCGTCACACATCGTCACAAATGTCTGACCCCCCCCCCCCCCCCCCAGGTGCGTGGCGTCATTTATGGACGGCCCCTAACATGCACAGAGCATGCTGCGGCGGTGCGGATGGTGAGCTCACTGGACTTGCAATCCAGCAGCTGTACACGTGGTTGCACCACAGTCATTCGACTGGAAGGTCGTGTATGGTGGGTTGAAAGTGTGGGGAATCCCACCACTTGTGACACATCTGGCCGGCGTGGAAGATTAGGCCAATGATACCCTCAAGAACGGCTCTCGTGGAGGTCCTTCCGCCATGCAGTGGCCTGAGCAGGCAACTTGCATGGCTGGAACTTTACCTTTACACAAAGATCCCCCGTATAGCCTTAACAGACTGTAGGGGCAAGTGCTGTTAGCGAGCACCTATGAAGGCCAGAACGGTACACGAGGGGGTGGGTGGCCAGCACCACGCCCGACCGCCTTTGTCTCCCCAGTGGCGATGTTTACACACCGCACCAGGTACTCATTTAAGGCTGAGTCGACCTAGGGGAGGCCCAGGACCGGTTCAGATAATCGTCACTGGTGTTAGCCGTGAGCGGGAATCGAACCTGGGTCGCCAGGTTCATAGCGCAGCGCGCTAACCGCTACACTACCACTCCCCACACGCACACACACACACACACTGCGAGCACGTGTGCTCTCAGTTGTTTGGATGAGTTATCCCAGAATCCTTGCAGCCTTCCGTGTTGTTGTTGCTGTTGTTGTTGTGTGTACGACCCTCACTTCAATGCCCGGCGCAGCCGATGTGCTGATCTTGAGCTTGTACATGAGAAAGAAGGCTCCGTCCTTCGTCCACCTGTGAGGCTTTTGCCACACCACGCGGATCACGGACGCGCAGGTCCTTTGGGCCGTGATGTTCTCCGGGGGGTCTGGAATAACTTGGCAGAAGGGAGGGTGGTGGTTGAGACACGAGATGGGGATTAGACAGGAGTAGGTGTCAAAGAACACAGGCACGGTGATGTGTCACACAAACTAGAATTTCGCGTACAGTATTCGGTTTGCAATAGCCTAATTTGTCTAAATCATGTACTTGAGTTGATGGAAGCCAACACGGAATAAATATTACGGATGTCCAATTTTTGGATTTTCAAGGATTTTTAAAAAATAATTTTCAGACTTTAAATCGTGTGCTTATATCAAATGTAGCCCTTCACCTTCCCCCTCTCCACCAGTGTCATTCAAGCAGAAGTTGCTTATACCCGAACTGTGCTTAAATAAGATGTGTCTATATCCAGCTTCTACCGCGCTTGACATCTCACGTTCACCTAAATAAATGTGAACATAATAAACCTGACTTCAATTGAGTGGCTATTTGAAAACATTTTTACCTATAAATAATTGTCATTTATCCAGGGAAACCTCACTGCGACATGGAGGTAACAGCAAAAAAAACCCTCGACACCGATTTCGATTTAAAGCTTTCGTGACTGCAGGGATTCATCTTCTTGGTTCTTTCGGTAAAATCACGTGACTTTACCGAAAGAACCAAGAAGACCTCGACACCGAGTTTCAAGAATCCGTTTGTTGTACTGCCATCTGCTGACCACCTCGAAACCTTGCAGCTCAGTGGGTTTGGGTGAGGTCAAAGACAAGCCACAGTCCGATTGTGGCCGTGCAACCCAAGCCATCCATGTGTGTATTTTGAACTTCTTTCGCACCATACGTAGCTAACCGTGGCAATGGGTGGTGCGATGGAGCATGTAGTAAACCCCTGTAGCCTGTGCTCCTTTTCATGGAGGAGAAGCAAAAATACACGAACTCTACTGAAGCCCTCTCGTGGCTAGCGGACCTCGACCATTGGCATTCAGCTCATGAGCACATTGCTAAAAAGAGAAAAGTGGGTTTGGGTGTCTCAAAAAATGTCACGTGATCCACCAACTCTTGCGTCCAAAGCGCCGGATTACAGATGTGCACCATCGCGTGCATTTGGGTTGATGAACACAGATGGACAAGTTGACCAAGAGGCACGGGTCCGAATCGAAATAAATTATAGAATTCACGACAAATCCACGGTGTACAGCGCACTGAGGACATGTAGTTAGTGTAACCTCTCCGATGTGTTTTCAGGCTGTACCACGTGTTTTTCAGCGCGATGTCCGATGTTGTTGCTCCACGTTCTGGAATCTTCTTCAGCTCCACGTGGATTTAAACGTCAGATGTTGTCCCGAACAGCACGCAGTGCCACCCGAAAACACATCGGAGGGTTATACAGCACAACTGCTGAAACGCACTCAGTAGTGTGAACGATTTAGTACCCTCAATGGCCAGATATGACCGTGACTCATTGTGTGTGAGTGGATGTCTGATCGCTGTCGTGCTCTGCATGTGTTGGTGAGTGCGATCCTAACTGATGTCCAGTATATTGAAGAAGACGACGCCACGGGCTGATCCCAGGACATTCGTGGCCACCACTTCCACACCATATTCGTTCGCAGAGAACATCACCAACTGATGGACACGGCAGGACATAGGCCCCGTTGCAGGACACGCTTGCAGCTCGACATCCCGTGGATTCCTGATGAGCACATTCATCACGAAAGACACATGCAAAAGTTCACTTAATACGCCCCCCCCCCCCCCTCAGTGTTTGCTTGCTTGTATGGACAAAACAAGTGTTTTCAAATGCACGGGTGAAATTCAATTGCACGGTGGTGATATATGTAAACTCCCTCGCCTGGTATGCAGGTAGTCGTGGGTTCGATCGCGACCCTGACGCCTGGTGGTATATTTGGAGTGTGTGTGTTTCCCCTGTGGTAGCGTGGATTTTCTTCCACGATCCTCCGTTTTTCCCTCCAGATTTAGAATCAGCACGCGCTTAGCAATACATTTCCACACGGTGATAATCCGTCGTTTGTGATAGCCAGGTGGCACAGTGAGCCTTACCTGGTAAATAAAAAAAATAGTTTAGTTGAGATTAATGATGAGGTTTCCGTGTTGAGAGATGGCTGTGATTGTGTCCTTTCTTAGAACCACTTACATGTATACGGTGCTCGTACCAACTGTATCCCGCAAAACCCTTTCACGTGTTTTGTTTATTAATGCTGCCCGTGCATCAAATCACGTCTTTCCTTGCAGTGTGACCGTGCGCTCACGTGAAAGAGGCGTTGTAGAAAGTGTTGAGGAACGTGTCCCTGCCCGCTCGCCACTCGCATTCGAAGCTCTCCGGGTAGTCAAATGAGCGGCACGTGATGGTCGGCTTAGTTGGAGGGTCTGATCACGGCGACCAAAGACAAAGATGCCCACGTGAAGCCGACACGGGCTGTTGGGGAAAGTCCTGTCTATGAGCACCAATGGAGGCTGGAGTGGCAGGCAAGGAGGTGGAATGGTCATCCGCACGCCCGACTCTCTTTGTTTTCCCAGTGCTGATGTCCACACACGACACCACGTAATCATTTAAAGCAGGGAGACACACACACACATATATACATGCGCACACAATCATATCCGTTTTATACAACATTACTATACATATCTCAAACCATATTTAATGTCATCACGGTCAGCCATGATTTATCCACTTCTGGATGAAGCCCTCCCAAAAAGTGTTGCCATCCCAAAAGGTATTGCAAATTATGTGGGCATAGTTCTCGTGTCTCGCGTTGATTCTGAGCCAGTGGTGGAAATTCCACATTGATGTGGTGAAAACAAGTTAATTCATGTGGCAGCCACATTGACATTGTCTTCTTGCTCTTAAGATCTCTTGCTCAAGGTCAGGTCCCTGGCTCTTAAGATCTCTTGCTCAAGGTCAGGTCCCTGGCGCAAGCGCTGTCCATCTGATCCAATTACATGCCCCCCGCCCCCTCCCATCGCCTTCACGACATGACACTCCATACCAGGGTTCTTGGGAAATGACGATGGAATAGTACTGCTGTGGTGGTGGTGGTGGTAGTAGTCGTATAGCTTGTTGACATTGACCTTCTTTAATACGCGTGTTTGCGTGACATCATTACCGTATGCGGTTTAGTACCATATCTAGAATGTATTCACAGTCGTTTTGTAAACATAAATCTATTTTATAGCAATATATTTTGGGGGGGATGTGTCCTCCCCCAATATATATTAAAATTACGGCCTTGGTATGGGTGTGTTGTTTGTATTGGTTGACAAAAGTAGGTTGACATGTTCGCTTATGCATGCAGACCGTATGCTTGTGGTCACATCACCCAAGAATGCGCCCGATCTCGTCAGATTTCAGAAGTATAAGCAGGTTCGAGCCTAGATAGCCCTTGGATGGGCAGCCACCGTGCATGAAGCAGCTGCTGTGGGGCTACGTTGTGGGCAGAAGGGGGCAGAGTAGCAAAATCGTACTGAGCTCTCCCGCCTATGCTCCCGGCTTTCCACCAACCTGCACGGATCAGTGCGGTGAAGTATGGTCAAATAACCCCCCCCCCCCACGCGACCCGCATGGCGTGGGGAGCCCCTCATCCAGCAGTGGATTGACAAAAGGGCCGTGCACGTTCTGGATATGGCTTTTTTTGATTGCGTAAGTAAAACTCACGTCCCAGCAGGAGCGCAATCTCATCGAGTGGCTCTGTCGTAGGTGACGTGTGACAGCTGTAGATTCCACGGCTGGACATGTTAACATTTCTCAGGGTGAGAACCTCCATCTCGTCGCCATCATATTCATCGTATTCGTCATCATCGTAATCGGTGGATGACGATACGCCACTGTAACCGCCATCATCAACGTCGTATCCAGCTGATGATGACAATGGCGGCACTGGTGTTGTTGGTGTTGTCCAGGTCTGTCCATCGTGCTTCCACACCAAAGGTTCTTCGTGCCCTTCAGGACTTCCACAGGTGAGCTTCACTGTTGAGCCCAGCTTTCCGTACTGATGCCTCATCCCTGTGGCGAGAAAGAAAATAGTGTTGAGGCATGGATGTGGCACTGACCCTCTTGACCTCTAGGTGTTGTTGTTGTTGTTATTGTTGTTTTACTCTGACCTATTGGCCTCGATGATTTTGCGATGGAAGGGAAGAGGGGGAGAGGGATGAACCAGATCAATTGCTGGGGCAACACGAGCAGTTGGGGTGGGACTCTTCATGACAGTGGCTGAAGATCCGAAAAGATGGAAAGCATCTCACGGACACCAACCCTCAGTTATGAGGATAACGCTCCATATATATATTGACCTCGAACCTTTTACCTTGACCTGCGCTAACCAGCATGGTGGAGTATGGTCAAACAATCCTCACGATGGCGCGTCATTGAGACGCAAGCGATCGCTAGTGGCTTAAATATCATTACGATGGTAAAAAAAAAATCATGGTATTGTTACAGTTGAACCTTCTCTATTGCTACCGATACCCCGCCACTAATCTGTCGTCATTCCCCCGCACCTCTGATGTCGCCCGCATCGTACGAAGGCAACCGATTCGCACGGTTGGCTACGTACGGTGCGAAAGAATTTCAACGTACGTACGCACATGGGGTCACACAGAGACCCATCGTTTGTTGTCCTTCCCCCGCACCTCTGATGTCGCCCGGGCGCCGATGCGTTTTGGTAACGCTCCTGCAAATTCGCACTGTTGGCCACGTACAGTGAACGTACATATTTGTAATATGTTTGAAGAGATCAGAGCGGCAGGTGGCTGAGGGCTGTGGTTCAGGCCACTCTGCCGTGGCGGTGAGATACGGCACCGTACTTTGCCGCACTGCTGAGTGCGGCTTGGAAAGTTAAAAATAGCGGGAACACTAACAGCGCTACCGTTCTGGAACATTCTACAATTCCAATCGGTAACAATCGGTTGTGGAAAATGGCGTCCGTTCGAGTAAATGTATTTTTGCTGGAGCAGCAATTGTCGGAGTGTGTGATTACAACAATAATAAAGTACACAGTCATCACATGAGATAACAGCTCTTCCATGCACTTTTTTGGTTTGTGTCACGCCTGGCGCTCGCCGTAAAGTCCGACGTTTTGCTCCAGCAATAAAGAACAAAACGTCGCACATGCCCAACAGCAACGCGGCACAGCCCGAAAACCCATCGGAGAATCATCCATGCGGCACAACCGTGAAAACCCGCGCAGCAGGAACACAACATGCGACGCAATTAGAATTTAAACGGCATCTAAACGCGACCGCATCTCAGGATGCAGAACCGGTGAACATGCATGTTTTGTAGAGAGGCAGTCCTGGGCAGAGGAGTATAGACATTTCTTGAGTCTGTACTTGAACAGGTGCACATGAGCAGGGAGTCAACAGCGCAGATGGCTGTAGGGAGGAAGTTCCACAGACTATGGGACAGAAGAGGAGAATGAGCCACCTCCCATTGAGTTGAGAGGCAATGGAGGGTAGTAGAGTGAAATGAGAGGGGAGAGGTTTTCATTTCATTTTTAGTTTCATTCATTAGGTGTAACCCTGTGAGCCATGCGGCTCTTGACTCGGGTGCGACCGCAACTCACCGTCTTCAATATGCAGGATATTGAAGACGGTGAGTGCGAATTTGAAATCGATTCGGAATTCGTTTGGGAGCCAATTGAACAACCATACTAGTCGATTGTTTCATTATCTCATTATATGTTTGTATGTTTGTTGAACTTACTTCGCACTGCACGTAGCCAACTGTGCTTATCGAAGGTGCGGGGGAAGGGCAACAAACCAAACACAAAAAGCAGTTCTGTCTTTCCGACAGCCCTGTTCTTCACCTGAGGACGGCTGCTTGCGTTGTGGCCGAAACGTCGTGAGAATTGTATTTTATTATGTTTTATTTTTATTATTTTATTATTTCCCTTCTACGTGCCTTTACCGAAAGAACCAAGAAGATGAATCCCTGCAGTCACGAAAGCTTTAATTCGAAATTCAGTTCTAAAGAAATGAGTTTTCCATCTAGATGATTTAAAAGTGCATAGCTCCAGTGGCTCTCTAATATCGGAAGGAAGAGCATTCCAGACGGCCGCAGAAGCGCATCTGAAAGCGCGCAATGCAGTGATCGTCTGTTCGATGGTTAACCAAAAGCCGCGGCGAGGATGAGCGGAGTTCGCGTGATGGTGTATGCTCCTTGACGAGATCATCAAGGTATTGTGGTTCCTTTGTGGCAGCTTGCAAGGTTAACCTGCGCTTTCTGTTCTAGAAACTTCGAAATTGTGTAAATATATCTTCTCATATTTCAGGGTATTTCCCTGCCCAGTGCTGTGATTCTGTTATGCTCAAAGAAAACACTTCCTTGGGAACGTGCACTCAACCATTTCAGAGCATGTTTTCACATCACTTTTCTTTTCTTTCAACCAACTCGAGTCCACATTTCACAATTTTCACTACTCAAATGCATGTTAAATACTAATTTTAATGTATAACGTGTCTTTCGACTCCGATTGCCTGATTTCAAGTGGCGAGGCATCCCACAACTTGGGTGCCACGCAAACAACAAAAGCTCGTCACCAACAGAGCACAACCTAAACCCGGGAGTGCTGAGTAGTTGGAGATCAGAAGATGTTAAGGACCTTGTTGGAATATATAAATGTATTCGTTCCTGCAAGTAATGTGGGGTGAGCCGTTTTAAAGCCTCATAGGTTAGTGGCAGTCTTAAAATCCACTCGAACACGTAACGCGGCCAACCTGTAAATGTTTGTTGTTTGAAGATTTCCCTTCACCAGAAACATTATTTTTCAATGCTTTTCCCCCGCTGCAAATCATACAATTACAGTACTTACTGCCATATTTGCAAATACCCAGAATGCATTCTGCAGCAGTTGAGGCCGTGCCTCCACAGGAGTTGCCAGGGTTTGTTTTCGACCACTGCTAACGCCACGCAATTGCAGCGATGTATCATTGACGATTCATCAATACTATACCGTGCAGGTGAATGTGAATGCAATCTAGCTTGTATCTCCTCGTGCAGTCTCGATTACAAATGAAATATATAAAAATTAAACAGTCAGTACAATTGTCGCCTTTATTGTTGATCGACTGTGTTTTACGCACTTTACGTCTAAATTGTTGTGTGTACTGATGTATGTTGAACTTCTTTCGCACCGTACGTAGCCAACCGCGCTCACCGGCTAGGCGTTGGGGAAGGACAACAAACTAACACACAGACACACAACAAGCAAATGAGCACTATCCACTCCATGTTGTGTGTACATGTACAGCTCGCTTGTCAATCCACTTGACCACGATGCCTGATTAAAGTTATTTGCATAAACAGCCTTTATGTAGACGACAGCACACGCTCATAAGACAATCTGCTAATCATCTTAATCGGCTACCCCCTTGCCAGTATTTTAAAAGACTCGGTTATGTATTTCATTTTATTTTATAGGTGACTAGTCTATATGCAGTTTCATTGTCATTGTACTGTCTACAATAGCGCACTGCACTGTAATGCAACATACTTTGAAATCTTCTTTTTGCTACACCCGCAATGCATTTACTGCGTAAAGTAGTCAAACATCTCTTGTGTGGCTCTCCAAGTGCAAAAAGTATTTAATTTTACTGTTTTGGAGTCCTCCAGTTTACTCGTGACTGTGCTTGTATTCTCATATTTCCGCCAGCAAGCTTCCAGACTTCTCCCCGTCTCGGCCACACACTCCACGCGAGGCGAATGACTTGGTTCAACAAATTCTAGGGACAATTCTTCTGTATATATGCCGGTACTTACAGACCCGTCGGCCCATACGGCTTACCCCGTGTTTTTGTGCAGGGAAATTGAGCTTGCAGGTCCGTGCGGCGTACACCCGTTTCAATACGGGCAAAAACACATTTTTGTCTATTTTTTGTGTTTCTCCCCTTGTGATGGGTCTTTGTAGGATGAACGTTGATACTGATAAGGGGCACGGGGTGACCAATTCGGTCTGAATTGGTCTGTAATAAGGTGGGTCACTGAGAAGGGTTTTGCAGGTATGTACTTAACGCGATTCTTAAAGTGGTGTAGAAGTTTGGGCAAAAACCCTGATCTGTCAATGAAGCCAGGCTCAGATGTGAGATATTACATTTTCTGAATGTCCCAGTTACACACAGTATAGAGCCGATGTATACTTATGCCAAGTTTCAGCTCCCCGGCCCTTATCAATAAAACTCGCATCACTTGGACACTATCGAATATTAAGCAAGTGCATTAAATTACAGGACATATACGAACAAATCAATTTGCAGCGCGCGCAAAATATCACTGGCAATGAATGACCGTGACCCAAAGGGGCGAATCTCTGAGATAATTGTAACGAAATATACACGGTCGAAGAACTTAATAAAGACACGCTAATAATTGGCTTCATCGTAATTATTAGTCGGCGCACATAAACGTTACAGTACCGTGGACACATTCACACGCTGATAAGTTGTATTAAAAGCCGCTGAAGGCCTACCGTCTACATGAACAAGGTTGTTGTTGTATTAACACAGGAATGTTCTCACACATTTCACAATCCCGCACTGACCGGCGTGGTGAAGTATGGTCAAAACAAACCGACACGGTAGTCTGGGAAGGAGTCCTTCATCCAGCAGTGGATCGGTAAAAGGGCCGTGCAATCCACTCACCGCACTCAACGAAGACGGATCCGGCGGTGATGATGATGATTATTACCAAAAACAATCCTCGTTGAATATTCATCTTCAAAGCCACACACTCTGTCTTTGTTTGGAACGCTGGCCTGTTTCGTCTTTCCAGCTTGTTGACAAGTTATGATATCTCAACGAGGGGGTGAACTGTGAACTACACGCACGCGGTTATTTCTCCACAGGTGCACGAGCGAGCTTGCTCCGCGATTTGAAGCGACTTGTTTTTACATTTTCTCTTTAAGTAGGTCTTGGGACTTTCAGTTTCTAAAGGGGGAATTACCCCACTTCGACTTTTGCACCTCTACGAAGCGGGGTGACGCTGTAATTCTGATAAATGCGACGTCATTCGCGTGTGTAAAATAAAAAAAAATGTGACAGGATTTTAAAGTGCACAATCTCAAGTGAAACACCTGGCGGGTACGCGATTAGAGGACCAGGTGCGGAAAGCCACAATCTCAAATGCGCCCAAAAATGAGCGTGTCTTAAGATCAGATGATATCTCGAAGTTTAAAAAGTTTCGAACGTGCTGGATGCACAACAGTTATTTCACCTCCTCGTGCACCAAGTACACAAGCGTACATGCACTTGCATGTACGCTTGTACATGCAAGTACAAAAGCACAGGACGTATCACGGGAAGAGCAATTTCTCGCAATAGAGGAAGAGTGTGGAGGGCGAGCTCAGTGCAAATGCGTTGACTTGAGTTATGAATTATCACGCAGTTGACAGTAACCGGGACTTGTATTGCCCGGGATGGATTACATTTTTTCCGGGACAGTTTCATCAAAGAGAGATGACGGTGCTGCTGGGAAAGCCAGGATACATGGAATTCCCATGCACAGGCCCTTCTTTTGTCAATCCACTACTGCAAGAGGGCCTTTCCAGGTCCGTATGGGTCGCCCGGGTTATTGATCCATACTTCACCACGCTGGTCAGCGTGTGTTTGTGGAGGTGGGGGGCATAGGCGTGGTAGCATAGCCGTACAGTCTAACAATGTGAGAAATCGAATATTTGTTTTTAGACTGAAGGAATCCAATGAGCTATGAAGATGTGTCTCACAGTTGCCCGGCATGGGTGGGGTCAACAAGCGACAACGGGAAATAAAAAAAAACGACAGGAATACAAATAGAGAGAAATATAAACAAGTCGCTGATTGTAATCAATAAATGTGTTTTATAAGTCCGATTTATCAAGCTCGGGCAAGACGGCAAAAAAAATAACCCAACTACACCAAGATAACACACAGTCCCTCAATATAATGGCACATTTAACTATCGATACAAAGGTACGGATCAATGGATTTTTCTGCAAGGCCAAGATCTGCCGAGCATGTCTGACGAGGGTTGTAATGGTGTCCGGTGAGGTCACCACGTCCATATGGCAGAATTCCAACGAGCTTTTTTGTTTTGTATTTCCCCCACTCGTATCTGACCTCGTGAAACCCTCGCAGACAACCGAAAATTCACAAAAAAAACATTTACACGGAAGGAAGCTTCAGCGGCCTGAGAAGCCCACACTGCATTTTATGGGAAGTGCAACAAACCCAGTATTCAGCTGCGGATTATTTACGAATAATCATGACGTAAGAGCGCACAGTCATTTGTTAAATGCACACTACTGCATGGAGACCTCTTTCTCCTCCTCACCACGAGCTTGTCGCTTCACGATGGCTGGGTTTCACCAGACTTCACCACGCCGGACCGAGGCTATTCTTGTCGCAGCATCACGAATGTCCACTGCGCGGCTGTTCCGTCCCCGAAAACAAGTGTAGAGTAATAGCGCCGGCTGCTGTCCAGCAGAGGCAACTGCGGTGGACAGTTAGCGCACACGCCGTCGAACGTATCCACGGGTGTGCTGGCAGGGCGGAGGAACTGGGGCAAGGGTCATGGAAGACCTCTGGAACCCGCTAGTGGGTTCCAGAAGGGAGGCGCGGCCAGGGCGGAGCCAGGCCGTGCCGAGCAGAATAAAACAGCGGCGGGGTGCGAAGACAGCGACGGTGTGAAGACAGCGACGACCCCGATCCCACGGCAGCCCCGAACCTTGCTCCTCGCCTCCTTTTATCCCCGGCGTGGCCCTCACTCTGCCCCCTGGCCCCGCCCTCTTTCTCGAACTCTCTGGCCCGTTCCGACCTTCCCCCTTGTCACAACTCTCCCCCTATTATTTATCAACGCCTATAATTTTCGCTCGTGACCGCTAGTCCCCGGGATGTCTTTGCGCCCGCACTGTCTCCACCCACGCACTGTCTGTACGCATGGAACACGGAGTCCCCTTCTGCACGTGACACCATGCCACGCGTATGCAGCAGTGCCGGATTATCCTCGGAGCAAAAGTAGCATATACTACGGGCCCCGCACTTTCAAGGGCCCTGCGCTAAATGCTATCAAACTATCAATTCCGGTTCAGTGATTCTGCGCTTGCTCTATTACTATAGCACTATACTGCCTTCAACTTTTACGAACTACTGGGTGTTTAAAGGTTAGCGATATGTCGTATTATCTGGCTGTATAGCAAATGAAAAAATGCAATTACTTTATTATGCAAGTAAAAAAATTGTCTTTTAATATTAATGTTTTTTTATGTTTAGGGCCCCTTTATAACATTTGCTACAGGCCCGCACTAGCTTAATCCGGCACTGGATATGAGAGCTAGAATGTGGACGTAAGACAGCAGCGATGCAGTGAAATGAGAGCGATGTATAAGTTGCGATAGAGATGAGAGCTTCGATTTTAGATTTTTCATTATTTTGTGCTCGGTTTAATTGCTCGTTGCGTTTATTC
Organism: Lampetra planeri; assembly: GCF_965212315.1. Lineage (NCBI taxonomy): Eukaryota > Metazoa > Chordata > Hyperoartia > Petromyzontiformes > Petromyzontidae > Lampetra > Lampetra planeri. The sequence goes on along the minus strand of NC_136109.1, from coordinate 26,794,490 downwards.
TGATTTGAATTTGAGCTTTTGCCTGTGGCTAGCGCCGCCACTGGGATAGAGAGGGATGTGGGGATGATCCAGACTGCTCCGTGTGCAGGGGTGGTGCGGTGGGAGGGAGGGTGGGAGGTCCGTGGTGGGCTTAGAGGCTGCGGTGATGCTCGGTCTTCGTGCGCTCTGGTGAACAGCCACAGGCCGGAGGAGATAGCTTGGACCCCCGGGTAAGGCTGCGATTCTCTCCCCCCCCCCCCATGCACATCTCAATCTAAATGTCCAGTTTACAGGATATGCTGTGGCTCGCTATGTCCATTGCTTGTGGAACGGCTGAACAAAACAAAAATCAATACCCTCTGTGTTGTGTGCGTCAGAGCTGCGGTCGTGGTGTAACGGTGAGCGTGAGTGGAGCGGTGAGCGCGCAACGCTCCTAACCCGGCTACCCGAGTTCGAATCCCGCTCACGGCCAATACCAGTGACGATTATCTGAACCGGTCCTGGGCCTCCCCTCCCCTAGGTCGACTCAGCCTCAAATGAGTACCTGGTGCGGTGTTGTAAACATCGCCACTGGGGGGAGACAAAGGCGGCCCGGCCGTGGTGCTGGCCACCCCCTAGTGTGCCACGGTGCCCACCTTAATAGGTGCTCGCTAACAGCACTTGCTCCTCCAGTCTATGAAGGCTACACGGGGACATTTGTTTTTGGTGGTGTCGGTGGGCGTGTGGCGTCGTATGCGAGCCGCTGAGTGTGGAATGTCAGCGCAGTGCTGTGTGTGGGTGGCGTCATGGAATTGATGGCGTCTATGAGCGCAAGCAGGGATGCGGGAGATACACCATGTGGATTGTTAAATCTATCTGTGGCGGGCCTTTGAGTGCTTCTGTTATCCCTCGCAATGTGCCGTGAGATATATTTTTTTCCCCCGTTTCGTTTCCTCTGGGTCCCACGGTTTCCTTCCACATACCAAAGATTTTTTTAACGGAATTGGCCAAACATAGGCGATGCTAGAGCATCCTTAAAGGGGCCTTGAGCCTCGGAGGTTTTCATTGATATCCAGCATAAAATATATACTGTAATGTCAGTCCTTAATCCACGCCGGGGTCGCTTTCCCATTCTTCACCACGCTGATCGCTGTGTGTTTGTAAAGATGTGGGGGCCCAGTACGGGTTCGGACATCACTGGCCACTGATGTTGAGCCATGGCCAGGAATACAACTCAGTTGGCTGGGGTTGCAGCAAAGGGCCACCGCTCCCCCCTTTATGGATAGAGGCCATTATTCACGTACAACTTTGTTTTTCTGCTTGTGCTTGGCATTCTCTTGTGTGTGGTTATTGTTGTGACTTTGGGACAAGTGCTGACTGGAATAAATGCCTTACGAGTGATGTTTGCGTGTATTATCCACTGCATAAATGGGTGGAATATTCCGTGATTCCCGTCGTAACGTGTTATTGTTGCTGATGTTATGGTTAGCTCGTTTCAATAGTAATCGTATTTCTGCAATACACAGTACGGTGTAGTAGTAGTGTGTATAATTAAGGCCCATAAAATCTAGGCCGAGTTTCTCATTGAATATTTTCCCGGGAAACCGATGGATCCTATTTTCCAGAGCTCAGCCTCGGACGACTCCGGCAGAAATGAACCCCCATCAGTGTATAATCGATGTCGCTGGTGGAACGCGAAGTAGATCGATCGATCGGTGGGTTCGAACACTGCGTTTTTAAATGAATTTCATCAGTGTTTGCAGAATGTAGTGCTCTGATCAGTGACAATAAAGTGGCTGGCGTGGACTCGTGAAAATAATTCAAACGGGCCACCCCCGACTCTCATTTCCCGGTGCAGTTGCATCACCTACACACTCGATACGACGCCCCACTGCCTATTAATTAATGATACAGGGGGGAGTGTGATGGCCTGGGCTGTGATTGGGTGATCAAGAAGGGGAGGGGGGGGTTATGGGTGGTTGGTGAGAGCGAGATTTTAAGGATGGCACGAGGAGCTCGTCCGTTACCATCGCTGGTCGTGGTTGACAGACAGTCGTGGCTTGGTGGCGGCTTTGCTTGTGGCGACGAGCGGCAGTAAGTCGCTGAGAATGTAAGAGGTGGTTGGGAGAGATGGCTGCAATAAAATAACCCTGAATGTGACCGATACCATCGCACTGGATCTGGGAAGCTAAGCAGGGCTGAACTTGATTCGTGCTTGGATGTATGACTGCCTAGCATTACAAGGTGTTATAGGCTTGGGGGGCCCGTGAGGTGGCCAGGAGATTGCAGTACAGCGATGGTTTCTTGAAGTGAAGCTTTGAGTATTACCCCCTCGTTGTGGGGTACTTCCATTTCCTCCAAACCCACGAAGCCAACCATTTATGGAATTAGCCAAGAATGGAAATGCTGGACGGTCCTAAAAAAAAGCACGAGACTCATCGATAAACCCACGTTTTAAGTTCAATGAAGAACATTATTATTTATGGTGGTTTAGTCGTTTGCGTGGATTCGAGTTGTGTTTGAAATTCTGTAAGGGTGTGTGGGAGGTTAATATTGGTTCTCATAGGATGTGGTCGTCTTCTTGGTTCTTTTGGTAAAGTCACGTAGAAGGGAAATAATAAAATAATAAAAATAAAACAATTAAATATTATTATATTATTTTATATTATATTATTATTATTATATTATTTTATTATGTTTTATTTTTATTATTGTATTATTTCCCTTCTACGTGACTTTACCGAAAGAACCAAGAAGATGAATCCCTGCAGTTACGAAAGCTTTAAATCGAAAGGATGTGGTTAGTTCATAATTGAGTGGTGGTAGAGACACGGAGAGCTGGTGAGTGGTTGGATGGCACCAGGGTTGTGTTTGAGTGATGGGGCTGTGTGCATGTGTGTGGTTGCTCCAGATTCATGCTTGGCATGTGAGGGATGTGTGGAATGTCGCGGCATGGAGGGGAAACACTTGCCAGAAGACCAGGTGCAAAAAAACAGCTTTGTAAATGTTTCTTCTGTGTGTGTTCACTAATAAAGGCATTGTTTACACGTGACTAAGCCTCACATATTTTGTTGAGGACACAGGCTGGCGGTTGAATAGTATTGAATGGTATATCGTATACGACTCGTTAACTGCATGCTCTTAATTAATTGGGCAACATTTAGTCTGCATGACAAAAACAAATCTATTTTTTTTCTCTTATCCGTAACCCCAATGGCCTTCCTGGGACCAATCTGTCCATGCAAACAAATGTTTTTAAAAGGAAAAAACAACAACTCTGGACTGGCTTTGACCTGAGTTTTTATCACCAACTTATTCAGGTGTTTTAAGCAAATCCTGTAATGTAATGAGGGTTTTTTTCTGTATTGAAATGATTGATTCTGCGTAGTATGACTTTAGTTGGACGGCGAATAAATTAAAGGAAAAACAACTTATCAAGAAGTAATCATTGCATGAGCATGCATAGGTTACATAACTGTGCTTATTTTCAGAAGTCGGTGGGTAGCTTTCAGGGAAAAAAAAAACCACGTTTGCATATTTTCAAACACAAGTGGACTTTCTTTCCTCTGGTTTCCGTCTGAAAGTGTTGGGCAACCCTTTGATCAATTTGGCCAGTTCACCACGCAGCGACACAACCCTATAGCGCAGTTTGGTCCATGTTGGATCTTTTTTAAAATTTGGTCACGGTGCCCTCCGGCACCTTCCTCCTCCCCCCCCTCTTCATGACTCCCTACCGTTACAGAAAGACGAATGGACAGAGCGAATGCGATAACATCTTCCGCATTGGTTAGCACGGTTGGATATGCACGGTGCAAAAGAAGTTCATCCATACATACAAAACAAACAAACCTTCAGTGGCATTAAAACGCCGCGCTCACTGCGCATGGCAATTTCGGTTTTGCACTCGGGTTGGGGTTGTGGACCGGAACCCGGACGGTCAGTTGTGCTGGTACATTGCTCTGACGCAGTCTGTCTAAGAACAGAACGAGGAGCATTTCTCCCAAATATCTGGCTGTCGCCTGATGATGCGAGTTGTGATTACTGGTGAAGCGTCGTACTTGAATTGTAACTGTTGTGGGTTTTTTCTCCAACACACCGGTGTGCTGTACTAATAACGAATTGGCACGTTTTGTTAACGTGAGAAACCATACTAATTGGCTGCGCCGGGTGGAAGCGGGTTTGACAACACATTTATATCTACGCGATCTAACCCAAAATTACTCTATTATGGACAACGTATGTATTTATGTTGAGTTTCTTTCTCACCGTACGTAGCCAACCGTGCAAATCAGAGGCTGCGGGACCTCGTCGCACAAGTTCTAAGACACACGAACTGCATCGGTTCACTGGCAGCCAATCGGCCACCTTAAGAAGGCAGCTTCACCAACAAGCCAGGCTGAGTCAAGCGTTCCCTTCTGAGAGGGCGCGTCATTGCCAGTCACGCAGAGGGAGAGGTGGTGGTGGTTGGTCGTGGGGGAGAACAATCTTAGGTGACATCATGGGCCCGTCACTGTATACTGTGCCGCAATGCAACCCGCAGAGATTACCAAAGCTCTGTTGTTTTAATGGGGTGGAACTCCACGCGTTCGTCAATAACGCCGCTTTAAAAGAATGCGCACAACACAGGCGATGGCTTCGCGCATTGGTCCGTCCATTCGTTTGTATCTGCGCTCTGAAGAAAGGTCAGGGCGTGTCGAATATATATTGCTGATTGTGTTTTGTGCACCACTGCCGATGCAGTAGCAGCAGCACCAAAATAACGTTTCAATGCAACGTCTGTTGCCAGAAACGGGGCTAGGAGGAGACTCCGAGGGCTGGGCAGGGACACGGGGAACACACAATGCACGTTCCAATAATGCACAAGGAGAATAGAGTGTGCACTCTTGATATGTGTACAGCCCTTTGTCAATCTGCTGCTGGATAAAGGCCTCCTCGCGCTGTGATGGACACGGGGGGAGGGGGGGGGGGCGTTTGGCCATACTTCATCACGCCGGTCAGTGTGGGTTGTCGTAGCCAGGGATGAGACCGGGGGACAGTTCAGATATCACTCGTCGCTGACATGAGCCAGGGGACATCAAAATCAGGTCACAAGGATTATTGGACTGTGTGCCAACCCGTGCCACTGCTCCAATCACCTCCGCCCGCCCGCCCGCCCCACCTCAACAACTCGGATGCGGTGTGTGAACCCCTCCAGTGGCCAATGAATTGGTATTCGTGTCAGGGATTTGCGCAGTTCAATGAAAGCGTGTACACGCCACTGGTTGTGCCATTGAAAAATAACTTCTCATCTCAGCGAGGCCTTACCCAAAGTAAAGGGACTACCCTGACGGGCGCTTTTTAAATGTTGCATTGTGCTATCCGCACTGGCGTACATTCATACACGCAGTCGCACAGCATTTGGCACACATTAAAAACAACGATTTCACAAACGACGCTCTTTTCATGCAGCTTCCTGTCAGTATACATCAAATATCAGTGCACACTCATTGAAACTACACAGGATACCATTTATTCATAAATGCCGTGCTGTAATTATTAATAACCTATTGTAATCAACAATACATTTGTGATAATAGCAATGGTTTTTCTCGAGTCATCCATTAAAGTTTGGTTTCATGCATCACATGTACAGTGCGGCACATGTGCTGCGTATACAACATTAATATTATTCGGCGGCGTTACATTTTTTTTCCCGGCGTAGATCCGCGGCTGCTTTATTTGCATCTCGTTTCGAAATTTTGACGAGCAAATTGTTCGGTGGCACCTCCTTTTGTTCTCGAACCGTCAAATTAATGAACCCCGTTCACATTTTTGGCCTTGCTGCGCTGGTCACCGATTGGAGGAATTAACGAGCTCGCCTTTGTCTCTCCGTGAGCTCATGTGACGCTTTCACGGCATCAATAATGCACGCCCTCTGGCAATGCGCACGCACACACGCACAAGCTCTCGCTACACTGCACATTTCTCCAAAGACGGCTGGGTACTCGTGGCTACCCCCACTACCATCATCACCGTCCCCATCATGAGAGGCCCCCTTTTTTTTGTAAAGCACCGCCATCAACACACCAGGCATCTGATGGCCAAACCTTACGGCTGCTTCACATTGCATTGTCTCCGCTCCGTCAATACAGGACCTTCTTTGGGAAAAAATAAAACCTAAACAGGTTTGCTTCTTGTTATCTGCTGCTGCTGCTGTTGATGCTGTCCTAATGGTCTTGATTAGTCTGTGGGCTCCAGCCATCCGTGCTGCTGACTCCCTGGTCAAGTCCGAGACTCATAACCGTCCTCCTCTCAGCTGCCTCTGACTGTCTGTGACTGCCTGGCTCCCATGTATTATGTGATAAAATGACACCTTACTTATGCACATACAAATAGAATATCTCGCTTTCATCCCAGGCATGCACATTGCACTTTTCTTACAGCATGCAGAGATGCGGTTGCATAGACGCCTTCAATAAACCCCACGATGAATCCCAATCATAATTGCGGTGTGAAAATGAAAAGATGGGATGTGATTGATTTAATCTCGAGTCCGATCACTCGTGTTATTCTTGTTGTTGTTTACTTTTGATCACTGTCAACCAAAACAGATTGCATTTTGTACCTGGAATTAAATGCTCATATGTGCTGACCCAATATACAGTACCGGCATTGCTTGATTACATCAGGAAAATAGGTGGAGGATGTATGGCACCATTTGGCTTTTTGGGTACGCAACCTAACCCAACAAGCAATTATGGATCAAAATAGATTTGATTTTATGCAATGAAAAAAACCCATCCTACAATTGTCGAAACGTACAGATTACATGCGTGTGCCAACGGCGTTTGTATATGTCTCTGCGTAATTTGTGGGACAGAATTAATAAATGGAGCATATACTTTATATGTGCTATAAATGCACATTTTAAATGCAATATTGCGTGTGAATAGTTGCGTATACTGCAGTGCTATTTTTACGCGAGGTTTTGCATCTAGATTTCGTCACAAGTAGATGGCATTCCATGTACTGCATGACCAGACAATATATGCTGCATTCATTTGGCACTCTAATTAAACATCATACATGCTGTGGTATTAAATACAACGATTGTGAGCAGTGTAAGGAATATTCCGTGAATACACTTAAAATAAAATATTGTTGATGAAATGCCTTTTAATTTTCGTAATCAGCAGCACCATCAGCATCATCATCATCAGCAGCCATTGTCTATCCACTGCTAGATGAAGAGCTCCCTGCATGTGCCATTTTCATTCGGTGTTGTTAACATTTTTCTCACCGTACAGCATCACCACGGCAGCCATTTTACAAGCTATATTGGAATCACCCTGGTCGCCGCCCCTTTCAGCATCCTCACCCCTTCCCTCCCTGCCTGCCCCGCTCACTCCCATCCTCCTCTCCATCCCTGCCTCCCTCCCTCACTCCCTGCCCGCCTGCCCCATCCAATGCGCGTGCAGCGCAGAGGGATCGGATCAGATGCTCCTGCGTCCCTCTGGAGGTGATGTCAGGCGAGGGCTGCAGGATGAATCACCGCTGAGGGAGCCAGCTGTGCGCGTGCGAGGGAGAAGAGGAGCGAACGAGCGAGCGGCCGAGCGGGGAGTGCGCGCCGTTCTCCGCAGTGTCCGTGAGCGGTGCGTCACCCAATCGAACGCCGGCGGCGGCGGCGGTGGCGGCGGTGGCCTGGGTTGTTCTAGAAAATGGGACGGTGCGGTGTGGTGAGCCTACGCCGTGCGTCGCGACCAAGGTCTGGTGCCGGCACGGGGGGCGGGGGTCTGCTGCGAGGAGTAAGGATGCCGCATTGTACAGTACAGTATTGCCCATCTCTCAATGTTTTGCTTTGTGGGTGTGCTTAGAAAAAAAATGTATTCTCACAAAAGAGATGGGGGAAGAGAACGCTGCATAACTGAGCGAATTTGCGTGATGGAATAAAGGGGCGGGTGCGGCGAACATCGCTGTGCCACACGGAGGCAGGCGCCGGTCGTTCCCTTTAAACCGCCGCTCCGAGATGGATGCGCGTCGGCAACGATTTTGCCGACACCGTTCATCTGCGGGGAAGGAGCGAGATGCCGAGTGAGGCCGTGATGACAGTCTCCGATGTGACGCAGCTGCGCTCTGGGCTTGGGATGAATGCCCGCTTGCGGAGAAACCGGCACGTAACGTTTTCATGCGTTTTTTTGTTGCGCTGGAGGGCTGAGGTTAGAGTAAGTTCGTACGGCCAGATTTTGGCAACGAATTTTCGTGTAATTTCCGATCCAGCACCCACCCAACGTTCAGGACCTTCCATAAAGAATAGCGGTCAGAGGCAGGAGGAAAGCGTAAGTAAAGGAAAGGGATGTAGCTTACATTGTTACGTGTCTTCCTGCTACAGCGTAACGAGCACATCCCTTATGTAAGTGAGCCAAAAGCCTCCAGAGACAAGTCACTTTGACAACGGAGACCTGGGTAATTTCAGTACAGTTGAGATATTGTGTTCACAACAAGCATGATAAACCTATGTGTAGTACAGCAACACGTAAAATTACGTTTCAACTCGATCTTAAAGCTGCCCTGCTATGCCAATCGTCCGTTTTATCGTGTGCCGCACGGTTTTATTCGGGGAGGCAGGCGATGATCGGCGTTCGTGTCATCGTCTGTGGATCTGTTTGGACTTGCGCCACATTCAAGAAGCTGCGCTCTCTCATCGTCTTCGTCATGGTCATGTGGCTATTTAAAATTCATTGTTCACATATTCAAATTTTGCTCACGCAGCCTTGAAGGCAAGCGTGTCTTACACTGTCAGTCATGTGCGTTTGTTTTTGTGGCATTAATGCAGTCCGTGACTTCACGGGAAATGACGGTTTTGTGATCGCGAAAGCCAAGATTATCGGCGGGGAGCTCCGACAAATAAAACTCAGCGGCAGCTGGGAAATCTGCGAGCCATGGTTCACGTTAAACATAACGCAGACTGCAGTGCACGCGTGGCTTTGTTGCCTGGCTCATGAATGCGATGCCCGCCAAAGCCCCAAAGACCGTGTCAAAAAAATGCGCATCCAGCGCACGTTACGATGGAAGTTTTCGCTTACGTCAACGGTGTACGAGCGCTTCATAACGCTCGGAAGCACAAGCTGCCTCTGATGTCTCCGAGCGCATTCCATCGTGCCGTACGCAACTGTACTTCGCTTTGAGTGCGCGTGAGCAGTTTGGCCTTGACACTGACAAAGAATTCCAAACATCTCTCTTTGGCAGAGTGAGACCCAAGCACCCCCCATTGCAGAGAACATCCTAAAATGTCACGAATCATAGCTTATTTCTCTGGGGTTCACTTTATACTCGCAAACAATTTTTGAGGAGTTGGCGACGATGCTCGTGAGTTTGTAACGGTAAGCCTGAGACTTGACCCTAAACCGCGGGTGTGACAACATTCGCGGCAAGGCTTTGTGCTCTTCCCGCACTCAAGCTCCTCGCCGGCGTTGTGCCCTGCGCTTTGTCGTGGGCTGTGGTTTCATAGGCCGCGTCATCACGGGACACGCTTCAGAAGAGATGTCGCGCCTGTGCCTCTCCCACAAGCTTCGTTATCGCTCTTTGCGGTTGCGAGCTATGTGCGGGACAAAAATACACTGTCTCGCATCCCTCTTGATGCGTTGATGGGCCGTGCTGCATGCTGTTCGGCATGATGTCCGACGTTTCGCCCATTGTGCTTAGAGATTCTTCAGGAAATGAACAAGAGATGGCACAACTTGACAAGACATTGCCGAGGCGTACCGCAGAACTGCGAAAACTTACTGACAGCAACGATTGATTTTCAGTGATCGTGAATTGCTTTGTTTTGATTTCTATGTGGTATTGTCGACTAATACAAAGCTACGTAGTCAGAGGGGGGCAGTGGACCAAAATACATTGTTGAGCTGTACTCTGCTCAAATGTTTATGCTTCCCACCTCTTCACTGAGCTGGACTGACCAGCCTGGCAAAGTACAACCTGCACGGCATGGGGAGGCCCTCATCCAGCAGCGGATCGACAAAAGAGCTGCACGTGATTTGTATCAGCAGGGCTGATAAAAGTCGACCTCCGTGGTTGTACGAAGAACACGTAGGAAATCACGTATAGGGGACAAATATTTTTGCCCTTATTGTTTCAGCCTTCCAATGTGAAAACACAGCGATTACGTTGACAAAATCTGCAACTGCCATTGCTTTGTGTGAACGCATTTTAAAGCATTTTGCCAACTCGTGCTTGTTCCGCTCTCTCGTTCCAGGGCAAAATGTGAACGCCGCCATACAGAGTCGGCAAACACGAGGCTCCCGTAGTCATGTCATCACAAGTCTGCGTAAAGGAATCCTCTTCCACCAAACGATGAGGGCCGATTCTCCTTGACCTGGCCGAAAACCACTCGGGAGCCGGGAGCCTCTCAACCGTAGAGGGCGAAGACCGAGAAAGTTTGTGCGGCCCACGCGGCGTGGAATGGCCAGCCCGCCGAAACTCACCGGAGAGACGCTGATCGTCCACCACATCCCGCTCGTTCACTGCCAGGTGCCAGCCGTCCGCGCGCAGGGCATCATGGGAAAGCGTGCCGCCCCCTTCAGCCTCACGTCAGACCTGGGCAGCCAGGGGTCCGTGTCTCTCTCGGGCAGCAGAACCAACAGCAGCAGCAACAGCAGCAGCAACAACAGCAACAGCAGCAGCAACAACAGCACGAACAACGGCGACAGCGGACGCGTGCGGGGGCGGGAGAAGGCCGGGCTGTCCTCTCCGTGCTCTACGGTCGTCGCCTCGCTGCCCGACGGAACGGCCCATGTCCAGGACCAGGACTCCCCGAGGCTCTCGGGACCCTGCGGCGCCGTCGTCCAGAACGACCCTCGGCACACGCAGCAGTCCTCCTTCCACCTCCACAACAACAAAAACCGGTGCATGACGCGGTGGAGGTCGCTGAGCTCGCAGCTCGAGGGAGGGTGCGGCGTGACGATCGCCGCCGACGGCCAGGTGACGAACACGAACAGCAGGGCGAGGTCGCAGGTCACGGGCAACGGCCGGGCGGGAAATCGCTTCAACAGGGCCTCGTCGTGCCCCGACGGCCACAACGGCAACAACGTGAGGTTCAAGCGGCTGTCGCTGCAGTGCCAGGGGAAGGGCCTGTCCATCGTGAGAGACATCGACAATGCCGACGTGGGAGGCTACCGCAGCAGGAGCGGCTTGACCAACGAGTTGCTGAGGGAGGCGGAGGAGATGCTCGACAACTGTAACGAGAGCGGAGCGGAGGACGACGCGCCCGTCGAGGGCTTTGGGATCAGCGGCGGCGGCGGCACGCGCCGCGATCCGGCGGGGCGCGGCTCCCGATCGGCGCGCACGCACGACAACGACGACGGGGGGTGCGACGGCGATTACGGCGGCGACGACGTGGATTGCGAGCGAAATGGCTACGCCAGCCTGGGCGACGCCAACTACGAGTACTGCGAGAACGACGGGCCGCACGGCGGGGGCTGCGGCGGCTGCGGCGAGTACGAGTGCAGCATGTGCAGCACGCGCATCAGCAATGGCAGCGCGCGCACCGAGCTGAGCGACTTCGGCGGGGACGCGCCGGGCGGCCGCCGCGACGTCGACAAGGGGAGCGACGGGGACGTGGGCCAGGCCCCCACGGGCTCCTCCTCCTCCATGCAGTGGAGCCCCCTGGAGAGCGAGTCCTTCTACCTGGACCTGCACAGCTCTCCGTGCGGCTCCCAGCGCACCGGCGGCGGCGGCGGCAGCAGCAGCAGCAGCCCCTCGGAGCCGTTCACCGTGTGCGTCGACCGCGAGCTCCGCTCGGCGTCGGCGCTCGACTACGACGCGGGCGCCGACTCCGACGGCAACCTGCGCGGCACGGGCGACCGCGCCGCCGTCGCGCCCGGTGGACTTGGCGCGGGCGGGGGGGGAGGCGCCGGGCGCGCCGTCGAGGAATCGGCCGCCGACGATGACGACGGCCTCGGCGTCGGCCGCGCGAGCGCAGCGGCCGGAGGGCGCGACTCGCCCCTGCCGGGGGCGAGCGGGTCGCGGGGAGAGGCGCGCCTGGTGCAGGCCATGCAGAACTACTACCGGCTGGTCACGGTGGACCTGTCCACGCAGTCGACGCCGTCGCACACGGCCGTGTGCTCGTCGGCCGAAAGCAGCGCCTCGTCCGAGGGGCCCGGCGGTGCCGCCTTCGGCCCGGCCGAGGCGTCCACGGAGTACTACTTGTTCGACAGGCCGCATGCCGGCGGAGAGGGGGCGACTCTCGTGGACGAGGTCGGCGGCCGCCGCTCCCGCACGTCGCCTGCCCTCGCGAGAGGACGATTCGGGGATGTCGAGAGAGATGGTGGTGAGAGCCCGGTGGGGGCGCAGCAGCAGCAGCAGTCTGAGGAGGAAGCGTCCGGCTGGCGAGCTGGCGCGGAGGCAAGCGGCAAAGTCGCGGAGCGCGAGGTGGCGGCGAGCGATGAGAATCCGGTGTTGGATTCGATGGATTTTGCGAGCTGGGCCGAGAGGTTCAAGACGCACCCACACGAGAGGGACGACAGCCTGGGCGAAGGTTTGAGATGTCGGGAGTCTCCGAAAGACCCCTCGCTTAAGACTCCAACGAGGGACGATGAAAGTCAAATGTTAGAGTTGACCACCTGGTCTTTCCGAAGCAAGACCTCCATCGAGAGTAGGCAGGAGTCCTTGACCGACAGTCCGCAGTCTTCCAACGGTGCTTACAGAGAGGGCGAGAAGGACGAAGACATGCCGAGGGGTTTTGACATCCGGCCTTACAAACACGTCTGTGGGCTCAACACGTGCCACAGCTTCCCGCAGCACATCACGCCCTCGCTGAGGCAGCGCTCGAAGAGCTACGACCAGAGCCTGGGCCGCAAGCCGCTGCAGGGCATCGTCTCCTTCAACCGCCTGCTCAGCTGCCCCAGCGAGCTGAGCCAGGGCCCTGCGTCGCAGCAGGCCACGCCGCAGAAGCGTGTCACCTCTTTCGCCAAGATCGCTCAGAGCCGCAAGAAGGGAGGCGGCCCGTCGCCACCGCCGCCGCCGCCACAGTGCCGGCACGGCGACCTGGCGTCGATGCAGATCACGCCGATCGACGAGCGCTCGAGCCTCGGGAACGGACCCTACGATTCGGTCGGAAGCGCATGCCGTGCCACCGACGAAGCGGCAGGCGGTGCCCTCGACGGCTCCCCCGGTGTCGGCCGATCCCTGTCCCGGAGGTCGAACCCCTTCCAGAGCGAGCCGAATCTCCCGCAGAGCAGCGGCGGCGGTAAAGTCCCCTCCTCCGCGAGCTTCACGCTGAACGGCAGAGCCGTCCCCGAGTACCTCCAGACGTGGAGCCCCTCGCCCCCCTACGCGTGTCCCGCGGACAACACGATGGGCGGCGACGGAGCCCGCAGCGGCGGCGCGGAGGACGGTGGCGGCGGCGCTCTGCCCAAGGGAAGGAGAGAGGAGGCGGCGGCGCGGGCGGGCGCGAGCATTGGCACGCGGGGAGAGGTGTGCGGCGAATGTGCCGACGGCCAGAGAAGAGACGCGGACGTGATGGGCGCTTCCGGCGGTGGGCGTTCGTGGGCATTACGGGAAGGTCACGGGACTGCAGGTGAGGTCGTGCCCTGAATCGCACAAAAAAACAGCAGCTTCAGGTGCATGCCACGTCGTCATGATGATGAATTTGGTTTGTATATTAATGATTACACTTACGATGCTTACATGCAATTGAGAATGGGGTATTTTGAATTAATATGCGTTGCATACAGTTGGTGTATGCAGCAGCTGCAGTGGCCAGATACACATTCAATACAATGGTAAATAAGAATCTATCGAATTGTGACCCTGAATCATGAAACTTGATATTGTCTGTATACAGCACACACAGGTCAGAGCCCATTTAGGCAACAAATCTCTGTGCAAGGGACATCTGGGAACAGCCGTAGATGAATCTAGACGGTGACAAATGCGAGACCATTTGTTATCTGTCAGGTTGTTTTCACCGCCACGAATGGCCACTGTGAGTCTCCCAGAGTAGACATGGCCACCCCGAACAGCTGCCAAAATACAGCCGCGTCGGCATTGCTGTTCTCTGCCACTGCTACATAACCGGTGCACGGTCTAGACGTCCCGCACGTCAACTATAATATTAACAATCATTAAATGCTGAAGTGTAATCATTTGGCCCCCTCGCGGTTCAATAAACTCAGAATTCGGGGCGGCGATTCGAGAAGTAGTGCTGTTGTCAACATTGTGGAGAATATAGTGCTAGTGGCTGCAAGGGGTCACATAAATGAGAGTAATTGCATGCACCGTATACGAATCGAAAATAAATCACGTGCACAATTGAATGTCTACATTGTGAGGTTTAAAATGAACTTCAATTGATGAATCGATGCACTATTACACGCCTATAAAATACAACATGTGGGAACAAAAATATATTTGTTGTTATCCTGTTTAACTCAATAATTCTGCAATGAACGTACAGCTGTGTTCATTCAACAAACGCACACCAGTACGGTATTTCATTCCCCCAATAAATGTCATTAATGCGTGAACACACGTGAAAGACATGGAGCGGCGTATGACCCGGCTACCTTGGCTGACAAGGTAACTGGCACTTAACGCAACTAATGGCCCTTCCGTGGGCCACCCTCTGAATGCTAAATTGTGACTTCAATTACACCCAGTGGCCTCGCCACTCAGAAAAGCAACGGTTTTTGTTTGCGTCTCACTGGACTCGCAGCGTTCTCCCTCGTGAGCGTTGACAAGCGTTAACAAAAAAAAAACTGCGAACGCTAAAAATTATCTTCGCCTAACAGCATTTCCCCCCAGAATTCCTGGCACAGGGCGGATAAGAATCTGTAAGCGAGAAGAAGTTTAGTAAAATAAACAAAATCCGCGTATTTGTGAATTGTGCGAGGTTCGGACATGTCTTTTACATACACGCGCGATGACATTCAAGGACGTGAGCAAGGCGTGTTAGAAAAGTACATTTTACATCCCGTGGGAATCTGGAAAGTCAGTTTGGTTGGGGGGAAACGTGACGGGCGTGATGGGAATGGTTTGTGGGCTGGACTGTCGCCAGCATCGTTCGTCTCACACCAGAAGAAGAATAAGAAAAGCAACCTCTCTCTCTCAGATGTCAGTGACCGTGGTGGCAGCAGCGGTGTCTAAACAAAGGCAGGAAATACTTCACACCCTCGACATTAACGAACACTGCCCCTTGTGCGCCTCATTTATTTATTATTTTGCCCTTCTACAAAGATCTCCGTAAGCCTCGGCTGTCTCTTGTGCGCGCTAAAATGAATGTTTTGTGCCGACCGACTGCTTGCAGGCTGAAACTGTGGTGCAATGTAAGGCAAATTAACAAAATCACGTGGAACGCGTCCGATCTGAGCAGCAGCAGATCTATGGAGCTAAGCAGGTTTGAGCCTGGGATAGTGCTTGCGTAGGCAACCACCGTGCCGAACAGATGTTGTAGACTGCTGGACTATGTTGGGCGCAGCAGAGGGCAGTGCAGAAATATTCGTTGTTGTATTTGACTTCGATGCTTTCCACATACGTTCCCTGCCTCCACCAACGCATACTGACCAACTTTGGTGAAGTATGGTCAAATAACGCACACACGCCCTGCACGGCTTGCAGAGGCCCTCATCCAGCAGTGGATTGACAAAGGGCAGCACTGTCGACATTGACCACTTTAAAGGACAGAGACAGCAGAATGAAGTTAAGACGACTGGAACTCACGTTAGGAAATATAATTGTATAATGTATGCATTGCAAAGAGACTTTACAATAATTATAAAAGATGAAAATGTGTTTTTTTTTGGATGATAATAATAGATGTAACATGTGCGCTTGACAAACGCCATCTGAGGATGAAACCACGTGGGCAGTGCGGCACAGTGTTGGCTGCACCCACACACTGGCGCTCTCTCCCTTTGTGTGTTTTTATTCTGCTCTGCCCTTGAGATTTGCGGTCTCCCATCATCGCGTGTGCCACTGCTCCCAACCTCTCTCTCTCTCTGTGTCCAATAGCAGTGTTCCCAATGGAACGGACAAAACCTCTTTAATTCGATGAATACAGTCCTATTTAGTCACAAGCTCCATTTGCGGGTCTTAACAAATGAGACGCATTTAGTCACTCGTTTGCATGCACTTGGACAGCCCTGTTGTGGTCCACTCACTGCTGGATATACTACTGTATAGTAAAGTCACGTAGAAGGGAAGTAATAAAATAATAAAAATAAAACATAATAAAAATTATTGTTATTTTTATTATGGAATTTTTTTATTATTTTCATTATGAAAAAATAAATTATTATTACGTGACTTTACCGAAAGAACCAAGAAGATGAATCCCTGCAGTCAAGCTTTAAATCGAAATTTACTGTATAGTAATTGACCAAAAATATCATGTAAATTTAGAGTTTGCATGCCTTTCTCTCCCCTCCGTGGTCGCGTGGATTTTTTTCTGGGTCCTCCGGTTTTTCCCTCCACATTTAGGATCAACATCATGCGGTTAGAGTAGTTGGCCGCGATGAATTTCCATGTGATAAGCCGCATTGTTTAGCTATCGTTAATAATAGCTCAGTGGGCCTTACCTGGTAAAATGAAAAAAAATGGTTGTGTAGTTTTCGTAATTACTGTACAGTATTCAATCGAATAGAGTATGCAGTACGTAAGCAACAAATCGCCCCCTACTACTGCGAAAACTTGGCAGGACCCTCCTGAGAAGTAGTCTTGAGACTCTCGCAGGTAAACAGGCACAATATATATACATTGTAAGATCATCCTGAAAAATAGCCTAAACACTCAGTGAGCCTTTCATGGATCAATAAAACAATAATAATCTTAATTTACAACCATATTGGGGACGAGGTTCTTTGTCGAAACTTCACCACGTTGGCCAGTGCAGGTTGGCGAAAGTGCGGAGCATAGACGTGGGATCGTAGAAGTACGGTCCAATGAAGTATGTTTTTCTTCACTGCCCTCAACGTAGCCCAACAGACGATAACGACCTTGCAATCCAGCAAGCGGGCTTCCGATAGGCGGTCCGTGCAAATAGTGGTTTTAGCATTTGTCTCATCGTTGTCGGATGATCTATATGCAATGCTGGATTGAAAGCCTCCCCAAAGCCGCCCACCAGAATCAGAAACTTTGTTTCGACCGAAGGAGGAATCCGATGAGCTATGAAGCTCTTTTCCGCAGATTTGGCGGGTCACCGTCCATCAGGGTCACGCGATGCGTGACCCCCATTACTCTCGACCACCGGCCCACCCCTCCGCTCGAGTAACGCGCCCTGCCCCTGTGGCCCCCCATTCTCTCGTCAGTTCATATCGGTGTCATTCATCACTTGCGCGCATTCGCCCAGACATCAGGAAAACGTGCATTCCGTAACTTTACACAAGGCGTTGGGCCAAGTTGGGCCTAATTGACCCCAACATGGTTGACCTTTAATGGGGGCACGCTTACGGGCAGACGCATGGAGGTTCAATTTCATGAAAGGAAAACTACACAACTCAAAATTATGAAATCGAATCAAACGCTTCAATTGAAAACCTCTCGGATGCGAAGAGATATATACATACACAGGGTGCTTCAGCAATGTGTTAACACTTATATATATCTTTTTAATAGAAAAGTACGAATACACTGTAACATGATAACAAATGTAATGTTAATAGTTTCAAAAAGCCTCCACTTTAACGCCATCATTGTCAACACGTGCCTGGAATCTTCTCCAGGTGGTCTCCAGAGCCCGGAGACACATTTCTTGTGATATCGTTGCCAATTCTCAGAAGTGTTAACATTGTTTTGAAGCACCCTGCGTATGTGTGTATATATATGAAGGAAATAAAACCCTTCAATCTGGCAACACCGACTCAACGAGGAAGCAGTCCGGGCCGTGCCGGATGTGTGGTGGGAAATGTGGGGTGTGTGGTGAAGTCGCCAGGGGCGTGCGCTGCGTGGAGAGGGGAAAACAGGGGCGGTGGAGCGGCCAGAGAGGTATTAACAGCATACGAGCTGCTGCTGTGTGTGTGTGTGGCGGTGTGTGTGTGTGTGGTGTGTGTGTGGTGTGGGGTGTCTGTGCGGTGTGTGTGCGCTGTGTGTGTGTGGTGTGTGTGTGGTGTGGGGTGTCTGTGCGGTGTGTGTGCGCGGTGTGTGTGCGCGCCGTGTGTGTGGGGTGTGGTGCGTGTGGGGTGTGGTGTGTGTGTGCGCGGTGTGTGTGTGTGCGCGGTGTGTGTGTGTGCGCGGTGTGTGTGTGTGCGCGGTGTGTGTGTGTGCGCGGTGTGTGTGTGTGCGCGGTGTGTGTGTGTGCGCGGTGTGTGTGTGTGCGCGGTGTGTGTGTGTGCGCGGTGTGTGTGTGTGCGCGGTGTGTGTGTGTGCGCGGTGTGTGTGTGTGCGCGGTGTGTGTGTGTGCGCGGTGTGTGTGTGTGCGCGGTGTGTGTGTGTGCGCGGTGTGTGTGTGTGCGCGGTGTGTGTGTGTGCGCGGTGTGTGTGTGTGCGCGGTGTGTGTGTGTGCGCGGTGTGTGTGTGTGCGCGGTGTGTGTGTGTGCGCGGTGTGTGTGTGTGCGCGGTGTGTGTGTGTGCGCGGTGTGTGTGTGTGCGCGGTGTGTGTGTGTGCGCGGTGTGTGTGTGTGCGCGGTGTGTGTGTGTGCGCGGTGTGTGTGTGTGCGCGGTGTGTGCGCGGTGTGTGTGTGTGCGCGGTGTGTGTGTGTGCGCGGTGTGTGTGTGTGCGCGGTGTGTGTGTGTGCGCGGTGTGTGTGTGTGCGCGGTGTGTGTGTGTGCGCGGTGTGTGTGTGTGCGCGGTGTGTGTGTGTGCGCGGTGTGTGTGTGTGCGCGGTGTGTGTGTGTGCGCGGTGTGTGTGTGTGCGCGGTGTGTGTGTGTGCGCGGTGTGTGTGTGTGCGCGGTGTGTGTGTGTGCGCGGTGTGTGTGTGTGCGCGGTGTGTGTGTGTGCGCGGTGTGTGTGTGTGCGCGGTGTGTGTGTGTGCGCGGTGTGTGTGTGTGCGCGGTGTGTGTGTGTGCGCGGTGTGTGTGTGTGCGCGGTGTGTGTGTGTGCGCGGTGTGTGTGTGTGCGCGGTGTGTGTGTGTGCGCGGTGTGTGTGTGGTGTGTGTGCGCAGTGTGTGTGTGGTGTGGATGTATGTGTGGTGTGTGTGTGCGCAGTGTGTGTGTGGTGTGGATGTATGTGTGGTGTGTGTGTGCGCAGTGTGTGTGTTGTGTGGATGTATGTGTGGTGTGTGTGTGCGCAGTGTGTGTGTGGTGTGTGTGTTGGGTGTGCGCGCGCAGTGTGTGTGCAGTGTGTTAGCAAGGCGTGAGAGTGTGTGCTAGCAAGGCGTGTGTGTGTGTTAGCAAAGTGTGTGTGTGTTAGCAAGGCGTGTGTGTGTGTGTTAACAAGGTGTGTGTGTTAGCAAGGCGTGAGAGTGTGTGTTAGCAAGGCATGTGTGTGTTAGCAAGGTGTGTGTGTGTTAGCAAGGCGTGTGTGTGTGTGTGTGTTAACAAGGTGTGTGTGTGTTAGCAAGGTGTGTGTGTGTGTGCTAGCAAGGTGTGTGTGTGTTAGCAAGGCGTGTGTGTGTGTTAGCAAGGTGTGTGTGTGTTAGCAAGGTGTGTGTGTGTTAGCAAGGTGTGTGTGTGTGTTAGCAAGGTGTGTGTGTGTTAGCAAGGTGTGTGTGTGTTAGCAAGGTGTGTGTGTGTTAGCAAGGTGTGTGTGTGTTAGCAAGGTGTGTGTGTGTGTGTGTTAGCAAGGTGTGTGTGTGCTAGCAAGGTGTGTGTGTGTTAGCAAGGCGTGTGTGTGTGTTAGCAAGGTATGTGTGTGTGTGTTAGCAAGGTGTGTGTGTGCTAGCAAGGTGTGTGTGTGTTAGCAAGGTGTGTGTGTGTGTGTTAGCAAGGTGTGTGTGTGTTAGCAAGGTGTGTGTGTGTTAGCAAGGTGTGTGTGTGTTAGCAAGGTGTGTGTGTGTTAGCAAGGTGTGTGTGTGTTAGCAAGGTGTGTGTGTGTGTTAGCAAGGTGTGTGTGTGTGTTAGCAAGGTGTGTGTGTGTGCTAGCAAGGTGTGTGTGTGTTAGCAAGGCGTGTGTGTGTGTTAGCAAGGTATGTGTGTGTGTGTTAGCAAGGTGTGTGTG
Organism: Lampetra planeri; assembly: GCF_965212315.1. Classification (NCBI taxonomy): domain Eukaryota; kingdom Metazoa; phylum Chordata; class Hyperoartia; order Petromyzontiformes; family Petromyzontidae; genus Lampetra; species Lampetra planeri. The sequence goes on along the minus strand of NC_136109.1, from coordinate 26,774,462 downwards.
TGTGTTAGCAAGGTGTGTGTGTCCTAGCAAGGTGTGTGTGTGTTAGCAAGGCGTGTGTGTGTGTTAGCAAGGTATATGTGTGTGTGTGTTAGCAAGGTGTGTGTGTGTTAGCAAGGCATGTGTGTGTTAGCAAGGTGTGTGTGTGTTAGCAAGGCGTGTGTGTGTGTTAACAAGGTGTGTGTGTTAGCAAGGTGTGTGTGTGTGTGCTAGCAAGGTGTGTGTGTGTTAGCAAGGCGTGTGTGTGTGTTAGCAAGGCGTGTGTGTGTGTTAGCAAGGTGTGTGTGTGTTAGCAAGGTGTGTGTGTGTGTGTTAGCAAGGTGTGTGTGTGTTAGCAAGGTGTGTGTGTGTTAGCAAGGTGTGTGTGTGTTAGCAAGGTGTGTGTGTGTGTGTGTTAGCAAGGTGTGTGTGTGCTAGCAAGGTGTGTGTGTGTTAGCAAGGCGTGTGTGTGTGTTAGCAAGGTATGTGTGTGTGTGTGTTAGCAAGGTGTGTGTGTGTGTTAGCAAGGTGTGTGTGTGCTAGCAAGGTGTGTGTGTGTTAGCAAGGTGTGTGTGTGTGTTAGCAAGGTGTGTGTGTGTTAGCAAGGTGTGTGTGTGTTAGCAAGGTGTGTGTGTGTTAGCAAGGTGTGTGTGTGTTAGCAAGGTGTGTGTGTGTGCGCGGTGTGTGTGTGTGCGCGGTGTGTGTGTGTGCGCGGTGTGTGTGTGTGCGCGGTGTGTGTGTGTGCGCGGTGTGTGTGTGTGCGCGGTGTGTGTGTGTGCGCGGTGTGTGTGTGTGCGCGGTGTGTGTGTGTGCGCGGTGTGTGTGTGTGCGCGGTGTGTGTGTGTGCGCGGTGTGTGTGTGTGCGCGGTGTGTGTGTGTGCGCGGTGTGTGTGTGTGCGCGGTGTGTGTGTGTGCGCGGTGTGTGTGTGTGCGCGGTGTGTGTGTGTGCGCGGTGTGTGTGTGTGCGCGGTGTGTGTGTGTGCGCGGTGTGTGTGTGTGCGCGGTGTGTGTGTGTGCGCGGTGTGTGTGTGTGCGCGGTGTGTGTGTGTGCGCGGTGTGTGTGTGTGCGCGGTGTGTGTGTGTGCGCGGTGTGTGTGTGTGCGCGGTGTGTGTGTGTGCGCGGTGTGTGTGTGTGCGCGGTGTGTGTGTGTGCGCGGTGTGTGTGTGTGCGCGGTGTGTGTGTGTGCGCGGTGTGTGTGTGGTGTGTGTGCGCAGTGTGTGTGTGGTGTGGATGTATGTGTGGTGTGTGTGTGCGCAGTGTGTGTGTGGTGTGGATGTATGTGTGGTGTGTGTGTGCGCAGTGTGTGTGTTGTGTGGATGTATGTGTGGTGTGTGTGTGCGCAGTGTGTGTGTGGTGTGTGTGTTGGGTGTGCGCGCGCAGTGTGTGTGCAGTGTGTTAGCAAGGCGTGAGAGTGTGTGCTAGCAAGGCGTGTGTGTGTGTTAGCAAAGTGTGTGTGTGTTAGCAAGGCGTGTGTGTGTGTGTTAACAAGGTGTGTGTGTTAGCAAGGCGTGAGAGTGTGTGTTAGCAAGGCATGTGTGTGTTAGCAAGGTGTGTGTGTGTTAGCAAGGCGTGTGTGTGTGTGTGTGTTAACAAGGTGTGTGTGTGTTAGCAAGGTGTGTGTGTGTGTGCTAGCAAGGTGTGTGTGTGTTAGCAAGGCGTGTGTGTGTGTTAGCAAGGTGTGTGTGTGTTAGCAAGGTGTGTGTGTGTTAGCAAGGTGTGTGTGTGTGTTAGCAAGGTGTGTGTGTGTTAGCAAGGTGTGTGTGTGTTAGCAAGGTGTGTGTGTGTTAGCAAGGTGTGTGTGTGTTAGCAAGGTGTGTGTGTGTGTGTGTTAGCAAGGTGTGTGTGTGCTAGCAAGGTGTGTGTGTGTTAGCAAGGCGTGTGTGTGTGTTAGCAAGGTATGTGTGTGTGTGTTAGCAAGGTGTGTGTGTGCTAGCAAGGTGTGTGTGTGTTAGCAAGGTGTGTGTGTGTGTGTTAGCAAGGTGTGTGTGTGTGTTAGCAAGGTGTGTGTGTGTTAGCAAGGTGTGTGTGTGTTAGCAAGGTGTGTGTGTGTTAGCAAGGTGTGTGTGTGTTAGCAAGGTGTGTGTGTGTGTTAGCAAGGTGTGTGTGTGTGTTAGCAAGGTGTGTGTGTGTGCTAGCAAGGTGTGTGTGTGTTAGCAAGGCGTGTGTGTGTGTTAGCAAGGTATGTGTGTGTGTGTTAGCAAGGTGTGTGTGTGTGTTAGCAAGGTGTGTGTGTCCTAGCAAGGTGTGTGTGTGTTAGCAAGGCGTGTGTGTGTGTTAGCAAGGTATATGTGTGTGTGTGTTAGCAAGGTGTGTGTGTGTTAGCAAGGCATGTGTGTGTTAGCAAGGTGTGTGTGTGTTAGCAAGGCGTGTGTGTGTGTTAACAAGGTGTGTGTGTTAGCAAGGTGTGTGTGTGTGTGCTAGCAAGGTGTGTGTGTGTTAGCAAGGCGTGTGTGTGTGTTAGCAAGGCGTGTGTGTGTGTTAGCAAGGTGTGTGTGTGTTAGCAAGGTGTGTGTGTGTGTGTTAGCAAGGTGTGTGTGTGTTAGCAAGGTGTGTGTGTGTTAGCAAGGTGTGTGTGTGTTAGCAAGGTGTGTGTGTGTGTGTGTTAGCAAGGTGTGTGTGTGCTAGCAAGGTGTGTGTGTGTTAGCAAGGCGTGTGTGTGTGTTAGCAAGGTATGTGTGTGTGTGTGTTAGCAAGGTGTGTGTGTGTTAGCAAGGTGTGTGTGTGTGCGCGGTGTGTGTGTGTGCGCGGTGTGTGTGTGTGCGCGGTGTGTGTGTGTGCGCGGTGTGTGTGTGTGCGCGGTGTGTGTGTGTGCGCGGTGTGTGTGTGTGCGCGGTGTGTGTGTGTGCGCGGTGTGTGTGTGTGCGCGGTGTGTGTGTGTGCGCGGTGTGTGTGTGTGCGCGGTGTGTGTGTGTGCGCGGTGTGTGTGTGTGCGCGGTGTGTGTGTGTGCGCGGTGTGTGTGTGTGCGCGGTGTGTGTGTGTGCGCGGTGTGTGTGTGTGCGCGGTGTGTGTGTGTGCGCGGTGTGTGTGTGTGCGCGGTGTGTGTGTGTGCGCGGTGTGTGTGTGTGCGCGGTGTGTGTGTGTGCGCGGTGTGTGTGTGTGCGCGGTGTGTGTGTGTGCGCGGTGTGTGTGTGTGCGCGGTGTGTGTGTGTGCGCGGTGTGTGTGTGTGCGCGGTGTGTGTGTGTGCGCGGTGTGTGTGTGTGCGCGGTGTGTGTGTGTGCGCGGTGTGTGTGTGTGCGCGGTGTGTGTGTGGTGTGTGTGCGCAGTGTGTGTGTGGTGTGGATGTATGTGTGGTGTGTGTGTGCGCAGTGTGTGTGTGGTGTGGATGTATGTGTGGTGTGTGTGTGCGCAGTGTGTGTGTTGTGTGGATGTATGTGTGGTGTGTGTGTGCGCAGTGTGTGTGTGGTGTGTGTGTTGGGTGTGCGCGCGCAGTGTGTGTGCAGTGTGTTAGCAAGGCGTGAGAGTGTGTGCTAGCAAGGCGTGTGTGTGTGTTAGCAAAGTGTGTGTGTGTTAGCAAGGCGTGTGTGTGTGTGTTAACAAGGTGTGTGTGTTAGCAAGGCGTGAGAGTGTGTGTTAGCAAGGCATGTGTGTGTTAGCAAGGTGTGTGTGTGTTAGCAAGGCGTGTGTGTGTGTGTGTGTTAACAAGGTGTGTGTGTGTTAGCAAGGTGTGTGTGTGTGTGCTAGCAAGGTGTGTGTGTGTTAGCAAGGCGTGTGTGTGTGTTAGCAAGGTGTGTGTGTGTTAGCAAGGTGTGTGTGTGTTAGCAAGGTGTGTGTGTGTGTTAGCAAGGTGTGTGTGTGTTAGCAAGGTGTGTGTGTGTTAGCAAGGTGTGTGTGTGTTAGCAAGGTGTGTGTGTGTTAGCAAGGTGTGTGTGTGTGTGTGTTAGCAAGGTGTGTGTGTGCTAGCAAGGTGTGTGTGTGTTAGCAAGGCGTGTGTGTGTGTTAGCAAGGTATGTGTGTGTGTGTTAGCAAGGTGTGTGTGTGCTAGCAAGGTGTGTGTGTGTTAGCAAGGTGTGTGTGTGTGTGTTAGCAAGGTGTGTGTGTGTTAGCAAGGTGTGTGTGTGTTAGCAAGGTGTGTGTGTGTTAGCAAGGTGTGTGTGTGTTAGCAAGGTGTGTGTGTGTTAGCAAGGTGTGTGTGTGTGTTAGCAAGGTGTGTGTGTGTGTTAGCAAGGTGTGTGTGTGTGCTAGCAAGGTGTGTGTGTGTTAGCAAGGCGTGTGTGTGTGTTAGCAAGGTATGTGTGTGTGTGTTAGCAAGGTGTGTGTGTGTGTTAGCAAGGTGTGTGTGTCCTAGCAAGGTGTGTGTGTGTTAGCAAGGCGTGTGTGTGTGTTAGCAAGGTATATGTGTGTGTGTGTTAGCAAGGTGTGTGTGTGTTAGCAAGGCATGTGTGTGTTAGCAAGGTGTGTGTGTGTTAGCAAGGCGTGTGTGTGTGTTAACAAGGTGTGTGTGTTAGCAAGGTGTGTGTGTGTGTGCTAGCAAGGTGTGTGTGTGTTAGCAAGGCGTGTGTGTGTGTTAGCAAGGCGTGTGTGTGTGTTAGCAAGGTGTGTGTGTGTTAGCAAGGTGTGTGTGTGTGTGTTAGCAAGGTGTGTGTGTGTTAGCAAGGTGTGTGTGTGTTAGCAAGGTGTGTGTGTGTTAGCAAGGTGTGTGTGTGTGTGTGTTAGCAAGGTGTGTGTGTGCTAGCAAGGTGTGTGTGTGTTAGCAAGGCGTGTGTGTGTGTTAGCAAGGTATGTGTGTGTGTGTGTTAGCAAGGTGTGTGTGTGTGTTAGCAAGGTGTGTGTGTGCTAGCAAGGTGTGTGTGTGTTAGCAAGGTGTGTGTGTGTGTTAGCAAGGTGTGTGTGTGTTAGCAAGGTGTGTGTGTGTTAGCAAGGTGTGTGTGTGTTAGCAAGGTGTGTGTGTGTTAGCAAGGTGTGTGTGTGTGCGCGGTGTGTGTGTGTGCGCGGTGTGTGTGTGTGCGCGGTGTGTGTGTGTGCGCGGTGTGTGTGTGTGCGCGGTGTGTGTGTGTGCGCGGTGTGTGTGTGTGCGCGGTGTGTGTGTGTGCGCGGTGTGTGTGTGTGCGCGGTGTGTGTGTGTGCGCGGTGTGTGTGTGTGCGCGGTGTGTGTGTGTGCGCGGTGTGTGTGTGTGCGCGGTGTGTGTGTGTGCGCGGTGTGTGTGTGTGCGCGGTGTGTGTGTGTGCGCGGTGTGTGTGTGTGCGCGGTGTGTGTGTGTGCGCGGTGTGTGTGTGTGCGCGGTGTGTGTGTGTGCGCGGTGTGTGTGTGTGCGCGGTGTGTGTGTGTGCGCGGTGTGTGTGTGTGCGCGGTGTGTGTGTGTGCGCGGTGTGTGTGTGTGCGCGGTGTGTGTGTGTGCGCGGTGTGTGTGTGTGCGCGGTGTGTGTGTGTGCGCGGTGTGTGTGTGTGCGCGGTGTGTGTGTGTGCGCGGTGTGTGTGTGTGCGCGGTGTGTGTGTGGTGTGTGTGCGCAGTGTGTGTGTGGTGTGGATGTATGTGTGGTGTGTGTGTGCGCAGTGTGTGTGTGGTGTGGATGTATGTGTGGTGTGTGTGTGCGCAGTGTGTGTGTTGTGTGGATGTATGTGTGGTGTGTGTGTGCGCAGTGTGTGTGTGGTGTGTGTGTTGGGTGTGCGCGCGCAGTGTGTGTGCAGTGTGTTAGCAAGGCGTGAGAGTGTGTGCTAGCAAGGCGTGTGTGTGTGTTAGCAAAGTGTGTGTGTGTTAGCAAGGCGTGTGTGTGTGTGTTAACAAGGTGTGTGTGTTAGCAAGGCGTGAGAGTGTGTGTTAGCAAGGCATGTGTGTGTTAGCAAGGTGTGTGTGTGTTAGCAAGGCGTGTGTGTGTGTGTGTGTTAACAAGGTGTGTGTGTGTTAGCAAGGTGTGTGTGTGTGTGCTAGCAAGGTGTGTGTGTGTTAGCAAGGCGTGTGTGTGTGTTAGCAAGGTGTGTGTGTGTTAGCAAGGTGTGTGTGTGTTAGCAAGGTGTGTGTGTGTGTTAGCAAGGTGTGTGTGTGTTAGCAAGGTGTGTGTGTGTTAGCAAGGTGTGTGTGTGTTAGCAAGGTGTGTGTGTGTTAGCAAGGTGTGTGTGTGTGTGTGTTAGCAAGGTGTGTGTGTGCTAGCAAGGTGTGTGTGTGTTAGCAAGGCGTGTGTGTGTGTTAGCAAGGTATGTGTGTGTGTGTTAGCAAGGTGTGTGTGTGCTAGCAAGGTGTGTGTGTGTTAGCAAGGTGTGTGTGTGTGTGTTAGCAAGGTGTGTGTGTGTTAGCAAGGTGTGTGTGTGTTAGCAAGGTGTGTGTGTGTTAGCAAGGTGTGTGTGTGTTAGCAAGGTGTGTGTGTGTTAGCAAGGTGTGTGTGTGTGTTAGCAAGGTGTGTGTGTGTGTTAGCAAGGTGTGTGTGTGTGCTAGCAAGGTGTGTGTGTGTTAGCAAGGCGTGTGTGTGTGTTAGCAAGGTATGTGTGTGTGTGTTAGCAAGGTGTGTGTGTGTGTTAGCAAGGTGTGTGTGTCCTAGCAAGGTGTGTGTGTGTTAGCAAGGCGTGTGTGTGTGTTAGCAAGGTATATGTGTGTGTGTGTTAGCAAGGTGTGTGTGTGTTAGCAAGGCATGTGTGTGTTAGCAAGGTGTGTGTGTGTTAGCAAGGCGTGTGTGTGTGTTAACAAGGTGTGTGTGTTAGCAAGGTGTGTGTGTGTGTGCTAGCAAGGTGTGTGTGTGTTAGCAAGGCGTGTGTGTGTGTTAGCAAGGCGTGTGTGTGTGTTAGCAAGGTGTGTGTGTGTTAGCAAGGTGTGTGTGTGTGTGTTAGCAAGGTGTGTGTGTGTTAGCAAGGTGTGTGTGTGTTAGCAAGGTGTGTGTGTGTTAGCAAGGTGTGTGTGTGTGTGTGTTAGCAAGGTGTGTGTGTGCTAGCAAGGTGTGTGTGTGTTAGCAAGGCGTGTGTGTGTGTTAGCAAGGTATGTGTGTGTGTGTGTTAGCAAGGTGTGTGTGTGTGTTAGCAAGGTGTGTGTGTGCTAGCAAGGTGTGTGTGTGTTAGCAAGGTGTGTGTGTGTGTTAGCAAGGTGTGTGTGTGTTAGCAAGGTGTGTGTGTGTTAGCAAGGTGTGTGTGTGTTAGCAAGGTGTGTGTGTGTTAGCAAGGTGTGTGTGTGTGTGTTAGCAAGGTGTGTGTGTGCTAGCAAGGTGTGTGTGTGTTAGCAAGGCGTGTGTGTGTGTTAGCAAGGTATGTGTGTGTGTTAGCAAGGTGTGTGTGTGTGTTAGCAAGGTGTGTGTGTGTGTTAGCAAGGTGTGTGTGTGTTAGCAAGGCGTGTGTGTGTGTTAGCAAGGTATGTGTGTGTGTGTGTTAGCAAGGTGTGTGTGTGTGTTAGCAAGGTGTGTGTGTGCTAGCAAGGTGTGTGTGTGTTAGCAAGGTGTGTGTGTGTTAGCAAGGTGTGTGTGTGTGTTAGCAAGGTATTTGTGTGTTAGCAAGGTGTGTGTGTGTGTTAGCAAGGTGTGTGTGTGTTATCAAGGTGTGTGTGTGTTAGCAAGGTGTGTGTGTGTGTTAGCAAGGTGTGTGTGTGTGTGTTAGCAAGGCGTGTGTGTGTGTTAGCAAGGCGTGTGTGTGTGTTAGTAAGGCGTGTGTGTGTGTTAGCAAGGTGTGTGTGTGTTAGCAAGGCGTGTGTGTGTGTTAGCAAGGCGTGTGTGTGTGTTAGCAAGGTGTGTGTGTGTTAGCAAGGTGTGTGTGTTAGCAAGGCGTGCGTGTGTGTTAGCAAGGTCTGTGAGTGTGTGTTAGCAAGGTGTGTGTGTAAGCAAGGTGTGTGTGTGTGTTAGCAAGGTGTGTCTGTGTGTTAGCAAGGCGTGTGAGTGTGTGCGAGCAAGTTGTGCGTGAAATATCTGGACACGGTCCTCTGGGTGGGCTCCTCCGCGGCAGGCGGCGAGACTGCGTTGGCTGGCTCGTGTAGCCCCCCGCATGCACGAGCGGCTTGGTCGGATCGATGGGGGCTCGAAAAGGGGACCGGTGTGGCGGCGGTGGCGGCACGGGCTAGACAAGAGACGGACCCTTGTGGTACACAGGAGGACGTGGAGCTGAGTGGAGATGCCGATTGACTGGGTACCAGAGGTGTCAAGGGGGCTCGTGAAGGACGCTGCTGGGCAGTCGCCCCCTCCACTGTTTGCTGGAGGAGCGACGCTCAACAACGACGATGAGCGGAGCACCGGGCGGATAGAACAGCAAGTTGGCGGCAGTGGGTAGCGCAGGTGGTGGCGCATCTAACAGGCGATCTCTGTCGGGCAACCCACAGCACCTGGGTCTGCCAAGGGTGGCACAGGCGGGTTTTTTACAATCGGGTTTAATTGTCTTTTTATATTAAACCCGAAATCCGGTTTAATTGGGTCAAATTGCAGAACCGCACTTCGCCAACTTCTCAACGATGGGCTTCATCCATTCCAAGCTAAGGAACTCACTGGCGCCCACGATTGTGGAGAAGCTCGTGTTCATCACGACCAACCTGCCCGCCGCATTCTACGACTACCCCGTGCCCGACGGCTCCCCGAGTACGATAGCAGCACCGACGAGGAAGCAGCCTAAGCCTTGGATCAGAGCTTCGTATTCATTAAACCAGGTTTTAATTCCTCGAAATCGGGTTTAATTGTATTAAAGAAAAAACCCGATGCCCTGCCGCTGGAAAAATCGGGTTTTTTCCACCCATGGGGTCTGCCCCGTGACCTGATGATGCCAGCGAGCCTTCAACACTCCGCTTGGCCTCAAAGTGACACCTAGCCTGGCACAAGCGCCGTGTTGACTTCGCTTCGTGGCAAATGGCAGCTTTTGCAGTTGCTGTTGTTGTTTTCCTAACACTGCCGAGACACGCCGGCGCTTTACACGTGGGGGCCCTACACTGCTTGAGGAGCTCAGGGGCAAGCTGTATTTATAGCGTGCACCGAGCACAGGCTGAGCTATGCGTCATTCCTAAAAGTGGCATTGAAGAAACACAGTGGCCAAGAGCCAAGACACCACGCACCGTTTGGACTTAATAATTATTGGGGTTAATATCCTGGGTATGGTCTCCCTCCCCCCCACACTGATAACTACACAGGAGGTCGTGGGTTCGATCCGGACCCTGACGCTTGTATATTTGGAGTTTACACGTCTCTCTCCCCGTGGTCGTGTGGATTTTTTTCCCGGGTCCTCCGGTTTTCCCCTCCGCATTTAGAATCAACGGTCACGCGTTTCGAGTGTTTGGCTGCGATGCATTTCCACGTGATAAGCCGCTGCTGCGGTGAGCTATCATGTGTGGCCAGGTCTCTTCTGAGAATGAGCTTGATAGTTCAGTGTGCTTTACCTGGTTAAAAAAAAATGTGCTTAATGTCTGACCCGCCCCTGCTAGGCATCTGTGAAAAAGAGCTTCATAGCTGATCGTATTTTTTCCTCCCAGGATAAATAAAGATTCTGAAGTGTCTATAATTGACACCTGCTCTTGTCGGGCAGCCTTGAGCCCCGGGCCGTAGATGACTAGCGGTTTTTGTTGTTGATGATGACGACGTTGTTGTTGTCGTCGAGGTGTCCAATGACGAGAAACTATGCTCAGCTGATGGAGTTAAATGCAACGGTGTTGTTTGTGGAACCACTATAATCAGTGAGGATATGGGGGCGCTATTTACATTTATTTTCGTCCGTGCCCATTTGTGGAAATTGTTCCTGGTATAAACTATATCCGCGTAGCCACTCACGATAAATGCAGATATTAGGATACATTTGTCGCCGCTAAATTTATTTCATGGCTATTTTTCAATCCGCTATTGGATGAAGGCCCTGCCAGGCTGTCAGTTGTGGAGGTTTATTTGACCATACTTCACTGTGGTGGTCAGTGCAGAGTTGATGGGGTGGAGCGGTGTGGCACAGTGATTGTGTGCGAGTCCGATTCCTGCCTGTGGCTAAGAGCAGTGGCGAGTGATGTCCAAATGAGGCTTGGGTTCCACTTGTTTCGCTAAACCCGCATTGGTGAGCGTGCTGGATGTTCAGTATAGTCAAGCGACTGCCACAACCAACACGGCACGTTGGGGCCTTTATGCAGAAGTGGAATCGTAAAGGCCTGTAAAGTCACAAATTATTGTATTTATCCACAAAAGGCATCGAGTCTCAAGATGCTTTTTTTTACAGGGAGGGTGCCTACATTGGTATCATTGGCCAATTATCTGTAAATAATATTTGGTATGTGGGAGGAAACTGGATTCAGGAGAGAAAATACATTACACGGGAGGAAATGAGACGCAACATCTCCACCAGATTCGGCAATCCATTGCTGTGCAGCCATCTGGAATGTTCCATTTGTTTCAGTCAATAGCACACTTGATGAGATAACCAGTTCTGATGTCCATCACTGTCGTAGTAATAATAATCATCATGATTAAAGATGAGTGGAACATTGATTTTGTAAAAGCATATACAATAGCACTTGATTGCATCAACAATGGCAGCTGGGAAATGTCAGTCACGAAAATAAAACAAGCTACAAATAACGTTTTAAAATAAACCATGTGACCAACACGAATACCATTCCACTGTACAAAGTATCAACCTTAGCAGGAATCCCTTACACACTAATTTTAAGCGGTACGAGCTAGTAAATGTGGCGCGTTGGTGCAGCAAACCCAAATAAAATTAACAAGCACATCAATCACGTGAGACAAAGGTAGCCCTTGTAGGGAGCGGCGGTGGTAGACTGAGTGTGAATTGTGCTCGATGGATATTCTAGATGGAGATTATCATCATCAGCCACAGTCTATCCACTATTGGATGAAGGTCTGGATGAATGGGTGTTCTCAAAGCCCTTTTGTTTCTTGGGAATTTCTTAGGAAGAGCCAAATTAGAAATTATGTTCCAGAAATGTAAACAAATATCTGCGTATTTGTGTGTAGCGGGGAACGGTAGTGTAGCGGTTAGCGCGCTGCGCTCCGATTCCTGCTCAAGGGCAGCACGAGTAACGATTATCTGAACCGGTCCTGGGCCTTCCCTAGGTCGACTCAGACTCAAATTAGTGCCTGGTATGGTGTGTAAACATTGCTACTAGGGAGACAAAGGGGGTCGGGCATGGTGCTGCCCACCCACTCCCCTCGTGTGCCGTTCCGGCCTTCATAGGTGCTCGCTAACAGCACTTGCCCCAACAGTCTGTTAAGGCTATACGGAGGATCTTTGTCCTTGTATATATACGTGTTTGGGATTTTTTCCCCCCTTCCCAGTTAGAATATTACTGTTATTATTCCCGGTGAATTAAGGCATTTCATGAGATGAATTGTGTTTTCCTTTGGAACTCTGGCAGCCAGCAGTGCACCACCTGGAGCATAGAAGCTGACGTTGCTGACCGGACCAGGCTTTGTGGGGCCTCTTTACCTACACTCATGATGGGGCACGCCTTTATAATAGGCCCTGCATAGCAAACTGAAATACTGCATTTTAATACTCGGAGCCAAATGAATGAGCCGATTTAAGTGAAAACCGAATGAAATAACCTGCGGGGTTGTTTTTGTTGTGCGTGTGTGTGTGTGTGCATTGGTGACTGATCTGACATGGTCAACTCAAGAGCTCCTGGTGTTGGACTTGGACACCTAGATTCGAACCCAGTTCTCCGGCTCAATGCTCTGACACGGCCAATTGTTCACCCACCTAGGCTGCCCAGCCCCTACTTATGCATTATAAAGGTTGTGATATAGCTACTTTAACACGCCACCATCATTTACGTGTCTTTATTTTCTGAATTCGGGTTCATGGGAGGTTTGTGCAACACGAGCGGGGGTGGGAGTGTCCTTTTTTTGTTCCATAAGTACAGTACAGTTCTAATGCACTCACCAAAGTTATCATTTTGACTACGGGACTAATGTGCTGGTAATTTAAACATTTAAAGCTTGGGAAAAAAAAAAATCTTAAATGATGATGACAACGACGCTTGTTAGCTGCGCTCGAGGGCGTGTTACGATTCATCCATCGTGTGCTCAGCACGGCACAAGAAGCCAAGATGAGGATACTGTAGTAGCCTGATGGTTACGCTTCGACGGGAATTCTGATATTTCTGTGGCAAGCCCGGAAGACACTAAACGTGGGCTGATAAAAGATTCATGTGGCCGAGTCGAGTGTGCGCTTCTTCCGACTCGCCGTGCACAGCTGCGGCGTATTACCCCTAATGGCCCGGGGAACAGCAGCCACGGCAGCGTAAAGCCACGGGGGAAATCTTTTGCTCTGCCATCGGAAGACCCCGAGGCCTGTTTGCTGGCCGGTGCTGCGTTCGACTTGTGCCGCCCAGGGACAGCTGCCACTGTGGGGGTCCTCTTCGCTGGACCGCAGTCGGGCATTGGAATTTCTGAGACGATTATGTGTTGTAAGGCTACGTACGGTGCAAAAGAAGTTCAACACATATGCATAAGACGCTTTTAGTTACGGAAGCAATTGCCCTATGAATGCAAATAATTAACTTAACTCTCCCTGCAGCTGTCAGTTGAGGTTATCTGTGTGTTTCCATTGGGCTCATTAGAGTACGGTGCCTTCTTCCCCTTTCATCTGCCTGAATGTTCCCTTTTTCTCCTTTCCGTGCTCAGGCTTGGGCACAAATCCGTGTGCAAAAACAACGACACCGACGCAATACGGCAAAGAGCATAGGCCCACGACGCTGCCCATCCAGCCCTTCATCCTGCACCACCACCTGAGCCGACAGCTCGCTGCCCGTCCCGTCCGGCCCGCCCGCGGCGCTCCGCAGCAGCCGAGCGCCGCCCTCCCGCTCGCTCGCGGGCAGCCGCAGCCGCCGGCGTCGGACCCGGCGGGGAGCGGCGGCCCCCCGCCCCCGGCGAGCGCCGCCCACGGCCGGTCGGCGCCCCTGGGCCACCCCGGCGGTCAGCTTCCGCTGCAGATCTCTCGCCCGACCCTGACGGGCACCCGCCTGGCCGCCTTGGGGTCCTCGCAGTCGCTGGGCGGCTCGCAGAGCTCGCGGGACGTCGCGCTGCAGCAGTCGTTGGGGGACGACGGAGGCGACGGAGCGGCGAGGTCAGCGCAGCAGGCGGCCGACGCCAGGGACAGCGGTAGCGACAGCGACCAGTGGAACTCGGACGGAGGCGCGGCGCCAGCAGCGCTTTCGGTGGGGACGGCGCGGCAGAGCCTGGTGTGCGAGTGCCGCTCGCGGAGGCGCTGGCGCCCGCCCCCCGGCGCTATCCGCCCCTCGCCGCTCGGCAGCCTGTCGCCCATTCGGGCCGACCTCCTGCTGCTGGCGTCGGCTTCCCCGACTCGGGCCGCCGCCGCCGGTGCGCCGCTGCCGTCGCAACCACCGCCGCCGCCGCGCAGCTCGTCGTACCCGCCCACCATCGCGACGTACTCGTGCGGCCTGGCCCTCGCCGGCGACAGTAGCGCGGAGCAATCCCCCGCCGGCTCGAGCGTGCCGGGAAGGTACTCGTCTTCGAAGCCGGGCGGATTCCTGGGCGACTCGGTCGCAGCGCCGGCCGCGTTTGGCGCGTCGCCGAAGGCCGGTGGCTCGGGCGGAGGGGTTTTTGGGGGGGGGGAGACGTGGCGGCCGCAGCCTCTGAAGCGATCGCCGAGGTTCACGTCCTTGCAGGCGAACTCCGGTGCACTCGGGCCTCCTCAGGGTCACTCGCAACGAGCCGCCGCCGCCGCCACCGCCAGGCACCTGGCGGAGACGCGGTGGGGTGGCTCTGAGGCGCCGAGGCCGCTCAGGGATGGTCCAGCTGCTGAGAGGGTAGGAGACGGTGGAAGATTTCACAGCAGCTGCGCCAACTCAAGAGCCAGCCAAGGGACGCTGATACAGCCCGGTACAACTAATCTTCTTCTGTGCAGTTCTCTTGAACGTTTTGATCCATTGCTCTCTGTCGCATTTCCATTTATTAAAAAATTTGTGGCATTTTATTTTCTTAATGTTAAAGCCACATGCTTTGTGCAAGCGACAGCATTGTTGTTACTTACAATCACGGCTTAATACCTGAAAGATATTCACGATAAATTAATCCCCGCTTAATATCGTCGATTATTTTGGGTTTGAGCCATTGTTTGGGTTTTTTGGAGGCTGTTTAAATATATAAATAACAGTCTTGAATAAATGTGCATTAGCCATTGCCTATTTAGTGGAGAATTTTGAACATGTTTCCGAGTCCAATTACTAAATACCTCTGCTCAGATATTATTTCTATTTACTGACCGGTATGTGTGTGCTGCCATGTTCTAATGGTTGGCAGCACACTGGACGTTCGATCTACTGGCATAGCAGTTGTAAACGACGGTGAATCCTCTGTCCATTTCGCAGTATACATGTGCGCACCACAATTGCTCAATTGGTGGATGGTGTGTGGTGGGGTAAAGTGTGGGCACTCCTACCTGCTGCAGGCCGTCCTGACAGTGTGGAAGAGTAGGCCAATTTAACTAAAACTAAACTATTTAAACTTGTTTTAGCAGGTAAGGCTTATTGAGCTATATAGCTCTTTTTCAGAAGCGACCTGGCTATCACAAATGATAGCTCAACAAAGTTGCTTATCAACGCATCGAAACGTATAGCAGCCAAATACCGTGGAGGGGAAAAATCAAAGATCACCTGGAGGGGCTCTCTAGAGCTCCCTCTGGTTGGAGGGCCCATTCACCGGCAGTGGCGTGTGCAGAAAATTGCAGGGCTGCGCCTGTACCCCATTGTGCATTTTGGTGTCTCCCCCGCCTACCGGCGCAGCCTCCGACCTGGAAGTGCTGTGGCACGGGCGGCGGGGCTGCCGCTCCTCGAGCTCGCCGGCCGTGCGCTGCGGCTCGTTCCCTCACCGCGGGAGCAGCTCGTGGGCCTCCCGAACGCGCGCGCACACCCAGGGTACTACGCCTCCCCCAGTGCCGCTCGCACTCGCACCGCTCGCTCACAGACCCAGGGTACTACACCCCCCCCCAGCGCCGCTCGCACTCGCAACCGCTCACTCACAAACCCAGGGTACTACGGCCCCACCAGCACCACTCACTTGCAGACCCAGGGTACTACAGCCCCACCAGTGTCACTCGCGTGCATGCCCAGGGTACTACGGCCCACCCCAGGTGATACTGCTGTGCGGTGACCGAGCACACAGAAGCATAAGGACTGACCAATTGCACACGGATCACGTGAAAACACTGCCTATGGCTCTTAACTCCTCTTCACGCTTAAACGTCCTCTGGCGTTCAGTCGCCAATGTTTTGCTGCCTCGAGGACCGGCGGTGCCACCCTCGAGGGATCGTCGAGGTCTGTCGTGCCCTAAGCACACCCCCCCCCCCCCCCCGTGGCGTGCGTCCGTTGGGCCCCAGGTCCATCCGCGAGGCCGCTGCAGGCCTACTACAGCGACTTCTGCCCTGACTACTTCTCGATGGCGGAGCGGCCACCGCACGAGTTCTGCCTGAGTCCCGACGACTCAGACTCGTCCACGTCCATCGATCTTCTGGAGAAGAGAGGTGAGCATGGCGCCGCGCTGGATTCCATCGGCGGCCGTGGTCCATCCGCCTCGTGATGAAGGTCGTGCCAAGCTGCCGCCGACTGTTGAGGCCCTCTTGAGACGTCCTGGAGTATAAAACTATTTTTTACGATTTTAGTTTTACCAGGTGAGGCCCGCTGAGATCATACAGCTCTTTTTCAGAAGCGACCTGGCTGTCACATGGTAGCTCAACGAAGTAGCTTATTGTGTGGACATTTAAAGCAGCCAAATACTCTAAACGCGTGATGTTGATTCTAAATGTGGAGGGGAAAACCAGAGGGCCCGGAGAAAAATCCACGCGACCACGGGGAGAGAGAAAAACTCCAAATATACAGGCGTCAGGGTCAGCATCGAACCCACGACCTCGTGCATACCAGGCGAGGGAGTTAACATCTTGCTGCCAGCTGGCACTGATTTGTACTCATTAAATCTCTCGCTAACGAAGGTGCACTGTCACTGAAACATGAGTTATGGCTCCTGGGAAGCCCGGTGAGGTTAAAGGTTAATAGGTTACTGCCAGGGCTCACCGATGTCTCTTCACATCCCTCCCTGATGGCACTTGTCAGTCCACATGATTTTATAAACAGGGCTCGCTTCACACCATGGGGTCTTGAAAATTGCACAGCTGATAGATAGCGACAGCACCAATAAGCCACAATATCGGGTCACGGATCACATCTTGTAAGAAATTGCTACCTCATTCATGTCAATGACACCTCAATGGACAGATTTGCCACATGACCTAATTCCGAACAGCGCATATGGGATGCGAATGGTGATAAAAACATAAACTATTAAAAATTATCGTCAGCCTTGCGTAATTACTGCCTGACAGGTGTTGGCGTGAACACTTTTTGTTTTCCTTGCAGCGCTCGTGCAGACGGTGAATTCTGCGATTGACCTGATCGTGGCTCATTTTGGAACCACTCGAGACGCAGGGGTGAAGGCAAGGAACACATTTTACGATGCACCCACGTATGAAGTTAATGTCGGAAACGACTATAAATTAAGTTGTGTAAAACTATAGTTTTTTTTTTTTCAGCCCATGGCCTTGCTTGTCAATGACTCGGTGCGGGTGTCCTCGTGTACTTATTGTGGTTGTGTTCGTTGGGCTCTGGTGATGTGTCTGCCTCTTATTGTGTGGTTGTGTTGGTGAGCCCGTGCGTGTCCACCTGTGTGCGTGTTGGGTTCGTGACGCGCTGGCATGGTGGTTGGTGCACTGCGCTACAAACCCGGTGACTGGAATTCGATTCCCGGCCACAGCTAACATGAGCGGCGAGTGATAGCTGAACCGATCATGTGCCTCACCTATGTCGAATCGGTCTTAAAAGGGTGTCGAGTGAGGTGTGTAAAAACATCAGCACTTGGGAAACAAAGGCGGCCGGACGTGGTACCGCTGGCCACACTGGCATTAATAGGTTATCGCTGACGGCACTTGCAACCAACAGACTGTGAAAGGCTACACGGGGGATCTCTTGTCTTGGTTGCGCGTGCGTGTGTCCTCACATCGGTGGTGTAGGCTAAGCTCGGCGACAGCTCGGTGAGTCCCAACGTGGGCCACCTGGTACTCAAGTACCTGTGTCCTGCGCTGAGCAACGTACTCAAGGATGGCCTGAGGCCTCACCTCCTGGACCTCATCGTCGGCCGACGAAGAAACACCCCCTGGAGCGTCGTGGAGTCTTCCACGCAGCTCGGTGCGCTTGCGTCTCTGATTAATGAAAGATGCGTCACACAACATAAAGATCCGGCACTTATTTTGCAGTCACGTTCCTAGCCCGCGGGTCTCGCGCTGTCTAGCTTGAGTTAGAAAGTTTTGGTGAAGTAGAAAGAAATATTTAAAAGTTATGGTTGTTGTCGTCAGGCCACTCTATGATGTCACCCAGATGCAGATGCGTTTTGGTAACGCACCTCCCATTAGCAAGGTTGGTTACATACGGTGCGAAAGAAGTTCAACATACGTGCTGTGATGTCATTTTCCGCTTTTTAAATTGAATACGACAAATGTGGCAACATTTGACTAATTATCATTGTTAAGTTTTTGTAATGAATGAAGCTTCAATATTGTGTCAAACAATCCTGCACACATGGCCCGTGTATTTACATCCTTCCGTACCCAAGGCCGATTTGTCATTCCATCTCCACCATGCATCTCCACATTGAAATCTGGTCACATTTGCCGAAAGTTAATATTCTTGTGTAAGCTACAGCCAATTTTAGAGGCTTGGTATTCTGTCTTCCAACATGAGGTCTGGTTAAATCAGCCCAGTCGCAAAGCGGAACTGTCGTACCTCGTGTTGATGTTAACCGCTGACGGCCCAGGTCCCTCAACCAAGAGACTGCATGGCCTATACCAGCACCTGTGTCAGCTCACGGAGCTGAGCAGCCAGAGCATGCGCTTCAACGCCTTCATCCTCGGCCTGCTCAAGTAAGTGTGCTGAGCCAACCGCTCCCGTGCCTCGTTCCCCACCATCACCACCGCCACTTTCGCCACTACCACCACCACCTCCATCACCGCCACCACCGCCACAACCACCGCCACCACCGCCATCACCACCGCCACCGCGTGCCACAAGTGTGGGCGCTTGCTTGTGTCAAAATGCCACTTCTGAGTAAACATTTATATTGATATATTTTAGTCTTGCTTTCCAACTAAGGTTGAAAGTGTTCATCAACTGGCTCCATTCTTCCATTGGTCTGCAATGGGAGGGGATCTATAACGCCAATGAAGATGATCCATTGTCAACCATACTGCAGTAGAAAGTTGTGTTGCGATGCAGACCTAACCCGTTGAAATCTGGCCAAATTGATCAGAGCGATGTCCAAAGCTCGCAGACACAACCAAAAGCAAAAATGGATAATTTGAAAATATGCAAAGGTGTTTCGCCCTAACAGGTGCCCATCGGCTTCCGTACCGATGACTAAATACTTCCAAAGACAAGCGCGTGATGGAAATTTTTGCATTATGCGTGCATGCACATGATATTTCAGAACCTGTTTTGTTCAACACTTGTGCCTGGTGTTATTCTAATTTGTCTTCATATCCACAGCATGAAGTCCCTGGATTTCTGGATCAACTACCTGCACAATCACGAAGGTACACAGACTGTCAACAGAAAAAAAAAATCACTTTTGTGCTTAATATATGCGTACATTATTTCCCCTGTCGTAAAGAAAAAAATACAATCAGCGACGTAGCTATCGAGTGCGCAGGCGGTGCAACTGCACCAAGCCCCATGGGCCGGAGGAGCCCAGGTGCCGGGCTACGAAGGGGTGGGAGGAGGTGGGGCACATCGGACAGGTGGGGAAAATTGGACATGGGGCCCTATTTCATTCGTTGCACCAGGGCCCATGCCAACCACGACCCGCCAGCGCTAATAACGCGTCCTCTCCACCTCCGACATTCACACCGGCCGCGCGTCCTGACCAATGAATCGATGCCTGCGTCTCACTGCGCCCCCTGTCCGTGTGCGCGCAGGTATACTAACCACGCACTACCTGCCCGAAGGCTTCCTCGCGATGCCGAACGGCGCGTGCGCCCCGCTCGTCGACGAGCTCGTGCTGCTGCTGCAGCCGCTGGCGCTGCTCCCGTTCCGGCTGGACGAGCGCTTTGAGGTCGCGTCGGGGGAGCAGCAGCACGAGCAGATCCGGCAGCACGAGCGACTGCGCAGCCAGTTCGAGAATCTCCAGCGCTCGGTGCACTCCACCTTCCAGTTTATGCGCAACTGGAGCAACGCCACTGCCGCTGGCGCTGCTGACGCGACCGACGCCGCCGCCGTCGCCGCCGCCGTGCCTGGCGAAGGGGTCGTAGGTCGCACGATGAACGAGCTGGCGGCGGACACAGGGGTGCGGGGGTCGGACGTGTCGCCCGACGGAGGGGATGATCGCGTGGCCGCCGTCGGCCTGTCGGATCGTAGCGAGAAGGACCCTGAAGGTTTCAACCCCGAGCAGGAGCAGTCGTTGTACAGCTCGTGCCAGGAGCCGAGGGACGACGTGGTGGAAGGTGACGTGGGAAGGCAGAAACGCTCGGCTGCCGCCGAACAGTGCGCGTTGCGCAACGTTTCCGCGTTACGGGATGACGCTGAGATCGATAAAGCGCCCAATCAGATGGTAACGTGCGCGGAGTGCAAACATTCGGCTTCCGGCATGCAGAGCCAGGAGGCGGAGAAGCCTCAGGAAGGCGGCGAAAGTAGCGCGGAGCATTCTTTGGTGCGGAAAGAAGAGGAATGCGCCGGCGCTTGCAGTCCTGCTGCCGTGAGCAACACGCAGCCGACGTCGAGCCAGTGGCAGTCGAAGAACGTAGACTGGTGGCAACAGCTCAAGGAGAGCTCTCAGATTTATCTGACTGCAGAACGAGAGGGCGGGGGGCCGAGGTTTTCCAGGTGGAACAGGCCTCACTCGTTCACGTACGTGAAAGCGGGCGAGCCGCCGGAAAAGCAAATTTCGAAAAGCGCAGAGCCGCACAAAGGGCATTCGCCCGACGGGAGGAATTTTGCGCAGGGCGGCAAGGAAAAGCTTCCCACGCCGGACGCCTTCAGGGTGTCCAGGGAGCCCACTCGCAAAAGCGGCGGGCAGGATTATTTGAAGAAGACGCCGCCTTCCGACACGGTAGCCGGGCAGAAGAAACGAGGGTGGCTGCGAAGCCCCCCAGACTCGGATGACCTTGACAAGCCACCTGAGGGGGGCCAGGCAGTGGAGAGGCGCGGAGGCGATGTGGAAGCTCCGCCGCCGCCGCCGGCCGTCCTGTGGCTGGGTCGTCTCTTCGGCGCGAGCCCTCACAGGCAGCAGCAGCAGAAGAATGCAAAGGATGTGCAGACGCTGAGGTCACCCCAGATCAACAGGCAAGCGAACGGGTCGCGGAGTCGTTTTAGGTCAGATCAAGGGGCAATAACCCCTCTTTCCATTCCGAAGTAAAAGGCCATGCAGGAGGGTGTGTGGAAAAGTTTGGCGCCAGCTATCGTAGAGTGCGGTGGTTGTGTCGCTACAGTTATCGGCTGTGGCATTTTTTTATTAAATCGAAGTTTAACTACTTTGACCGGCACGTCAGCTTGATGGAGACAATAAAATCACGAATTCAGGGGCAAAATATTAAATTAACTTACTCTTCTTGGGTTTATCATTATTTTTTTCGTAAATAATTACTCAAAAATATACGAATGTACTTTTTCATATTGCTTTGGTAGCTGTGCACGATCAAAAAAAACTCGAAATATTTGTCCACTGTGGCCTTAATGTAGAAAAACGATGTTTTGGGCACGGTTGGCTACACACGCACCCCCACTGATTAACAAGGTTGGCTACACACGCACCCCCACCGATTAACAAGGTTGGCTACACACGCACCCCCACCGATTAACAAGGTTGGCTACACACGCACCCCCACCGATTAACAAGGTTGGCTACACACGCACCCCCACCGATTAACAAGGTTGGCTACACACGCACCCCCACCGATTAACAAGGTTGGCTACACACGCACCCCCACCGATTAACAAGGTTGGCTACACACGCACCCCCACCGATTAACAAGGTTGGCTACACACGCACCCCCACCGATTAACAAGGTTGGCTACACACGCACGCCCACCGATTAACAAGGTTGGCTGCGCATGCACCCCCACCGATTTGTACGGTTGGCTATGTACGGCACGGAAGAAGTTCAACACACCTACACACACAGCAGAGAGATGTCTCTCATAACAGAGATTTGAGGGCTCTTTCTGGGTTGAAGGAAGGTCATTTTGGTCAAAACGTCACAGCTGTTATATATGTTTTCCACTTTAGGGCAGTGTTAGGGACAAGTGTGTCAAATTCCTGTGTAATCGCTGCGTGAGTGCCTCGCTCATTTTGTGCATTCCGTTTCAATAAATGATTGTACGGCCCTGACTAGACAACACACGGAGAGAGATACATTTTAACCGTTTGTCGCACTGTTTGTTGTCGTTTTGGCAACAACAACAACGTGGGGGCCTCATTCCAGGCTGCCCTCCAGCTGGCTCGGCTTGGACATGTCAGCGTTCGGCCTCGTTACCAGCCTGCCGGTCGCCACGGAGACCAACCAAGCTACCCCGAGCCCCGACAACGGCGGTTCTGTCCCCGCAGGGGCGACCGCAGGCGCCCAATCGCTCGCCGCTCACGAGGCATCGCCACGGGAACGAGGCTCCACTGAAAGCCGTGAGGACAGAGTCAGGTGAGCTGCTGTGGCTGGCGAAGACTTGGGCAGGCGTTCATCCAGCAGCGGGTTGACCATGGCTCATAATGATGATGATGAACTGCTGCTGCTGGTCGTAGGATTTTAGTTTAATGGTTTTGAGGATTCCTTGCTTCTGTAGCCACAGATGTCTAGCAGTGGGTCTGCTAGCCCAGACTTGCTGAACTTCAATATTATCTTCATCACCGTCAGTCTCTGCTGCCGATGCTCCTTCCTAGGTTGGTTGGCTGGCTGATGTGATTGTCCTGTATTGGTTTATCGATAATCTCATCACTGTAGTTATATTTTTTGTAATCATCATCATTGGTTATGGTTAATCCACTGCTCAATGAAGGCCACTGCAAACCCTCCGCCATCACAGACCTGCAATGCAATAATCCATCTAGCACACAAGTTGATTTCTTCGCTCCATCTCCCCGGTGGACCTTCCCTTGGATGCGTCCCATTCCTTGGTCGCCGCTCTGTCGTCACCTCAACAAACAAAACGCACCGAGGCCCGCGGGCTCAACACCGTCGTCGTCATCATCAGCAGTCATTGTCCATTCCACTGACGGCTAAAAGCCCTCCGCAGGCCGACACCACCACAATCCTTCGACGCGACAATCCACCTAGCACCTGCACGCAAACCGATTGCGAGTTTCTCATTTTGTAAATCTCTTTCCGACTCTCGTTTCCGGCTTCGGGGGCTCCGGCGGCGGCGGCGGTGGCGGCGGCGGCGGCGGTGGTGGTGGCAGGGAGGTGACGGCGCTCTGCCACCACGCGGCGGCCGATGGCGGGCAGCCGAGCGTCCGCCGGGGCGACGTTCCGCGGGCGACGGGCGCGGCCGTCCCCGGGCGGCTCCTGTGCCGTGCACAGGGTGGGCAGGAGGGGCCGGCGCCCGCCCCCGGCGCCGCCGGCTTCGTCTCACCGGTGGAGGACAGCGAGCACTAGCGCCGCAGGTCCTCCCGTGGGTCGCGGCGTGACCGGGGTTGGGGGGTGGTCATCGTTGCGGCGCTCGACTGGCCCTGTCGTGGTATTGGTAACGATTTCGATTTTGCCGACTTTTTCTGTCGTCGTGTATGGACGGCAAGTCGCGTATTTTAGGTTCATACACTGAAGATATCGCTGCTGAGGTAGGTTTAAGTGTGGCTGTGCGTTTTTGTACGTAGAGGGTTAGAGTTGCATTTTAAGTGATCCCGGCAAGGGATGTCCGCTTGTACAACACACGCCGACGTTTTAAACATTTAGATTTTCATTTGCGGATTGAAGCACTATTGCCGTTTGACTAAATGCCAAATATGATAACCAATTAATACATCGTTGTGTTTGAACCCACGTAACAAGGACTTATTGATTAAATGCATTCATTACCAGGAATCTCACTCAAAGGGAACTCATCTTCTGGTGTCAGGATATGCATGTTAGGCAATGTAATTTGTCTAAAATTACTCCAGATAGTAAACGATAGTGCGACAAAAATAACCGTAACGTCGCGTTAAATGCTCTCCCCTGGGTGCACTGTTAGACCCCGGGTCGAGTTGCGGTGCCGCTCGCGATGGGACGGGTTCCGGCGCGCGATAAATCGATGGGCAGAGCCCAGAAGTTGTTTGTTCACCTTCCCACAAGGGCCGTTTTGCGGAACGTAACTGCGGCTTTCTTGCGATGGCGAGAAAAAGGGTGACGAATGCTTCCTGGAGCAGGGTATGATCCTCGAAAGGCTCGTCGATAAGCACTGAATCAAAGTGTTGAGTATTTTTTTCTGTCTAAATATAGGCACATCCTATTGTACACGGTATAATAATCCCTTAGCCGCTCCCCTGCCCGAGGTGTAGACCAACGTTGCTTTGCTGTGCAAGTAAGGCCGCATGCAGTCTGCGGAACGGACGACACAAACTGCCGTGTATTCTGTAGCACGTGCCCTGTCTCATGGCTTAGTAGCATGCCTTGGTGTGGCCTGTCCATTCCCAGGCAGTACCTTCTGAATCCCAGGAATTATAAGGGACCGTCCGATGGGAATTTGATTGTACTCGTTAATTTTCGTGTAATATTTATTCTTCGCAATGTTATCCCGATCGTGCCACTGCTGTCGCGTCCCGTCACGCGACCCAATGCATCCTCTCGGGATCTCTCGCAGACGAAGCGGAACCCTTCGCGTTGCGGAATGGCCCCGCGTAAGTGGCTAACGCAGAGCTAAACCCGAGATCCTTTCACGTGATGACCGCACATTCGAAGAGGGGGCGGGCACTTTGATGGGATGTTGTTGAAGCTGCCTTCCCTCTGGAGTTCGACGTTGAGGCTGCATAAAATGCTACCGACCTTCCCTCGCGTGTGCCACCTTGTGGCTGCAGTTTAATCGTGCAACGGATGTCCCGCAGTTTATTCAACTATAACGTAGCGTGTAAACGGTATTTCAATTATTGAAGGCATCGGGGCCCCTGTATATTGCGAGTGAATACAACGTAACGCGAAGAAGTAAGTATTGCGTGTCCGAGAGGAAAGTTTTCATTTTGATGAGATTGAACAAATTAGGTGCACTGATTGTAGTAACACTATTTTAAATTTAGTAGTGCAATTGAAGGAGGGAGTGACGATGCAGTTGTATTTTACCTAACGTATGAACCGAGCACTAATGATTTTAACCCATGACACATTTCACATTCAGAAGGCCATGTCCGGATTTTAAGATGAGGCGGGTACCGATCCATAAACGTTACTTGCTACCACATCGGAACTGCAGGGGTGTATTTAGTTTACAACTGATAAGAGAAAAATAATTTCAAAATGCTGCTTACAAGTTGGGAAACGTAAGGCAGGATTTCTAGTGATGCTGTGGTAATGTGTGAGAAGCCTCTAGTTTGTCCATACAATGCCTCAATTTAAAGAAATGTGTTGGTATTTTGTTTTTGCCAAATTGAATTGACCCTCCTTAAGCCTTCAAATGAATAATGCTATGACTACCACTCTCAAGATATGAGCATCAGAGTTACACGCCGTACACCGTGGCTAAGTACGTGCGCTTGCTTAGTATACTGTGCAAGATTCGTACACGGATGTCTCACGATTACAGTTTGAAAGAAGAAAAAAACACTTGTTTTGTTGTTTACAAACATCCTCGCCATAACTTATGTTACCGCAAAGGGACTCTTTTGACCATGTGACTTTTGTTGTTGCTGTTGTTGTAACCACGTGAAACACCGTGTCAACTCCTTGGCGGCGCTGTGGCGATTCGTCGCAATTGAGAATCGTGAGCACTTTGCACGCCCATGCTGGCCCGGTCGTTGTATATCTTTGGCTTTGGAAATTAATTCGTATTTAATTGTGCGTCTCGTTCAGTCCGTAGCTGGCTCATGTACAGTATAGATTCATTAATAAATTGTAACTTATTGACTATGGTTGTGTGCAATGTAAAAGATAATACCCATTACAATAAAGCACATCATTAAAGTAGTGTTGGGGGGTGCTTTGTCTTCATTGTATACGACTGCCACATCAATGAGCACCTTATATTCCTATGATTGAATGTTCAACTGCTAGTGTGAATCTAGTGGCGATTCAATGTGAAATTGTGTGCTGTTTTTATTTTATGTTAAAACAATGTACCATCACGTTGTGACGACTGAATAATAGTATATAACCTAAAGGTATAATTGTGTGCACCTTATAAAACAACCGTGCATGTTATTTACAAAGAACGTTGGATGTGTGCACACCTTTGCTCGTATGCATTGCCACACAACTTTAAATAATTGCTTGGTGCTTTGTGTAAACATTAGCACTGGGGAGACAAAGGTGGCTGGGTGTGGTTATGGCAACCCCCTCGTGTGCCTTCCTAGTGTGCTCGCCAACAGCATACGTTGAGAGGAGGGGATAGTCGTTTCTATGCTTTTTGACAACGGATGTGTTTGGGAAATAATTGTATAGTGTGTTTATACACTTAAACAATAAAAATACTAAATTGCTAAATAATTCAGTACTGTTTTTTAAAACATGCTTGCAACTTGGACAGCTATATTAATCGTGCGAGGTGGATTATTACATAACAGGAGCGTGGGATATCAACGGCTTGTTGAGGCTTGCCTCCGGCTGATGGTGATGGTCAATCCACATTGTGTGCCAACTCAACTGCAAATTAACGAGGTGAATCGCGGACCCTTTTCTCCTTTGTTCGATCTATACCCGAAAGAAGGGGAGAGAATTTGTTTTTATATTCTCACTCCAAAAATACATTGGTCCGCATTTCCCAACGACAGTTCAACCGTGCCCGCTGTGGCTTTGCCGCTTTGCTCTGTTGAGCTCAAATCGCCGGAGTGGGGTAAGTGGGTGGGGTGGGGGAGGTGGGGAGGGGGAAGTGGGGGAGGTGGGGGAGGTGGAGGTGGGGGGGGGAGGTGGAGGGGGGGGGGAGGTGGGGTGGAGGGGGGGGGAGGTGGGGGGGGGGGGAGGTGGAGGGGGGGGGAGGTGGAGGGGGGGGGGAGGTGGAGGGGGGGGGGGGAGGTGGAGGGGGGGGAGGTGGAGGGGGGAGGTGAGGGGGGGTGGAGGTGCGGGGGGAGGTGGGGGGGGGATAGGGGGGTGGGGGGGGGGGAGGTGGGGTGGGAGGTGGAGGTGGGGTGGGAGGTGGGGTGGGAGGGGAGGTGGAGGTGGAAGTGGGGAGGTGGAGGTGGGGGGGGAGGTGGGGGGGGGAGGTGGGGGAGGGAGGTGGGGGGGGGAGGTGGGGGAGGGAGGTGGGGGGGGGGAGGTGGGGTGGGGAGGTGGGGTGGGGTGGGAGGTGGGGTGGGGTGGGAGGTTGGGGTGGGGTGGGAGGGGAGGTGGAGGTGGGGTGGGAGGTGGAGGTGGGGTGGGGTGGGAGGGGAGGTGGAGGTGGGGGGGGGGGAGGTGGAGGTGGGGGGGGGAGGTGGGGGGGGGGAGGTGGAGGTGGGGGGGGGGAGTGGAGGTGGGGGGGGGAGGTGGTGGGGGGGGGAGGTGGAGGTGGGGGGGGGAGGTGGAGGTTGGGGGGGGGGGAGGTGGAGGTGGGGGGGGGGGAGGTGGAGGGGGGGGAGGTGGGGGGGGGAGGTGGAGGGGGGGGAGGTGGGGGGGGAGGTGGGGGGGAGGTGGAGGTTGGGGGGGGGGAGGTGGAGGGGGGGGGAGGTGGGGGGGGGGGAGGTGGAGGTTGGAGGGGGGTAGGTGGAGGTTGGGGGGGGGAGGCGGAGGTTGGGGGGGGGGAGGTGGAGGTTGGGGGGGGGGGAGGCGGAGGTTGGGGGGGGGGGAGGTGGAGGTGGGGGGGGGGAGGTGGAGGTGGGGGGGGGTAGGTGGAGGTTGGGGGGGGGAGGTGGAGGTGGGGGGGGGGGGAAGGTTGGGGGGGGGAGGCGGAGGTTGGGGGGGGGGGAGGTGGAGGGGGGGGGAGGTGGAGGTGGGGGGGGGGAGGTGGAGGTGGGGGGGGGGTAGGTGGAGGTTGGGGGGGGGAGGTGGAGGTGGGGGGGGGGGAGGTGGAGGGGGGGGGAGGTGGAGGTTGGGGGGGGGAGGTGGAGGGGGGGGGAGGTGGAGGTTGGGGGGGGAGGTGGGAGGTGGAGGTTGGGGGGGGGAGGTGGAGGGGGGGGGGAGGTGGAGGTTGGGGGGGGAGGTGGAGGTTGGGGGGGGGAGGTGGAGGTTGGGGGGGGGAGGTGGAGGGGGGGGGAGGTGGAGGTTGGGGGGGGGAGGTGGAGGGGGGGGGAGGTGGAGGGGGGGGGGAGGTGGAGGTTGGGGGGGGGGAGGTGGAGGTTGGGGGGGGGGAGGTGGAGGTGGGGGGGGGGGAGGTGGAGGTGGGGGGGGTAGGTGGAGGTTGGGGGGGGGAGGTGGAGGTTGGGGGGGGAGGTGGAGGTTGGGAGAGGTGGAGGTTGGGGGGGGGGAGGTGGAGGTTGGGGGGGGGAGGTGGAGGTTTGGGGGGGGGGGAGGTGGAGGTTGGGGGGGAGGGGGGTCTCCTGGGGCTGAAAGGGCTGAAACCAGGGACCTCCCCGCTCATCACGAGGGCCGAGGTTTGGAAAATGAGCTCCCGCGAGTCGCCGCAGACACGGCCCCTCTCCCTCTCGCGCATCTCGCGTCGAGGTGTTGCTCGCTTGCTCACGTGACACGCACGCTGCAGGCCTCTTTGTCCGATGCGGCAGCGGCAGCAGCAGCAGTCGCCCGCTCAAAAACAAAGCGCGAACGGCGGTCGTCGACGGCCGCTCTCGAGGGGTGCGCCGAGCTCGCAGCGCGTTCTAATTGCGCGCACCTCTCTTGGAAGTTGCCACGGCTGGGGGAGGGGTCGTCGGCTGACGCGTGGGTGCCCTCCGATGCGCACAGTGCCATCGGACGCGTTTTTCCATCGCGCTCTGCCCCCTTACACGAGAGGCTCGAGGTGTCTTCACCGCAGTCAAGGTACAGATCACAAAGTGGTTACCCTCTTCTCACCTGTGTCATTGTTAGTCGCGTCTAATATTTTTTGTAATATAATATACAAAACTCTTAAAATATCTTGCAAGGGAAATCTATGGAGATGGAAGAGCTCGTTTGCAAGAGAGTTCAGCGGTGAGTCGTCGTAACCTCTGATGATAAAGCCATCATTGAAATTGTCTCTCCACCGTCTCTTTCCCCAAGATCTTATAACCTTGCTCAAATTTAAGAAACGTGTTCACCCTTGTCTATCGCAACCGTGACGGGGCTGTTTGTTGCCAGCCGTTTGAAAGCTTTGGACATGTGCTCAGCAACTGTGTTTAACAAAAAAAAATAACTCCACTCACCGTGATGTTGGCTTTTGTTATAACAACGTTGAAATAAAACGGTAACGTTAACAATACTCTTGCCATTCTCACAGTGGGTTTGCTCGCCATTGAACAAATACAGTCACTGCATTGAATTGCGCTTTCAGATGCACTTCTGCGGCCGTCTGGAACGCTCTTCAACCAGAGCTTTAAATCTAGATTCAAAACTGATTTATTTTCGAATTGCTTTGTGTGTTTAGTTGTATTGCACTTACCCCGCATTTTACATTTGCACGGTTGGCTACGTACGGTGCGAAATAAATTAAACGTACATAAATACTGTCCGTCTTAGTCTGTATATCTGTGTATTCCTTTTCCAGGTGTCTGTATCACACCTATTCATCCAGCTACGTGTGTCCACTACACTTTAGTTTTCATTGCTCTATTATGGTGCACGACCATTGGTTCTCAATTTTTTCCACGGGGTATGCAACGGCCACGCTGCAGTGCCGTGGTTTAAAAGTTGCGACATTTCTCCGATCTGCCGCATGAATCACCAAAGTTTCACTGATCAAGTCAGAATGCCAAGTAACATAATTCACTGGCGTCAAGGCATGTACTGTACGTGTAGTCCGCTTATTTATTTGGTCATTTACATTCTCCCAATTTACGCGAACGATTTATGCCCGATCTAGTTTTGGAGTGAACTGGGACCTATTAGGCACCACAGGCATCTTGCCTCTTAGACATCTTGGCAGGTCACCAGCATTGATCGGTTCAAGCAAGCCTGACACCGCTGATCAGAAACTGCGTTTTTTGAAAGCAGCTACCAGAGTTGGCTTGTGTTTAACGACTACTGCTGCAATGTATGCGCTCTCAGTAAGGCCGCGTGGCTGATGGGTGTGTGATTGTGTGAAGACGAAAATGTGTTCTTTAGTGCACGGAACAGATCCGAGAAAGAGGCGTGCATCGTCTGCTCGCGTGATTATTGTTGTTGTCCAAAGTGTCCCTCAGTCGCGCGTGCCAGAAATCTATCTCGTTAGATAATGCAGTCTCGGCGCTATTTCACGAGCCCTCTGTGACGTGTGTGGATGGATATTGGAAAGTTAATTGCAATCTCTATCGATTGACGACACACTGCAATACCGGACGTGTAGCGCCGCGCGTGCGTGCGCTCGGCTTCATTTGAAACGGGGTCAGCGACGCGGAATTTATTGACACTCCCGGCACACAACATCCACGATACACTTTGAACCTCCTTCGCACCGTACGTACGTACGTAGTAGCCAACGGCGCATCATCGGAGGTGCGGTTCCGAGTCACGTGCCACCTCCTGTCCGGTGGCACTCCCGAATGAATATCCAGTGAAGTAAATGAAACGAGGTTGAGAAACGCATTGGGCACAACAAAGGCGTTTCTGATGAGGGAAACATCACCCAAAAAAGGGCAAAAGTGAAAATCAAATGTGAGCGTGTCGAGCAGACACCCGCTTTACAATGCTCTCTCGTGTGGCCACGGCGGGGATTTTATTTGATTTCACCCTTTGGCTTGGCGTTCACCAAGATGCGCTTGACTAAAATATCCGGCACGTCTCCATATGTCGCGAACAGAAGGGCCGGTGAGTGGTGGAGGCGCTGAATGGGCATTGATTACATAATAGGGAGCATTTAATAAGGGGGGGGGTGAGGGGGGTGTTGCCGTGATCAAAACAGGATTGACTTGAACCAGTTGAGAAGCAAGTAAGGGAATTTTTTTTAAAGTCACTGAGAGAAGCCAGGCCCGCACAGAGAGAGCATTTTGTTGAGTGTATCGAGATTAAATCTTTATTAAAAACTCGTTTCTTTAGAACTACTTTGTCCTTCCCCCCCGCACCTCCGATTAGCACCGTTAATAGCAGCAAAATGATTTAAATAATCTAAATGCGTGTGTCTCAGTGTTTCTAAACTGGCGAAACAAAACAGGAGGACCCAATGCTGCTGAAATGATGCACTCAAATGAAGGCCGTGTGGCTGATTGATGTAAAAAAAACACGTGTATACTGTATGTTTGTGCGCGCCCACACATCGAAAGTGAAAGCCCAAGAGATTGAGAGCGTAGAAGACCGTAAGAGAGAGAGAGATAGGGTGTCTGCCCTGTTATCAGCTTGAGTTTAAAGACCAACCAGTGCGACGTTGGTTTGGCAATATTCCTTAATTGCCTCGTCCTCGTACTGTGCTGTTATTGATGCTCGTTTGTCTTTGTTGCTGTTTGTGATGTGCTCACGCACCACGGACCTACCTTGTGCACTTCCTAAACCGGGATGCTCGTTCGTGTAAAACAATAAAATGACCTTGAAGTAAAAATGTAGAAACTGGCGAATCGTGTATTGACCGGCGTTCTGGCGAATATATTAACCGCTGTGGATTATCCGTGATGGTCAAAAATAATAATAATTTACATTTATAATGGGTGTTCCATTCTAGGAAACAAAAACAGAACCAGGGCAACCGACCAAACTAAATAGAGAAGGACACTTTAAAGAGATGGGTTTTCAAAGCAGACTTCAATATATGTCAAATCTCATTCTGTTC
The DNA here is from genome assembly GCF_965212315.1 of Lampetra planeri. Lineage (NCBI taxonomy): Eukaryota > Metazoa > Chordata > Hyperoartia > Petromyzontiformes > Petromyzontidae > Lampetra > Lampetra planeri. The sequence continues at coordinate 26,743,650 of NC_136109.1, read as the reverse complement.
GAAAGAAAAATCCTGCGAGATTGTAATACCGCAGTGACATCGGGGACTGTTGAGGGTTGGCGTCATGCGGATGTACGTTTGCCGTGAATATGGTTACAGGGTTGGTTGTCATGGTTTTATTAGTAGCGTTTATAATTGTGAAGAGGATAAAATGTTTATTAGGGATATAAAATGACAGTATTCTCCACCTTCCTGGTCTTGAAATATGTTTCAATGAGGCATTATTTTCGATGCGCTTAATATATTTTCCAACGTGGGTTTTTTTACTCAATACAACGGCACTTATTCCAGAAAAAATGCATAGGACAGTAATGAGATCCCAAAAATTGTTACGGATTATAAGAGTCATGATTTATAAGTAAGGATAGTGTTAGTGACATGGTTAGCGTTAGGGACCCAGATGTATAATAAGGAAGATCACAGTTAGAGAAAAGGGTTCATGGCCATTCAACTGCATGTCCAAATTCATTTCCTCGTGCTAACTTGTAAGTGCTGTTTTATCTAATGAAATTTGTTTTGGAGACTCGACATGCCGGATGAAATATACAAAAGTGATTTGACCCGCGACCAGCACAATTTTTTACAAGCCATTTTTTGAGTGTTTTTTTTATTTGCTCAAAAAAAAAACCTTTTTAGGACAACTTCTAACTGCTGCTACTGTGTAAGCAGGTGTGAACCGCCCACGCCACCGCCGGTCCACAGGGGCGGAAAGTAAAACTCGGAGGTGGTAACTTCAAAACACGGAACGGGTATCGGCAGCGAACCCGACACGGCGGTTAGAGGTTGAAGGTGGTGTCGGGAATAAGGGTTGTTAAACCGGTAACCGTTTGACCAGATTTTTTTTGTATCGAATATCCCGGTTCCAAAAATCAGGAAGCCGTGCTGGCAGACTTCGCATTGCAAGCAAAGTCTGCTGACCATGAGTTTGTTTACACCGCATAGCATGTAACATGTGAAACGGAGACAAACACGCGGACTGTAGTTGCATACAGCAATTGGGTGTTGATTGTCATCGTACTGTGTGTAGCAAACCGGAAACCGTGTGTTTTTTTTACGGGTGTTTACGATGTGGTCACCGATAATAACAAAAGACAAACAGTTTTAATAACTCGTCACATTTGGTCAAATTAAATGTTGGTGCTGACCTAAAAGCCAGAACAGCACGAGGAACTGGTGATATTTTTTTTAAATTGCATAATGCATAAAGGCCGAGTGCTTGTGTTGTTGGAAACCAATGGTTTTCCGTCCTGTACTATTATTATTATCAGTAATAATGCGGTTTCCTCGTCCTGTACGAATGTCATTGATCCGAGCGAAGGATCACATTCATTTGGTGGTGATGCTGTTGCTGAGTTGGTGGTGATGCTATGGTGTAGTGTTTTGATGAGGGAGTTCTTCTGGGCTGGATGGTGGTGGGAGTCAGGCTTTAGATAGGAATCCATGTGTTCGCGAACACAAAGCAGGTTTGAAACACGGCAGAACCAATACCTCTGCCGTGGCTGATCATTGTTATAACGCAGTGAGCTCGCACGATATTGTTTTTTTCGAGACTACGGTACTCTGCAAACCTTCGGGCTACCACCAAGGGTCTCACTAACATGGCCACCTTTGCTCCCTTAGCCTCGATGTATCGATGGTTCTGGCTGTGTGATGGGCTGTGTGTCTCACTGGCGCGATCACCGTTGCGGTGGTTCTCTTGCGTGGACGCGCTTGCCTCTCACAGCGCAGTTGGCAGCGCCGCAACTTGTGTTCTGCCTAATCTCTCCCATCAACATCGTGCTAATCTCCCACTAACACTGCTGTTGTGCGCATATGCGGGGACGGTGCTCTTGTGCAGCGACGGAAGCTCATTTAATGCTAATCTCTCTCCCTAATCTCTCTCCCTAATCTCTCTTTCCCTAATCTCTCTCAATAATCTTCCCCATTAACAACAACTGACATGCTAGCGTCCGGGGATGGAATTCCTTTCCAGCTCAGACCCCGCTTGCTTGCCCATCGCCACATATATAACCTCTTGTTGTAGCAGCTCTCTCGCTGGTTCAGCAGTTCCACTGCTGGATTATTTTTTCCGCCTGAGGACGACCGCTTGTGTTGCGGTCGAAAGATCGTGATGTATTATTTTTTATTTAATCTTATTTTTCTACCTACGTGACTTTACCGAAAGAACCAAAGAGTATACAAATATATGGGTTAGATCGCGTAAATATAAATGCTGTGTCGTTAAAGCCGCCAACAACCCGGCACAGCAAATGAGTAAGGTTTGTCACGTAAACAAAACGTGTCAATTAGTTGCTACTTCAACACACCGGTGTGTTGGAGAGTAAACCCACAACATTTACAATCCGAGTACGACGTTTCGCTGATTATTACAACTAGCTTCATCGTGCGATTAGCCAAAAGAAAAAAAACACGATTATGTAAAATGTAAAAAATGTTTCCTGATTCACAGTACTGTTTTTTTTTTAAATGGATATATGAAAAGTTACCTACGAATAGCTATTGAATAACATACAAAGCTTTCAATTATTATTAATCAACAATAATAATCAAACTTATTCTCATACATACACTTCATTGGTTTGAAGAGTAATACTATAGCGTGTACTATCTGTAGAACCACGACACATATCGTAAAGGCAGGCTGGGTTCCTGTCTGGAAGGATGGTAGTTAATCAGAATTCATTCAGGGGGCCTTAGCTGGTAAAATACAATTTAAAAAATAGTTTTTAGTTTGAAGATTAAAGCAAAGCATATCGGATCAGAGCCACTGCACGTCCAAAGAGGTCTGGCAATTGCTCGCACTCAATCAATGCGGTTGAAATGATCCACTCCCCGAAGTGACGACGGGGTTTCGATTGGTTCCTGTGTAAAACGGTCTCGTTCCTTTAAAGTGGCAGGAGGCAGACGAGACGCGCGCGTGGACCGCGGACATTTGTCCGGCTCACGTTGTGTGCGCGCTGGAGTGTAACCGTGCTGAAGGAAGGAAGAGGCCAGGGGCGTGACATGGAGATGAGGCGGCCCCCTTAAAGCCACGCTACGCAGAGGCAGCGGTGGCAGCTTTACGCAGCACGCGGGCTCCAGGGGGCCGCGTTCCAGAGTTCGCATTTTGCTTTCGTCTTCTAGAAGCCGGCGCGAGGAAGCACGTTGCGTGCGAGCGCGCTGCTCGTGTGTGGGTGGGAGTCAACAGAGAGAACGCGGTAGGTGAGTAACGCGCCTGTGAGCGGAGCACGTGCGCGCGTGTGTGGCACCGCTTGTGTTGTTGTCGTATCACTTGCGTTGAGCCGGTGGTGCCGCGGGTTAGTCGCGTGCTGCGGCTACCGACCCAGCCACCCGAGTTCAATTCCGGCTCGCGACCCTAAACGGTGGCGAATTCCGCGTGTACCTGCAATGTGGTTTTGTCGGCCTTCGTCTGGGAGTGACCCGGAGAAAACCCCACCACGTACGACGGAGTTGTTAGATTCTAGCAATTGGACGGGTGCAAGAATCGAGTGCCGTTCAAGTACCGTGACCACCAGCTCCTCCAGACTCGAGATGTGACGATGATCGGCTACGTTCGGGGGGCCACGTGGTCGTAGGCGAGCTCTGGAGCGTGTGAATTGGGGGTGCAGTTGGTGGAATTTGTCGGTCGAGTGGATGAATCGGATCGGGTGGAGGTTTTTTTGTTTGTCAAGGGGAGTGGGTTGGGTGGAGTGAGTGGGGGTGATGGGTTGGGTGGAGTGAGTGGAGGGTGATGGATTGGTGGAGTGAGTGGGGGGGGAGTGGGGGGAGTGGGTTGGTGGAGTGAGTGGGGGGTGCTGGGTAGGGGGGAGTGGGTAGGGTGGAGTGAGTGGGGGGAGTGGGTAGGGTGGAGTGAGTGGAGGGTGGTGGGTTGGTGGAGTGAGTGGGGGGTGCTGGGTTGGTGGAGTGAGTAGGGGGTGCTGGGTAGGGGGGAGTGGGTAGGGTGGAGTGAGTGGGGGGAGTGGGTAGGGTGGAGTGAGTGGAGGGTGGTGGGTTGGTGGAGTGAGTGGAGGGTGGTGGGTTGGTGGAGTGAGTGGAGGGTGCTGGCTAGGGTGGAGTGAGTGGAGGGTGCTGGGTTGGGTTGGGTGGAGTGAGTGGGTTGAGCCGAGGTGGTGGGCTGAGTGAAGGTGGTGGGCTGAGTTAATCGAGTGGGGTCAGTGGAATTAGTGGCCTAAGTGGGCTGAGTGGGAAGGGAATGCACCTCACCCAGCAGGGCGTGGTGCGTGCGTCTGGCGATCACAGCTATAGCATAGTTACAAGTGCTGATGATGCTCCTGCCTCGAGACGTTTACACGAAGGTTTCAGTGCCGGCCCGAGCCTCTTGGGGGCCCTAAGCAGAATTTGATTTGGGGGCCCCCCTCCCACCACGCAGACTCATCTGTGCTAGAAGATTATTGACACAAATGTCACACTATAATGTTATAGCGAATATTATAAACGAATACAGTGAGGTTATGTATTAATAAAAAATAAAAACAACACTTAAAATACTTCACTCTTTTATTAAAACTTCTGAATACAAACGGTCACAAAAAACATATTAAATAAATTATTTGCAAATGTGCATTAAATGTGCAATCTTTTAAATAAAACCAAAATAGACAAACATTAATCTAATCAAAAATAGAATGTTACAAAAAAAAAGATACTTAAATAATGAAAGCAAACATAAGAACAGCAAGGGTTCAACAATGTCAACTGTACAACAATGACCTCAAAATCGTTCCTTCCTAGCTTTTCTGGAGGCAAAGTCACTAATGACATCAAAGATTTGGGTAAAGCTCACACATCTCATTTTGTGAGAGGTATGTGAGAAGCTCAAAGGCAGTCATCATAGTTTGGGGAAGTTCAGGAAGACTCTCTATCTCTACTGCCAGTGCGCTACCATCAATATCAGCCTCCTCTCCACAAGAGAGTTTTTCCCCAAGAAGCTCACATTGTTCCCTCCGGACCTTTTGATCTAGCTCCCTAAAATTGAGCAGCACTCCAAAGTTCTCTTTAACCTCACTTAGAGACTTAAATCTATCCTCCAATGACAGAATACTACGGTCCACTACAGCATTAAAAAATGACACTTCCAGCCTCTTCATAGCGTCCACTATCGGCTCATCTGCAGCCTCATAGGCAAAGTGCCTTTTTGTAGAACGCAATCGCTTCTCTTTCAGCACTGCTTCTGTGTTCATCCGCTCACAAATTTCTTTAGCAGATGTCTGTGCATCACAGAAGCCTGTTTTTCGGTAACTGATAAGTTCGCCTTTGTTCTTTTTTACAAGGTTAACCGCTACATCAAGCTGCATGTTGGTTGACTGTAGAAGCTTGCTCGTGATGTTAATTTTAGACAAAATGTCACACCAGACAACACAACAAATCTGAAACCTAAATGAACCTATCTCTTCCGCAAGGGAGTTGGCTTCAACAGCCACTACAGGGTCAGTCGCTTTACTTCTCAGTTCTAGCAGGGCTTCCCTCACCTTCTCTGACTGGTAGCGCAAAGCTTCAATACTTTTTATCCGGCTTTCCCAGCGTGTCTCACTCCAGGACTTGAGGGTGATGTCAACAAACTTCCGTAAGATGGCCCACCTTTGAGTGGACCCAGCGAACAAATTGTACAGCTTCTCCACATTTCCAAAAAAACAAGAAGCATCCGTTGATGCTTTAGCCGCATCTGAAACGGTCAGATTTAGTGTATGAGAACTGCAAGGCACATAAAAAGCTCTTGGATTCTTAACTAATAGCCTAGCCTGCACACCTTTGTTTTTTCCCTTCATATTAGCCCCATTGTCATAGGACTGCCCCCGACAATCCTGAAAAGGGATGTTCAATTCCTCAAGCCTGTTAAGGATTAGATTGGACAATTATCGTGACGTACAATTGCGCGCACCTGCCCGCGCCCGCGCCCGCGCCCACGCGAATTGTCAATGAGCCGTGACATCCGTGAGCCGTGACAAAGCAGCAGTTGTCGACAGAATTTTCTTGTCTTGAATCATTTATTCATTCATTCATTAATTCATTTATATCACTTGTTTAAGTTATTTAATTGTAAAAAAAAAAACGATTCGGGGGCCCCCTGGTGGCCAGGGGGCCCCAAGCAGCCGCTTAGTTCGCTTATGCCTCGGGCCGGCCCTGGAAGGTTTACTTTGAATTGCAGCAACACCCTCATTTTAAAACACAACACGTTCATACGCAACCTTTAACACACGCCGCTTGTTTGCTCTGTGAAACGAAAAATGCACCTTTTGCTTTACATTCGCATGGAAATGCTCTGTGCAGCGAAGGCAGCGAGCGTCATTGATATGCTCACTCGTATATTAAATATCACTCGTGGATGTAACGAAAAAAAAAGAATTCGATCTTTTGTTCTACATTGCTGTGAATGGTAGCACCTCCAGCAGGCTGCAAGAGTCGCACGGACTACAATGCAACACCGCAAATGTGCTACAGCGTGGTCCAGATGTCTTGTGACCCCCCCCCCCCCCCCAATTAATTGACCCCGAAAATATTCTTACTTGCATATTGATTTCTGTTTTAAATAAACATTACTTTCAAATACTGTACAGTGAGTTTTATTGAATTTAAATGGGTGGGGGGGGGGGTCACAACATCTGGACCACCCTGTACATACGACTTGCATCGACAAACGTTTGATTCTTAACGCACATGATTCGACGCATGTACCCGTGAGCTTCAGAATCAGTGTTGATGAATCGACGCGATGTTTTCTACTCTGAAACTTGACTGTATACCGAGCATAAATCGTTGTGATGCATAGGAAGAAATTAAATGCCACAATTGCAAACGCCTAATAAACTTGCAATTTAATTGTTGTGGAATATACGGCAGTTCACACCGTTGTGTGTGCTAAGTTTACAGCAGCTGTGTGGATATGCTATTCTATTTTTTTGGGTTTGGCCATGTTTGTTTGTTGTAGTACGGAGTTAGACTGATGGCCTTATAATCTAAGTTGTCTTGTGGTTGTTGTTAACTTGCATCCCACTGGGATTTTTGCTGGTTTTTTCCCTGGATTTTCTGTTTGCACTTAGTCACATAGTCACTTTAAGATGTTTTCTTGTTCATGTTTTTTGTTTGTTGCGGTTGCACCCGATTCAAGAGCCAAATGGCTCACAGGGCTATACCCAGGGGCGGTTTCTTCATTAGGGCGATTGGGCGACGCACCACCAATGTCATTCAACCACAGAGTCACGCTAGCCGTCACTGTGCCTCTGGATATAGTCCAATCAGCGTCATGTCACGTTCTGTGGAGTACCGCCTCTTTTTGGGCGATTTCACTCCGGCTGAGAATCGCCCAGAGTGGCCCCATAGACTTACATTCAAAGATGTTTTTTTTCGAACGGGGGCGCTGCAATGCATTCTCTATGGCTTCCGGGAGGGCATGCACTAACGTGCTTACGTCATCATACGTGCTAACGTCATCATACGTAAGCACGTTTCATCCAACAATATAATTTATCGCCACCTAGTGGAATCTTTAATAAAATAAACTTGAGTGGTTTGTTTTAATAGTGAGTATATTAACAAACAAGATGTATTGTAAGAGTCACTTTATTTTTCATTAATATTAAAGAAGTGAAGTTGCCTTTACATGCTTAAGCTGTTAATTTATTCATTGCATGGGTGGACCTTATCAATCATCCAGACATTTGCCCCCCCTGAGAGATTTTGCAGGAGCCGCCACTGGCTATACCTAATAAATGAACTTGAACTATTTCGGATTAATATAGCGCCCTTTTTCGTGAGTACTGCTAGGGTTCATCATGATGCAGCTGAAAACAATTATTAATTATTTCAAAGATTCCTCCCCCCCCCCAAAAAAGATTACATTGTCGTATCTACATCATATGATCATGAGAATATATTCACAAATGTTGTGGAGCAGTGGTGACCCCCCCCCCCCCGTATGTTTTATTTATCCTTGACTCGGTAGGGGGGCAGGCGATGCATTTTCCCATTCACTCGACTATGAGATTTGTCGCATGATAGCAGACAGAATGTTTTCTGCTGTTGTTTAATCCTCCGAATTGGACTTTATCCACATTTTTCGTGAATAAATTGCACAGCCAAATATGATGTTGTGGATTTTTGTGGAGGCACGGCGTCGTGAGCGAGCCGGCACCATCAACTCGACACACTTGAAAATCCAGTTTGATCACGGGCAGCCAAACCCCCATGGGTCTCGGTGACGACGCAAAGCACAGGATACAGACTTCTGAGTGACTTGGCAATGTGAGCAAAATTCACCTTTTCACACAAGGTTCAGCTTACAAAGAAAAACAATCTTGGCAAACTAAATTAGTTATTTTATTCTACCAGGTAAGGCCCGCTGAGCTGTATAGCTCTTTATTCAGAAGCGACCTGGCCACAAATGATAGCCCAATGAAGTGGCTTATGACGTGAAAATGTATAACAGCCAGATACTCTAAACACGTGTTGATTCTAATTGTGGAGGGAAATACCGGAGGACCTGGAGAAAAATCTACGTGACCACGGGGAGAACATGCAAACTCCAAATATCCAGCAGGCATCAGGGTCGGGATCGAACCCACGATCTCCTGTATACGAGGCGAGGTAGTTAACATCTCCTAGCCACCGTGACTAGTGAATTATAAAAGAAAAACACTCGAGATTCAGAAAAGGGTGTCTCTCTTGGTTGTCTTGGCCACGTCTGGGAGCACTGGGAAACAATATCCGCAGCGTCACATTGATCCGAAACCCATTCTTATTGTGTGTGGTGGGGACTTGATCAGTGATGTTTGTGTTTTGAGGTTGGTGGGTGAGCCAATGGGAGAATGCTCACAGCGAATGATTGAAGCAGCCAGTGGTCTCACACTGCACTACGTCACGAAGGCAAGTGAATTAGGCAGGGCATGAATACAAATGCGTTTACGATGCAGGCCGTCCTAAATTGGTAAACTTATTCCTTTGTGCCATTTTGTCTCTGGATGTTTCACTCGCCGTGTGAGACGAGCCAAGCGTGATTTTAAATGTCGCAGTACAGCAAGCGGGTTTCTGGCATACAGAGTTTATATTTACTTATTTTTGGTCGTACTCCACAACACTTTGTGTCCATTGGTTGGGCCTTCTGCCGTCAGGAGACGAACGATCTATTCTCAGATGGAAGTTTGCCAAATTAACGGCGGAAAGAAATCTAATAACGATGGATTTTTTTTGTGCGGTCATTGGTGGCCGGATTGAGGTGATCACCTGGCTACGTCTGAGAACCTAGCTTAATGGCGAGGGCAGCTGCCTGGACTTGATCCTATGATCACAAGGGTGCCAGCTCACTACTCCGACATCTACACCACCCCGGGACCATCTCTGTACAGACTCTGATTGCTATCTCCGTGTAGGTATGTTACACATCGGCGTGTTTTCCGTGCACTCCAGATTTGCGACTGCGTATGAAATTCCATAATATACTCGGAAACACTCGATTTGATTAATAATCATCCGTAGCAGAACTCTCCTGTTTCATCGACTTGACACCAACTGATGCTTGCCTATCTAAATAAACGACATGCACATTCACCTGCACTGAAAGGACCATGATGCACTGCAGGGTTGAGCCGGGTCAACACGTGGGTGGGAGGCTGTCTTGGGCTGTCAACTGGTTCGGAGATTTGGTGCGTGGTATTTGAGTGTTTAACCCCCGCGTATTCGTACGCGGGGTTTCTTCTTGTGCCGCGGTTTCCTTCCATTTGCCAAACGCTCATGAATATTATTGACCGAACATCACAATCGTGACACTCTCCAGGAGTCCGTCTCTCCTGGTTAAACGATTGCCATCCATTATTGTTATTATGGAGATGCTGCTACGGGTTCAACGTTGCCGCAATGGACTTGCAACTACGAGGTTGACAGTTCGACTTCCGTGCAACCTGGCAGGTGAAACAATGGAGAATTGCAACGCTCCTCATTTACCATTTTTTATTATTTGCTAATTCTTATTATTAGGAGTGATGGTGGTCAGGAGTGATGGGACCTCCTCCCCCCACCCCCCTATAGGTGCCAGCATGTGGTAAGCGGGCGGCAATTGATGTTTCCACCCACGCCACCCACCGCCCAAGAGCGATAGAGCGATAAGGTATATTTACACCCGCCGCTTTGACACTTCTTGACGTTGCGAAAAGACTTGGCTCGCTACCCCTTTCTTAAATAAAGTCCCTCGCATGTTCGAGGGAGAACAGCTGGCAAACATTGCTGCTCGCGCAGTTGCCTGGGGTGGGCGAACGAAGGGCGTCTCCAGAAACCAGCCGTGACTGCGAATGGCATTGTCAAACGCAATGCAGTGCGGAGGGAGACAAGTCCGGGCGCATTCCTTACCCTCCCGAGTTGGAAATTCGTTACCGAGACTATATGTGCAGTGCACTCGTTGCCCCGGGTGGGTAGGTGACTCACGAATGATGGCAGTGACTTGTTTTTTTTTATATCGAAAATATTTCCATGAAATATTTGGGGGGTGAGTGAGGTGGTGGTGGTGGTGGCGGCGGCAGTGACATTTTGGGTTTTGTTACGAAATGGAACAAAAAGTGAATCGCTTATCTGTTGATTCACTCTATAAATCTCCCGCAATAGGTTCGAGGGTTGTTTTATTTTTTTAGATTGTGTTTGTCGTACGACGCGAATTGTACGTATTGTTTTTTTTGTCGTTTGCTATTATCGGTTGAGTTTTTCCGCGCTCACATTGCCAAGTTTAGACGTGTGCATGTGTTTTTTTGGGGGCTTTTAATATTTACCGATGAGTTAACGTTTAAACCTCCTCTGTTACTTGACCCACGGGAGTTAAGTCGATTATGTTTCACTGTGCAACAGGATTGGGTTAACTTGTTTTCCAAATCGCTGTGGTTAGAATTGGAGTTAGAATTATTGTTCTCAAAAGGCATTAAACACACCCAACTGTCTATAATTGGACGAGAGCTGGACCATCCGATTGCTTAAGTAATTGATTCCTCTACGGATTTTCAGTTGAATTCATTCAACTAATCTGATGACGTGAAAAAATGTGGGGTGGGACAAAATTATTTTATTTGGTTACTACGTGTGCCGCTGAACGAGAGGTGGTGGGCGGGGCTTGGTGACCTCATCGACGTTGTTTGTGCTGTCGTGCCGGGCATGCCGCGTTGTTGGGGGGGGGTGCAGGACACATGGGCGGCCTCCAATTTTTTTAAAAACAACAAAATCCCGAAGGTAATCGAGCACAAAACACACGAGGTCAAATTCAGATTTTTAGTCGATTAATTGACATCGATTTATGGGGGCCCCAGCTTTGATTTGGATCTTCAGTGTAACAGGTCGACGTCATCGGCCTGTCGGTTGAGCTCACGGTCTTTATCGTGGAGCAATTTTGACCGTGGGGCAATTCAATGCGGACGCTCTCCACCCACGCCTGGTGCTGTCACCGTGAGGTTCTCGCCCAATGGCAGCAGCAAAGCGCCGCATACTTTGGTCGACAAGGTTACTCCGGTGTGTTTATTGGGCCTTGGGACGCGTGACCTTGGTCGTTGCAAAATAAATGGGGCAGGGGCGGGACGTTGGCGGATGCCTGTGGTGACTACAACGGCGGTCGCTTTGCCCATTTTGGCGTTGGCGGTTCAAGGATTTAGCCCTTAACCAACGTGCGCTCATTTTCTCTGCGTACAACACAGCGCCTGCCGTGAAATAGGGGGAGGCACGCGTTGTTTGTGACCTGAATTTTTATTGAAGCTAATTTTAAAGTGCGCCCTCCAGGTGAGTGATCGTTTGCAGTTGAACAGTTGAAGGACGTGGCTTTGCTTGGCTTGATTTCATGCCGTGCAGTTTTGTTATTTTCCATTTATTTGTGCGCGCGCGCGCGTGTGTGGTGTCGGCTCCGTGTGTAAACATAGGCACTGGGGAGACAAATGTGGTTGGGCGTGAAGCTTGCCCCCCCCCCATCTCGTGTGCTGTGCCGACCTTCATAAGTGCTGCTCGCGACAACACTTGGCCCAGCAGTCTGTTAAAGGAAATATACGGGTTAGGGTTATCTACACACACACACACACACTTTGAACCAGGTGACCTGAGTTTCATTCCCGGTTGTGGTTAAAATCGGTGGTGAGTGATAACTGAACCGGTTCTGGGCACTCTCCTCCGACTTCACCAACCACGCACTGACCAGCGTGGTGAAGTATGGTCAAACAACCCTCCATGACTCATTCATCTTGCGGTGTCCTCACACGGGGGCCGCAAATGAAATTGATCATCAATTACTTTATACGACGCACAGAGCAGTGGCACTGTGGTTATTTAATTCCCCTTTTTAACTACGGCGAGGCGAGTTTTGATTCTCGGCTGCGGCTAAAATCTTTGGTGGGTGATACCTGAACCGTCGACTTCGCTTGTGGTGTGTAAACATCGGCGACTGGGGAAACTGGGGGGGGGGGGGTTGTTTGTGATGCTCGCCACGTGAGTCTCCCGTACGCTGTGGCAGCCGTGATAGGTGCTCACCAACAAGCACTCGGCCCCAACAAGCTGTCACTAAGGCTACATATGGGGGGTGGGGGGCGACATTTGTTGATCTATATACTGTGGAATGCGTGGGAAGTCTGTAAACGACTCTGGGTCCGGTCGGGTATGTGGGTACAGGGATATATGGACTATATATGTTAAACACGTAGGCTTTCGCGACCAATATTATTCATAATAAAGGTTTTTGGGTTATTTATATATAAATGTGTCGTAACCCTTCACGAATCCGACAGAGCCAGTAAGGTTTGTCACGTAAACACAACGCGCCATTTCAATGTTGTGGATTTACTCTCCAACACACCGGTGGGCTGAAGTAGTAAACTCATTGTCGCGTTTTGTTTACGTGACAAACCTTACTGGCTGTGTCGGGTGGTGGAGTGTTACGACACATTAACATTTACGCGATCTAACCCCAAAAACCCTTATTATGGACTTGAAATATGCGTGCAATATATGTATTTGAGTGACCTGGAGAAATATGGAAACCCTGTTGAACAGAAATAAAGAACAAACCGGTGTCCGGCAACAACTGGCAGCAGCTATTTCTGAATCTTATCGGCGGGTGCGGAATCCTTCCGTCGAGCTCAAACTTGCGCCGCGTGACGACAAGAGACGAGACGAGAGAGAGACAAAAAAAAAGCCAAGCGTGATAATTTCTTGTGATGCACAGGTTGGGTGTTGCCCGACCCAGAACTGGTTCGGCCTCCGTCGCTTTGGCGAAGTTACAAAACCGGTCGCGGACGTCCCCTTCCGGCACACACGTGCGCGGCGTGGGGGCCCCGCGTCCCCGGAGATGTACAAGTGGCCCCGAGGAGCTTGACGAGGCGAAGAGCAACGCATCGCGATGAACATGATGGGTGTCCCTCCCCTACTCGGCGTGCACCAGGTGCCCCAGGTGAGCTGGCAAAACAAAATCCCCGCAGGAACCTCGACCACAGAAGAACCACACCACCGCACCTATACACCACACCACACCACCCCACACCACACATCCACACCACCCACCGAGCCCCGGCTCGCTGCGGCTGCTGCAGAGTGGCGGAGAGGGAACTTTGTACGCTGACGCGTTCAGCCCGCCCGCAATGATTAACCCCCTTTCTGGATGTGCTGCGGCTCTCATTTCGGCACTTGGAATCGATATTTCCTTTCGCCGTGTATCGATAGTTCATTGTGTTCAATGTGCCATCTTACCGAGGATCTACTCCTGTGTGGCGTTATCTTGGTGTGGTCTGGGACTGTTTTGTTGTTGTTGTTGTTGTTTTTGCCGCCTTGCCCAAGCTTGATGAATCTGACTCGTATAATTAATGTCTTCTTTGTTTACATTTATTTTGCACTCCTATCGTGTTTGTTTGTTTGTTGTTGTTGTTGTAACTTGCTGACCCGCTTCTACTGGGCACCTGTGAAAAAAGAGCTTCATAGCTCTTCGGATTCCCCTTGAAGTCTAAACACATTCTAAAATTCGGATTTCAAGTTATCCTTATCATCATTAGCATCATAGTGTCGCAAATGATTACAATTTATAGTTGTTTATCGTTCATGAGTTTGTCCGAGCGTGCTTGCCTACAAACGATAACGTGTTTTAGAATTTTAATCAAAAGTGCTCTGCTGATAATATCTTAAATGCGTCGTACTTTTTTTTTCTCCGATTTTATTGTTGCGTACCAGAACTTTAGGCATTGCGAATCGCGTTCCTTAGAAATGAATATTGATCGATTTAAAAAAAAAAACTGCTTAGCTGCCCCTTTGAAACGTTGCTTTTGAAATGTGTCCCTCCCCGAGGATTTCCACGAGGACGGCATCCTCGCTGGTTACCGGAACCCAAGGAGCTCGGCAAGGGAGTGCATCTGCAGCATATTCCAGTTCACGAACGAGACGATCAACATTTGGACGCATTTTCTCCCAACATGGTAACGTGCTCTCGTCGGTTTGTGGTTCTGTGTCCTGCACGTTGATTTTTTTTTTAAAGCTCGCTTGCTTTTTGTCTTTTTTGATCTTTGAATACAAATGTTAGGTTGTTGGGAAGAGGAGGCAATTAGAGAATGACTAGTGTCACATGTTCTCTTTAAAAAAAAAAATAGTTTAATCGCGTAATTTCAATGTGTCGTTAAACTCGCCGCCGCCCGGCACAGCCAATTGACTGACACGTTCTATTTTAGTTTTGTACCAAAGTAAAACGTGTCACGGCTCCGTAGACTATTTTGCATATTGTTTTATATTTGATTTTATTGCTCTCCTGATCAATTGAGGATAGTTTATGACCAGGTAGTCGTGGCCAACGATCGTTATGTAAACGCTGCTGAAACTGTTCATGGTGGCGCTTGAGTCGGAGCGCCGTGTTAAACTGAAACTTCTCCCTTGAGAATCCTTATCAATCGAGATCTGTTAACCGCTGGATGAGGGTCTCCCCAAGCCACAGCTATCTCTCCCCGATCTTGTAAGGCAGCATTCCGTCCAGCTCCTGCAAACCAGCCGATTTCGTTTTTTGTCTTCAGCGACAGTAACTCCGCCAAAGTCCACTTACTTTTCGTAACGGTGGAAACGTGGGATCCTTTGGATTTGGGCTGAAGACGCACACCGTTCCACAATGGCTGCACACTCGTGTCACTTTTTGAGAAGACATTTTGAACGTACGCTTTCCCCTGCCTGTGGTGATAGCTCGCTGCGGCGATTGCACGCCTAGTGGGGTGTGCTGTATCTTTGTGTCCTTGGAAGTCTTTGCAGCTAGCTCCTTGCCACTGTGTTCATTGGCAAAGAGGGGTAAGTGACTGCGATTTTGAGATTTTACATCATATATTTTATATTCACACGATGTCTATTCAACCTGTTAAGAAATTTGGTGGGCTTCGGCTGGACACGTCGCTGGAAGGGATGACCGATGGTCAGGATCGATGGGAGTGGCGTGGGCCGAGGGATGGAATGCGTCCGAGGAGAGCGGAAAACCCACCGATGAGATGGAGCAATGAAAGTCGGATCGATCGTGATGCTAATCGTGATGATATTTTACGCGCATCGGTATGAACATTCGCAGAACTCGCCGGTAGTGAACCGCCAACTCCGTGCAGCGCTGTCGCGGACCCAAACGCAACCGGCGTATCCGTGCCACTCGTCGCCCCAACTGCGTTCAGAGACCCTCCGTTTCCGTTCCGGTTCGTTGCGTTTGCGGCAGGTACTTCGCGTGGTGGCTGCTGGTGCTGTGGGGCGAGGGGGACCTGCTGGGCAGGCCGTACCACTGGCCGCTCGCCGTCTTCATGCTGAGCTGCTGCGTCTACCCGATCGCGTCGACCTGCGCGCACACCTTCAGCACCATGTCGCAGCGCGCGCGTCACATCTGCTTCTTCTTCGACTACGCGGCGCTGAGCCTCTACAGCTTCGGTAGGAGTGGGTGGGGGGTGGGGGGGGGGCGGGGGGCCACGGCACCGTTGTTCAGAGCGTCGCACGCAATGTTGAAGTCCGATTTTGACACGCACCTCCCATAAAGCACGGTTGGCTACGTACGGTAAGGAAGAAGTTCAATATACATACATCAGAAATTGAATAGATTTCCAGTCCTGAGCCCAGTGGTGGATAACTCCCCGTTCCTATGGCGGTGGCGAGTTTATCCATAGGATAACTGACTACTGTTGACTTCCCCCACAAAGTGGTACTCAATTTATGAAACCCACCCCCAAGAGGGATGATGGGCCGAGTCAACCCCCAACCAGGATGTGAACTCGCAGACTTCGAGATTGCAGGGCCACTCGCTCCACCGTTGAGCCACCCGACCACACGCACGCCCTGGCAAGATGCATAATGTGTGCGTTGCTTTCGTTCGATTCGCAAACAATAAGAGTCACTTTCATTTCATTTGCATATCCTACATTCAATTTTTTACGTAGCTTTTTCCCTGGTAATAATTTCAGCCTTTTTTTGCCCGGATGTTTGTATTTTCATGGTTTTATGTTTCCGTGAGGTGCTTTGAGATGCTGTTGCATTTAAGCACCCAATCAAGGCGAATCCTCCACCTTATCAACGTTTAAATTATCACGGAACTGGAGCCACACGAGCGACATTTGTGCACACCTCACCGGCGGGCGACTAGAGCCAGCTATAGACACCAGAATTATGTTGACAAGTAAAAGTTCATCTCCGCTCGTCTGACCTCTACTCCATGACCCCCCCCCCCCCCGCAGGCTCCGCCATGGTCTACAACGCTTACGTCATCCCCGACAAGTGGCTGGGCGGCACTTTCCACCGGTGCTTCGTTCCAATCGCGCTGTTCAACGCCGTGCTCTGCACCAGCATGGCGTGCTACAGCAGGTAACGCAGCCGTCCGCTCTGTGCCGCGTCGAGAGTTAATTTCACCCGACCACGCAAATGAAAAATATTTGCGTGGTTGGTTGTGACCGCGAGCCACCCACCCACCCTCTCTCCCATGGCTCGGGTTCCGATCTGCCCTGCGTTCTTGCGTCGCAAAGCGCTTCTGCGACAGTCGATCCGTGATCAGCTGTTCCAGAGTGACTGCTTTGGGAGTTGTTGGCTTGGCCGGACGGGGTGGACTTCCGTGACCCGTTCGGTAATTTTGCACCCCTCAAGTGCACGCGTACTCCACGCGCATCGCCGGTGGCGAGATGTTTACTACCTCGCCTGGCGTACGGGAGGTCGTGGGTGCGATCACGACCCTGATGCTTGTATGTTCGGAGTTTGCACATCTCTCTCCCCGTGGTTGTGTGGAATTTTCTCCGGGTCCTCCGGTTTCCCCCTCCACATGTAGAATCAACGTCACGCGTTTAGAGTATTAGGCTGCTATAAATTTCCCCGCGATAAGCCGCTTTGTTGAGCTATCGTTTGTGATGCCCAAGTCGCTTCTGAAAACAGAACTATATTGCTCAGTGGGCCTTAACCTGGTAAAATAAAAAAAATCGTTTAGTAAAGTTCACTTGGGACATGTTCATTATTAGCAAGGAGATGAATTTTCCTCGATTTTTTTTTGGGAGGGGGGGGGGTTCTTTTTCAGCAGGTGTGACAAACGTTTACGTTCTTTTCAAGGGGTCGGCGAAGTCGCTTGTTGTCCCTTGGAACGTTGCGGTGCGTTGCGGATCGCCCACACGTTGCCACGGCCGAGGCGGCGGCGGGGGGATGGTATCACCGCTGTGCGTGTCGAAGGCTTCGCGCGAGATGCCGAACGCGTTTCGTCGTTAAACTCGTTGCGGACAAATGTCGGGGGGCGGGGGGGGGGGGAAGCCGGTGAACTTTCACTACGGTCTCTTGACACCCACAGGAAGAAACTGGTTACCAACTGCATTTTGCAAATGTGATTTTGTAATTTTTATCTTTAGCCCGTGTATCGAGAGTTCAATTTTAATGTGTGATTTGTATTGAGCGACTGTGTGTTTAACTTTGGCGTGGTCTGGGACTGTTCTTTTGCTGCCTTGCCAAAGCTTGGCAATTGGTGTACTTATGCAATTTGAACTGATATATTTAATCTATTTTACGTGTTTTCTTTTTCGTGATTTCCTTTCCTGGACTTTGCACTCCTATTTTTTTTATTTGTTGTTGTAACTTTCTGACCTGCCCCAACTGGACATATCTGAAAAAGAGCTTCAAAGATCATCGGATTTCTCTAGGATAAATAAAGGTTCCGATTATGGAACAAAAGTGTCTCTTCATATTGCTCGCCTCTCCACGACACACCTGCTGATATTGCCGATGTCATGTTGACTGAGCATGTTTAAATGTAAAATGTATTATCAGCGTGCGTGTGGCCGTGTTCGCAAAACCACGTGGCCCCCTGGGCAAGTGTTGATCCCGTTTTGCCATTACAAAAAGCCGACTTTTAGATGTTGTGAGTGCACAACTTCTCGCCTGAATGTTTTCTGGGTGGCTGGTAAGACTGCAGGCTGCCTCGACAGCGATACCAATGGATGTGCTGTTCCGAGTGTAGAATTATTTTCCAGGTCGCTGACTTCCGTTGTGTTTCGTAACTGCAAAGCTGGTTCAGACGATTCATAAATGTGTTTAAAAATTATGTATTTTTTTTCAAATGTGAATTTTAATTTCTCTCCGATGTTTCGCTGATTTTTGTCTTCGTCATTTACCCGTCAGGCTTGGGTTGCCGTTCATCCATTACAATCGTTTCACACTTGAAAGGTGAGCCCGCCTGCATGCCCACCCTTGTTTCGTGCATTAATTATAATCTGAGCGCATCGCTATGCAACACTGTGCTTACATCGTGCGGACCTTTACATTTGAGTCAACGAGAAATGTTTTCCTGCACATTCAACGGTCGCTGCTGTGGCTCGCGTTTCGTCGCGCCTGTCGATTTTACGGGAACGACAAAGTAGAACTGCATCGTCAACAACCTCGCGTGTCGCGTGTTGTTTTTTTGCAGTTCCCTGGAGTTGAAGCGGCCGCGCATGGCTAAGGTGCTCAGGGTAGTGGCGTTTGCCTTCCCCTACCTGTTTGACAACATTCCCCTCTTCTACAGGGTGCGTCATCCACTATTCATTCGCCCCACACCTTCCATTTAAAAACGACGCAATGTATTTTAAGCGCTCATTAATGTGCATTATGTAACACGGTATAATTTCATGCATTTGTACAACTGGATTCTCAAGCACGCTCGTGTCAGCCAAGCACATAACCAACCTTCAACAACAACAACCGCCATTCGCCACTAAGTGGCGGTGATATCACCACGACGCTTGTGCCAGGCTATGTGCACCTTGAGGCCACGTGAAGTGTCGAACGCCCGCTGGCAGGAGGTCACAGGACAGACCCAGGTGCCACGGGTCGACTGACTGAGATGACTGGCTGATGCACCACCTGTGCCCCCTACTGTGCCAACTTGTTGTGCTTTAGCCACCCGGTGCTCAGCTCGTTGTTGTGAGCGTCGCTCCTCTGCCCTCCGTTGTTGTTGGAGGGCGACTGCCTCCAACTGCCCAGTAGCGTCCTTCACGAGCTTCCTCCTCAGAGAACGATCTTAACACCGCTGGTACCAGTCATCGGCAAGTCCACTCAGCTCCACATCCTCCTGTACCACATCACTCCATCTCTTCTCTAGCCCGTGCCGCGCCCGTTCAGCCCACTTTATCCGGCCGAACAAAAGCCGTTTAGGAATGCGGGCTACATGACCCAACCAACGCAGCCTTGCCTGCCGGAGGAGCTCACCGATGGGACTTTGTCCAGATCTTTCAGGGATTTGTGAGCTCCTCACACAATCCAGCCTGGTTAAACCCAGGATGGATCGTAGGCAGGCCAGCCTAAATGTTTCTAACCGGCGAAGATGTTACATTAGGGTGGTCCAATTTTTGCAAGCGTAGAGAAGGGAGGGAATGACCGTGGCCGACAAGACCTGAGGCTTCGTGTGGAGCGGCAGACCAGGTAGCTTCCACACAGCGTTACGCAACCGATAAATATATAATACCGCTCGACTGATGCGAAGTGAGACC
Source organism: Lampetra planeri (assembly GCF_965212315.1). Lineage (NCBI taxonomy): Eukaryota > Metazoa > Chordata > Hyperoartia > Petromyzontiformes > Petromyzontidae > Lampetra > Lampetra planeri. The sequence continues at coordinate 26,723,725 of NC_136109.1, read as the reverse complement.
TCTGCTGTCAAACCGGAACCGGTCATGAGCACACTGCCCAGGTATAGGAAACTCTCCACTCTCTCCACAACTGCCCCATCACCAATTGGGAGTTGTGGGGGTGGAGTGTCAGATGGTACAAAATATCCAGGCAGGTGCGTAATTTTGATGGGGCTGATGGTAAGGCCCCACCTCTTAGTAGCAAGCTCCAGGTTCAGCAGCAGTGCCTCCAACTCCTCCTCTGAGTGAGCAACAATTACCAGATCATCAGCATACATAACGTGGTTGACCAATAGGGAGACATCCCTTGACCGCACCCGGGCATCGATTAGCCTCCCATTGTATCTGTACCAGATGGAAATTCCTCTGGTACAGCCATCGAAGGCTTCAGGAACTGCGTGGTCAAAAAAGATGTTAAGTAATGTGGGAGCCAGACGACATCCCTGTCGCACTCCAAGGTGAACAGGGACTGGCTCCGACTCTCGGCCACGTAGTTTTACCCGGGCCCGCGCACCATCATGAAGGTCCTTAATGATCGTGAGCAGAGGGTCAGGGACTCCAAAAGCACGGGGCCTCCGGCACAAGCTTAATTAGATACTTTATACGTGGTTTTGTGGTAATCAATTGAAGGTGGAGGGGTTGCCAGCCCCTCGCACCCGTCCAGAGCCATGAGGGGAATGGCCAATCTAATTGGGCCCTACCCCCCACAGCACTGCTCATCACAGCGTTACCGTCCGGCACCAATGAGGAGGTAGTGTGTTGTTTCTGCCGGACAAACCAACCTCGTACACGCACACACACACTGAATGAGGATTGAACATTGGCGCAGCGGTTAGTTTTGAGTTCTTCGGTTAATGTCAGTGGCAAGGTGAGATCTGAATCCTGTTCCTGGGCAGGGCACCGCACAACCCGCTCCTCCACAATTGTGGCGAAGTATGATCAAGCACCATCTAATGACTGATAAGACATGGGGAGGGGCTTTACCGTGCAGAGGATTGACGAAGGGCGGAAAATTTACCGTCGCACAAATAATTTCTCCGGCTTGTCGCCGGTAGATAAACATGCAGCTCTCCTTGCACCGTAGGCGAATGACCAAAGCCACTGTTGTCCAGGAGAAAACCTCTGCTGAAACATGCGGGGGGTGGGGGGGTTTCCTGGGGTAACCCGCACCTCCGATTAACACATTTGGCTACAAACGAGGCTTTAAAACAAAACTTTTTTTTTTATTTTACCAGGTAAGGCCCACTGAGCTATATCGCTCTTTTTCAGAAGTGGTGACGTGGCTATCACAAATGTTTGGTCAACGAAGTGGCTTATCATGTGGAAATGTATAGCAGCCAAATACTCTAAATGCACGTTGACTCTAGATGTTGAGAGCAGGCAGATTAAGTGGATGACGGTGATTTGTTAAGTGCATTGTAAAGTGTTCCGTGGCGCTCACATTGTTTATCTTAAGACACCGAATGTCACCATTGGAACCTCCTTTGCCAGTAGTAAAATATGATAATTGGTTTTTTACACTTTTATCTGGCAAACAAAACTGACACCTTTTTTTTACAAGGAGTCATGTTTGCATTGACTACAATACCTGCGGTCGGAATGCAAACAAAAAACACAACTCTGATGATGTATGCACTGTCCTTGAAGTTGATTGGTCCACACCCAAGACAGCTTTCCTTAGAGCCTAGTCTCACATGGTGTTGGACCAGATGACGCCAAAAGGTTACGGATTAGGTTACGGATTCGTTTCTGATTGAACATTTTTAGATTTTTGCTTTTCAAAGACACTTTTGGGACCATTTACACGAGGTACTAATTTAATTGCCATCGTGCAACAAAATTGACATCACATGGCACCGGGTGACCTTATGCAAGTGACAACGTTATGCAAGTGACAACGCTTCTGGTGACATTCACATTCTTGGATCGATCCAAATAATACATTTTTAAAAAATCCGAATGATCCATAATTCAAATGCAAAGCCAGTTTAATAGAATTTTCCAATTCATCTGAAAATTGGGAACCCCATCCATATATGTGAGTTATCAACTTTTTTTTTTTCCCCAAGACAACGTCCTCAATTCACGCGTTGACTCCTCTGTGTGCGACGGTGCCATTCGCAGATATTTCTGTGCTCCGGAGAGGGATGCACGGACAACGAAGCCGTGCCAACTCACCGTCTGCACACATTATTTGCCTTTCTCACCGGCTTCCTCTTTGCCACACACCTGCCGGAGCGCCTGGCGCCTGGCTTCTTTGACTACGTCGGTAAGGAACCGTTAACCTTGCGTATCGTTGTCATCAGTAAAAATACATCAAACATCCACGGAACTGTTTTAAATATCAATTGCAATATCGGCGCGAGGGCATGTACAAGCGAACACGCTTTTTTTCCCCCCCACTCCAGTTGTCAGCCAATGAGTTTGTGATACCGATGCAGCCACTAGAGGCGCTATATCCACCATAATGTAAAAAAACTAATAAATTGGGGTTTAAAAAAATGTAATCTTAACCTTGCATCATTAAAGAAATTGAATGGCAATATGAGTGAGGGATGGGTGAAATCATCCATTCTGGATCGGAGCAATCTTGATTTGAGCTTTCGTGACAGCAGGAATCCATACTCTTTAATTCTTTCGGTAAAGCTACATCACTTAAACGAAGGTGGGGGCAAAAATCCAGAAATGCCATCGCGAGCCAACTCCTTTTGTGGCTCTCTTACGACATCTCCACGACTGCGGCGCGTAGCTGTGTGAGTCTCGTACCAAACAACGGCCAATTCTTCCATGTTATTTTTTTTTTTAATCGTCGCCAATAATATTCGCCATCGACCGCTGACTTTCAAAATCCCTACGACGTGCGTCTGCAGGCCACAGCCACCAGCTGTTCCACGTGTCTGCAATCGTGGGCACGCACTTCCAGATAAAGGCGGTGCTTCTGGACCTGCACTCGCGTGCCGACTGGCTGAGCACGGCCTCTGTGGCAGCTCCTTCGTTGCTCGAGACGGGTGGCGCCTTCTGTCTGGCCATTGCCCTCAACCTGTTGGTCATTACGTTTTTTGCCGTCGGACTCTACAGCAAGCAGCAGCAGCCGAACCCCGTTCAGGCCAACGGGGCGATCAACCTGCCGAAGAGTCACGCTGAGTAGCTGTTAAAGGTTTTCCCCACGACGGATTTGTTCGAGCGACGGGTGGTGATGAAAATGTGTTTTTGTGTCTGTTTTCACTCCTTTTAACCCAACTGTGTTATCAGCATCATGAGAATCGATTCGGAACGCTCGCAGAGTAGCAGTGCAACCATGCCCATATTGTTAAGAGGACGGCCTGCAGATACGGATATCACAACTACTTTCTCGAATGACCTATAGGTTCAGACAGTAAAGGGCAACACTTTCTGACCCATGTTGCAAAGAGATATTCGTGGTACAACGGTTCCCGCCGATATCTTTGAATTCCTAAGGCTGGAGTTTCTCCAAATTCTGTGCAGATCCAAACTCGACATGATGCGTGCGTTTTATTTTTGGCCGGTCATTGTTGATCTGTTTGCTGCCCGGATTCAAAGCCAGGACTCAGCGCTGTGACCTGAGCCACCTTTTGGCCAACCTTATCGTTTCTAGATTTGAAGCTTTCGTGACTGCAAGGATTCATATTCTTAGGTTTTTTCGGTAAAGTCACGTAGGAACTGTCACAGCACGATAGCTGTATCAAGTGACTTGATACAGCTATCGTGCTGTGACGGTTCTTGACTTGATACAGCTATCGTGCTGTGACGGTTCCACCTGAAGACGGAGGCTTGTGTTGCCTCCGAAACGTCGTGATTTTTATTTTATTTTACTTTTATTAATTTACATTTTTTTTACCTACGTGACTTTACCGAAAAAACCTAAGAATATGAACCTTATCGTTGTATTATTTCAGCTGTTGTAGGCCATCGCGGTCAACTCTGTCGATGGGCAAAACTTTTATTTTCTCAAGAACGCTGCTTGCATATTGACCAGGGGGGGGGGGGGGGGGGGGGGTTGGGGGGGGCTTGCGAGTCGTACAGCAGCACGACTGTGCCCACTATGGGCCGGACGAAAGTCGTTGTTGGTACGGGCACAAAAGCACAACTGTCTTATGTCCCTGCACTAATACAAAGCAACACTTATAGCCACGTGTGGACTATAAAAAAAATATTCAGTATAACCCAAGGGTTATACTTTTGACATTCCTTCGCTTGAGGAATATCTTTAGACACCCGGGCGACGGGTCACTTTGCAGTTGAGAATTGAGTATGGAAATAAAATATACATTTTTGCAGTATAGCGGGTACGATTTTGCTAAGGTGCCTATCTGTTTTTGCTGGAAGGTGTGAGATTGTTTTAGTTGTAATTCTTTTCGTAAAAGTGTCGACAAAAAAATCCACCGTCCGTTACGGTGGCCAAATGCTGTACGTAATGTTTAACTGCTCATGGAGCTTATGAATATTATAGAAGTTTTTTCTTGTATACAATGGTTGGGTAACTTGAAAGTGTTTTTTTTGCACAAATGCGTTCCACGGCTCTACTGTCATGTAAACGACTCTTTAGCGATCATTATAACATGTTTCTATTTGGGCACAAGGCTCCAGATGCTGTTCGTGAATCGGCTCTCGTTGTCGTTGTACGTTTTCAGTGTGGCATTGCCAGGCGCTGTACTTGGGATTCCAACCGCGAGGCCTCGGCTGGTTTATTGTTCTGTTATTTTGGTTCACTTTTGAGGTTCACTTTCTATTGAACAAGTCATGTTTTTTTTTGTTAACCATTTTTAGTTCAAGAACGTAAACAGGTGATGGAAATGTGAGAATTTTTGGACGTCAAAATAAAAGTTAAAGGACGGAATCGCAGCAAACCGTCGTGCACACCCCCCGGTTATGTTTATCAGGTGGGTTGTTGCAAAAATGTCACGTGGCGTGGGGCTGGCTACCTGTGCTATAAAAAATTTTGCCAACCCCCCCCAACCTACAATTAAAGTTCTCACTTTGCCGTATTGCACGCCCGTACGCTTGCTCCAGGGAGCCTCAAACATGTGTGGGAGCCATCGCAATCGTTGTTGTACATTTATAATTTTCTACGCCGTGCGCCGTATTCGTTTCTCCGCGGGTTGAATATGCAAATCGGTGCAAACGATGCTTTAAAAGTTACTTTTTTATCGACAAGTGTACCATGTACAACCGGTGAAATCGTTGGTGAAGGGAATTCTGGATATTTTCAAGTGCCTTATTTTTGATATTTGTAATTTGCTGTCGCATTATTGCCGAAAATAAATCATGTTTGGAATTGTCAGTCTTCATAGAATATTTATAATAAAATTGCCTTTAAGTGAATGGGCACATTCGCGGATAATGGCTTTGTGTCCTATTTTTCTCTCTGCTCTGCGTGACAAGGCGTAAGTGTGGGAATTAGTTATTCTCGCTATGCCTGGTAAGTGTCCACGTCGTCTGCTATACTGCACCTACCGCTGACGTTGCATGCTGCAGCGTATGTAAACGCTCGAGACACAATACTAATTCCATTGGGGGCTGTAAAGCGAACTGGGTTTTGGGCAGGCTTCACTCTGAATGTGATTGACACTTGTATCTTGAGGGAATTAACTCACTGGTTGCACGACCATTGAGGTCTTATTCGCAAGGCAAAGGTTCTCGACCACCTGCACGAGAATGTGTATAATTGTGGGGAGCACTACAAACCCGGCGACCTGAGTTCGGTTCTCACTAGCGGCCAGCACCAGTGACGATGTGAACCGGTCCTGGGCCTCTCCCTAGGTCGACTCGGCCTCAAACGAGTACCTGGTGCGGCGTGTAGTCAACATCGCCACGAGGTAGACAAAGGCATGGTGCTGGCTACCCACCCCCTCGTACGCCGAACCGGCCTTCAAATGTGCTCGCTAAAAGCACATGCTCCAACAGTCTGTTCAGGCTATACGGGGGATCTTTGTTTGCATGTGCAAAACACGTTCCTTCGGAGTGGGCAGGTAGGAACTTGGTTGGACAGCACATTCGTGTACGACAGACAAATAATCCCTGGTGGGCAGTGTGGAACCTGTTGTTCCTACCTGTATAAGTGTCATGTATCGTGTCGTGTATAGTGTAGTGTGTCGGTTAAACGTTGAGTTTTATAAGGGCACCACGGGGTGACCAGCCCCTCCCCAGCCCCACCCCTCCCAGCCCCACCCAGCCCCTCCCCTCTCCACCCAGCCCCACCCCTCCACTCCCCATATGCACGACAAATAATCCCTGGTGGGCAGTGTGGAACCTGCTGTTCCTACCTGTATAAGCAGGTGTAAAGGTTTGATTTGGGGGCTCATTCTAGCTCAATGCAACACCTATCGTGGCAGTTTTCGCCGTTGGTGCCAGCAACGAGAAGTGGCGCAGGGGAATCTGATGGCGAGTGGAACCCCCCTAAGCTGGTATTTAACTTCCTATCACCCGGCCCAGATACATGCAGAGCTGTGCACCGGCAGGGATGGTTGACTGCGGGGTTTTATCCCCGTTTGTGGTTCCAACAGCAGCAGGGACCCATTAGGCGATGACAGTATACCGTGGAGTTGGCGCATAGCCGAAACGAACACAACTGTGCCATTGTGAACACTTGTTGGGGGAACTCGAGCAAGATGCGATTCAATCGCATGGAACAAAAACAATCTAGCCAAACCCCAGCGTAAACAAAGGACATTTTGTGTTCTATACAGGGATTGTAATTTTATCGCGACTGTGTTCTTATATGCAATACCCCGCAAATCGGGGCCTGGCACGAGCTTAGTCGTTGGCGTCAATGTGATACGTTTAATACGGGGCCCAAAGCCACGTTTTGTTTGTGAACACACTTATCGCTTGCACCCCCTTGATATTCATCATTCAAATGCCAGGGCCCAAGAGAAGGAATTTCAAAAATGTAGAGATAAGCAGAGGGTGGGGGAAAACAACAAATTAGGAGACAGTTTAGTTTTATTATTGTTGCTTACGTAACATTCAGACTTAAACTGTACCTTCAACACAAAACAAAGGAGCCGCAAAACACGTGAATGCATTGAGCGTTTCATAATCACATTTCCACGGCGGCATTACTCAGTCTCACCTTAACTTGGGGTTTTTTTCCAATCTAATGAATACGATAGCACTTTGTACATTATCTCAACATCACATTAGTGGTAATTGAAACGGCACTTTAAAAGAAACGTCGAAACGGGTAACTTCCCAGCCAAGGCTGCAATTTGATCTATCCTGCAATCAAGAACGCTGCCGTGGAAATCCAACACTGCCACCTTTTGGCGTTCTTCAGACTTTACTTAACTCCTCCACGACTAAAACTTCATGTTGAAGTGGAACAGAGTAGATGAGTGGATCGTCTTATCCTCCTTCATCCTCCCCGAAATGGCCATTTTGAGGAGTGATCCCGGTAGGCTGTGCTACACGTGGAAGATGTGGTTGAGCTTATTGCGAGCCAAGTCCACGTCGTCCCTCAGGAAGTAGAGCTGGTCAATGGTGGGCGTGTGCCAGCGGTTCGAGTTGTACACGCTCTCGCCAACCTGGCGGGGCAGAGAGGGCATCGTCCTTGAAAGATAAGCAGCAAGTTCACGTTGTCTATATTCCTCTTCTTGGTTCTTTCGGTAACGTCACGTAGAAGGGAAATAATAAAATAATAAAACATAATAAAATAATCCTCAGGTGAAGAACATGTCTTCCCAACAGACCTATTCTTCACCTGAGGACAGCTGCTTGCGTTGTGGGCGAAACGTCGCGAGAATTATTTATTTAAATTTTATTATTTCCCTTCTACGCGACTTTACCGAAAGAACCAAGAAGATGAATCCCTGCAGTCACAAAAACTTTAAATCGAAAAAAAAAGTCTATATTCCTGTTTAAAATAAACAGCAGCTGCTGCTATTACTGCCGCTGGGCATGAACTGAAACAGAAGGTGCCATCTCGGACATTAGAGGTTTTTCAGTTGAACACGTAGGAGGCTTTTGCGACCAATATTATCGATAAGAGGTTTTTTGGGTTAGATGGCGTAAATATAAATGTGCCGTTAAACCCGCCACCACAGGACGCAGCCAATGCGTAACGTTTGTCATGTAAATAAAACATGGCAATAAGTTACCAGTTCAGCACACCGGTGTGTTGGAGAGTAAACCAACAATATTTACAATTCGAGTACGGCATTTCGCCGGTAATTACAAAGGCTTTTCACCACGCGTTTCGACCGCTGGCTGCGGTTCGTACTGCCAGCGCAATCACAAAGGTCACAAGTACAATTAAAGACACACCCTTCAGTCACGTGATTGAGGTCGAACGCATACAGCTAATGACATCACTTGGCACCCCCACCTTAATGTCAAAGGACACATGGGGTAGATCCAAGATAAACCAGCAGTGACTAAAGCACCTTCTGAGGTCGAACACATTCCGAAACGTTTCATTGAGGAAATAAGAATGTTGATCTAACATTCAACCGGAATATAAAACCAAGACTGAAAATCATTTTAAAATTCCTATTTGTATTTTAAGAATATACTTTGTTATCATTAATTTCATTGTACTTCATCGTCCCAGCTTTAACAGTACATCGGAAAACTATTTAGTTGTTTGTAACATTCAGGACGTTCGTACCTTCCACCCAGGAACGTCCTTCATGATCTTGGCCTCCTCCTCCAGGTTCTCACGCACCTGCTGCAAAACACTTTCGCAGAAACCCAACGGACGTATCACTTTACTTTCATGTCCAAATGGAACTACGCTCACCTCCCGATGACCTAGGGTTATCGAGGGGCGGGGCGACCTAGACAACGTATGTAAATTAATCCATAAAAACCCATGTATTGCTTACCAACGTGGAGTGAGTGTGAATGTGTTATCTATTCATATTGCTTCTTAAAGTTAGCACTTTGCTTCCCAACATGTTTGCAGTCACGTAGGCACTGGGTCAAAGAGCCTACACAATTCAGGAGCAGCTAACACAATTCTGGAGCAGCTATTAAAAACAAGTGTACGTGTCGAAGTATTTTTTCCCCGCATAGTTAATCCGCAACCAGGATAATCCACCCACGGATAATCTAGTTAATTGTACAATGTAAATAGGACACTGAAAAACGAGTAATTGTGCATTCATATTTGCATGTTCTATCAGGTGAAGAAGTCTTACTGTCTATCTTGCTCCGCTTGCAGAAGGGGCAAGATTGCAATCCGAGATTCCAACTCTTCAATCTGCAACCGCCTTCATGCGGCGGGCGGGCACCACAGAGACAGGGGACGTTAATGCAACAATACCAGCGGCGAGTTGTTTGTCAATGGCGGATTGCAACCGCGTGCTGAGATCACGACGTCGCACGTGTATCCTGCGGTGGCGCTTACCTTCTCTCTCGGTTCCACTTGAAAATCCTATACTGGCCGTATAACATGAGTCCAATCCCAATGGCAAACATGGAGTATCCTGTTGGGAGCAAAAGAGTATACTGTGCATTATCTTTAACGTTGCGAATCAAAAGGAATGCACAAGTACAAGTCACAGAATATCTTGAAAAATCCGGCTGAAAAGAACACAACGCAACTTTTTTGTGTTAATTAATGAGAAAACCATCAACAGTTCTAGAGTTAATGTATTACATATATATATTTCATTGAGCATTGTTTATAGGCAAGTTTCAGCAGCCTTGCCAAAGTGTGCTGGCAGGCCCAGGTGACAGAGCCCAGGACACAAATGGAGCTTACTCGCAGTCACAATTTTTTTTACGGTGACATTTTATTAAACAGTTGACATCCGTGGGCAGCGCAATATTAACCCTGGTCACCACAATGAGCCACGGAGCCTATCATTTACTTGGCTGCTAAATGTGGTAAAATGCCCGAGTGGACACGAAATTAGCTTGTGTGCAGGTGCTAAATGGATTGTCGCATCACAGGGCCACGAGATGGCTCAGGGAGGCCTTCATCCTGCGGTGGATTAATGATGGCTCACGGTAATAATCAGCATCCATCACGTGCCATGCAGCAGATGGGAATCTGATTTGCGTTTATGCATCGCTGGGAAATTGGCTCAAGAATATTGGCCGCCAATTTCAGTGGACGTTACTAAAGCGTGCCCTAATCCTGTAAAAACGGGCCATTAATGACCCCCCGAGACAATATAGTTAGCAAGAGCAAGCCACAAATCCCCAGTGACAAGTTAGAGAAATGTATATATATAACGTAGGAAACACATTAACAAATGTGCATCATCAACCGAGGTCACTCGTATCTGTCTTGCAAAATATATAAAAAAAAAACATCTCCATGGACTCATGCAGTTAAACTGGAATTGAATTTAAGTTGGAGGAGCCGTTCATGGGTGGCCTTGCTCAAAAGCAAAGGGGGACTCTTTAAAGGTGATTACTACGCGAAGGAAAGGTGGCATACGCCTGTGACCTAATCACCTATAATGCACGTGATCTCGTTAGGTCTGGAAAGCTAAGCTGGGTTGAGCCTGGATACTACTTAGCTGGGTGACCACCATGCACATCACAGCATTGGTTGTCAGTGGAGAAACATCTATTGTTGGACTGTACTATGCTCCAACGTCTATGCTCTCCATCTTCACCAACACGCACTGACCAATATGCTGATGAAGGGTCAATAACCCCTGCAACTTGCATGGGGGGGGGGGGAGGGCTCATCCAGCAGTGGATTGACAAAAGGGCTGTACAGTAGCGGTTGGCATAACGTATGGGGTTGGGTGGTGAGGGGCTGGTCACCCCCGTGGTGCCCTTATAAAACCCAACGTTTAACCTACTCACGCCGGCTTGTGCCCCACCCTCACAGTCGGGCATATTTGCGGAATACACCACGCCGCCGTTGACTCTGGCCATTGACCGAGTAACCCAACGTTGCTACCAGCTCCCTCCGCAGCAGGAATATGTAACTGTGCGCATTCGAATTGTGAATCGCCGCCAGCCTCCAGCTACGTTGGCGTAGCTGGAGGTCGTCGTGAGTAAACGACGAGGACGGAGAAAGCGGGACCACGAGACGAGCTCGGGTCGCGGTGTCTTCAACTTGACACCGGCACCGCGGTGCAAAGGCTTTCGCCCATTGCCGACGAGACACCTTGAGACGCGCAACCAACGAGCGTATACGAGCAACGTGAATGTGTGAAAAATTAGCTACGTAGATATTAATGCGGACGGGTGGAAGGTAAACCTCAAAAAATGGTGGAGGTTGCGGATGGGAATGCGCAAAGATCTGGGTGTCTGCGTGCCCTTGTGTTCATCTCCGCGCGTCTGTCATTTGTTGACGATTACCATCGCCTCATTTCCGTACGAACACGAATAACAACAACAACACCGACATTAACAATCTGTGTGCACCCTTACAGCCCCCCCACCCCCTAACACAACACCAAGGCCTGAGTGTCAGAACCTAGGCCGCGACCTCTGCCTCGTTGCACCGAGATCAAATTCAGGGGTGGGGGAATCAACAACAACCACCCCCAGCTTGTGAAGCCACAGATCACCACACAGTCTCCTTGTTACCAGAGAGGCCCCTCTTGGGGAGGTTTCGTTTGTAGTCCACGGGTCCGTAACCTCCCGGCGGAGGCATGTCCTGCTTCACCTTGGACGCCGCCATGGCGGTGATGTTCAGCCTCCTTCCCAGCGGCACCAGCACCGGCTCGGCTCGGCGATCGACTGCACTCGCCTGGCCCGCGGCGAGAGGACGCGGGGATCGGTTGACGATTTGTCGAGTCTGGATTAGTGGGCGGTGAGGGGGAGGAGTTTATCTACTCCCGCCCCCTTCTCCCTCCTCCTCCCTCTCTCTCCTCCCTCCTCCCTCCCCCTCCTCCTCCCTCCCCCCTCCTCCTCCCTCCTACCCCCATCCTCCTCCCTCCCTCCCTCCCCCCTCCTCCTCCCTCTCTCTCTCTCCTCCCTCCTCCTCCCTCCCCCCTCCTCCTCCCTCCTACCCCCATCCTCCTCCCTCCCTCCCCCCTCCTCCTCCCTCCTACCCCCATCCTCCTCCCTCCCTCCCTCCCCCCTCCTCCTCCCTCTCTCTCTCTCCTCCCTCCCCCTCCTCCTCCCTCCCCCCTCCTCCTCCCTCCTACCCCCATCCTCCTCCCTCCCTCCCTCCCCCCTCCTCCTCCCTCTCTCTCTCTCCTCCCTCCTCCTCCCTCCCCCTCCTCCTCCCTCCTACCCCCATCCTCCTCCCTCCCTCCCCCCTCCTCCTCCCTCTCTCTCCTCCTCCCTCTCCTCCTCTCTCTCCTACCTTCCTACCCCTTCGTACCCCCTCCTCCTCCCTCTCCCTCCTCCCTCCTCCTCTCTCTCCCTCTTCCTCCATACCCCTTCGTACCCCCTCCTCCTCCCTCCCCCTCCTCCTCCCTCCCCCTTCTCCTCCTCACTCCATCTCCCTCCTCCCTCTTCCTCCTCCTCCATCTCCCTCCTCCTCTCTCTCCCTCTTCCTCCATACCCCTTCGTAACCCCTCCTCCTCCCTCCCCCCTCTCCTCTTCATAACCCCTCCTTCCTTATTCCTCCTCCTCCCCCTCCTCCCTGACCCCCTGTTTCCCCTCTTCCCCCCACCTACCCCCTCCCCCCTCCCTCCACCCCTCCTCCTCCCCCTCCTTCCCCATCTTAGGGGCCGTCCATAAATGACTTTAAATAAATAGACAACACGTTCTACTTAATTAAATATACTTTTTAATACATGTTTTCTCCTACAACATCAGAGTGCAGCGCCACATTAAATACGCACTACAATGACAATAGTTTAAAGCGATTTGAAGCATGTTTTATGGTTTCGGGGGGGGCAGAGCTTTGTGACGTCATATTTGAGGGGGGGTCTGATTTTTTGTGACGCCGTGTGACGAGGGGGGGGGGTCAAAAATCGTCCAAAATTGCGTGACGTCATTTATGGACGGGCCATTACCCTCTCCCTCCTCCTCCCTCCCTTATCCTCCCTCCTTCTCCAGCCCCGCCTCTCCAAGTATTCGATGAATCGTTAACAAATTTACGACTTTAACAGACACGAGGGGGCGACCGAAGGCAATTTTAGACTGCGTTGTCGGTTGGGGGCAGATAGCTCGGGCAACCGCTGGCTGTAATCCCATCACTGGCCGCATGGTGGTGCTGTTGCTGCACTGAATGTCTTTGTGGCTGGTAAAATTATTTAGTCACTTCTCCACCTCCAACTCAACCGGTATTTCTCAGCGATTAGGGGCCGATAATCGGGACCGCTGGTATCCGGGCGCTCACAATTTGACCCTGCTTAGGGCCCATCTATTTAGTCCGTACGCATGGAGGGGGGAGGGGGGGTTAACCCAAATGCGTGCGCTTGCGTATGGGGTGCCTACTATTCTTAGGTTTTTTCGGTAAAGTCACGTAGGTAAAACATCAAAATTAATGAAAATAAAATAAAAACAAAAATCACGACGTTTCGGAGGCAACACAAGTCTCCGTCATCAGGTGGGACCGTCACAGCCGAATTAGCTGCATCAAGTGAGGCAACGATTCAAGAAGTAATCCCTTATAAGTAAGTTGAAGGGGGGAGGAGAGGGGGGGGGGCTCATCAGAATGTGGTAGCCAATGAATGGAACGTATCGGGAGGGAGGGGGGCGGGGCTCAAAGACAGCACGGAGTGCTAAGCACAACGCATCGGGGGGGGAGCGGGGCCAAAACAATGGACGACGACCTGGACGCGGCTGATACTGCACACGCCAACACAATGGACAGAGAGGGGGGAGGGGAGGTCTGATACACATGATAGACAAAAGAACGAAAATGCCCATGTTTATACCAATGCTGGCTGAACAATGAAGAGAGCACTGCCAAAAAATAACTGGGGATGTTAACACTCGGTGAAGTAAAGTAAAATAGTGCCTGTCAGATAAGATGGTCCAAAAAAGTGTAATTAAGTCTTTTTTGCGTGGTTGATAACATCTTTCCAATGATTACTAAGTTTGTACCCATCATCACGGTTGAAATTATGTCTGTGTTTGTATATTTGTATGGCTTCGTGTACAAACCTTTGATGGTAGCCGGGAGGTTTGCAGAGAACCTTGGTCTCGGAAAAGACAATTTCATGAGAGCCCACCGAGTTGTAGCAATGATCGGCAACGGCAGAAGAATCAGTTCTGCCGTGTTTCAGATCTGACTTGTGCTCGCGGACACGATCAGAAACATGACGTTTCGTTTCTCCAATGTAGCAATCACCACAAATGCAACTCAATTTGTAGACTCCAGGATACTGTAAGTCAGGAACGACATCCTTCACAGATGGAATCAGTGCCTACTGACAATGTACGCATAGGAAAGGGGGGGGGGGGGGGGGGGGGAGCCTCGATAATAATTTGTCTATATTGGCCTTCAAATGAGTGGACTATCTGTTTGCTTAAACCAAATATGCTCAAAATGTCCCCCCCCCCAATATATTGCTATAAAATAAATTTCTGTTTTTATGATTATGGTTGTACTTTATCAATCCCTAATCTCTGCCATTACATATAATGAAACAAGAAAGGGTAAAACAAACAGAGCAATGCAATACAATACACTATTAGACATTATTGTAAAAAATAAAATAAAAATTCCATCCCATGTGTTAGTGAATTTTTAAATATTTTAGGCAGGAAATTCGTTTTCAAATTGATACTCTTTTTGGGGGGGGGGACCCCAGACCCCCTGGAATATTTGGGGGGGGGGGGTGCATCAAGCGTACGTACGCAGGTGGGGGGGGGGGGGGTGTAAAAAGTACACGTGCGTACAGGGAGGTTCTGGAGGGGGTCAAGTTTTGACAGATTTTTTGCGTACCTACTCAATGGATGGCCCCTTACGGCGCTTCAAAATCTCTGTTTGGCGCGTTGCGTATTGAATGCGTGCGGTCGTCGCAACGTTGTGCCCATGATATTCATGGGGTAAACCTAGAGGTGTGCTCTGCACGGTACCCATGCCGCAGCCTCCGCTCCCCCCTGAGAGGAGAAAGCGCGACCCACGGGTTCAGAACATCTGTCCCACATTGTCCTGAGATGCGGTTGCATTTAGACGCTATGTCGCATATGCACATCGGGAGATGTTTGGCATCTTATTTTTTTTAAACCCAGATTGTTAGGTTCAGTTTATCACCAAATTACAATAATACGTACCTTTAATTATTGTGTAGCATGTGAAGTTGTGAACCCCAAGTGTGTGGATGAAAAGGTCAAGTTTTCATTCGTCACTTGGAAGGATCTGAAGTTCTGTTTCCCTGGCTGACACTAGAGCACATGTGGCTGCACTGCTTTGCAAATGGATTCTGTGCCACATGGCACCATGCTGATAACACAATTGGAACAACATTGGTGGAAAAAAGACCCAAACATACTTCAAGCTGTCTTAATATTCTGTGGGAGTCGTTGGTTTTGTTGTAGGACTTGCTTTAATCGTGGTATGCCACACGTGTCTGTCCTTATGCAGCGCAATCGACACACGAACTGCACTTCGTTTGTCTCAACCAGGTGTGACCCAGGGCTCCTGACAAATCATGAACCGTTGTGCGCGCCACTGATCAGATTTTTAATTTGCTAATGGTCTTTGGCGCTTGGCCTATTTGTAAGCTCTAATTGCCCTCGTCGAGAGCGCGTTGGTGATGGGCGAAGAAGAACGGGAGAAATAAAACACGAGTCGCGCTCAAAACCGCTCTCCCATTTCAAATGTCACCGAAGGTATTGCTACCAGATGCTGTTGTTGGAGATTATCTACGCGAGACCTTTTTTTTTTCAAAGGCCGTGCCTATCTCGACTGGTGCTGAGTTGCACAGTAAAGGTGTGCGCGTGTGCCTGGAGGGAGGAGGGGATGAAAGCGAGGATGTGGATGAGAGCTGGACGGGGCGCTGGCTGGTACGGAGGGACCTGCGAAACATCACTCACACCCCGGAGTGCCAAGACACACGCACGCACGTAAAAAAAAACCCATCTAAGACCGTGTCACACACCTCCGCCCACACCACCACCACCACCGCAGCCGCCTCAACCTCCCTGCCAATGAATTGGACTTATCAGGGCCGTGATAACCCCCTGTCACGAGGCCTCTGCGTCCCATAAACTCGCTGTCAAGCCCATCTGTGGCCAGCCAATTAATTTTAAGAGGCGTAAAAAAAGACCATTGAGCGCACAACATCTGTGGGCCTATGCTTACACGTAGGTGTGTGTGGTTGTACTTCGGCTTGATACGTTTGCCAAAAATATCTGAAGTTTAGCAGCGTAGCTTAAAATTGATGGGTATATATAAGTAAAGTGGAGAAAAAAATGAATTAGCGTTAATGATTTAGAATATTTCTCATTGATGGATGTTGGGTATTCATGGCGGCGGAGAGGGAGCTGGTGTGACAGCCATAGATTGGGCGATGACATTTGTAAACGTGTCCGAGTGAGATGGATTGAGGCCACACGCGCAGGGCAGGAAGCGATTGTCACCCGCGTGCCTGTGCAGCCGTTTGTCCAGCGATGGAGAGAGAATGTCTGTTGGCGGTTGCTGCTGACGAACGATGCATTTACATCAGTGACATCTATAGGCGGTGCGCCCTTGGCTCCATTTCTCAAGTGACAGGAGAGATATGCGTGTGGGAGTATATACGACTTGAGTGGCAGATTCGCATTATACAATTAAGCGTGTATACGGAGCTGTCGGCTAACATAACACCTGCCACACGCTGCCCTAACACCGGAATTCTTCAACTTAAATAACTGCCAGTGGTGTGCGTGCGAAAGGTTCTCCAAATAAATCACCGCCCGCTCAAGAAAGAACTATTTTATGAATAACAAAAAATAACACGATTTGACAGTTCAGATAGAGGATATGTATCCACGCGCACGTGTTCTTGTTCTGTATAAATGAGAGTACCGAAAGTTTTTCGATGAATCGCCGCAGCTTTGGGGCGGAAAGAAAGAACGAAAGGGGGAAAAAAGAAAAAAAAAACGCCGCATTTTTCTTTAAGTGCCCGTTGCAGGCTTGGGTGATGGTGGCAAAGCAGCTGGCGCCGAAAGGGTCAGGCGAGTAGAGTCGGAATCTGGGGGTCGCTTCCTTTCCCATTCCCCGCCCGTGCCTGCCGACGCTGTTATCCACACGCGCGCATTTCTTTGTAACGTGCGCTCGCCCGCTCTCCTTCTCTGACCGCGTCTTAAACAGCTCCTCTTCAAACTCCCCCAACAAGCGTCAGTACGTGTACCTTCGTCGTTGTCTTTGTGACGAGGCTCAACTCCCATTCAGGTTCGGGCGAAAGCCCGTTGAGATGCATTCTTTATTTCACTTTGCAAGGGAACACAACTTTAGTCGGAGCCATCACATTTCCATGCAAGTTATCTTGTTGTTGTTGTTGTTGTAATTTAACCACTGTCAAGATGCCTGCCCTGTGTCGTTAATGTGCGTGAGTGATTCTCATGGATGTGACTTGACCTGTGTATATACACCTTGCTGAAGTTGTATGCACCTGAACGGGTATAATTCTTACAGCCACTCACCTTCGTGCAGGGCGGCATGAAAAAAATCCCTCGCTTTTGCTCTGGACTGTCCGTGGAGAAGTATTCCTTTCGCGAGAAGCATCTCTTGATGGTTTCAGATTTGCTCGTGGGAAAAGGAAATTGTGAATCTACATTGCAGGAGATTCCCGAACACATGCAAAATGTCACTTTTTTCGAATTGCTTTTAGTGTTTAGTTTGTTGTCCTTCCCCTCGCACCTCCGATTGGCTACGTACGGTGCGAAAGACTAATATATAATACCTAGAGGACAGCAGAGCGAGGTGGGGGTGGGGATTTGGTTCAGTGTCGTCACCTGGCTCCTGTCCTCACTCG
This sequence comes from Lampetra planeri, assembly GCF_965212315.1. NCBI lineage: Eukaryota > Metazoa > Chordata > Hyperoartia > Petromyzontiformes > Petromyzontidae > Lampetra > Lampetra planeri. The sequence goes on along the minus strand of NC_136109.1, from coordinate 26,705,951 downwards.
TCTGTGGTTCCTCTCTCTTTGTTAGAAGTTGAATGTATTCACGTAAATCAATTGCAATGACCTTATCGCAGCTCACCCCCCCACCCGCCCGTCATTTGGAACGCCGTCCACCGATTCACATCCGTAACGATCAATCATTTCCTTCGTTCAAAAAACCATCTAAAGGCGCGTTTCTTCAGCTCGACTTTTAACCACCGAGTCTCGCTGACACTGAACAGGGCTCCGCTCCTTACAATTGCCTCTTCGAGCCGCAAAATTGCGCGTATTATAAATCATATTATTATTAATCACAAACCCTTTCTTCTGAGTACACCAATCTCCATCCTCAAAAGGGGCCGTTCATGTTTATTTTCGTCCACTTTCTTTTTTAACCGAAACCGCCCCGGTGATCTCCCAATCATCGCCGACGGCTCGTGTTGTTGCTCTGGAGAACGGACGATGGACGATCGACGTTCAGGTCGCCGCGTTGATGACACTCGTCGTTATTTCTCACTGAACAGAGTGGGGGCCGCTTGATGGCTGCCATCTTCCACGCCGGTGTGAGACCGTGGGTCATCCGGGACAGAGACGCAATGCCACGATCCACACATGCGAAGGAGACATCACAGCGACGACGATGCCACTCCGCTACCCCTGACGTGGTTGTCTGGCTTGGCCCACCTGCATGTGAGACTGTACTTACTTGATACAGCTGTCGTGGCTGTGACGGTTCCACCTGAAGACGGAGGCTTGTGTTGCCTCCGAAACGTCGTGATTTTTATTTTATTTTACTTTTATTAATTTTAATGTTTTACCTACGTGACTTTACCGAAAAAACCTAAGAATATGAATCCTTGCAGTCACGAAAGCTTCAAATCTAGAAGAGACTGTAGCCGTTGCCTTGCCATCGACACCAGCAGCCGTACGACGACAACAACAAGAATAAGAATCTCCGGCGGCCATGACAATTCGTCCTGGTCATCGCCACTTTCGGAAATTTCGCTAGGAAGTGAAAATCTGTCTCGGAGGGAGGCGAGGGTGGTGGGGTGGGGGGCTGACTTCGTTCGGTGCCTTAAAAAAAGACCAACGAGCCGTGAGCGCGCTGCCCCCCCCCCACCGCTCTCTCTCCCCTAATCCGCTCGGCTACAGGCGCGCGCGAGAGTAGAGGGAGCGGATGACGAGCGCGCCGTGCCAATGCGCAAGGCATCCTAGGTTTAGAGCAGACAGGGCAACCACCCCCACCCCCGCTCCCCCCCCCACAAAAAGACATGCCCCGATCAATCCCACCTAAGCATCACTCTACCCGGGGGCTCTCTCTTTTCAACACCTTGACGCACTCTTCCCGTTGACCCCGCGAGGAGAGGTGTCACTCAAACGTTTGAAGTGCCAGGGATTAGTTTTAAGAGGAGGGTGGCGGCGGCGGTGGTAGGTGGGAGGCGTCGGGAGTGGAGGAAGAGAGAGGGAGTCGAGGTGGCAGAGGTGAAGAGGAGATGGCTGGCAATGCGCGTGGAGACGGGAGTGCTTTCCGTTACGGCACCTGCAGGTTCACCGAGCCCTAATCGTGGCGTTGACAGCTTTGGGCAATCTCTGCTCTTCATCAGGCGCAATCTGGCCTCAATGTATATCCCCTGTCGTATATAAACGGCGGAGCTGTGGGGCAATCGACTGGAATTCCCGGCGTTGGCTAGCATCGGTTGCGAGCGGTATTGGAACGGGTCGTGCCTTCCACTCTCTTCACTGACCAGCGTGGTGAAGTATGCTAAACAAAACAAAACACCCCACAACTGACACGGCGTGGCGTGGCCCTCATTCATCATTGGTAAAACGAGAACGGCTGGATTTTATTTAACGTGTTCTTTTTACCCATGGCACCTGTGCAGTGTGCCAGCGGCAGGGCTGGTGAACACTGACAATGAATACTTGCGCGAACAAAAGGGGAGAAAGGAGCCCGGGCAAAGCGCAAGAGATTGGACGATAAGAACTCTCCGCAAGTAGCGTAACTCACAACCGCATTCTCTTCCTGGTTATTTCGGTAAATTCACGTAGAAGGGAATAATAAAATAATAAAAATAAAACATAATAAAATAAAATTCTCACGACGTTTCGGCCTCAACGCAAGCAGCCGTCCTCAGGTGAAGAACAGGTCTGTCGGAAAGACAGCTTCAGACGCTGCTTGCGTTGTGGCCGAAACGTCGTGAGAATTATTTTATAATGTTAAATTTTTATTATTTTATTATTTCCCTTCTACGTGACTTTACCGAAAGAACCAATAAGATGAATCCCTGCAGTCACGAAAGCTTTAAATCGAAATTTAACCTCATTCTCCTCCTCCTCCTCTTCTCTCAACCAAGGGCCAGGGCCGGCACTGGTAGGAGTCGTTTCTCCGTGTCAGCCCCCTGGTCATTTGGAACGCGCCCAATGTCATCCCGTTGCACATTCGCAGCAGCATTCAATCTTCACAGACTTTGAAGAGACACTTAGAGGCGCGACCTATTTCCGAAAGGTGCCTGTACCTCTCTCGGTCATTTATGGCCGTGAAATATTGTGTGCGTTACAAATTACATGGTTATTATTATTATTCGTGGATGGGGTCTGGGGTCGTGAGAGGGCGAGTACTGCAGTGGCTGTTACCCTACCGAAACTGTCCACCCCTCTTTCCCCTGTCGTGACATACGGACAGTGCTTTGTGTTGTTGTTACCAGATTTAAAGTTTTTTATTTTTACACGTTTAAAAGCACAAGTACGCTAATTTTCCGTGTGGCCATATCTCAACATCATCAATTCCTTTCCACGGACGTTGAATCTAATTACAACAAAAACAACAGGGCTTCCGTCTTCGCGAAGCGCTCAACCGAAATGGACGAGATGAATTGAGGAATTTTTTAAAGCAGGTTTTTTTTGGTATTTTTTTTTTAACCTTGGGCAAAAAATTCGCAAAATATGTGCAGTAAACGGTTTTTATTTGTTTATTTCAAAAAACAAATGTCCACACGACGTAACCGGGGTTTAATATATCACTCAATATTGTCAGTGCCCTCTGGCAGACTGGTAGACACGTGACTCGCAGCCTCAGCCATTGCAGCATTTTCATCTGAGTTTAATCGCAATAGTTAAGACAATGCAGTGTCTTGTGCCTGCTTCTAGGTTCATATATCAGCCAATGGTAAAATTGGAGTGCGGGCATGTTCATAAATCATTGGATTCCCATGACATCTGAAGCAGAGTTAATTGGCTATCCATACAATTAACCATTCAAGCCGTTGGCTTATTTGTTTAAGCACTTGTAAGTAACCCTTGCATTTCCTTCTGACCTTAAAACCGCTCGTCTTGATACAGCAAGTGGAATATTTATTCTACAACTCAATTATATCACAGTTGTGTGAAATAATTAATTTAACAGACTAATTATTCTCACATTGTCATTAGAATCATGGGCTGTTTATATATTTTGAGAAGGATCTTTGTTCGATTTGGTGCACCCTAATTTTGTTTTATCATGAATCCGTGATCCCTCGAGTTTCTTGAAGCCCCAAGACTGCTTTGTTTGCGTATATCTAGAGTCGTCCATTGGCTCTGGAAATACTCAAGAATGATCTTCAACATATTGTATGTACCTTGAACTTCTTTCGCACCGTATGCAGCCAACCGCGCTGATCGAGGGAGGCGCGTGGGAAGGACAACACACTAAACACAAAAATCAGTCCTAAAGAACCGAGTTTTCAATCGAGGTGTAAAAAAATTAACCCGTAAAAACAAAGTTTTTCACTATAAATCCTTTATATGCGTGGCGGCTAGAGTCCTCTCGTCCTCTGGCTTGAGATGGCTGCCACCTATGGGTCAGATGATTGCCTGCCACCATTAAGCAATTGGTAATTAAATATAAAAAAAAATTCCTAAAAAGTTTAAAATTTTGGAAAAAAAATTTCACGAAAATAAATTGTCACGCACAACGAGTCTGTGTGCAAAATGTCAGCTCGATTGGATCACGGGAAGTGGGTTAAAAAACGACCGAAAGATTTGCACGGTCGTAAGCACGCAAGCAAGCAAGTGAACTTAATATAAAGGATTTAAAAATGTCTCCTATGGCAGTGACGCGGCCCATGAAGCTGCTCTCTCTTATCCTAGCCGTCGTCGTGATGATGTTGCAGCTGTAGAACTCCGCTCTGACTTGACTGGAGGTCGCGTTTGGCCGTTCGCGCGCGAGAGTCCCACTCCTCCCCGTCTGGAAACGGAGCCCCCCCCCCCCCCACGCATTATGCACCCACGCGCCTCCGCATTACTCAGACTCCCCCCCCCGCCCCCATGAATGGGGCTCTCACAATTCCCATCACCTCTTTTTCAAAGTGGAAGATTGGCTCATTTGTTTCTTTAAAGAAAACAGTAACGTAAGTAGGAAACTGAGCCGTGGCGCATGAGATTCTTGATAAAAGGGGGGAAAGTCCTGGGATTTTCTTTTTTTTATATTCATGTTGGGTGTTTAATTCATTATTTGTGCGCAGTTTTTAAAAAAAAATATATAAATGGGGACAAGGGGAACTGCCAATCCCCACTGGGTTCAGCTGCTCACTTATCCCGGTGCCAACTGCCCTTAAAGCAACCCGAGCCTTCTGCTGGAACGGCGGTGGCACGGTTTCGGTGACCCCCTTCAAAGTCCCACAAAGAAACGGGGTGGAGAAAAAAAAAAGAAACTTTCACACACAAAACGAGAAATACCGAGAAGGTAACCGCAAAAAAAAAATTACGTCACGCTCCGCGGGCCCCTGACACATTACCACTTACGCCTCGTGTCGTAACCGCCGTGTGCGATGGATCCCATGCCCGCCACCACGCTTGGTCTGCGTCGCGTTTCTTCTTCTTACAAAAAACAGGACACCTGGGCGACGAGGGGACGGACTGGAGGTTGTTGCCTCGGGCTTGGGTGTCGCCGTCTCGGAGCGGTCGGAGCGAATGTCCCCCACGGTCACAATGGGGACGCAAGCCAAGGGAGAGATATTCCCGTGACACGCTGAATGGAAACACAATGCCTCCACTGTGGTGTCATTTTGTGTGTGTGTGCGTGTTTCTTTTTCACGTGCAGGTGTATCAGAGCTAACTGCCGCGCATCAAGCAAGCGGTTTAGCGGTTGTGCCAACAAAAGGCCCCTATTAGAGGCTAGAACACCTCCCCACCTACCCACCTCCAGCCCATCGCCCCACAGACCAACTCCCCACCTACCCACCTCCCCACCTACCCACCTACCCACAACCTATCGCCCCACAGATCAACTCTCCACAACCCACTTCCCTGGCGTAATGTGCTCACAGCGGCGCCACCGCTCCACACAAAACACGCACGCATCCACACGCAGGCAAAACATGCAATGGTTCAGAGCACACGGTTTTGTTTTGTAAATTTATAACAGCCGTATAATGATGATGATAAAAAAGCGTAACAAACACAGAAAACGTTTAAAAGATACAGTATTGTTACGGATAACATTCAGATATATAGTACGCAGTATTAACAATAAATGCGCAAGTTGTTTTCGGGTCTAACACACACACAAAAAAAACGTAGTCAAACAAAAGACAGTTTAATAAAAACACATTTCATAGAAGGGTCCTGCGTTTTTTGGTGTGTTTTTTTTCTCCTTCTGCTTTTGTCTTGTCCGCAGTCGAGGCTTCGAAGCCTCGACTGCGCCTGCTAGACACACGCGCGCGTGGGTAGGTGTCAAACTGGTCCCACCGTCGTTGCGAGGTCTCCTCTGACACCACCAAAAACCACCGCCATTCGCCACTAAGTGGCGGAGACGTCACCACGGCGCCTGTGCCAAGCTAGGTGCACGTTAAGGCCACGTGAAGTGTCGAACGGCTCGCTGGCAGGGGTTCACTGGACAGACCCAGCAGGTGCCGCGGGTCGACTGACTGAGATGAGTGGCCCATGCACCACCCGTGTCCCCCTCCTGTGCCAACTTGCTGTGCTTTAGCCACTCGGCGCTCTGCTCGTTGTTGTGAACGTCGCTCCTCTGACACGCGTGCATACGCGCATACTGGTAACGCGCGGGGTGGGGGGGTGTTAACGAGACCGGGTAAGAACAAAACGCTGTACAATTAAACGTTGAAGTCGAAGGTACAGACGTTATTATTGCGTTGGAGTTTTGTTATGACCTTGCGGGACTTGTGAAAAAGGCCCGTTTTTGTACCAATGTTTGTGCAGGAAAGACAAATCGAAGCGTCAGGGTGGTTTTACCAAAACCGGGCCAATGTCTTCCCAGCGAATGTGTCTGTACCTCAAATAATTTGGGGAATATCAACACGATAATGTAATGGGAAGGCTTTCATCCAGCAGTAGTGGGTTTATCATGCCTGATGATGATGATGATGAATGCAATGAGGGCTTCATCCAGCAGTGAATTGATGGCTGATGGTGATGAATGCAATGGGGAGGACTTCATCCAGCAGTAGTGGATGTATCATGCCTGATGATGATGATGATGAATGCAATGAGGGCTTTATCCAGCAGTGAATTGATGGCTGATGGTGATGAATGCAATGGGGAGGACTTCATCCAGCAGTAGTGGATGTATCATGCCTGATGATGATGATGATGAATGCAATGAGGGCTTCATCCAGCAGTGAATTGATGGCTGATGGTGATGAATGCAATGGGGAGGACTTCATCCAGCAGTAGTGGACTTATCATGCCTGATGATGATGATGATGAATGCAATGAGGGCTTCATCCAGCAGTGAATTGATGGCTGATGGTGATGAATGCAATGGGGAGGACTTCATCCAGCAGTAGTGGATGTATCATGCCTGATGATGATGATGATGATGAATGCAATGAGGGCTTCATCCAGCAGTGAATTGATGGCTGATGGTGATGAATGCAATGGGGAGGACTTCATCCAGCAGTAGTGGACTTATCATGCCTGATGATGATGATGAATGCAATGAGGGCTTCATCCAGCAGTGAATTGATGGCTGATGGTGATGAATGCAATGGGGAGGCCTTCATCCAGCGGTGGATTGCCAAAGGGATATACATCATTCTAATGCAATGCCAGACACATCATTGGCTGTCAATAGCCACGGCCCCAATGAACACGTTTGTAACAAAACGCGCGCATTTTTACACGAGTCATCTCACACCCGCTAGAGTTATCCAAATGTTTTATTTTTTTGTAAAAAAATATCATTCTGACCTCTTGAGGTTTTTTTTTTATAGCAACTATGCGAGGTGAATTGCATCAGCACAATCGTTTCGTTGTTTCTCTCTCCGCAATGAACCAATGACCTCTCCAGGTGTACGGGTTAGACAACAGCAAAGACCGGTCACTCGCGTGAACGACGCTCCCAGAAAACAGTCGTGCCCGTTAAGCCCTGCGTTGTACTGTACTTCTAGGCTCAAGGCCTCCCTCGCACAAGAGAGGGGGGGGGGTGCAGAGAGATATTTGTAGAATAATATTGCAATGCCTCGTGCTCCCCATCAACTCCTTTTATTTAATTCGTTTCGTGTATTTCAAAGCGCTTGTGAATAATAACGATGACGACGACGATGGTGATGATGATGATAATAATAATGATAAACGATAATAGTGATGAGGAAAACAACGAAGGAAAAAATCAACGACGTCTTCACGAGTTTTTCTGCGAAATCTTGATCGTGACCGTCTTCACTTCGGTGTACTCCTGCAGGCCGTACTCGCCCCTGTGGCGACACAAACCAGGGTTGGTTACTGAGGCTCTGCACGAGACGTGTGCATGGACATTGTGTAGAACTTCTTGCGCGCCGTACCTGGCTAACCGTGCTAAACGATTCACTTTTTTTTTAAACTATTTATTTTTAATTTGACCGGGTAAGGTCCCACTGAGCTATGAAGCTTTTTTTCAAAAGCGACCTGGCCACAAATGATTGCTCAACAAAGTGGCTCATCGCGTGGAAAAGTGTAGCGGCCAAATGTTCTGAACGTTGACGTTGTTTCTAAATGTAGTAGGGATAAACCGGAGGACCCGGAGAAAAATCCGCACGACCACGGGCAGAGAGACACGCAAACTCCAAATATACAGCAGGCATCAGGGTCGCAATCGAACCCACAACCTCCTGTATACCCGGCGAGGTAGTTAACATCTCCTAGCCACCGTGATGATGATGATGAGAGAGAGAGACGCAAACTCCAAATATACAGCAGGCGTCAGGGTCGTAATCGAACCCACGACCTCCTGTATACCCGGCGAGGTAGTTAACATCTCGCCACCGTGGCGCCTAATTCTGTGCTAATCGGGGATGTGGCGCCGCACCTTCTTCCCCGCCCGCCAACGCTGCTCAGACCGCTTCATTAAAAATATAAAATAAATATGATGAAACAAAACAGGACGCGATGTAAAAATCGGCGGCCTTCCGTATTTAGAAGCTCTCTGAAGTACCATTGCTCAGGGCCGTGCCACGTGCTGCTCTAGGTGACGACCGCGTGACTTGGTCGTGGGAATTGGCAATTTGGGAGCGGCGTCACACGCGCCCCAAGATACTGCAGCGAGCACGCCCGATGGTTATGAACAGGTGGCGTAAAAACGAAAATGATTCGCCAACTGCGATCGGTTTCTTGCACTGGCAGTAAGAATGCTTGGGTGTAAGAATGTATTATTCACGAGGGGTGAAAAGTTCGTGCCGATGTAAAATTTTCGGAATAATATAGGATGAAGGGTAAAGAATGAGGCTGCAAATCAGAATCAGCCAATTTATTTATCCTGGAAGAATCCGATAATCTACAAAGCTCTTGTTCATAGATATCCAGTAAATATTGATAAGACGAAAATCAATTCGTGAACCCAAATGGTGACTCCGAACGTTGGCGGTGCACCAAATCAGCAAGACGAACCGATAATCAATTACCTTCATAAAAACAGATACCAATGCTGATGGCAAGGAAAAGTATACATTCTTCTTGTTGTTGTTTAAACATTCCTCGGTATGAAGTCCGGTTTTAAAGTGGCATTATGTACCGTACTTACATCTCACGGCCATTCCCGGACATCTTGTAGCCTCCAAACGGGCTCTGCGCATTCATGGCATTGTAGCAGTTGATCCTGCAAACAGCGAGCGGATGTTAAGCATCTGCACTTAGTCAAGCCTCTGACCTATTCACACCGCTGAAGGACCACAAATCCACTCACGCACTTCCAGCAACCTTTAACTGTGCCCACTTTGTTGATTACAAACTTGGGTGGCATACCGGTGACCCTTGAACTGGAGGTGTGTTCATTCGTTGAGGAAGTCACATTTTTGGAATGCGTAGTTTCGCATTTAAATATTACAAATTTCAGAAAAAAATCAGAATTATAATTATTTGAAATCTAAAAATAACAGTACCAAACATTTTATGAAAGGAAATACTGCATCATCATCATCATCATGAACCGATATCATTTTATAATTTGTATCAGCCATTGTTTCTCCACTGCTGGATGAAAGTCTTCCTGCATCATCAAATACCGATGAAAATGTTTTTTAATGAATGCATATTAACAGCTCTGTTATCAATCCATTGCTTGATAAGGGCCTTACCACACTATCCGGATCATTTGGCCATACCTCACCAAACTGCTTATTACTGTCTATTTGGTTCTTTCGGTAAAGTCACGTAGAAGGGAAATAATAAAATAATACAAATTAAACATAATAAAATACAATTCTCACGTCTGAATGACGCTGTCTTTCCGACATACCTGTTCTTCACCTGAGGACGGCTGCTTGCGTTGTGGCCGAAACGTCGTGAGAATTGTATTTTATTATGTTTTATTTTATTATTTCCCTTCTATGTGACTTTACCGAAAGAACCAAAAAGATCAATCCCTGCAGTCACGAAAGCTTTAAATCGAAATTTCCTTATTATTGCTCAACCAAGGCCGGGGGAGCACAGACGTGGGGGCCATATAAGTAGAGTACAACCGCATGGTGCTTAGAAAACAAAAACGGACGATTTTAAACGTTCCCATTTTTTTTTCTCCGACCCGGGCATTTCCCGATCGTGAGCAGCGCTGCGGCCCGCGCCTCCCTCCCTCGCCCGCCCACCCACCAGACGGTGCCGGCCTGCATCGCGGCAGAGACGGCGAGGGCGCGCTCCAGGTCGCGCGTGAACACGGCGCCCACCAGGCCGTACGGGGAAGCGTTGGCGCGTGCGACCACGTCCTCCAGCGAGTCGAACCTCATGATCAGCTGCACGGGCCCGAAGATCTGCGTGACGGCACGAAAGCATTGTGGGCTCATCTTCTTGGTTCTTTCGGTAAAGTCACGTAGAAGGGAAATAATAAAATAAGAAAATAAAGCATAATATTTTTTTTTTTAAATATATATTTTTTTATTATTTCCCTTCTACGTGACTTTACCGAAAGAACCAAGAAGATGAATCCCTGCAATCACGAAAGCTTTAAATCGAAACCATTGTGGGCTCGTGTCGCGTTCACGGTGTGGTGGCGAGTGGGATCGTCGTGGCAAGGCCCGGGGCAGTCGCTCCCAACCTCGCTGGACCTGTGGACCACTGCGGAACTTCGACAGGAATTTGTAGACCACTTCCCGCAGCCTTGCAGGCCGCAAGTGGCCCATGGACCAGAGGATGGGACCCACTGGCTTTGAGGTTACGGGTTTCTCTCGGTGTATGCGGCAGTAGTAAGATGCGTTCCAAAGCGAAACCGCATTAGGAGACAGCTGCCTGCCGAGTCGCGCACACAGTGCACCGCGCACAGCGTCGCCCCGCGTCCGACCGCATATCCGCATGACAGTGAATTCAAACCGCATAACGTAGGGAATTTTGGCTAGAAATAGATTGGCCGCATATCAGCGAAATCGCACGAGCCGAGCCCGCATAATGCGCGGGAGGCCTGTACGTCACGCGATCTCTGCTGATTTTCGCAATCTCTCCTGATCGAGTGCTGTTCATTCGGCCAAGCCCAGACGATCACCGTCCGAGTGCGCACCTCCTCGCGAGTGATGCGCGCGCTGTCGGGCACATCGGAAAACACCGTGGGCTGCACGTAGAAGCCTCGTCCTTCGCAGGCCACGCCGCCGCACTCCAAGTGCGCCCCCTCCTCCAGCGCGCTCTGCACCAGCTCCAGGATCTTGGAGCGCTGCTTCTCGTCAATCTGTGGAGTAGGGGGCCATCCGTTTAGTACGTACCCATGGAAGTGGGGGGGGGTTAAACCAAATGCGTAGGCTTGCGTATGGGGGGTGTACTGACAATGTACGCATAGGAAAAAGGGAGGGGGATGAAGCCTCGATAATAATTTGTCGACATTGGCCTTCAGATGAGCCACAGTTCAGTTTCTCCAGCTGTCAGACAACAAGTCCTGCCGGGAGAAGTGGGACTGTGGGAGAGGTGTCACTCGTGTGCCACCGTGCCCCTGACTGCGAGCTAGCACGCAGCTCAGCAAAATAAGTGACCAAGGTACGCAGCTTAATTCTTTAATGCAACTGGCGGTGAACTATCTGTTTACTTAAACACGTCAATATTATTAATCCTTGATGGTTTCTGCGTGGATTAAATATCGGCCGTTCTATAGCATTCAGGTGGGTGCGTCAAGTGTGCGTACGCAGGTGGGGGTGGAAAAAGTGGTTGTTGTTGTGCACATGGTTGTTGTTGTGCACGTGCTTATTGTTGTTGTGAACGTGGTTGTTGTTGTGGGTTGTTGTGAATGTGGTTGTTGTTGTGAACGTGGTTGTTGTAGTTGTGAACGTGGTTGTTGTTGTGGGTTGTTGTGAATGTGGTTGTTATTGTGAATGTGGTTGTTGTTTTGAACGTGGTTATTGTTGTGAACGTGATTGTTGTTGTCGTTGTGAACCTGGTTGTTGTCGCGAACGTGCTTGCCGTTGAGCAATATGCTGCGAACGCGACTGTTGCTGTTGTGAACGTGTCTGCGGTTGTTGTTGCGCGTGCTGTTGTCGTTGTGAACGTGAGCACGGGCTCACCTGTGGCCCGTGCTCAGTGCTCGGGCAGAAGGGGTGGCCGACGCGGCGCACGCGTGCCCGCTGCGCGCTGCGCCGCACGAACTCGTCGTAGACGGGGCCCTCCACGTAGACGCGGGACCCCGCCGTGCAGCACTGGCCCTGGTTCCAGAACACCCCCTGGTGCGCCTGCTCCACCGCCACGTCCACTGCTCGCGGGGGGGGGGGGGGGGGGGGGTGGAAACCACGTCGAGTCAGCAGTGTCACGGCAAGGGGCGCGTAACGAGCGAGCAAACCAGGGCTTGGAAATCCCACGTGTTATATTAATGCAGGAGATTCAAGACCACACGCAACACGTGCGTGCGGATGTGTTTTGCGCTGCGTGGCACGGAACGGAACGGAGGGAGACTCACGGTCGGCGTCGGCGAACACGATGATGGGGCTCTTCCCGCCGAGCTCCAGCGTCACGCGCTTCAGGTTACTCTTGCCGGCCTCCTCCTGGATCAACTTCCCCACCTGCGTTACGCAAGGGGGTGCCGGCGGGGGGGGGGGGGGGGCGGGGGGGGGGGGGGGGCGGGGGGGGGGGCGAAACGGCAAAAAACAACGACGTGGAATTAAGCGACCAGAAAGAGAAGAATCGACCGCCGCTTCCAGCTCTCATCTGCAATGAACATAGATAATAGGAAAAAAATCCATCCTCGATTAACGTAATTTGTCGTGGAATATTTTGAGCTGCGCATGATGGGAGATGCAGGTACAAGGGCCGTGGATGGATGGCGCTTATAGGGTTGCACTCATTATGGATGGCGCTTATAGGGTTGCACTCATTGCGCATTAAGCGCTTGCCACAAATGAATCTCGTCAAAGAGCATCAACCATCGCTCAAACTCCAGTCAGTCTCGCAGCGGCTTTTGGCTGTCCATCGTACAAAGACGGTCACTGCATCGCGCGCTTTCAGATGCGCTTCTGCGGCCGTTTGGAAAGCTCTTCCTTCCGAGATTAGGAAGCCACTGGAGCTATGTTCTTTTAACTCTAGATTCAAAACTCATTTTTATTAATTGCTATGTGTGTTTAGTTTGTTGTCCTTTCCACACACCTCCGATTAGCACGTACAGTGCTAAAGAAGTTCAACATACATTTCAACATAATTGAAAAGCCAGCTAAAATACTGTGAGGTCCCGTGATCTTCAGTGCAACAACAGCTCCCTACTCATCCCCCCTCCCAGCCCCCTCTTACACCACCACTAGGAGTGGCGTGTAGGGTACTATCCAGTGGCATTGCAAGTCACCTGCCCACGCTAAAATTACAATACACGCCATGTGTAAACGTGACCACACCTCAAGACGCCGTACAGAAACGGCGAGCTAACTCGTTTTTAAGGAGAGGCGGTCAGTCATAGACTAGGGGATAACAGGAAAGTGTTGAGCCTGGACATCCATGGCTGCTACCAATTCCAAGCCACAGGCCTTTAACCTGAATCCAAACCACGGTGAGCTACCTCCCCCACCCCTCCCCCCATCTTCAACCATAACCTGATCACAAAACACAACTTATACGTGTAAGCATGACCAGGTATTTGGTAAGAGTGGCCAGAGCTTCGAAACATTATTTCTTTCCCCAGCAAGTGAACTGGCCATACATTCGCAAGCAGGACCCACCTGAAAATGAATCTTGAGAGTTGCCAGAGTACGCAAAGAGAGAGGGTGGCGTGTGTATTCTTTACGTCTCGCTTTGCGTCTTAAAAGTGACAAAATAATGGTTCAAAGGTTCTCTTTTCCTTCTCGGTTTTACTGGGAGCTGTGGCCTCAAACTCCTTCGCACAAACGCCACGGACGTGGCCTCTTCTCGAAGTTTCCAAGAGGAGTCGCGAGAGCCGCCAAGGGGCCCCGCGCGGCACGGAAAAGCCCCCGCGGATTTGAACGCTCGTCAACTTTAAGGGGCGTGAGGGAGGCCGTCAGAGCTGAGGGTAAACAGGACCCCGGCGCTGGGGCGTTCTCTTCCACCTGCTGCTTCCCTCCTTCGCGTCTGCTTCATCTCCACAAGAAGCCCGTGTGCACGTGCACGGGTGCGTGGGTGTGCGGGTGCGTGGGTGTGTGTGTGCACGGGTGCGTGGGTGTACGGATGCGTGGGTGTGTGTGTGTGCACGGGTGCGTGTGCAGGTGCGTGGGTGTGTGTGTGCACGGGTGCGTGTGCGGGTGCGTGGGTGTGTGTGCGTGTGGGTGTGTGTGTGTGCGCGTGGGTGTGTGTGCACGGGTGCGTGTGTGAGCGTGGGTGTGTGTGTGCACGTGCATGGGTGCGTGGGTGTGCGGGTGCGTGTGTGCGCGTCGGTGTGTGTGTGCGCGTGGGCGCGTGTGTGTGCGCACGTGCGTGTATGCGCAGGGAGCGTTCGTGCGGCGGGTTTAGCGCACTTTCTTCACGAGCTCGCCGACCCAAGTCCGATTCCCGACGGAGATTTGAAGCGGTCCTGGGTCTCCCCCTAAAATGAGTACCAGCTGCGGTGTGTGAACATTATACATGGGGACACAACGGCGGCCGGGTGCGGTGTTGGCCACCCCTCCCCATGTGCCGTGCGCTTGTCTTCATTGGGTTCTCACTATCAGCACTTGCCCCAAACATCTGTAAAGGCGATGGGGATTTTTTTCTTTCGTCTTTGTGTGTTTGTGCATGTGACCGTTCGCGCAGTGGCTATCGCACTAAACTATTAATCCGGGGATCCGAGTTCAATTCCCGACCATAGTTAACACCAGTGGTGCGTGATCTCTGAACTGGCCCTGGGCCACCCCTAGGTCGACTCGGTCCAGCATTAGCACCTGTCGGGTCGCGTGAGCGGAGGACGTCTCAACGCGCACGAGGAATCCTGCAGGAGCTCGATGGGCCGGTCGCCTTCGCGAGGATGGGGTATTGGTCGAAGGCTTTGTGGGAGGCCTTCACGCAGCAGCGGACGGATCATGGCCGACGACGCTGCCGAGCGCAACGGCGTGGCCGTCGCGTCCGAGGCAGAGCGTTGGAGAAAACGTTTGCACGCGTCGCTGCCGGCGTGATATGCAAGCGCTGCGAGGCCCCCGCGTTTGACCCTCGCCGTGCACACTCAGCACATCCCATCTGGCGGCAAATTAGCCCTCGCGCACAACGAGCACGATGCGTTCGCGGCGCGCAACTGGGCGCGGGGAAATAGTGGCGCTCACGTTCCCAGCGTTCGGGGCGAATTATCTCCCGAGCGTTGAAAAGAAAACACGGCACTTCGCTGCAAGTTACACGCGCGTTCTGCGGTTTCCTGGACGTGTCCTCGTAAAGAGTTTCCCGAACTTAAGCAATCGTTAATAATAACAAATTACCGGACCGCGAGAAAAAAATAAACAAATTAAACCAACCCGCTCCCTAAATTCTTCCCTCTTTCATAAATATTTCGTCTTACACAGGGGTAGATTATCAAGCGACGCGCGGTTCAGTGTTCAATGCTGTACGTTTCCCCCCCCAGCCCCCCCCCCCCCCCCACGTTGTACCGCACAGTCGCTCGTTCAGCACGACGTCGTCCGACGTTTCGCTCCACGCTCGGAGGAATTTTTAGTTTGAAAAAAGCTCCCCGGGCCACCGAGCAGAGCGAACGGTCGAAGGAGTCACGCGGAAACCCACGCACGGCCCCTCCCCCCACAATCCACCCAGCCAGCCAGCGCACGACGACGTCGGGCGAGCTAACTATAGCCCCCTGGCAACGTGACGGCCACGGCGTCCTTGAGAGATTGAGTCGCCAGTGGCGGGCGGGCGGGCGGGCGGGGGGACTGCTCACGGCGTAAATCAACGCTCGCGGCCGCCTGGGCAGAGAGTGACCTTGGCGGAACGCGCGAGGAGCAGAAGCCGACCAGACCGCATCGCGAGGGCCCCACATGTGGCAAGAGTGTGGCCGCGAGACGGGACGGAGAAGACGCGATAATAATTAAATAAATTGATTGCCCCACTCCCCCCCCCGTTTCCAGCGTTAAATCATTATTCTAATGAAATTCATGTATGAAATAATAATAATACCGTTAAACGTGAATAAATAGAACACAGGTTGGTTGGGTGCGGTGGCAAAATGGGAGAGATAGCGAGAGAGACAGGGCCGATGTAGACTATTCATCGCTCCTCATCAACGTAGCTTTGGGACGTTGCTCGGCAAGCGTGGGGCGCGTTCCAGCATGCCACCGCGTAGGTAACATACGAGCGCGGGTAAATCTACTGGGCAGCTGTGAAGAAGAGCTCCATAGCACATCGGATTTCCTCCAGTGCAAATAAATATTCTGATTCTGAAATCCGTTCACGTGGGGTTTGGCTTGCGAAGACGCTGTCGCCTCGACAGACCTGGTTTTCACCTGAGGACGGCTACTTGCGTTGTGGCCGAAACGTCGTGAGAATAATTTTATTATGTTTTATTTTTATTATTGTATTACTTCCCTTCTACGTGACTTTACCGAAAGAACCAAGAATATGCTACAAATCGCTTTAAACTATTGTCATTGTAGTGCGTATTTAATGTGGCTCTGCACTCTGATGTTGTAGGAGAAAACGTTTATTAAAAAGTCTATTTAATTAAGTAGAACGTGTTGTCTATGTTTATTTAAAGTTGCGCATTTTGATGTGACGTCACATTTCTCACCCCCCCCCCCCTTCGTCACACATCGTCACACATGTCTGACCCCCCCCACCCCCTAGGTGCGTGACGTCATTTATGGGCGGCCCCTTATCGTGGTGCCCGTGAGGTGCGGTTACCTCGGTGGAGCCGGTGAACGCGATCTTGTCGATGTCTGGGTGCTGCACGATCGCTGCCCCGGCCGTGGGGCCAAATCCCGGCACGATGTTAACGACGCCCGGCGGAAACCCGGCCTGCACACACACACACAAAGACAAAGATCCCCCATGTAGCCTTACACTGACTGTTGGGGCAAGTGCTGTTCGCGAACACCTATGAAGTCCGACACGGCACACGAGGGAGGGGGTGGCCAACACCTTGGTCTCCCCAGTGGCGATGTTTACACACCGCACCAGGTATTCATTTGAGGCTGAGTAGACCTAGGGGGAGGCCCAGGACCGGTTCAGATAATTGTCACTGGTGTTGGCTGTGAGTGAGAATAGAACTCGGGTCACCGGGTTCGTAGTGCAGCGCGCTAACCGCTACACTACCGCTCTCCACACACGCACAATGTTACACACACACACAACACAGCGATCCCCTCTATAGCTTTAGCGTACTGCTGGGGCGGCGGCGGCGGCGGCTTTTGGCGAGCTATCGGACAAAGATGGTCACCACGTCACGCGCTTTCAGATGCGCTCATGCCGCCATCTGGAACGCTCTTCCTTCAGATATTAGGAAGGCACTGGAGCTATGCACTTTGAAACCATCATCTAGATTGCAAACTAATTCCTTTACAACCGATTTTTGTGTTTAGTTTGTTGTCCTTCCCCCGCACCTCCTATTAGCACGCTAGGCTACGTACGGTGCGAGAGAAGTTCAACATACATAATCAGCGTCATCAGTAGCAGCATAAACGCATTTAGAATGAGAAACTTTGGCAACCTGGTAAGATAACAGGATTGAAGCTAAATAGAGTTGTATGTCTGCTGAACGTTGGTTAAATGTGCAGAGCGCACGACCTTGGGTAGTCACGTGACTTGTCTGTCTGGAAGTAGTTTCCCTCCAGAGTTGCACATCACTCCTGCAGTTTGTGCCAGAGGTGGGACAAAGTCATTGTTATGCAAGTCCAAGTCGAGTCGCAAGTCATCAAATTCATGACTCGAGTCTGACTCGAGTCCAAGTCACATGACTCGAGTCCACATCTCATAGGTGGGACAAAGTCATTGTTATGCAAGTCCAAGTCGAGTCGCAAGTCATCAAATTCATGACTCGAGTCTGACTCGAGTCCAAGTCACATGACTCGAGTCCACATCTCAGAGGTGGGACAAAGTCATTGTTATGCAAGTCCAAGTCGAGTCGCAAGTCATCAAATTCATGACTCGAGTCTGACTCGAGTCCAAGTCACATGACTCGAGTCCACATCTCATAGGTGGGACAAAGTCATTGTTATGCAAGTCCAAGTCGAGTCGCAAGTCATCAAATTCATGACTCGAGTCTGACTCGAGTCCAAGTCACATGACTCGAGTCCACATCTCAGAGGTGGGACAAAGTCATTGTTATGCAAGTCCAAGTCGAGTCGCAAGTCATCAAATTCATGACTCGAGTCTGACTCGAGTCCAAGTCACATGACTCGAGTCCACATCTCAGAGGTGGGACAAAGTCATTGTTATGCAAGTCCAAGTCGAGTCGCAAGTCATCAAATTCATGACTCGAGTCTGACTCGAGTCCAAGTCACATGACTCGAGTCCACATCTCAGAGGTGGGACAAAGTCATTGTTATGCAAGTCCAAGTCGAGTCGCAAGTCATCAAATTCATGACTCGAGTCTGACTCGAGTCCAAGTCACATGACTCGAGTCCACATCTCAGAGGTGGGACAAAGTCATTGTTATGCAAGTCCAAGTCGAGTCGCAAGTCATCAAATTCATGACTCGAGTCTGACTCGAGTCCAAGTCACATGACTCGAGTCCACATCTCAGAGGTGGGACAAAGTCATTGTTATGCAAGTCCAAGTCGAGTCGCAAGTCATCAAATTCATGACTCGAGTCTGACTCGAGTCCAAGTCACATGACTCGAGTCCACATCTCAGAGGTGGGACAAAGTCATTGTTATGCAAGTCCAAGTCGAGTCGCAAGTCATCAAATTCATGACTCGAGTCTGACTCGAGTCCAAGTCACATGACTCGAGTCCACATCTCATAGGTGGGACAAAGTCATTGTTATGCAAGTCCAAGTCGAGTCGCAAGTCATCAAATTCATGACTCGAGTCTGACTCGAGTCCAAGTCACATGACTCGAGTCCACATCTCAGAGGTGGGACAAAGTCATTGTTATGCAAGTCCAAGTCGAGTCGCAAGTCATCAAATTCATGACTCGAGTCTGACTCGAGTCCAAGTCACATGACTCGAGTCCACATCTCATAGGTGGGACAAAGTCATTGTTATGCAAGTCCAAGTCGAGTCGCAAGTCATCAAATTCATGACTCGAGTCTGACTCGAGTCCAAGTCACATGACTCGAGTCCACACCTCTGGTGTGTGCTACGGTGAAGCTTTGGCGTGGCAACTGTGCGTGAGAACTATTTTGGTAAATGCATCTCAAGATGCTTTACGAATGGGCATCACAACTGTGATCGAATTCTGTAGACCGTAAACAACTTAACAAATTGTGCGTAATTACACACTGAAAGTGTACGTTACATTGGCCTTACCATAGCCATATTGACAGCAAAAATGCGAATTCCATATTGTGAAGATCTTGGTATTAAAAAAAATATATATATATATACTTTTTAATGAAACCTACATTAAATTTCGATTTAAAGCTTTCGTAACTACAGGAATTCATATTCTTGGTTCTTTCGGTAAAGTCACGTAGAAGGGAAATAATAAAATAATATAAACATAAAACAATAAAAAAAACAATATTATTTATATTATTTTATTATTTCCCTTCTACGTGACTTTACCGAAAGAACCAATAATATGAAACCTACATTATTTACATAAACAAATAGCTGAATTTGTGTTAAAAATGTGTGTGCGTATAACTTTTTTTGCACCGTACGCCACCAACTGTGCAGTGCAAAAATCAATTGTATATTACTTAACGTGTGACATTCTTTCTCCCGTGTAATAAAAGCTGCAATAAAACCACGCTGCGTCACTGGACTCAGACCTCGTTACAACAGAGGTTACTATTATTCTTCTTATCATTACTGCACACACTGGACCGTTTTACTAATTAATTGTGTTTTTTTTTTCACCGTTGACAAGACGTGGCCCTCGGAGGCAGCGGGTTGCAATGTGGCTTGTGTAAATGTTGGAAATCCGCAGCTCGACAAATGGCTATAACGAGGGAGGTCACAACGCTGCAAGCCCCGGTCTCTTAAGCAAGCCGGTGTAACACCTGCTACGAGGCCTTATGGAAAATGTCATCCGTTCAACTGCCCCCCCCCAAAAAATATATATTTGGGGTAAAAGTAAAAACAAAAAAAACTCAAAACAAAACCATAGAGTCGGGAGGAATTCCCTCGCTCGGCCGCCAACTGCGGTAATCAGCCGGGCGGTTGTTATTATTTTCTTCTTTTACCCTAAATCTATTTTGGCAGTTTAACTCGCAGATGACATCGGTCATAAGTCCTTGTGTACACTGCATCTGCCAGCACGTTTGCAAGTGCGCCAGCTGTGCTTTAAGCACCTGTAACGTCTCCCGAGTGAACCGAATTGCACCAACAGGTCAGCCCCCCCCCCCCCCCATAAGCTCATCAATCAGGAGGTGTCAGACCTCTGGCAAATGTTCCCCCTTGGGCCAAAGGACCTTTTCCAACGATCCGTTCTGAATCTCCACATATAGATTAATGTGTGTTTTGGTCTATCGGCAAATTGGCTCTCAGCAGCATTTGTTGAAAGCCAATATTATCCATCAGCATGTGTGTATGTATGTATGTAGAACTTCTTTCGCACCGTATGTCGCCAACCATGGACTAAATATATTCGTAAATATGCTTTTACCCATAATGCTCCACAACAATTCATAATCCGTCCCTTGAAGGGATAGCAGAGGTGGCTCTGTGATATCCACTTCCGTGGCCCGTTCTCCAACACCAAGGGGCATGCTGACCTATGGGAGTTCTGAGTGCATTCATTATCTCATAACATGACGCCGAGAGCACGATTGGAATTAAAGGTAGGGGAAAGATACCACAAATGTTTATACCTTTTGTGGAAATAAGTCACCGACAGAGCCACTTTTAGCAAAGCGTCCTGCTTTGATCGACCGGCCGCATTCGGCCGACAACAAGTGTAAAACTCGCAACGGACGGCGAGAAGTCACGCCGACGAACGTGGCCACGGGGCAGGGGGTGGCGGTGGGGGTTGGCGGTGGGAGGAGAAGCGGCCAATAGAGCCGTCAAGGCAAGCGGCGGCCGTGCCGGGCGGGTGGCCGCATGTGACACTAATTAACGCCGAGCGCTAATCCCATAACGAGCGCACTTAAGTGCGTGACCGACGAGTGAAGGGCGGATTGCGTTTCACTTCGAGTGGCTGGTGGACAAGCGGGCGGGCGAGCGGTCGAGCGGGTCTGTGTCGGCAGTTGGCTGCTCACGGTAAATGTTTTTTGTTTGTTTTAACCAAAAGGGCAAGTGAGCGTTTGCACGTGCGGAGCTACGGTGCGGTGGTTTTCAGGCGCTACATAGCGATCCCAATGCTATTGGTTCGATTCCTGACAATCCACAACATCAGCAGCAGCAACGCTCTGGCAGTGTATCTGGGCCTCTCCGTAACAAGCACCTGCTGCAGTTTATGACCATCACCGCCGGAGAGATAAAAGCGGTGACGCGGCGGATAGCGCACTGCACTACCAAGTCAGCAACCTGCATTAAATTCCAGGTCATGGTCTACATCAATGGTGAGTGATATGTGAACTTATCCTGGACCTCCCTGAGGTCAACTCAGCCTCAAATTAGTACACTGTCAGGCATGCTTTTGGCTGGGCCATGCTATCGGGCCTCAAGTAGCTCGCGGACGACACTTTCCCCCGCCTTGGTGAAACAGCTAAGGTGGGGAATCTCCATGATACCCTATTGCAATGTGGCTTTAGGCCACGAGAAATTTCCAGCTGAGCATGATTGCAGCGAGCGCCCATGGAGGTCGTGAAACAAACGAAGCCGGCGGGCGAGGCGTAGGGAGGGAGCCGCCGACGAGGCCGCGTCGTCATCGCGCTCCGCCGGGCGTTTCTGTCTTCTGCAGATTTCAGTCGGTTTTTATTTCTTTCTCTCCCGATTTCAAAGCCGCGGCTCATTTCTGCGGGAATGCAGGAAGAGAGCTACCGGCTTCGGACGGCCCTCTTCCTCGGCTTTTTGATTTATTTGCTGCCATGCAAGATAATAAACCCATCCTCGGGGCCTGTGCAAGCGAGTGAGCGAGCGAAAATAGAAACCCCCCCCCAACTCCCGGGTTGGTTTCCAGAGCGATCGGGTTTCGTTCTCTGCTCCGCGCCGCCGCGCGCCACGTCGGGTCCGCCGACACAGCGGCCACGGCGGGGGAACACGCGGCCGGCGGTGATCGCTTCCATCTGTGCGGCAGCGGACGGACGGACGGTGCGACGAGCAGCAGTTGTGGCCAGCGGGCGATGGACATGGGGGGTGAGGGGGGGGGGCTGAGTGGGGGTGGGACAGGACGGGCTACGGGAAGGCACGGGGGGGAGGGGGTTTACGTGGTCTCGATGAGATCGTGCGACAGTCCCCACCGTTCTCGGTGGGACTGAGTCACGGTCATCGGCGTCTGTCAGGTCCAGGCGACGGGAGCCCCTCTGATGTTTTCGCGACTCTCCCGCGGTCCGACTTTTCGCGGTCGCCGACCGGCAGGTGAACTTTTTGTTGTCGCGCGCGGTGGCCCAATTTGCAATTTGAGATGAGAAGGGGTTGGCGGATCGCGACGCCAACGATCCAGGCCGTGAGTACACGAGCTGCTGCAGCCGATGCCGTTAGCAAACGTAACCTTAAAAGGGAAACTATGGAGGGCACGGGCCCACGTTTCGCATGACGAGCCTCCTTCAGAGCAGAACAAAGAAGCCGTGGCTGCACACTTGCGTGACGACAAAGCGTCGCCAACTCGTGCGGGGCGGCCGAAAATGAGCTTCGGCAGTCAAATTCCGAACGCGTCCAAAAAAAAAGCAAACGACGGCAATTTGGCAAAACGTTCCACCAATTATCAGCGCGCGCTGCCCATACCTTATCTTCGTCATCGGCCGCCAGGAAGATTGATCTCCTGCTCAGAGAAGGCTGCCCGACAACATCGCAATCTCCAGATCGTACCTAAATCATACTTAAACCCCCTTTAATTGCGACCGAAAACCCTACCCTCGATTTGGAGGTTAAAAACCTCCGAGCCGATAACGCCGATCGTTTCGAAGTGAAAGGCCTCGCCAATCGCCCCTCCGCGCTCCCACCACGAGTGCGGGACGTCTCCCGTGGGAGGAGGAGGTTGTGGGGAGGGGTGTTGGTGGAGGGAGGGGAGTATGAGGGGGGAGCGAGCATGAGGAGGAACACCGGTGTTTGCAGATGTTGTCGGAGCTAATTGAAGGTCATGGGAAGCACGTGCGGATTTTGGGCCATCGCGGACGCACGTCGCTCGCTCGCTCGCTCGCTCGGGGTGTGCGCCGGCTCCCATCATTGGCTAGCCGCCCGCCATCAATCCTTCATGCTACACAAGATAGTAGAGTTTTCTTGGAAAGCTCCGAAAGGCTGGTAAGCAGGCGAGCAGAGCCTCCGATGCGTTTAAAGTAGCTGCAAGTGTGAAGTGAATGAATAACAAGAAAACCGCGCGCGGCCACGGGACGCAAAGTAGCGGCCACACTGCCGCCCGTCTTCTGCACCGTAAGAGGAGCCCAGAGACCCACAGAGACTAACTAATAAAAGCCACTGCCAGCACCACTTTTGCCCAATATAAATATAACCGGGAGGGAAATGTTGTCAATTGATATAAAAGTCAGCAGCGAGCAGGCGAGCGGGCGGGTGAGTGAGTGAGAGTGTGGGCCAGCGGGCAGGTGAGTGAGTGCGTGGGCGAGTGAGTGAGAGCGTGGGCTTGTACGGGTAGGTGAGAGGCAGGTCAGTGATCAGGCGAGTGAGTGAGAGCATGGGCGAGCGGGCAGGCGAGTGCGAGCGTGGGCGAGTGAGTGAGAGTGTGGGCGAGTGAGTGAGAGTGTGGGCCAGTGGGCAGGCGAGTGCGAGCGTGGGCGAGTGAGTGAGAGTGTGGGCGAGTGAGTGAGAGTGTGGGCCAGTGGGCAGGCGAGTGCGAGCGTGGGTGAGTGAGTGCGAGCATGGGTGAGTGAGAGCGTGGGCGAGTGGGCAGGCGAGTGCGAGCGTGGGTGAGTGAGTGAGAGTGTGGGCGAGTGGGCAGGCGAGTGAGTGAGAGCGTGGGCGAGTGAGTGAGGGCGTGGGCGAGTGGGCAGGCGAGCGTGGGCGCACCTCGGCAATGAGCGCTCCCACGTGGAGGGCGGTGAGCGGCGTCTGCTCGGCTGGCTTCACGACCACGGTGTTCCCGCAGCTCAGGGCCGGTGCAATCTTCCAAATGAACATGAGCAGCGGGAAGTTCCACTGCATCACGAACGCACGCACACACACACGCCACGCGTACACACCACGCGTACACACGCACACACCACATGCGCGCACACACACACACACCACGCGTACACACGCACACACGCGCACACACACACATAAATTGCTCTGAAAATAAGTAGGGTCATTGCACAAAGTTACGTCACTTCTAAAATATCACATCTGCACTTTTCCCAGCCAAAGTGCCATCATGCGGCATTGAGTGACATCACTTTTGTTGGCGCGATAATGCGTCAAATAATTACATCATCGATACCATGCGAAAATCTAAATATTTTTTTTCAGAAATTGTCCTTAAAAATCCGAATTCAGATTTTTTGTTATCAATACGAAACTCTTCCCGAGTAAGTGGGTAGCTATAGGCCCGAATGTAGGTGAGATGGGTGACAGCGTAGGTCGGTAGGTAGCCATACAAGCAGGGGCATGGGTTAGTTGAGAAAACAGGTAAGAAGCTGTGTGTCCTCCCGTGCAGGTGAGCGCCCACTGAGACTATTGCCTTCCTCGTAGGGAAGACGCGGTGAAATTTACACGGCTGCCCAGGGTCAAGACCGGCGCACAGCAGGGAGGGGCACATCGTTCTATTTTTCCGCATATTTCTGACTCTCGTGCTGCGGGGGGAGTGGGGGTGGGTGGGGGCACATGGACGGGTGGAGGAGGAGGAGGAGGGGGCCGACATACGGACAGGAGCGCCCGATCCGAGGCTGTGATCTCTGTGATTACAGCGCCAGGGCGGGGGGGGGGGTGTGTCAGATGCCTGGCGTTGCCCGTGTGTTTATTAATGGGAGGGTTATGCTGTGATGGGCCAGAGGTCAGCATAGGGGAGTTGGTGGTGGTGGGGGGGGGTCTCCTTACCGGGATGATCTGTCCACACACCCCGATGGGCTCGTGCCGTGTGAATGTGAAGTATTCGCCATCTGGACACACACAAAAAAAAGCGGTTATAGAAACGAGCGAAGGAAAATCGTGCGCGCGGCGCGGATTACGCAAACGCTTCGCAGCAAGCGCTTGTCTTCAAAAGTCGAGTAATAATGATTGATGGTGGCGCCAGCCGATGGGTAGAGATCAGGGCTAAATTGCATCCTCATATTTGCAAATGCTCCTTTTCGATCTGGTCTTGTGTTTTGTGTAATGTGTGGGCAGTGCTTTGGGCAACGCGGCCAGTGTCCACCAAGCCCAACGTCCCGACGTGTGCAGAACGACGCTGTATGGACGGGAAATGCGTTCGATTCATGCGCTCTGAAGAAGGGCCATTGCCTGAAACGTCGTCTGCTATATATATATATATATTTCCACTTAAAGCGCCACAGTGGGATTGACCAACGTGTTCAGCTGTATTTTCACGATTACAAACCCGCGGGAATTATTTTAGCTTTTGTAAACGTAAAAACAAGCAAATTCCCATCCTTTTGGCTGGGCAATCTTCGCCGACTTTGGCAGATTTCACAGCTCTCGTCCCCTGCCTCACAGCTGCAACCGAGGCAGCATCGGACCGCTGCTCCGCGAGACGTTAAAGACCTCGCCTGGGATACAGGAGGTCGCGAGTTCAATCCCGACCCTGACGTCCGCTGTGCATTTGGAGTTTGCGGGTTCTATCGCTCTCTCGCTCTCTCTCTCTCTCTCCCCGTGGTCGCGTGGTCCTCTGTGTTGTCCCTCCAGATTCACAATCGACGTCACGCGTTGGGTAATTCTGGCTACTGTTATAATTGTCCACGTGGCAACGAGCCCCTTCGTTGAGCCATCATTTGTGATGGCCAGGTCGCTTCTGAAAAAGAGCCACACTACGCAAGTGGGCCTTACACCTGGTGAAATAAAAATGTAGTCTACAGTTTATTTTCATCTCCGCTCTACTACTCGAAACTCTCGGCCAGTCTTCGCTCGATTTCCAGTCTGCCCCTCCCTCCCTCTCCTCCCTCAACTCCCTCCCCCCGGCTGCTATTTTCACCATCCGCAACCCCCTATGGCCGTCTGCAATATTTTTCACATTTTGTCTACGAATGGGCTGACTTTTTTGTATGCTGCAGTAATTTGTTCGACCCACGTTCTAATACGGAAATGTATTTTAATTTCACGTTCATTTTAGTTTTTGCTTGCGCTGACACAAGCGATTTCTTCTGCACCGCGGATACTTTTTTTTGCTCCCATTTCTACAACGGTTGTTTTTGCTGTCGTGTGTATTTGTTCGGTTGTTGTTGTTGTACTTAGTTGTTATGCTATTGCCATTTTGGTCACTCGCAAATGAGACTCAACCTGGCCTCTTTAGTTATCGGCTGGTAAAGCAAAATAAACCGAAGCTCAAACTTTTCCCTCCTCCACCTCCCTTGTTCAAGTTAACGTTCAAGACCTTCCTCTTCTCTGCTGCCAGCCATCGACCGTCTCACCCTCTCGTCCTCTCCCTGCGTCGCGTCTTAATAAACAACTTCTACCGTAACGCCTTCGCGGTTTCCCTCCCCCCTCGCCCCCCCCCCGTCTCACAGCTTTCGTGAAATCTGCAGAGCCAGAGTTTTCTAAGTTTGCGTCATTTGTGCCTTGAGTTTGCCGGACGTCGGCACCCACTGAACTCGGCTCGGTGGGACGGGGCCCTTCGGGAAAACGCGGTAATCGCGGCGAGTGTCAGGTTTTTTTTTTGACCGGCGCTGGTGATGTGCAGATGGCCGAGGGTAATTGAGAGCTCACAAAGGGAAGCGGAGATACGGCACACAGCTACTTTGTTGGCAAAGACAGCATTGGGAGTTTCGGCCTATTCGAATTGGGTGCGCACGCGTGTTTAAACACCATTCTGGCGAATTGCCCGATGATGCTGGATGCAATTACCAGCGAAACGTCGTACTCAAATTGTAAATGTTGTGGTTTCACACTTCAACACACCGGTGGGCTAAAGCAGTGAACTATTTGTCTTTTGTCAACGTGACACTTTTTTACTGATTGGCCGTGTCGGGTGGTGGAGGGTTACGACACATTTATAAATAACGCGATCTAAACCCAAAAACGTTGATTATGAGTGTTTAAACATATGCACGCGTATGCGTACACACTCGAAGACAGCTATTCAGGCTGCTGGGGCAAGTGCTGATAGCGAGCATGTATGAAGGCCGGCATGGGCACGCTAGGGGGTGGATGGCCAGCATCATGCCTGGCCGCCTTTGTCTCCCTAGTGCCGATGTTTACACACCAGGCCCACATTTGAAGCTGAATAGAGCTTGGTGAGACCCAGGACCGGCGCAGGTAATCGTCACTGTTGTTGGTAGCTTACGGGAATCGAACTCGGGTAGCTGATTTTTCTCAGCACCAGTGCTCCTAACCACTGGCACCACCATGTACAACACACACACATACATGCACACACACGCACACCACTCCAGCAAACACGTGAACATGAACATGCTATTTATTGGGTCTTTCAGTAAAGTCACGTAGATAGCGTCAAAGAAAAAACAAATAACTACGACGTTTCGATTGCAACACAAGCGGTCGTCATCAGGAAAAGGGGGTTAGCTTCTAAAGGCAAACTGTTTATAAAGGTTTAAAATGGGCGTAGCCCAAATGTCAGCAGTATGGGCGGGGCAGCTAATGGTAATGTAAGTGGTGGGCAGCAAATGCGACGGTGGTGGGGTTTCCACCAATTGAAGGGCTGACAGGTAAAAATTAGCATGTCAGTGTAAGATCGGTGAGCAGTCTCCATAACGTCCTTCTAATGATTGCTCAGTTTGTACCCATCTTCTCGGTTTAAATTGTGTCTGTGTCTGTATATATGGATGGCTTCATGAACGAATCTCTGTTGATAGCCGGTAAGGTGTGCAAAGTACCTTCGTCTTAGAGAAATCAATTTCATGTGAGCCCACCGCATTAAAACAATGATCAGCCACGGCCGAGGTATTGGTCCTACCGTGTTTGAGATCTGCCTTATGTTCACGAACATGGTCCGAGACATGTCGCTTAGTTTCCCCAATGTACCTACTGCCGCAGACACAGCTTAGTTTGTAGACGCCGGGGTATTTGCATGTCAGGGATCACATCCTTCACAAATGGGATCAGATCATGAATTTTATGTACTGTGTTAAATCGGACCTGGATCTTGTGTTTGCTCATGATTTGGGACATTTTTTTGGTGACCCCTGCTATATATGGCAAGGTGATGGTTTGATTGGGTCCTTATATAGTTATTTCCCAACGGTTGGGGTGATAGCTTTACGGATTGTGTAGTCTGAATATCCATTCATCTTGAGAGCTTGGTGTACGTGTTCCAGGCTAGGTGATGATGGTCGGAAATACATCGAGCTCTATGGTGTAGAGTTTTGATGAGGGAATTCTTCTGAGATGGATGGTGGTGGGAGTCAGGTTTTAGATAGGCATCTGTGACTTTCCTGTAGAACCTATCTACGTGACTTTACCGAAAGACCCAAAGAATATGAATTCCTGCAGTCACGAATGCTTTAAGTCAAGATGAACGTGCTAGCCATTATCAATTCACCGAAACGGACAGGGTCATTAGTGGGAAATGCGCTTTGCTTTTTTTGTTATTGGTGAGCCTTGTGCTCAATTAAAACGCACGCACAACAAGCGAACAAAACGGGAAAGGGGAATCTGTGCCAGGCGTGCCCGCAGAGATAACCTGAACTGGCAAAACGGTTCGGCACGGCTTTTGCTTTGTTGCGAAAACTCCGCGGTGATGGACCGATCCCACCGCCGCTGTCGGCGTCGTACCATCGCTCCACCGCTATCGGCGACGGACCGATCCCTCCGTCACTGCGTGTTATGGGAGAAAATGATCTGAAATTGCCCCTCAGCGGCGTCCGTGTGAAAAGTTGCAGCCCTTGCTCATGCCACTGCTGACGGAAGGGCCTCCCACCAGACTGAGATCCGAGAGAGAGAAAGAGAGAGGGCATTTGGCCTACCCTTCGACGCTTGCCAGGCGTCCTGGAAAATTTTAATCCCAAACTTTACTTCAACCGCGCAGCCGTGACCTGCTGATCAACTGCGGTGAACCCATAATTGATTTTTGGGTCAGACCGCGACAAGTCTGACTCTCTAATGTTCGTCGCAAACGCCTCCGTGTTTAACTTTACACTGCAGGGTAGACAAAGGCAGTGAGGGTGGTCGGGGGGGGGGGGGGGGACGGCAGTGGGGAGAGGGGCAGGATTTTAAGAAACATGCACCAGTAATATTCTAACTGCCACAGTTTGGGCTTGAATAGATATGAACGCAGCGCTACCGTCAAACACTGCAGGGGACCCCACGAAAACAAAGAAACGTTGCATCTCGTACATGGGAGGCTTGAGTCCGAGCCGTAAACATTTTACTTCAGCTGCAAGAACCCGCGTGAGCTGTGAACAACTCTAGCAATGTCCTATGCAGCCGATGGGATTGTTCCCACGCACTGGACCGCGCTTTGCGCTTCGCGCTTCGTGCCATGTGGCCGCGCGGCAAAACGCCGCGTTTGCTCTTAAGGTCCCTGTGCATTAGTGGCAACGGGTGACAGTGTCTTGGCCTGCATGCGTGCTATTTCTTTTTTCGCTGAAGGACGTTCTCGTTGGCTCGAGACGAAGTTCGCACGCACGCACGTACGTGTATGTGTGTGTGTGCGCACATGTGCGTGCGGAGAGCTATAAGGGTGATCTTTGCCTTTGTGGAGAGCGGTAATGCAGTGGTTAACGCGCTGCACAACAGAGCCGGCGACCCGAGTTCGATTACCTCTCACGGCCGACACCAGTAACGATTATCTGAATCGGTCCTGGGCCTCCCCTAGGTCGACTCAGCCTGAACTGAGTACCTGGTGCGGAGTGTTAACATCGCCACTAGGGAGAAAAAGGTGGCCTGGCGTGGTACTGTCTACCCACCCCCTCGTGTGCCATGCCGGCCTTAATAGGTACTCGCTAACAATACTTACTCCTATAGTTCGAGTCTATTTGGGGGATCTTTGTGTTTGTCTGTATGTAAGGGGAGCAGTGGAGTAGTGGTTATTTCACCACACTACGAAGTCCGGTCGCCAGAGTTCGATTCCCGCTCACGACCAATAACAGTGACAAATATCTAAACCACTCACACTTCCGTTGCTAGATAGACTCAGCCTTCAATGAGTACCTGGTGTGGTGTGTAAACATCAGTACTCGGAAGACAAAGACGACAAGGGTGAGGTGCTGGCCACCGACCCCCTGGTGTGCCTTGCCGGCACTTGCCCCAACTGCCTGTTTAGGTTACACGGGGGATCTTTGTCTGCGATATACATGAAACACTATACTACTGCACAGTGGTGGAAACAACTATAGAAAATACTTCGTATGATTTAGATTGAGTTTTTTTTACAAATGTAGGTCCATTCTTGAATTGTTGGGAGCGCGACTCCCCTCCTGGGAGGTTTTAGGATCCGCCCCTGCCACTGTCACACCGTGGGAACCTCCCGTGCAAGCGTGCACGTGTGCGTACGCGAGCGTGCGAGTGAGCGTGCGTGAGCGTGTACGCGAGCGTGCGAGTGAGCGTGCACGTGTGCGTGAGCGTGCGTGCGTACGTATGTGAGCGTGCGTGTGTCCATGCGGGGAGCGATAGTGTAGCGGTTAGCGGGCTGCGCTATGAACCCGGCGACCCGAGTTGGATTCCCGCTCACGGCCAACACCAGTGGCGATTATCTGAACCGGTCCTGGGCCTCCCCTAGGTCGACTCAGCCTCAAATGAGTACCTGGTGCGGTGTGTAAACATCACCACTAGGGAGACAAAGGCGGTCAGGCGTGGTGCTGGCCACACATCCACTCGAGTACCGTTGCGGCCTTCATATGTGCTCGCTAACAGCACTTGCCCCTACAGTCTGTTAAGGCTATATGGGGGATCTTTATCTTTGTCCATGCGAGGAACTCACCCACGGGAATGGTGCGCCCCTGGATCTTGTCGCACCAGCCGGCGAAATAGCGCAGCGTCTTGACGGCCCCGGTCACGTCCACGAAGAACGCGGGCAGGAAGGGCTTTCCCGAGTCCATCGACTCCAGCGTCTGTCAACCAGGAGAAGCGGCAGGGACATACGGGGGTTGGGGGGGTGAAGGGGGGGGGGTGAAGTATGGGGAGACGAGAGGGTTAGGGAAAGATTGGAGCATTAGGAGAGATACGTGGGGCTTAAATCTGAGTTCACGGTTGAACAACAATTTGTCCGTTTCGCGAAATATACATTTGTGCAAGTTAAAGATTGTTTTGGGATTTGAGTCAGGTCTGCCCAGCAGACCGCATCCAATATACAGTACCTGTGTGGCCACTACTAGTCACGTGCCCACGCCACTCTACCAGAGATGTGGAATATAAACATCTTCACAAACTGTTTTAAAAATCGAATCATCAAAAATGTGTTATCTCGACCCAATTTTGTATGTGTGTGCGTGGCTGGGTGAGCGAGTGGGTGCGTGGATGGGTGGGCGAGTGGGTGCGTGGCTGGGTGCGTGGCTGGGTGGGTGAGCGAGGGGGTGCGTGGATGGGTGAGCGAGTGGGTGCGTGGCTGGGTGAGCGAGTGGGTGCATGGGTGGGTGAGCGAGTGGGTGCATGGGTGGGTGAGCGAGGGGGTGCGTGGATGGGTGGGCGAGTGGGTGCGTGGCTGGGTGAGCGAGTGGGTGCGTGTCTGGTTAAGCGAGTGGGTGCATGGGTGGGTGAGCGAGTGGGTGCGTGGCTGGGTGAGCAAGTGGGTGGGTGGCTGGATCAGCGAGTGGGTGCGTGGCCGGGTGAGCGAGTGGGTGCATGGGTGGGTGAGCGAGTGGGTGCGTGGCTGGGTGAGCGAGTGGGTGCGTGTCTGGGTGCATGGGTGGGTGAGCGAGGGGGTGCGTGGATGGGTGGGCGAGTGGGTGCGAGGCTGGGTGAGCGAGTGGGTGCGTGGCTGGGTGAGCGAGTGGGTGCGTGGCTGGGTGAGCGAGTGGGTGCGTGTCTGGGTGCATGGGTGGGTGAGCGAGGGGGTGCGTGGCTATCGGGTGCCGGTGGAGCAGGAGGAGGAGGAGGGCGTCTCACGGCGAGCGTGGTGCGCTCCCGCTCCACCAGGTCGGCGAGGCGCGACAGCAGCACCCCGCGGTCCGACGCGTCCATGCGCCTCCACGGGGAGCCCAGCACAAACGCCTCCCGTGCCGCCACCACCGCGACATTCACGTCCTCCTGCATCGGCAAGCGGGGAAAACAACCACAAACAAAAACTAAGAAAAACTAAGAAAAATAATACAAAAACAAAGGCCCTCACTAAGCCTTGCCAATTGTCAGGGCAAGCACAGTTTTATACATAGATATGCTTTAAAATTGTTTCGTCTGAATGGGTGTCCACAAGGAGCGATTAAGCCTCGGGTCATTTGTGGAAGTTCCATATTGCCAATAAATTGTCTCGACGAGTCTCAAAATTCCTTTTCAGGAAGGACTGGACAATGGAGGTCTATCTCCTGCGGCCCGATGAGCATGGTTTTTTTTTTTCAAATCTCCACGTGATCCACCAACCCTCACCCCTCCCGAGAGCCGGATGGCAGTCAGCAGACCAGAGGTCGCAACGGGTACC
Source organism: Lampetra planeri (assembly GCF_965212315.1). Lineage (NCBI taxonomy): Eukaryota > Metazoa > Chordata > Hyperoartia > Petromyzontiformes > Petromyzontidae > Lampetra > Lampetra planeri. Next base: position 26,673,326 of record NC_136109.1, on the reverse strand, counting down.
CGATATCCGTACCCTACCCGATACCCGGCTACCCGTACCCGGCCGGGTACGGGAACCCATTTGCGACCGTGGTGCGGCCGGGTACGGGTACGGGTAAGGAATCAAAACCCGTTTGCGACCTCTGCAGCAGACTCACCTGGTCTCCCTCCTGCACGTCGCAGAGCTTCTCCCCGCTCGCGGGGTCGAAGGTCGGGAAGGTCCTGCCGCTGATGGAGTCACGCCACTCGTTTCCGATGAAGATCTGCCGGGTGCGACGCACAAACACGGTACCATTCACATCATCATCGTCGGCGGTGGCCAGCGTCTCTCCGCTGCTGGATGAAAGCCTCCCCCCCCCCCCCCCGAGCCCTCGCCATCTCTTATGTTCCTGCGAACGAGCCGATTTCGTCGCTCCATCTCAGTGGCGGATGTCCTCTTGCACGTATTCCCTCCCTGCGCAATTCATACATTGCCCCATCCAAACATAGCATACATAAAGCCGTGATACACACATATTGATGAAGAAATGTAAGCACTATACAATGTATATTGTTTATATACGTATATGTAACGTTATTAAGTGCTCATTGAGACAACAACTGACTCGGTGATGCTGCGTCGGCAGTGGTGCACGAGCAAGATTTGCAAATAGTTTTTAACACTTTTGTCAATAGGGCCGTGTGTGGCACTAAAATGATAAATATATAACAGGTGACGTTTCGCGCGAGAGTCCTTCTTCATAGCACATCACAGAGAGAGCTGAGAGATACGAGTTGGAGACTGGACTTGACACCATAGAGCCTGATGAGAATTTAAACAAAACATCTGATGCCCAGCCCTTAAATTGGTATATAAGATAAAACACTGAGATAACGACACTCCGGTGAGAGAGACCTGGAAGAGATGGTGATTTAAAAAAATATAAACATAACGCCAAGATTTTGTGGTTGCCAAGTCCTAAAAACTGAACCTTTGCCGGTTTAAACCGTTCATTATGGTGACATCACACTTTTTGCGGGGTGGAATTGACAACTTGAGAAATGTTTACGAGAGTTTCGCATGCCTCGCATTGTGCTCGTGGAAGGTTTTTTTCTTCTTCTGTTTTACAAAGTATTTAAGAAATGAGGCCCATGGCACCTGTGGGGCCTGGCGCAGGGAGGAGCCTGAACGCCACTTAGGAATGACAAATCCCCCGCTTACGCCGGATTAGCGGGATTTAGGATGGGGACCCCGGAGGTTTCGGCGGCTTTTGTTTAAGCAAAAAAAAAAACTTCCCTCTGGCGAATAAACCTCAGCTGGAGGCACTGGCAAGGGTTGCCACCTCTGAGATGCAAGAAACCCGGGACATGTAGTGAGAAGAAGGATATAGAGGGGAGAATTTTTTTACTATTTTTATTTTTCTTCTTGGTTCTTTCGGTAAAGTCACGTAGAAGGGAAATAATAAAATAATAAAAATAAAACATAATAAAATATTAAGTCGACGTTTCGGCCACAACGCAAGCAGCCGTCCTCAGGTGAAGAACCGGTCTGTCGGAAACGTCGTGAGAATATAGTGAGAATTATTTTATTATGTTTTATTTTTATTATTTTATTATTTCCCTTCTACGTCACTTTACCGAAAGAACCAAGAAGATGAATCCCTGCAGTCACAAAAGCTTTAAAACGATATTTTGATTTTACCAGATAAGGCCCATTATTACACAGCTGAACAATAAGAACAACAATTTAACGTTTAATGTTTAATTTTCTGAGAAGACTTACAGCTTTTCCAGGACAGCTGCCTCAAAAAATGAATGATCCTGGCAAAACCATGACAGGTGGCAACCCGAGTTATTTGCAGCACTTGGACCTACAATGGACAATCTCTCATTGCTGTGGGCCCCCTTGTGCTCCGGCTGTGTCCCTACTCGCTGCTCACACAGCATCAACATCGGACCTGCATAGCGCTTCTCAGTGCTGGAAACACAACAGCTATTGACGCAACATGACACGCCTTCGTGCGTACCGCGGGGATCTTGCGCGTGCAGATTTACTCTGACCACAGAGGGCACTTCTGCGATTGATAACAATATTCCAGACGGCCAAGGAGGTATCCGCAGTGAACAAGAAGTTACGTAAATCAATCCCCGGATTCCCACCGTTCGTGGCTCTCTCCACGACAGCTCGAGAGCCGCGACCGCGACGATCACGCTGGCGACACTCGGGACGTGAAAGTGACGCCCAGGGCGCCGACACAAAACCCTCGCCGCAGTCTGTCCGCACGTCGCCGGCCCAACTCACTCCGACGGCCAAGCCAACTCGGCGCGGCTGTCACTCGCGTGCGCACGTGGGACCTGCCGATGGGCTTTGCGTTTCTCGCCGAATGTTTTCCCGTTGGGTCTGGCGCCTCTCGCCAAAACGTTGGTTAGCGCAGGTTCGATCGAGCTTCCGTGGTGCTGTGGGTCGAGCGGGTATTCACTGGACACGCGACGCAATTTGGGTTTGCGTAGCGGCTAACAAAAAAAGTAACCGCACCTCAAGACGCTCTGTACAGAAACGGTGAGAGTATTGATTGATGTATTGACGCTCTGTACAGAAACGGCGAGAGTATTGATTGTATAAGAGAGTAAGAGGCCATCGGTCATGGGCACAAGATAAAGAGTCCTGAGGCTGGACTTAAACAGGGAAAACTTGAGGCAGAGAGGTGCAAGATGGGAGGGAATGGAAGGGCAGCGAGCTGAGGGCTTAATTTCTCACTGGATATGTTTCCGGATCGTTGGTAGCCTAGAGAATGGGTGGCACGTGACGAAGTAGCCACAGCCGTAAGTGTTAGATATACTGGATGTGCAGTGCCGGGTGCTATAGATTTTCCAGGATGCCGACCCGAACAAACCCGGCTGAAACTAAGGGCCTTGGGTGCACCTCAAGTCGGCCGGCCGCTTGCAGGAGCAGAAACCACCCCCCCCCCCCCAAACAACAACAACAACAACAACAAAAACAAAACAGGCGAGCGGAACAGCCGAGGCAGGTTGCGAGTTTTGTTTTTGGACGCCCGGCCTGGCGTCAGCGAGGCGTGAAGAGGCCTCCACCCCCCCTCGCCTCCCTTTGACACCGCAGAGGGACAGCCAATGGGTGGCGCTCCTCATCACCGGCTACGGGGGTGCAGTGGGGGGGGAAGCGACACGGGAGGAGGAGGACGAGGCGTCTATTCAATGAATCTTCCGCTGCTGCACGGCTTGCCGCCCCCCCCTCCTTCTTGCTCGTCGGACTAAATCAATAAAATCCCACGCGTGTACGCGCGCACACAAGCAGCACGGACAGGCACCTGCGATGTCCCCCTCTGGTTTTCCGTTTGACTTTTGATTTTGATCTTCTTCCTCCTCATCCTCCTCCGCTGTCGTGGCGGCCAGATTTTTTTTTGTTAATTACGTTTTAGGTGTTAAAGTGACACGATGTGTATTTTTCTAATTAAGGATTCTCGCTCGCTCTCTCACTCTCTCATGTGCAGTCCTTTTCGGCGGCCCTCCGTTCAAAAACAACAACAAAAACCAAGAAAAGTGTCGAAACTCGATTATTTTTTTCGCACGGCTTAAAATGTCACCCCCCCCCCCCCCAAAACAACAACGTTGACAAGAAAACCAACAGCAGCATCAGAAGCGCGTCTCTGACAAGAGCGCGAGCCTCCGTCTTAAAGTCTACACGCTCCGTCCACATCGAGCGGCTGCGGAGAGAGAGAATGACCGCACGTGTTTGGATGATTGCCAGGCTCATGCACGCCTGTGCGTCGTTCAACACAAAGCGCAAACAAATAAATGCACTTCTTGTTGTGCTCACGTTAAGACACGATACATTAGGGGTGTGTTTTTGGTTAATATTTGGTCGAGGAGAATTTCACCGCTTTGAGCCGAAAATATTTTCCTGAACGTAAATTAAACATTTTAATAAACGCCGTGGATACTTTGCGTGGGCGGCGAAATTAATTTTGGGCTGTTTGGAAGAAAAAAAGTCCGCGTCCGACGGAAGAACCAAGGATGCACGCGTGACCAACACTAAAACCCAGACGCTGGAGCGAATTCTCAACGTGGGAATGTCCCCAGCAGGTCAAACGTGCCCTCGGCATCTTTAAACCGATGTCGTCGACAGCTTCCGCTGTAGTAACCCCCTCCTTAGTCAAGTAGAGCGCAGCGAGGCCGGGTATCACAGTTGGCTACGTACGGTGTGAAAGAAGTTCAACATGCACACAGGCATAGCACGGTTGGATACGTACGGTGTGAAAGAAGTTCAACATATGTACGTACGTACGCAAGAGTGTTTGTCCTGGTAAAACCACGCCAATGTGTAAGATTAAAATTAACACAAAAGTGCCTTAAAAGCACGTCTGAATGTTCGGACGCACGCGTAGAGGAACGAAGGGACAAACAAAAAAATTACGGAAATAGAAGGGGGGCCATGGACGGAAATGCCGGTGGGAGGGCAGAAGGAATAGAGGGCGATGGAGGTGAGATCGAGGGTGGCGAGCTGGAAGGACGCGTCGGTGGAAAGACATTTGGGGAAAGTGGATGTGACCAGCGAAGAGAAACACACATGGGGAAAAACGATCATAGCAGACAACTCCATGTGATGTAAGTTTAACTTCTTTCGCAGCGTACGTAGCCAACCGTGCGAATCGGAGGTGCGGGGGCTAAATCGGAGGTGACAATGGGCCCTCGCTGGCTTAGAAGAGGAAGAAGACCGTTGTGCAGACGTTCCCATTATTAGCGCAGCGTGGAAGCGTAGCATTGCTGGGAATAGGCACGCATTTCTGGAGTCGTTCTTCGTCGTCCGATTTCTGGAGGAAACGCGCCAATGTCTCTCTCTCTCTTCCATCGCCAGCGGTGGGGAGAGTCGCCGAGCCAATGGGTTTCAGGGCTGTTGTTTTTGTTGTTGGTCAAGATGTGAACGTGGCCCTAACATTCTTAAATCCCTAATTTGTCCCTGCGTGTTCTCTCGCTTCCAAAACATCGTTTTCTACGCCCCCGCAAACATCTCGGACTTCATGACGTTCTGCAAAGTGTCGGTGGGCCTCGAGCGGGGATAATGAGGCCCGTGGGTGTTAGTGACTGCAAAAGGAGAACGTCGCAATGACTTTGCCAAGCACCCCGGGGGTGCTGAAGTGAGCACGTGGGGGCGAGTGGAAGTGTCGCTGGGTGCTGCGTGTGCGTGCGAGATGGGCGGGCGAGGATGTAGGGGGGGGGGGACTAGGAGAGAGGGGGGGCACGGCTGGGTGGTGGAGGGAGCCCGACGGTGTTTGTTTGGATTTTCTGCCCAGAAATCTCAGCTTCTTGGGAATTAGCCCGAGTTTGGCGAACGTTTTGTTGACATGTTGACAAGTCAAACGGTTGACTGTGCGTGGGAAATAAGGGACCAACTGGCATCAAATCTGGACGTGTAAAACTACTTAGCGCAGGTCGGCGAATCAAGGTTTACAAAACGTGCTAAGCTTTGGCCTAAATTCTTGTGTTTTGAAGATTCACGCCGCAGCTGGAACGCATTAAAAATTCGTGGAAACTTCACGTGAAATCGAATTGTGTCATTGTGACTGGGGCTGAGACGATTAACTCGTGATCAGTCAATCAATCAATCACTCCCCCGAGAACATAATTTTCCTACAATTATGTAAGCACTAGGTCTCGTGCCGGGGTGTAGCAGTGGCTACAGTGACTTCGGGAGAGAAATAAAACTGCGCCACAAACCTGGCGATCCGAGTTCTCAAATCCTTGCCAACGACGAGCACGAGTGGAAAGCGATGTCTGAATCGGTCCCTTCTTCCCACTCCACCCGCCACTTCGTCAACCCGCACCGACCGATGAGGTCACTTCTATGGATGCACGTTGAACTTCTTTCGCACCGTACGTAGCCAACCGCACCCCGCATGCCGCCGTTAAACCGCACGCACGGGACGCCGGTGTCACACGCGCGGCCAGGGGAAGCGACGGGAGAGTGGCACCGGCCGCCAGGATCGTTGCGGTCCCTTCCTCCCCTCCCTCCCTCCCCTCCCTCCCTCCGCTCCCTCCCTGCCTCCCCTCCCTCTGCTCCCTCCTTCCGCTCCCTCCCTGCCTCCCCTCCCTCCGCTCCCTCCCTCCTTTTTTTTGCTCCCTCCCTCCGCTCCCTCCCTTCGCTCCCTCCCACCCCTCCCTCCGCTCCCTCCCTGCCTCCCCTCACCTCCCTCCGCTCCCCTACCTCCGCTCCCTCCTTTGGCTCCCTCCCACCACTCCCTCTGCTCCCTCCCTCCCTCCGCTCCCTCCACTCCCTCCGCTCCCTCCCCTCCCCTCCCTCCCCTCCTCCCTCCCCTCCCCTCCCTCCCTCCTCTCCCTCCCCTCCCTCCAACCCCTCCCTCCCTCCGCTCCCTCCCTCCGCTCCTTCCACCCTCCCCCCTCCGCCCCCTCCGCTCCCTCCCTCTCTCCCTCACCCCGTCTCTCTCGATCTCTCTCTCTCTCGACGCGGTTCGGATGTGAACCGTCAAAGCATGTATTTGAACGCGACAAGAGTTTCCCCGTTCTGCGACGCATCGACGGCAATTTCGCCAAGGGGGTTATTTTTTTTTTATGCGACGACGCAAACAAAAAACCCAAAGCCTGCTGCAAGTAGTGGGGCGGGTGGCGAGTGGCTTGCGGGTGGTGGGTGGAGGAGGAGGAGGGGGTGGGGTGGCGGACGGCTAATTGTTTTGCGCGCTCAAAAACATGACCTCCTTGTGACGCGATCGTTTGCGACTCGCGCGAGCGCAACGACATACGCTGGACAAGCCGACGGGAAGCGCGCGGGATTATTTTTTTAATTTTGTTCCAAACGCAGTGGCACCGAGGTCAGCGATTGTGGGAAGCAGCACACCACGCGCGCAGCACACCACGCGCGCAGCACACCACGCGCGCAGCACACCACGCGCGCAGCACACCACGCGCGCAGCACACCACGCGCGCAGCACACCACGCGCGCAGCGATGGGTTTCCGACAGTTCCCCTTGACGCACAAACTCACGCACGACCGCGCGCGTGCAATCCACACGGACGCACGGGCCCTGTGCGCGCGCGCGTGCGAGTGTGCGCGCATGTGTGCGTGTGTGTGTGTTAACGGCACATTAACCAACTCAAACAACTACTGTGTAGAACTTCTATTTAAGAGAGCTATTGGTCAAAGATAGACAGAGAGAGAGAGAGAAAAAGAAAAGTCATAACGGTTTTCCAAAGGAGAAAAAAAAACCTCGCAACCCGTCGGTACTGGGTCGTTCAAACGTAAACATCGCTCGGTGTTTGAGGCAAAGAAGCTGAATGGTGGAGGGAATATTTGTTTTCTTACAAAACACACGAAAAAACCCTCACGTCTCCACATTTTTTCCTCTTCATGTCGCAACTTATGCTCTTCTAAGAGGGCACATCCGTGCAATGGGAGCGCAGAGTTGTTGAAAGTAAGAGCGTCGGAGCCGCACGGAGACCAGACGGCATCCACCAGGCGCGGACCCCGAACCGTCGGGGAAAAATAAATAGTGCGAGAGACGTGTTGGGAAACGCAGACCTGGCAGATGGACAACCACAGTACGAAATCGGACGAATGGACAACCACAGTACGACATCGGCCAGATGGACAACCGCAGTAGGACATCGGATAACCGCAGTACGACATCGGACAGATGGACAACCACAGTAGGACATCGGATAACCGCAGTACGACATCGGACAGATGGACAAACGCAGTCCGAAATCGGTGCAAACGAAGCAACACAAGGGACTGCCCACGAGTGCCCGTCAACGTGGGTTCATTAACAGATGACGAGAACCGAGTTGGATTTGATGACCGGGCCTCGGCTGAGATCGGTGGGAAGTGTCATCTTAAGCTGTCCCCTGGGTCCACCTCGATCCCCTTCACCAGGCCTCACTGGTGAAGTATGGTCAAAGGCCCCCCCACCCCCCACCATGATCGACGCGATGAGGGTCAGGCCTTCATCCAGCAGTTTGCCGACAGAAGAGCTGTAAATGATCGCTGTTGCTCCAGAATCATCATCGTTGATTATTCATTGGTTTCTGTGCCCCGAGCGTTACTTTCTCTCCTCTCTCCCATAATTCCCTGCCCTGACCACAACAACACGCCACTCGCCACTAAGTGGCGGTGATGTCAACACGGCGCTCGTGCCAGGCTACGTGCACGCCAAGGCCCTGACCGCACACCCACCCCAACACCCCGCACCGCCAACGCAAATTCAACCCAAAAGTGGTTTCATTTTTTTTTTGCACTGACGTAAAACATTTTTGAAAGATGCGGTTGCATTTAGAGGGGCATTCAGATTCTAATGATCGTGTGGTGGCGGTGGTGACGGTGGTGGTGGGTGGTGGTGGGTGCATGCAGAGTAATGAGCGTGCGAGTAATTTTGACCAGGGTAAATAAATGCGACCCGCGCGACAATTCGCCCATTGTCCCTGAACTTCACACGTGCGTCTTGGGGGGGGGGTACGGGTTCTCGCCACGCTGATGACAAACCGCACCCCCCCACCCCACCCACTACTCCCCCGCGACACCGCAGCCGCTTCTCTTTCGTACCCCCCCCCCCCCCTTCTACGACAGCGAAAAACACAAAGGAAGCCTAAATAATTTTCTCCCATTGTCCACACCAAACGGTGCACGAACGCGTTGGTCGAGCTCGGTGGGGGGGGGGGGGAGTCGATGGGGGGGGGGGGGGGAGAGTCGGAACGACACAAAGGCTCGAGCGAGGGATGGTAAAAAAAAAAACCCAAACGCGTACGAGCGCGCGCCCTCTAAAACGAGGTTTGCTCAGCCGCTAACCGCCTTCCAGATCACGTGTCGTCGGTGACGCTGGATCAGATGTCTGCTAGTCCCGGGCTATCAAGTCCACTGGTTCTCTCGATCGGATGTCAGCGGCTCGAGATCGGATGTCCGTGGTTCCGCGGCAAATGTTGTACACGGGCGGCCCTCTCATCATCACACGACACGTCACGAAATTGGACACACGCCGCTGTTCACATCGCCTTGTCTGCCGCTCGGTTGGTCACGTAACAGAGAATCGTGTGTCCGGCAAGACGGTGATGGCTTGGGGAGGCCTTCATCCAGCAGTGGATCGATCATGGCCCATGATGATAATGATGATGGAATTTGCTGATACGTGAAATGATGGCAATACCATGTTTGCGTGTTGAACTTCTTTCGCACCGTACGTCGCCAACCGTGCTGTTCGGAGGTGCACCATAATGCCCTCCTCTGCTGGTAGTCTACTAATTGCACTCTGATATTCTGGCCACATCCATTATAGATTATATCTGTAAAGAAAAGGATGCCCTCTTGGGAATTAATAATAATGTACAACGCCACATAATGTACAACCCCACTGTCAATCCACCGCCAGACAAAGGCCTCCCGAAGCCATGTCGGCCATTGGGGGGTTGTTTGGCCATACCATTGGTACCTCATTTGCCAGTAAACAAATTGATTATTGTTTTTTTACCCTTTTATCTGGCAACAAAACTGACACCTCTTTTTTACGAGGAGTCATGTTTGTATAGACCACAATACCTGCAGTCATAATGCAAACAAAAAACATAATTTTTTACTGGCAAATGAGGTACCAATAGTGTAAATGCTTACCCCGAGCTCTCATACTCTGATGGTGCATTGTCTTTGAGTTGTGCGCCTTTTGGCGTCATCTGGTCCAACACCATGTGAGACTAGGCTCTAAGGAAAGCTGTCTCGGGTGTGGACCAATCAACTTCAAGGACAGTGCATACATTATCAGAGTTGTGTTTTTTGTTTGCATTACGACTGCAGGTATTGTGGTCTATGCAAACATGACTCCTCGTAAAAAAGGTGTCAGTTTTGTTGCCAGATGTTTGGCCATACTTCACCACATTGGTCAGTGCAGATTAGTGAATGGGGGGGGGGCAGCACCAATTCAGATACCACTCGCCACTGATGTTCGCTGCGACTGGGTATCGAACTCAGATGATCGGGGCCCGAGGCGTGCCAGGCCAACCACTTCGGCCACCATTCCACCCGTTCCAGGTAATGGCGCTCAAATCGACACGAGGACATTGAGATTCACATCGCTTCTAAGTGGGGAGCGCACCTTACGACGACAGACGCCGTGTTGCAGATAGATCAAGCGACCTACTTGCTGTGCTGCACTCTACTCGATACTTTCACAACCCAGGTCGCATCTTAGAGCAAACACCCTTTTGTGAGCTTCAGTGAAATTGTTTTCGAACTTTCAGGCATGGGGCCTGAGCTCATCAGGCTGTGCACTTAATTAACGATTTACTTCCAGATATTGAATTTTGATTTGAAGCTTTCGTGACTGCAGCAATCCATACTCTTTGGTTCTTTCGGTAAAGTCACGTAGGTATACATTTTTATTTTATACCCACGTGACTTTACCGAAAGAGAGTATGGATTCCCAGATATTGCGCTTAAAGCTCACAAGCGGCGATCTTAATGAACGAGGCGGGGCGGGTGGAGGTCGGAGTGGTGTCGGAGGGATGGCGAGAGCTGGAGCCATCCAGACTGAAGCCAACTTGAAGCCATCCTCCCCGGGCAGCCGAGTGTGGGCCCCACCGCCCACCCAGACGAGCGGGCGTCGGTGCAGCCGGCAGCGGCCCCCGCGGGCTCGCCTTACCGGTCCGCTCGGGCACAGGCCCCAGCAGCTCGCTCTTTGTCACGGGAACACTTTGTTGCATTGTTGTGCGCTAATGTCCTTAAGATCCTCCCCGAGCCGCCGGACAATTTTAAGGAGATTAAGCGATCCATTAGGGTCTCAATGAAGATGCCGGGAAAAAATAAAATAAAATACCATATTACGACGGCTGATTAGGGGAGGAGACCGCCCCCCCTCCACCCACCCAACCCACCCCCCCCCGCTGCCCGCAGTTATTCTTGTGCTGGGTTGAGAAAAAAAGCCCCCATAGGAGATGCAGCGATGAAATCGGTTTGTGTGCAGGTGTTTGTGACGAGGGCATTTTTCTGCATCGCGGGATTGTTCCGAGATGATGGTCAGCTTGACGGAGGCATTCATTCAGCAGTGGATTGAGAAAAGGTTGTTTCTGCTGCTAGTGATGATGATGATGACGATAAAGGTGATGAACCCGCGGTAAAATGAAAGGAGTGAACGTTCGAGATTCACATTTGTTTTAACAACATATCTGAGCGGACGTGTTGCGAAGGACCGTTTACTGTAAGCGGCTGCTGCTTCTTTTTTGTGTATTATGCGCGAGGAATCCATAAATGAGCGTGGCGGGCGGCGATTGGCAAAAGCTGCGACTTTACGGGAGGGGCAGCAAGAGTAACGAGAGAGAGAAAGAGAGAGAGGGAAGGGACGAACAATATAAAAAAAACATCACAACTAAATATAAAAATTAAACTGACACAAAGACAACGAAAAAAAAGCGAGTTGGGAGAGAGGAAGGGGGGGGGGCGGCGGGCGAAAAGAAGACTCCCCACTGAGATGAAACGCCCCCGCAAAAATGTCGCCGTGATGCCAAAAAGAGTCGCCGTTCACTTTGATAGTGGCCGAGCGCCGGCTTTAATTAATAATTCATTGTGTTCCATGCGTCCGCCCGCTGCTGTTTTTGGCACAAACGTCGGCACCAATAAAAATACCTTTTTTTAGCTATAAAAAAACGGGCCTTTTTGAAATAATATTTGCGTTAGCGCAAGCGTTAAACAACCTACTGGGGGTGGTGTGGTATGCACGCGGCTTGTGATCCAGCACTGTGGTAGGCAGCAGGGAGGGGTTGGTGGATCACCGCACACACCGATGTTGTGCGAAACTCTCTCTCTTCCCGTGGGCGTTGAGAAGGTGCCGTACCCTAGGGCGCCAGGAGAAGGCTGTGCAACAAATGGACTAATCGCCATCAGTTTCCATCTGTACGGGAATCGAGCGTTGCCCTCTCGCAGGCGGCGGATTTTCTCCGCGTGCTCCAGTTTCCCCCCGAATGTATAATAGACACTCGTCATTTTAATTGGCTGGAAACATTTCTTGAATAAATACAAACTCAATGCAACAGCAGGACCCTCTTGGGAAAATAAAAATAGTCATCCAACTCATCTTCTTGGTTCTTTCGGTAACGTCACGTTGAAAAGAAATAATAAAATAATAAGCCATTCATTCAGACGCTGTCTTCCCGACAGACCTGTTCTTCACCTGAGGACGGCTGCTTGCGTTGTGGCCGAAACGTCGTGAGAATTATTTGATTATGTTTTATTTTTATTATTTTATTATTTCCCTTCTACGTGACTTTACCGAAAGAACCAAGAAGATGAATCCTTGCAGTCACGAAAGCTTTAAATCGAAAAAAAAAGTCATCCAACTCATTGTGACTTTCCTGGATCGGGGAATTTTGCATCGCTCGCGTTCAGTGTCCGACACCGCAACCTCCGTCCGCATCGCATCGAAACTCTTCCCAGCAGCCATCACCAACAAGCTCTGCACCACGCTCGGCCTCGTCCCCATATCTTTGATAGCACTGAAATTGTAAGCGTTGTAAAAAAAATACAAAAAAATGTGCCAATGTCCATTTTAAATAAAAATGTATTTCGAAAATTAAGAGAATGTGTTCGCTGTGGTGTACAAACTCCAAATTGATAATAAATAATCCCAGGTTTTAAAAAACTATTATAAAGGGCTATTGTGCAAAACATATTCTGTACATGTTTTCTGATCAGGCAAAATTTTATTTAAAGAATTTGTGGAGTTGCTGCTTATCTGTTAAATATGGATAGAAACGCCACTTTAATTGTTCAGAGAATTGGGCTTAGGCAAGAAACCACGCGAGCAGAAAAGATGACCTTGGCTATGCCTAACGATGACTTGGCAGTCCCAAGTAGAGAATACTCCGGAGAATGATGTCGTTTACTGCAGAGATGGAGCAGTGGAATTGGCCCATGTGCTAGACACCTTGTGGCATCACAAACCCATGAGACGTGGCGAGTTTGGGGGGGGGGGAGCTTTATCCAGAAGTAAATTGGGTACAGATGATGGGTGATGATGATGTACTCTGCACCCTCATCCCTGCATTTCACTATTTTTTGCTCTCCAAGTCTCCCTTTGCAAAAGGGGGCGCATCTCAGCTGCTTATATATAATCATTATCAGCCGGTTTCATCGCAGGAAGCCCACCTATCTGCTTGTCTGAATATATCTGTCCGTCTGTATCACCGGATCTCAACTTGCACGCCTCTCCATTTATGTCCGTCTGTGTCATACTCTGAATCTCTGTCCATCTATGAATCTGTCTCTCTGTCTGCGTATGTCTGTCTAGATCAACCTTCTTTTGGTTTGCATCTCTGCCTGTTTCAATTCTCTGCTTGCGTGCTGCTGTGCCTCTCTGAAGTGATGTTCCATCCATCCGACCATCGGCCTGTCTTTGTCTTTCAGCTATCCGTGCTCCTGTCACTTGCGTTTGTTTCCGCCTGTCTCGAACTCGGGCTACACTTTGAACCTCAACTGTGCCCAATCCGCGGGGCGTATGTGTGTGTGTGCGTGGGGAGTGGTGGTGTAGCGGTTAGCGCGCTGCGCTACGAACCCGGCGACCCGAGAATGATTCCCGCACATGGGCCTACACCGGTGACGATTATCTGAACCGGTCCTGGGCCTTCCCTAGGTCGACTCAGCCTCAAATGAGTACCTGGTGCGGTGTGTAAACATCGCTACTAGGGGAGAAAAAGGCGGCCGGGCGTGGTGCTGGCCACCCACCCCGTCGTGTGCCGTGCCGGCCTTCATAGGTGCTACTCGCTAACAGCACTTGCCCCAGCAGTCTGTGAAGGCTATACGGGGGATCTCTATCTTTGTGTGTGTGGGGGGGGGGGAGTTTCGGTTTCCCACGCCGCACGCTGGGGCTGAATCCCGCACCAGCCGCTGGGAGCTGGCGCAGATTGCACGCGAGCGCTCTGCTCGAGTGCGCGTGACGCGAGATGAGACTCGACGGCCCGCGCTGCCCATCCGAGACGCAACAGACCAAGGGCATTGCCCCAACGGCACTCTATCTCGTCAGTTACCTGCAAGGGCAGGGGGTTAGCGTTTTGCTGTGGCAAAGGGTAGGGAAAAGCATGCAAGCACGCGTACATCTAAACGTCGTAGGTCAATGCGTGCGCGATAGTTCCCAACGAGCGGAGCACCCGATGCCCGCTACGGCTTGTGACACGCATCGTGAAACGCTCGCTCGCCGTTGCATACAACACCGCGGTGTTCACGAGCCGGTGCTTGTGAACTGGTTTGTTGTTGTTGTTGTTGCGTGAGTTTAGTTTGTGGTCCTTCCCCCGCACCTCCGATCAGCACGGTTGGCCACACGTACGGTGCGAAAGAAGTTCAGCGTGCATGCGGTGCAATGGTAACCGAGGTGGCGATGGAATGTATTGTGACGCTGTGCTACGCCAGAAACGCGACTGTCCGCAAAAAAAATTCAAACTTTGGACGACCTTGAAGGCGTTTTCTAAAAGTGTGGGGGGGGGGGGCGCATCGCTGCTCATCGTTAAGTCCGACCAGAAGCACTCGAGTTGCCAAAAACACACACAAATAACAGCAGGGCAAGCGAGCGGGGGAAAAAAATCGACGCGAAAGTAAAAGTAAGAAGCAAGAATGTCCTTAATTGAGTTAATCAGATAAAGACAGAGGGTAGGGAGAGAGAGAGAGAGGAAAAAAAATGGCAAAAGGAAAGCAAAAACCATTTCAATTTTCCCCATCTGGTACCAATTGCTTCTCCGAGCTCCCAGCTGAAATGATGCAACAAATTGTTTAATTATAAAACATGCTGGCCGCATTTCCTTCTAAACGTTGTGCCCCCCCCCTACCCGACCCACCCCACTGCACCCGCCCGGCTCCCACCGCTCCTCATTTCGCACAAGTCTGTCCACTCTCGTTCTCTCGCTCTCCACCCCAGATGCATCTGCGTCCACGGCAGCAGAATCGCCTCCTGCGAGCTCGAGAGGGGTCGCCACTGAACGTCCACCCCCCCGCCCCCACCCTTCCTCGCGCACGTAACCCGTCACGGAACACGCAGAACGCCCCCAATCCACCGAGAAAGTTTAAAGAACGCCAAATAACGAGCGGTTCAAAGTGTTGCATCGATGCGTAATTTGAGGCTCTGGCTTCACGTGGGTGTTCCCCTCCTCTCCCCTCCTCTCCCCTCCCGTCGGAGTTTGTTGCTGTTGACGTTTGTGACTGCCCTGGACTGCTGACACATGCCCGACGGCGAACTTGGCACTATTTGTATTCCCCCCCCCCCACCACCACAACCGCCGCTAATCAAGGAGGGCTTTTAACGTTTAGAAGAAGAAGGAAACAAATGTACGCATTCCGAGGAACTTTAACGTAATTTTAAATACCGTAGAATATGTTCGCGCGCGTACGTCAACGTGGGTGCGTGCACGCTAACCTGCCGGTGATTTCCCTTGGGGGGGAGGGGAAGGTGGGGGGGGGACTCAATGCCAACAAAAGCAGATCTCTACATTGCACCGCGCTACGGACCCCCCCCAAATGTCAACCACTGCGTCTGACATTTCATCCCCGACACTCAAAGGCCACGTGTAAAATGAGTAACAACAACAACAACAACTAGACAACAAGAGGAGCGATAAACAAATGGCGTGAACTAATTAGACATTTTCGCGTGCCTCCGTCTTATGGGTTTAAAAGAAAAACATTCCTCCCTGATATCTTCATATTGCGAGTGAGATTTCCCCTTTGGTGAAACGCCGTTCAAATGGCCTCCGCCCGTTTCGGCAGAAACTTCAAAGGGCGCCGCTGACCTCCTCTCGTGCTGTTTTATAACCTCCCAGGGATATTACACAGTCGAGCAGGGGCTGCCGAGGGATTTTTCAAGCTAAAGGCTAGAATCGGTTTCACGTTGCTATGTGTTTAGGCTTGAAAGATCGCGTTTCAAATAAGTGGTTTTGTTGAGAGTCAAAAAAAAATGTGGTCAAGATGAGTTTTTCCCCCCGCCCCCTCTCTCCCCCTTCGACCAAGCAGAGCCTAATAATTGCAACTCCATTAATTTGTCCTGCTTCATTATTTATTTAACCGCTCATTTACAGAATGTATGTTTTGGCACGCGGACCCGAGTGGCGAATGCAACAGCAGCAACAACAGCAGCAGCAAAATTTGTGGAAGTGATGCATTAACAAACAATTCCTTCTCGACGTTCGCAATTGGTGAGCACGTGGCTTAAATCAGAACGCAGACGGCTCTCCCCTGCACACGGTTCAGGCAATTGCAGTGGTCGTTCCATACGAGTGCAAACTTGTATGACAAAGACAAAGATTCCCCCCCCCCCCCCCCCCAGTGTAGCCTCAACAGACTGTTGGGGCAAAGTGCTGTTAGCGAGCACCTATAAAGGACGGCACGGTACACGAGGGGGTGAGTGGCCAACACCACGCCCGGCCGCCTTTGTCTCCCCAGTGGCGATGTTTACACATCGCGCCAGGTACTCATTTGAGGCTGAGTCGACCTAGGAAGGCCCAGGACCGGTTCAGATGATCGTGGCTGATGTTTGGCCGTGAGCGGGTATCAAACTCGGGTCGCCGGGTTCGTAGCGCAGCGCGCTAAATGCGAAACTACCGCTCACCGTGCAGACTTTTCTACACACACACACATCACTCCATAACCATCCCATTAAACAACGCTGCCTTTAAAAACTGAAAGGAAAAAAATATCGAGTACGCTAATTTACGCTAATTGTCCCGGGGTCAATGGCTCATTCTCAAAGCATAAAAAGCCAAAACATTGACACAACGGAATTGTTCCTCTGCTTGAGTTGTGCCACTTTGTGTTTGAGATTCAAGTGGAAGGTGAGAAGCCCCTGTCTGCTGCCAAGGGTTCTGTACACCACCGAACATCCAATCGTGGAATTTGCCAAAACAGCCCAAATGCAGGATCCGCCTGAGAACTTGTTGTGTAGATGCTGCTCTGTGGGGCATTGCTTATTTTAATCGACATCAAACGCCACCGTATACACCAAAATCAACCTACACATTTGGGCCAGTGCTCCATTGTAATTCGGTGTTTGTTAATGACGATCGCGTTCAATATCTCTGGGCCGATTGTTTTAGCCTTTACAAACCCTGATAAATGAACGAGCACGCCGGCCAGCCAGCCGACACCGCAGCAAGGCATTCGCTCTTCTTCCCAACACTCACTCGTACGAGCGTGTGCATGTACGTGCTTGTCTGTGTGCGTGAGATGTACATGCGTGCTGTGTGGGCACGTGCTGTGTGGGTGCGTGGGGTGTGAGTGGGGTGTACGTGCGAGTGTGTATTTGTATGCATGCGTGCTTGTGTGTGTGCGTGGGGTGTACGTGCGTGGGGTGTGAGTGGGGTCTACGTGCGAGTGTGTATTTGTATGCATGCGTGCTGTGTGGGTGCGTGCTGCGTGGGTGCGTGGGGTGTACGTGCGGGTGCACACCACGAGGCACGCAGGACTCCTGTGAGCAACCCCCCCCTCCCCCCCCCCTTGTTGGAGTAATTTGTTAGGCCCTGGCCTGTGGGGGTCTGTGTGGAGGCATTTGCGGGGGGGTCCTCACGACATCGCAAGCGCCCTTCCAGGGTAGAGTGGGGTCAGAGGGCACGGGGGGGGGGTGTCAGCTGGTGCAGCTGCCTGCGGGAGCTGTCGCTGGGACCTCACTACGAGGGGGGATGGGGGCGGGGGGGGCGGTGGGGGCATTTGAGGCCCCGTCACATCACCTGTGAAGGTCCTCGGGGGGCCGGCCCGCATGGCTGGAGGGTTGGTGCAAATTAGTTGCTCATCGGGGAGAAAAAAAAGAACACATCGCTAAGCATATTTTTTAGGGCTTGAAGTAAATTATTAAAATGTTTTAATTATATCCGCCTCCCCACCTCCTGGCCCCGTGGCGCAGAGAGCCAACTCTGGCTCACAGGCTCTGTCAGGGAGGGTCCTGAGTTGGGACGTTTGGCCCGTGTTCCTTTTGAGTTTTAGAATGCATTGAAGGAAACTCATTGGCGTCAGGGAAAGATGATCATACTCTGCATATTTGTTTATGGCCGGTCAGAAAGCTATTTGCTGTCCTGTCTCCCATGATCACCCAACCGCTCTGCTCTACAGAAATCGCCAAAGGTGCCTCAATGCCGCGATGCATTTGTGGTGGCGAAATGTCACGCACGTTGAACTTCTTTCGCGCCGTACGTAGCCAACCGTGCTGCTCATCGGAGGTGTGGGCGGTGGGGGGGACAACAAAC
Source organism: Lampetra planeri (assembly GCF_965212315.1). Taxonomy (NCBI): domain Eukaryota; kingdom Metazoa; phylum Chordata; class Hyperoartia; order Petromyzontiformes; family Petromyzontidae; genus Lampetra; species Lampetra planeri. The sequence continues at coordinate 26,655,150 of NC_136109.1, read as the reverse complement.
TAAACACAAAATTCAGTTCAAGAGATTACTTTTCAAACTAAATTTCAAAGAGCGTTCCAGACGGCCGCAGAAGCGCATCTGAAAGCGCGCATTGCAGTGGCCGTCTTTGTTCGAATGCCGAACCGAGAAGTTGCTGTGAGGATGAAATTCCCCATAATTCACCAAACGCAACGCGTCCCTGTAACTCGAATCGTTGACCCCTCCCCCGCGGTGGAAATCCGCTCGCCAAGTCAGTCTGGCGTTGTCGATTAAACTAAAACCTCAACTTTTCACTTTGTTTTTTTATTTTTTATTAGGTATGGCCCCATTGAGCTGCTATAGAGCATTTTTTTCAGAAGCGACCCGGCGATCAGAAATGATAGCTCAACGAAGTGGCTTATCATCGTGTGGAAATGTATCGCAGCCACGTACTCTAAAGGCGTGACGTTGATTCTAAATTTGGAGGGGAAAACCGGAGGAACCGGAGAAAAATCCAAGCGACCAGGCGGAGAGAGACACTCAAACTCCAAATATACAGGCGTCAGGGATCGGGGGTCGGGATCGAACCCATGTCCACCTGCATATCAGGCGAGGTCGTTAAAATCTCACCACCGATATAATTAAACGGGTCAGACCTTGCTGATGAAGCTCAGTACATTTTAACTAAATCCATCATTAATTATTCAGACGAATCGTGGCGAAGAAACACTCATCTGGAAAGCCCTTGAGAAAATTCAACAACAACCCGCCCCCCTGTTGTTAATTCTTAAAGTGCAAACCTTCATGGAAGAGATACCCAAAGTTTACCGAAAGTATCTACTGCTCGCCCGAACTAAATTTACAAACGATGGAAGCGGGCCGCAATAAAAAAAAGTCCCGGGCACAGAGAAAGAGAGAGAGGAGAACGACGCCGTGAATGGTGGGCGTAAAATAAACAAGAGGCGAAAGCGTGGGGAGGGCTTAGGTTACCCGCTGGTGGAGGAGGAGAGTTCGGGCAGGGGTGGGGGGATGGGATGAGAGAGAGAGAGCGAGCGAGACACCGTGAGAGAGGGGAGACATTCTTAACATCTTATTACAATTTAATCTGAATGACAACATCACAGATGCGATTTGGCCCCTTGCCCCGGCCAACATCTGCGCGCTGCCTCGCCGCTCCTCGGGGGAGCCCGAGCGCAGATCTCGGAGCGGCCGGCTGAGCGTCGAGGGGGCTCCGTCCGGAACGCTCGCAAGAAGCCTCGCGGCTAAAATCTGCCACGGCATTTTTGTTGTGTTATGTTCCTGTTATTATTATATATTATCGGGAGTTTTGTTGTTTCGATTTAAAGCTTTCGTGACTGCAGGGATTCATCTTCTTGGTTCTTTCGGTAAAGTCACGTAGAAGAAAAATAATAAGAAATAAAACATAATACAATAATTATGAAATAATAAAATAATAAAAATTCAACATAATAAAATAATAATGTTTTATTTTATTTATTTTATTATTTCCCTTCTACGTGACTTTACCGAAAGAACCAAGAAGAGTTTGTTGTTGTTGTTGTTATCGCGGATTATGCACAGCAGTCCGTCCGGTACACCCACCCACGCGCTCATCCCACGTTGTTCCTGTTACGAAGTTGTCTTCCCAGCTCTTGTTTTTACCGAGTTGCTGGTTCACATTCGTGAGTTGGCGGAAATTTAAATTTTTTTCTGTCGAATTTTGGTGGTGGAGAGATGTCCAAGTGCACAGGTCCCGTGGGTTTTCAGCCCACCCATTTCTTGCTGGCGTTTAACCACCTCCCTATGACATACGTGCGTTTCACGACGGTGCCCTTTGGTCATAGCCAGGTGACAGCCCGTTTGGGACCAGGCGCCAGATTCCCATCTTTCATTTTGTTCTTTGTGTGTGCGCGTGTGTGTCTCACTTTTGGAGGAGAGTCGGGCCCACTGGCGGCCGCAGCTCCCATCCCCCGGTACACAGGAAGTCGGCACTTAATTCGGAACACAATTAGGTCCAGCGATCTGTGACATTGGATAAAAGACATAAGAAGTCGCGTGGTGCGTGTGGGTGATGGAAGCAGCAGCAGCAAGAGGAGGCAGGGCTGGGAGCGAGGGAGGAGAGGGAGGCGAGATGAGGAAGCGATTAGGCGTAATTTGGACACTGGGCTCTGCACGTTTCTGGCTCTGGGTGGAGCGGCACCTGCCGACAGGGCTCGCAGGGATGCGCGGAAGAGGGAGAGAGAGGCGGGGGTGGGGGGGATAGAAGGAGGAGAGAGAGGGGGGGGGAGGCAATCTCGCTTCGCTCCCAGCTCTCTCTCGTGGCGTTAAAACTTTCACACGGCCGCAGCCGACGTGTGGGAGTGTGTGAGTGTGTGTGAGTGTGTGTGAGTGTGTGTGAGTGTGTGTGAGTGTGTGTGAGTGTGTGTGAGTGTGTGTGAGTGTGTGAGAATGTGTGAGAGTGTGAGAGTGTGTGAGTGTGTGTGAGTGTGTGTGAGTGTGTGAGTGTGTGTGAGTGTGTGTGAGTGTGTGTGAGAGTGTGTGTGTGTGAGTGTGTGTGAGTGTGTGTGAGTGTGTGTGAGTGTGTGAGTGTGTGAGAGTGTGTGTGAGTGTGTGAGTGTGTGTGAGAGTGTGTGTGTGTGAGTGTGTGTGAGTGTGTGTGAGTGTGTGTGAGAGTGTGTAAGTGTGTGTTAGTGTGTGAGTGTGTGTGAGTGTGTGTGAGAGTGTGTGTGTGTGAGTGTGTGTGTGTGAGTGTGTGTGTGTGAGTGTGTGTGAGTGTGTGTGAGTGTGTGTGAGTGTGTGAGTGTGTGAGAGTGTGTGTGAGTGTGTGAGTGTGTGTGAGAGTGTGTGTGTATGAGTGTGTGTGAGTGTGTGAGTGTGTGTGAGTGTGTGTGTGTGAGAGTGTGTAAGTGTGTGAGAGTGTGTGAGTTTGTGTGAGTGTGTGAGAGTGTGTGAGTGTGTGTGAGTGTGTGCGTGTTTGTGAGTGTGTGAGAGTGTGTGTGAGTGTGTGTGAGAGTGTGTGAGTGTGAGTGAGTGTGAAACTGTGTGTGAGTATATGTGAGTGTGTCAGTGTGTGTGTGTATCGATGTGTCAAATGCGTCCGGGCGTGTTTGCTGGCCGCGCACCCCCTGGTGTGCCGTGCCGCGAACAGCACTTGCCCCAACAGTCTGTTAAGGCTATACGGGGGATATTTGTCTTTGGTGTGTGTGCGTTTGTCCGTGTGTGTGTCTGCTTGGAGTTCACGACCATCCATCAGCTGTGCGATGGTTGCGAGGAGTCGTCGCTAAGTAACGGGTAGCGGCAGTGCGAAACGAGCGAGAGACGAGATACGAGAGAGAGGGGGAGGTGGGAGCGGTGAGAGACGAGGGGAGAGAGACACGAGGGGGGAGAGGCGAGGGGGGAGAGACACGAGGGGGGAGAGACAAGGGGGGAGAGACAAGGGGAGAGAGACACGAGGGGGGAGAGGCGAGGGGGGAGAGACACGAGGGGGGAGAGGCGAGGGGGGAGAGACACGAGGGGGGAGAGACAAGGGGGGAGAGACAAGGGGAGAGAGACACGAGGGGGGAGAGGCGAGGGGGGAGAGACACGAGGGGGGAGAGACAAGGGGGGAGAGACAAGGGGAGAGAGACACGAGGGGGGAGAGGCGAGGGGGGAGAGACACGAGGGGGGAGAGGCGAGGGGGGAGAGACACGAGGGGGGAGAGACAAGGGGGGAGAGACAAGGGGAGAGAGACACGAGGGGGGAGAGGCGAGGGGGGAGAGACACGAGGGGGGAGAGACAAGGGGGGAGAGACAAGGGGAGAGAGACACGAGGTGGGAGAGGCGAGGGGGAGAGAAGCAAGAGACACCCTCACGACGAACGTGGGTTCTGGGGGAGCCCTCCGAATGTCCCTAAAGAGCACCCCCTTTGAAGTCCCCCTTCATGGAGCCTTTGCCCTTCAACCCCCCCCCGCCTTCTCCTCTCCACGGCACCCCCAAAGCTCTCACACCACACGCGCGCGAGCGACATTGTCCGATAAAGAGCCCAGGGATCGATGCCGGTTGGGATGTAAAGCGCGGAAGCTTTTCGAGGCGTGTTGCGCTGCCGTGCGTTACAAAGATCCCCCGCGTAGCCTCGAGAGACTGTCGGAGCAAATGCTGTTAGCGAGTAGCACCTGCGAAGGCCGGCACGGCACAAGAGGGGGGGGGGGGTTGGGTGGCCAGCATCCACGCCCGGTCGGCCGCCTTTATCTCCCCAGTGGCGATGTTCACTACACACCGCCACCAGGCACTCATTTGAGGCTGAGTCGACCGAGGGGAGGCCCAGGACCGGTTCAGATGATCGGCAGAGTTGTCGGCCGTGAGCGGGAACCGAACTCGGGTCGCCGGGTTGGTCGAGAATCGTGCTCATCGGAGGTGCGGGGGGATGACAACACACTAAGCACACTAAGCACACACACAAACAACAACAACAACAGCTCTAAAGACGTGAGTTCTCCATCGAGATGATTTCAAAGTGCGTAAACTCCAGTGGCTTCCTAATATCGATGACTGCCGCCTTTGTTCGACGGCTGAGCAGCCAACAGCCGCCGCTGCTGCTGCTTCGAGGATGAGCGGAGTTCGCGTGGTGGTGGTGGTTCATGCGCCTTGACGATATCAGCGAGGCGTTGTGGCTCATTTCTGGCACTTAGTTCGTGTGTAATTAGAAACGACCTCACACATATACTACTACTTGTATACGTACACCACGATTACCGAGCACAGAACCGAAGGCCCAAAACGCCAATCGGCCAGCAACGGACAGCATTCGTTAAAGGTGAAATAGAGTGTAGCGGGTTTCACGAATTTAACGAGGCTATTGTGAAGAACTTTGGAAAGAGAGACAATGAATTCCAGGATGGAGCCGTGCGAGAGAAGAGGCAGAGAGAGTGAGAGAAGTGATGTGATCTGCAGTGTGGGGTGTGTGAGTCGGTGAGCGAGTGTGGTGAGTGTGTTGTTGTGACCTGCAGTGCGGGGTGGGTGTGTATGTGGGTGAGCGAGTGGTTTGGTGAGAGAGTGAGTTGGTGAGCAGGTGAACGAGTGAGTGTGGGGAGCGGTAGTGTGGCGGTTAGCGCTACGCTGCGCTACGAACCCGGCTGCCCGAGTTCGATTCGCACTGACGGCCAATATCAGCGACGATTATCTGAATCGGTCCTGGGCCTCCCCTAGGTCGACTCAGCCTCAAATAAGTACCTGGTGCGGTGCGTACACTTCGCCACTAGGGAGACAAAGGCGACCGGGCGTGGTGTTGGCCACCCAACCCCTCGTGTGCTGTGCCGGCCTTCATTAGGTGCTCGCTAACAGCACTTGCCCCAACAGTCTGCTAAGGCTATACGGTGGATTCATCTTCTTGGTTATTTCGGTAAAGTCACGTAGAATGGAAATGATAAAATAAAAAAAATAAAACATAATAAAATATTTATTTTATTATAAAATATTTATTTTATTATTTTTATTGTTATTATTTTATTATTTCCATACATGACTTTACCGAAACAACCAAGAAGATGAATCCCTGCAGTCACGAAAGCTTTAAATCGAAATTTATACGGGGGATCTTTGTCTTTTTTGTTGTTGTGTGAGTTGGGTGAGCGAGTGAGTGTGTTTGTTGTGAGCTGCAGTGTGCTGGCGGTTGAACGGTGTGGACGAGACGAAGCGGTGAGAACCTGCTGGATCGCGAGCCGTCGACGTGGAAGAGGGGAAATCAAGGGGCAAGCTCTAAGGCAGCGGCGACCGCGGTCGTCGTAGCGATAGCAGAGCGAGAGGAAAATTCGAGAACTCGATCTGATTTAAATTTCGATTTAAAGCTTTCGTGACTGCAGGGATTCATCTTCTTGGTTCTTTCGGTAAAGGCACGTAGAAGGGAAGTAATAAAATAATGAGGACGGCTGCTTGCGTTGTGGCCGAAACGTCGTGAGAATTATTTTATTATGTTTTATTTTTATTATTTTATTACTTCCCTTCTACGTGACTTTAACGAAAGAACCAAGAAGAACTCGATCTGATTTCACCCGATCAGAGCCTCACCCGGAAGGAACCTGCCAGACCCGATATGATGAAACACATCCTTAGCCAGATCCGATCGCTATCTGACCCGAGATCGGCGTCTGCCCTGACCGGACCTTATCCGACGTCGCTCGACCATTCACGGCCCATGCACGTTGAACTTCTTTCGCACCGTACGTAGCCAACCGCGCTAATCGGAGGTGCGGGGATAGGACAACATGCTAAGACTTTAAAAGCTGGCGTATAGCCCGTATGGTGGGCTTCGTCCAGCAGTGGATAGATCATGGCTGATGATTATGATGAGGACACACTACGCGACGGTGACGGTGACGTCTACACAACGCTTGTGCCAGGCTAGGTGCACGTTGATGCCACGTGAAGTGTCGAAGACTCGCTGCTGGCAGGAGATCACGGGGCAGACCCAGGTGTTATGGGTTAACCGACTGAGATGACTAGTAGATGCATGCATAGACAAAGATAAAGATCCCCCGTATAGCCTCAGTAGACTGTAGGGTCAAGTGCTGTTAGCGAGCATCTACAAAGGCCGGCACGGCACATGAGGAGGTGGGTGGCCAGCACCACGTCCGCAGGCTTTGTCTCCCCAGTGGCGATGTTTACACACCGCACCATGTACTAATTTTGAGGCTAAGCCGACCTACGTGAGGCCCATGCCCGGTCCAGATAATCGTCACCGGTGTTGGCCGTGAGCGGGAATCGAACCCGGGTCGCCAGGTTTGTAGCGCAACGCGCTAACCGCTGCACAACCGCTCCCCACAAGTGAACTCACACGCGCGCGCGCACACACGAATAGCCCAGACAATGTTTAGAGAACAGAATATTGAAATAGCTCCAAGACTCACGCTCTCTTGATTTTCAATATTCGTTGTTCCGCTCACATCAAATGCCGCAATGCGACTACGTTGTATCATCATCATTATTATTATAACAATACGGTCCCCCCATGGCACACATACAACACCGGCTTTAACGCCAGCCTCAGGCGACTGAACAGAGCTTTGCGGACGACATCGGCGGTCTGTGTGAAGGAAGCTGTTGGACCGACCGCCTCTGACGACCCGACGACGACTGCTGCGTCGGAACGCAGAGCCTTGCGCAAGCCGCGACAGTGTAACGGTGCGTCGAGTAATAATGTCGCGATAAATGTGCGCATCAAATCGCGGCCGCAATGTGCGGTCTCTGTGCGAACGGGGAGAGTGGTAGAGTGACGGTTATCGCGCCGTTCGAGTACCTCTCATGTCCACCAACACCAGTGACGATTGTCTGAACCGGTACTGGGTTTCTCCTAAGTCGACTCAGCCTCAAATGGGTTCCTGGTGCGATGCGTAGCAACTAGGGAGACAAAGGCAGCCGGGCGTGGTGCTGGCCACCCACTCCTTAGTATCCCGTCCCAGCCTTCACAGCTGCTCGCTAACAGAACTTTACCCAACAGTCTGCTGAGGCTATACTGGGGATCTTTGCCTTTGTGCCATCGCTGTATAATTGTTAGCAGCACACTCGAACTCGCGATCCAGAGATCGCCCGTTCGTTCTCCCGGCGCGGCAACGCGAACAATGGGCAAGTGGCCGAAATCCGCTCCCACTACCACCCCCCTTCCCCGCTTCTGTCGCACCCACAAGTATAAAGAAGCATAAATGGGTTCACCCACATATGGGTTCACCCATTTACAGGTCGCGTATGGCGGGGTAAAGTGTGGGTATCTCCAAGCGTGGAAGTCGAGGCCAAAATAACCCTCTAGGCCAGGGGTCGGCAACCAAAATAACAAGAAGAGCCATTTCTTTCCAATTCGGTACATAATTCAGTATTTCAAGAGCCGCAATGCATCTGAGTACATACTGTACATACGTACATATTGTCAAGAAGCAGCCCGTAAAGAGCCGCATGCGGCTCCGGAGCCGTAGGTTGCCGACCCCTGCTCTAGGCAGAGGCATTCTGTTCGAATTCGGTACAAAACGCGATACTGTATTTCAAGGGCCACCAACGCAATGCGAATACGCACGTGCATCACGCAACGCGTCACGGAGCAGTCCGTGAAAGAGGCTCGCGCGGCTCCGGAGCAGCAGGTTTTTGCCGAGCCTTGTTCTAGAGGAGTGGTTGAGGGGGGGGTCTCTAAGAAGTACTTTCTCAAATGGCGTGAGCAAGAGATTGCAGCGCTATGCCTTTAACTTTTTTACTAAGTTCACAAACAGTAAATGAACACGCACGTTAAGCGACGGTAATAATGAAACGCGCTTATAAAAGTTATTTTTTATAATATCACCTAATTACAACAAATGTATATCCATTATTACAGTTGTTGGATATTGTTAATACTAGAAGGGGGGGTGGGGGTTAGTGAGTGTGGGGGGGGGGGGTGTGGGGAGTTGACAAGGCGCGACTCTGGGCGATGCGGAGAGGCGACGCGCACTCCGCGTGGTCGGGAGAGGCGGTGACTCGGGCGGTCGCGGCCTGAGTCACCGCCGTTATTAATTTGAGCGCTCAACGAGGCCCGAGAGAACGGGTGGGGGCGGGGGGGTGGCTCAGCTCACATAACAATCGGCTGCGAGACCGGGGGGAAGGTCCGCGGGCAGGCGCGCGTAGCATGAGCGGTCGCGTCGCGGCGCTCACGAACTCCGGCCGGGGTAACCAGAGTTCGATTCCCAGCTCACGGCCACCGACACCAGCGATGATGAGACGAACCGGTCCTGGGCCTATCCGCTAGCTCGATCTCAGCCTCAAATGAGTACCTGGTGCGATGTGTAAAAACATCGCCACTAGGGAGACAAAGGCGGCCGGGCGTGGCGCTGGGCATCCACCCACCCCCTCGTGTGCCGTTCCGGCCTTCATAGGAGCTCGCTAACAGCACTTGCTCCAACAGTATGTTAAGGCTACACGGGGAATATTTGTATGTGTCTTGTGGGGAGCGGTGGTGTAGCGGTTAGCGCGCTGCACTTACGACCCAGGCGACCGGAGTTTGATTCCCACCCACGGCCAACTACACAAGTGAAAATTGTCCGAACCGGTCTTGGTCCTCTGAGTACCTGATGCGGTGTGAAGAAACAAAGGCGGTCGGGCGCGGTGCTGGCCTTCTTAGGTACTCGCTCTTGCCCCAAATTGTCCGCTAAGGCTATAACGGAGGGGGCCGTCTTTGCCTTTGCACGTGTGTGCGAGTGTGCACGTGTGTGTGAGTGTGCACGTGTGTGCGAGTGTGCTCATCCTTACGAAAATTAATTTCAAAACCCGCCTAGGCTGGGCTGGGGTGGGGGGGGGGCATAGGGCGCGCGTCTGTACGGAGCCCGTCACAATGCCCCCTTTGTGCGCATCTTATTGCGGACGCAACTGTACGTGCCCGTGCTGGGTGGCTGTGCCGCGTAGGGCCCCACGTGCGTGCGCTTTGGTTAGCGGTGGCGACAGCGGAGTGGGCGCGCTAGGAACCCCGGCGGAACCCCGAGTTCGATTCTCGCTTCACGGGCCAACACCGGTGACGGTTGTCTGAACATGTCCGGAGGGGGGGGGGGGGACTCCCCTAGGTCGACTTGGCCTCAAATGAGTACCTGGTGCGGTGTGTAAACGTGGCCGCTAGGGAGAGAAAGGCGGCCGGGCGTGGTGCTGGCCACCCAACTCCTTCAGTATGGCGTGCCGGCCTGTGTAGTTGCTTGCTAACAGCACTTTGCTTCACAAGTCTGCGACGGCTACCCTGGGCATCTCTGTCTTTGGCGAGCTACCAAATCGGCCACCTACCCACCCACCACACCCCACACCACTCCACTCCTTCACGAACAAGCAGTGGTGAAGTATGGTGAAACAACGCGCATGGCCGACGCGGCGTGTGGGAGGCCTTCGTCCAGCAGTGTATTTTAACAAATGGGCTGTCAATTATTCTACGATTAATTATCGTAGATGTGCGGAGTGACTATCACGTGATGCATAATGTTTACCGAGCACGTGGTCAAGGTCAATCCTCCTCTTAACCCCCAATTCTCCCCGTGACCCCTACACTCACCTCCACGCTTTTCTTCGTACCTCTGTGAGGAGTTGGGGGGGGAGGGGGTTAAGCTGCTTTGTAAAAAATAATAAACCTTTCTAAATGTCCAAATTCAACCCTCCCGGCAAAAAAAAAATATATAGCCATGGGACTTAGTGAGGCTCTCCTGGACTTGTGGATAATTAAAGGCGATTGTACACGTGCATGCACGGCCATTTTGTCAATCCACTGATGGATGAAGCTCTCCCCATGCCGTGCGGGTCGCAGGCGGGTTTTGACCATACTTCACCACACTGGTCAGGTGCGGGTTAGCGTTGGGGTGTGTGCACAATTCACTGCGAGAGCGCGCGTGCGCGCCCGTCAAAAGTACCGCGTGTAAAAAAAAACAATCAGCAATACGAGAGACAAAGGCGGCCGGGCGTGGTGCTTGCCAGACCAACCTCTCTCCACCCCGCCCCACCACCACCTTCATCACCTCGTGTGCAGCCATACCGATGCCTTCGTAGGCGCTCGCTAACGCGCACTTTGCTCCGAAAGCTTGCACGTGGTATCTTTGTCTTTGCGTGTTAAAAGAAATGAGAAGGGAAAGAGAGGGGGGGAGGAAATCATCCCGAAAGAAAAACACGTTCGCGAGAAGCCTCGTGCCGTTGGATTTCATCTCTCTTCGGATTATTAATAAAACGCACCCCTTAAACACCGCCATCACCACCGCCGCCACCACCACCACCCCCTCTCGTAGCCACGCGCGGCGCCCACAAGGAGTGCGTGGGAAGCGCTCTCGTGTAACGTGAGTCGTCTGTCCGTGGCGCTCAGCCCTAAGCCTCCACTTAAGCCCCCTGCGCTAAAGCGAAGGCGGGAAGTGGCGCTTCGCGAGCACATGTACCTAATCGCTTTAAGCTGATGACTTTGACGAAATATATTGCTCCTCCAAACCCTGCTCCCACTACTCTCTCCCTTTCTCCCCCAACCCCAGACCCGAACCCCGTTCGCGCGATGCGGCTGCTGCTGCTGCTATGCAAGGCGGAGTCCCTTTTTTCTGCCCTGAAAATTCAGGCGACCTCTGCTATTTCTTTTCATTAAGCGGTGAGACTGGAGGCGGAGGAGGAAGGGGTTTGGGTTGGATGATGATGAGGAGGAGGAGGCGGCGGCGGCTGGGGAGAGGTTGGTGGACGTTTATTTGGCGCAGGAATTTCTCCACGGCGGATGAGATAAGATTGGGATCTCGAGCTCGAGCGCATGAATCGGGCGCCCTGTTCGCGCGTGTCCGCCACATGAAAGCGCGCGCGCGCGCGCACACACACCCGCACAGATACACACACGAGGACACACACACGCGCGCGCGCACACACGCGCGCGCACACACACACCCGCGCAGATACACACACGCGCACACACACACGCGCGCGCACACATACGCGCGCACACACACACATGCGCGCACATACACACACACACGCGCGCACACACACGCGCGCACATACACACACACGCAAGCGCGCGCACATTCACACACATACACACGCGCACACACATATATATATACATACATACACACACATGCACGCGCACATATACACGCGAGCCCATACATACACACGTGCGCGCACACGCATGTACATACATCCACACATATACTCGGATATACGAAAGCACGTGCACATACACAAAGACACACGCGCTCACAACCACAGATATAAACATGCATGATACAAAGGCACTCACATATACATATCATACACATATATAGCACATGGAAACATAAACAAATTCTCCAACGCACACGTATATACAAAGTCAAAGATCCCAATATAGCCTTAACAGACTGTTGGAGCTGGGTGCTGTTAGCGAGCAGCTATGAAGGCCGGCCCGGCATACGAAGGGGTGGGTGGCCAGCACCACGCCCGACCGCCTTTGTCTCGCCAGCGGTGATGTGTAACACACCCCACCGGGAACCCATTCGAGGCTGAGTCGACATGTGTAAGTGTGTATGTCTTTGTACATACAAAGACATACACACTTACATACATGTACATACATGTAACACACGTGTACAGAGACCCCGCAGAGCCTCACCGACTGTTGGCCGGAGCCGCCCACAGCCACCTTTGTCTCTCCAGTGATAATGTTTTATTACTTGTAAGAATTATACAAACACATCTCAAATACGATCGTGATTGAGTAATGACCGATGCAAATTTTAATGATGCTATATAAAGAACTGGAAAGGAAAGAGAAAAATAAAGCCAAATAAATTTAGTGTTAAAACAATCTCAAAGCGTACATTTCAAAACTGCCCCCCCAGTAAATTGCAATGGTCACCAGAAAGTCAGAGGTGGCTTTAAGTGTCGCGATTAAACACACGTGCACGAGCTGCGTCGTCATCGTACAATGCCATTGGCGTCGGACAAACATCCCAATGCAGGACCCTCCTGATAACAAGGCTTGAGACTCAAGCCTGTGGCGTTCCTGGGCAAAAACAAGTAATTAGTCTCGATATTATTATTATGAAGATAATCACAGGGTCAACGAAATCGCCTCCCGTGGGAGTGTACCGCTGGCGGAACGAGAGAGAAGATTTTGCGTAGGAAGATCCGCTGTACCAAGTTGCAACGCGTTGAGCCGAGACGGATCGGTGTCTCCACTTAGTATCGTTTCTTTCTTTAGTTTTATATGAATATACTCGACACAACGACGCGATGCGATTGATTTGAGTTTTTTTGTAATTATGTGTCAAAAGAGGACCCAGTTGTTGCATTGAGAGATGCCCCCCTTTTTTGCCTGCAAGATCGGAAGTTCGTCAGCGTTGATCCAAGCGAGCCCGACACTGCTGATGAGACGCTACGTGTCGAAACCGATCCACCAGGGTTTTGCTTGTCTTAAAACAATGCTCCTGAAATGATGTGCTCCCAGACGGAGCGTGCGACTCATGGGTTGTGTCAATAATATATATATTTTTTTTATTGCTTAGCGTGGAGAGAAATATTGCGTGGGGGAAACCCGTGGCGTCTGCTCATCGATGCTGTTATTCTGCAAAAGCGAATCATGAATGGGTGTATTTAATTCCCTGCTCGTATAAAGGGTATCGCCCGATTAATGTGACAGTTGGCTGCAAATAAAAGATTTGAATTCAGGAAATTGCCGACAAACAACTGAGATTGCCTGCAACCGCGGGAAGTAACTTTTACAAAATATATATTCGTTTAAAGTTTCCCTTCGTTGAGAGCGACAGAATCTACTACATCAACGTAACATACGATGAGTATTCGTAATAATGAATATGACACATTTGCCTAAGGCCAAATTGATTAATCATCAAAGGTCATCCTCTAATCCATCGCTGGATGGGGTACCGACTACGCAGAATAACCACAATCATTTGTCAATCAATCCACTGCTGGATGAACACTACAATTGCCTATCGATAGCATCCGGATTAAGAAGACGCATCTTCTCTGACCCCCTCCTCCCCCACTAATTATTTAACAGAAAAAAGTTGGGGGTGCGATATCTTTATTTTACTGAGAATATTGTACGTAGATATATATACACACAGAAACAGGCAGAGAGAAGGTAAAACAAATACATGGGAGTATTGTGGAAAGCAGATTCCGTACTCGGACAAACCACCCTCCCCCCTCCCCCCATGTCCTACACATCTGTGTAATAGAAACGGCATGTTCAGAGTGTGTTGGAAACATTGCCAGTTTGATCAGTCACAGCCGATGTGCATTCACGTCAGATCTCATTTGACTCAACTGTAACACTACTAAAATTCATATCCTATTAACAAAAAGCACGTTCATACGCTTCTGTAATTTTAACATTTTACAATTTGGCTTCCGACGGATTTTATTATTGCTCGACACTGCAAACTAAACTAAATTATTTTTATTTTACCAGCTAAGGCCCACTGAGCTCGAAAGCTCCTTTTCAGAAGTGACCTGGCCACGAATGAGAGCTCAAGAAAGTGGCTTATCACGTGGACATTTATAGCAGACACATACTCTAAACGCACGTTGCTAAATATGGAGGAGAAAAAACGGAGGACCCGGAGAAAAATCCACGCGACCACGTGGAGAGAGACACGCAAACTCCAAATATACAGCAGGCGTCAGGGTCGGGATCGAATCCACAACCTCCCGTATACCAGGCGAGGTAGTTCAGTGTATAGTTCTTGATGTCACAGAGCAATTATTGCATCTTATATTATAATTGCATGCACTTTAGTAAATAACCATACAGTATTAAATACTACTTTTAATTCCACGTTTTTTTAATTCTAAAGTATATATGCAATGTATTATAGAAAAGCATAAAAATAACGCACACGTAATGAACGCCATAAATAGTATAGCCCACCGCTTAATGTGTATGCAGACATGAGTACATAGATGCGCGTGCACGCATGCACACATATATGTACAAAATACAGCCTTTGTATCTATCTGCTGATATATATCCATACTTCACCTCGTGGGTCATTGCAGATACATATACGTATATTCACACGTGAATGAATGCACCACTCGTAAGTAAGCAAGTATTATAGCATTGCCTTTTACATCCACTGTTATAAATAAATAAAAACACGCCTTTCAGAAACATTGCATTCTCCTTTAAAATATATATGGTGGGCTAACGTTTCGGGTAATGGAGCTTCTTCAGGTTCAAACGGTACATTGTTTGCGAAACGTTTACAGATTCGAAACATGTAACTCTATTCAATCCGTTTAAAGTACAGCGTGTTACGCAATTAAACAATCAATCCGAGAGCCGAAAAAAACGAATCGATCTTTCTGGTGAAAACGCCGATATGTGTAACTGTACTGGCTCAAGGAGTCGGATGTTAGACGGTGCTCATTCGAGCAGGAAATACCCTTTGGATGCATCTTTTTAAATATATGTACAAGCAAACGTAACTAACATTTCGCCCGTACACTGGGATAGCAAACCGCGGAGCACAGCTTCGCGGTCGCGAGTACAAAGTACAAAATACCGCGGGTGCCGAATCGAAAACTCCCTCGGGGCATCACTGACGCGAGCCGCCGATTTGAAAGTGTAAAAGTAGCGAGGGGAGATACAGCGCAGATGGCGCGATTGATGGGCACGTGTACAAGACGAAGATGTCACGCGTTATAGCCTGAACAGACGATCGAGGCTAGCAACCACGCCCGGCCGCCTTTGCCTCCCCAAGTGACGATGTTTATACACGGAACCAGGTACTCATTTAAGGCCGAGTGGAACTAGGGGAGGCCCAGGACCGGTTCGGATGATGGTCACTGGCGTTGGCCGTGAGCGGGATTCGAACCCGGGTCGCCGGGTTCTAACCGCTACGCCACCGCTTCCACTTGCACACACGCGCACACGCGCGCGCGTACGCCGTTGCATCCCCTGTGAGTGAGTACAGATATGTTTGTGTGTATTCTACGTGTATTTGTGAATGTGGCTATACGCGCCTGGTGCTTGCAGGCCAAACCAGCCCATCGTGGGACGTTCCGGCCTTTAAGAGATGCTCGCTGACAGCACTTGCTCCAGCAGTCCGTTAGAGGCTACAGGAGGAGCTTTGTCTTTGTATGTAAAATGATGTTTTGCTTTATCAGCAAACGTTGGGGCCGAAACATTGTAATACTGTACATCAAAAGGCTGCGAATCAAGTAATGCGCAAGCTGTGCTTACGCGTCGTTTTACAACTATATTGTCCGACGTTTCGGGCAATAACCCTTCTTTCCCAGGGTGCAGTTTTTTCAGTCACGTGCAATGAGTGTTGTTTTAAGTGTATTGAAACTTGTCGGCTCGGCAGAATGAAGGCGCGTTATTGACGAAACAAGAATTGGGTGGGTGGCGTTCATATAATTTGGCAACCGGTTACCACGCTGGAAATTCCACGTTCGCATGACACAAATATTGTTATTTTTAAACATCGTCACCATTAGCGGCGGGGAGGCGGGGGGGGAGACATCCAAATGGCATCGGCGGTTTATTTTTGCGACACTTTGCTGACGAGACAAAAAACACCACCACACCTCGACCCAAGGTCGCTTTTGTTCGATAAAAAAAAAGATGCTTCAGGGAGAAAAGGCGCGAGTTGGAGAGGGAGGAGGGCCCCAGGAGAGACTGGGTGGATTAAATGTCATTTCCTTTCAGAGATTTAAACAAATCCTCTTCACCTACACTTATTTGTTTGCATGACACCGGCACACACGTGTGACACACGCACACACACACACGTGTGACACACGCATACACACGCACATACACACACACGTGTGTGTGTTAGCGTCAGCACGCCGTGCGCAATTTGCACAAAGACAAAGGTTCTCCCCCCCCCGTATTATAGCCGAAACAAACTGTTGGGGCAAGTGCTGTTAGCGAGTAACACCTATGAAGGCCGCCACGGCACACGAGGGGGTGGGTGGCCAGCACCACGCCCGGCCGCCTTTGTCACCCCCAGTGGCGATGTTTACACACCGCACCAGCTACTCATTTGAGGCTGAGTCGACCTAGAAGAGGTCCAGGACCGGTTCAGATAATCGTCACCGGTGCTGGCAGTGAGCGGGAATCGAACTCGGGTCGCCAGGTTCGTAGCGCAGCGTAGCGCTAACCGCGACACCACCGCCTCCCCACTCGCACACACAAAGGCAAATAGACATCCACCCCCCCCTCCCCGTACAGCCTACGCAGACTGTTGGGGCAAGTGCTGCTCTGCATGTTAGCGAGCACCTATAGAGAACCACACGGGCGCATGAGGTCAGGAGATGAGGCCAGTACCACGCCCGACTGCCTGTCAACAGCAGCCGGTACTGGTGTTTACACACCGCAGCGGGTAACTCACTTGAGGCCGAGTCAACCCAAGGGGGCGGCCCAGGTTCAGATATAAAAACGCCACCGATCTTCATGGTGACCGGGAACAGAAGAACACAGCACGGCTTAGCACGGCGCCACCGCTCCCCATACTCGCGCCTCCTATTGAGTCGTCACCATGCTACTTGTGCGGAGTCGTACCCCCCCCCCAAAAAAAAGCATCGTGGTCATAATGTACTTTAATCTTTGGCGTTCGTCTTACGATGTGTATGTTGTAAGGAGGCGTCGATTCGTGGCTTCAGGTTGTTGGCGGAAGCAACGCAATCCTCCACGTGGTTTCCAGTCTCGGGCGACGGTAAACGCGTGGAATGACTGGCCGAGCGACTCGCATAGAGACTCATCGACATACGGAGATACCCCCAGAGACTCTGATAGTGACTCAAGCAGAGACCGATATTCTTCAAACGGAGACCATTGACTCGCACGGAGACACTTCAACTCGCACAGATGTATATTTGTAAATCAATGGGTCACGAGACGAACATGCAGTCGACCCACTGAGAAACTGGAATGCGCAGTCAGTGGCCCCATCGCCAGCCCCTTCTCCGGCAGACGGCCACTCGCAGCCACTCAGAAGCTCCGCTCTGGTTGAGCGCATCACCGGTGCAGCACCACCACCACCACAACCACGCGTTGCCTCCGTGATCTGATTAACCAATGAGTTCACCTTGCTAGGCGCTACTTGCACCCGAGGCTGGAAATCCCGACGGACTTATCTCAAGCGTTAAAAATATATCTAGATTGAAAACTCGTTTCTTTAGAACTGCTTTTGTTTGTTGTCCCCCCCCCCCCGCACATTCGATTCGCACGGTTGGCTACGTACGGTGCGAAAAAAGTTCAGCATACGTACATACGTAGCGAGAGTCGGGGTGTCACCACTGGTAGCCGAGGTAGACCGTTTACACATTGAGGACGACACCGGGGAATCGACGACTGTCGCGATTCATGGTCGCTGTTCGATAATCGATAATTATTTTTCGTATCGATTAACCGTCTCCTTTTGAAGGGACCTCATTATTGCAGGGTTTGTAGAACACCAGTCCTCCCGAACCGAACCACAACTACGCTACGTGTCTCCGAGTTGAACAATTTACTCCCCCCCCCCCATTCAAATTAACTCGTCCCACACTCTACGCGCCTGATGATTGTTAAACACACGTCCCACGTGACGCGCAAAGCAATCAATGCAGTCTGAATCACGTAAACAAGTATTCCACGTACACTGACATCTCAATATTGATTTGAATAGGCTCTATTTACGCAAAAAGCGTGAATTGCTTAGCGCGTCACGTGGGACGTGTTTAACAATAATCGGGCGCGTGCAGCGTGGGACGAGTTAATTTGCATTTGAATGGGGAGTGAATTGGTACACGCGGAAGGGCGTAGTGTGTGGTGGTGGTGGGACCGCGAGGACTGGAGTTTGGGATAGTCATTAGCATCGCTTTGGAGAACACAAGTAACGCAATATATATAACAAACACGATACGAATGGCGATATAATCGAGATATAATCGATGCTTCCACAAGCGATTTACAAAGCACGGACCGTGAGGGCAGACGTCATTTGCAAGCGGTTGTGCAGAATCGCTCGCCCGCAAGTACGTACAACACGTATCATTTAGGCAGAGAGCGCGTGTGAAACTTGAAACATTGATTCCTACACACGCGATGCGATGCATAGGCGCATTGAGAAAAGTGTGCGACTCAATTTGGTGTGCGCACATTTTCTCTCTACGTAAAACAAATAGCAATTACTCTTTGTTTTTTTCGGTAAAGTCACGTAGGTCAAAAGTAAATAAATGAAAAACAACTAAATTCAATCACGACGTTTCGGAGGCAACACAAGCTTCCGTCTTCAGGTGGAACCGTTACAGACAAATTCACTGCGTCGTGATTTAATTTAGTTGTTTTTCATTTATTTATTTTTTACCTACGTGGCTTTACCGAAAAAATAAAAGAGTATGAATCCTTGCAGTCACGAAAACTTCAAATCTAGAACAAATGGCAATTGTCAGCCCTTTGTAAATCCACTGGTGTGGGTCGTGGGGGTTGTTTGACCATACTTCACCACGCTGATCACGGCAGGTACCCGACACGTCGTCGATTATGTTTAGATATATGCTTTTCCTTTCTAAGGCTGTGTTATTGACGACTGTGTCCAATTGAGTTTTGTTGTTGTTGTTGTGCGTACTTTCGGGCGAGTGATTTTGTACAGTCGCTTGCAACTGACGTCTGCTGTGGTAATCGCTTGTGGAAGAATCGATCATATCTCGATTATATCTCCATTCGTATATTGTTTGTTTTTGTAACGGGTTCACATGATCCCCTGGAGGCCGCTGCAGCTACAGTAATCACATTGCAAACATAATGATCATCGATTTTAATCGAATCGTGGCTCTTCGAATTAGAGAACTCTTCCGGACTGAAATCCCATTATCCCAGTCGACATTAAAAGATTCTGTAGGACCAATGTGAACATACATACAAAGCTATAGAAGCCATATATTCAATTAGATTCTAGATTTGAAGCTTTCGTGATTGCAAGCATTCATACTCTTAGGTTTTTTCGGTAAAGTCACGTAGGTAAAAGAGAAAATTAAAATTAATAAAAGTAATAATAGAAATAAAATACAGTAAATCTAGCTGTGACGGTCCCACCTGATGACGGAGACTTGTGTTGCCTCCGAAACGTCGTGATTTATTATTTTATTTTATTTATATTATTACTTTTATTAATTTTAAAACAAACATTTTACCTACGTGACTTTACCGAAAACACCTAAGAGTATTCAATTAGATATTTATGCATACTTCAATGACAATGGACCCCTCCTCTGAAAAGGTCCAGTGCTCGAATCGTTCACTTTGTCCATATTGTAAATAAGAAAGGTGCAATGGATTTTGGCCAGGGGATCTCGCATCTGGAATGAACGACGGCTGATGGACGAGACTGGTGACGGAACAGCGGTCGAAGGGGCCGAACGGACGACCCCCGCAGAGCCGCGGCGATGAGTTCACTTCACGTGGACGTGAGCGAGATGGACAGTGGAATCGCATGACGGTTCGAGGCACCCTTCATCCAGCAGTGGAGAGACCACGGCTCATTGTGTAGGCGTTGCGGTGTTGCTCACAAGCATCGTCGCCACTGCCCGGACGCGGTCCCAGAGGTTTCCCATCGCCTCCGACGCCCCCCACCCCCCCCGACCGCCTCCTGTGAATTTGAACCCCTGCAGGGGATCTCCTGACCCCCTGCAACTTACGAATTTGACACGAGGCGACCGGGCTCGGAGTCGTTGCCGCGTCTCGCGGGGTCGCGACGACCCCTCCCCGTCTCTCACCCCGAGACACAACGCGAACCCATCCTTGTACAGATGCAAAGCGCCTCCCCCCCCCACATCGTCGCGCGTGCATCGCACGCTCTGCTCGCACGCCCGTGTGCATACGTGCATGTGTACTCTGGGCGGTTCCCTGCGGCTATGCCCGCTTGTCGTATTAACCGCATGAACACGAACCCTAGTTATTTCTAAAAGTGCCTTAGTCTGGCCATATGAACCTCGGGCAAAATGAGCGAACAATGCGATTCCTACGAGAAACCTTAGTCTAGCTCTCGTAGCCCCGGGCATTAACGCTGAACTCCCTTGGTCTGACTCTGTGATCCCGGGTCTTTATTAATATTGAACCGTAATAATCCTACTGAAGCCTTAGTCTGGCTCAATGATCCTCGGGCTTTGTGCATGCTGAACCAGAAGCATCCTCCAGAAGAAGCCTTGGTCTGCTTCCACGAGCCCACGGACATTCACAATGAACCGCCAAGCATGCTTGAATTAGCCTGAGTCTAACGTTGTCAGAAAGTTTACCGAGATCCAAAGAAAACGGCCAAATAACTCAATTGTCAGGGCCCTTGTTGAAAATAGTTTCGAGGCCCCGTTCTGCATTCCTTGATAAATAAATTACACCATTATTATAATTTAGTCTGCCTCTTTGCGCTCCATAGTTGCACTTAGTACACGTATTTATAAACAAGTGCCATGTTTGGCACTTGTGTTTAAATATGGACTATAGTCATGAACAGAAAATAATTATAATTTAACGGTAAATAGTAAGAGTCATCTGTGCATTGTGACGACATAACGCACCGCGTGCCAACTGTTTCACGATGACGGACACGCACTCAACGCGTGCGTGTACCATTGTGGCGCTTGCGGGATGTCCAACAAAGGACAATGTAGAAAAACAAATCCACGGGTTATACTCTACTTATATGTTCCCACGTCGATGCTCGCCTATGATGCGGAATTACACGACGGATGGTCCTTCAATCTAGCGGTGGATTGACAAAAAAGACTGCATGCAGGTACGTGTTTGTACGCGTGTGAACATCGTCACGAGGGATACAAAGGCGGCCGGGCGTGGTGCTTCGTGTGCCGTTCCAGCCTTAATAGGTGTTCGCGAACACCACTTTCCCCTGCACTTTGTGTGGCCTTCAGCGGGGGGGGGGACCTTTGTCTTTGTGCGTGTGTGCCCGTGAGAAGGGTTGCCGACGAGTAAACATCTCACGCCCACCTGTCCTCCACGAGTGACACCGCGCATGCACGTGTTGTCAAAAAATACACTGTGTGCACATCGAACGCGCCTTTTAAAGTTATACAATGCACAAGCGAAACAGACGCACGCATAGACGCGCAACACACACACGCACGCACATACAAAAAACAAAGATCCCCCGTATAGCCTTTAACGGACGGTTCGGGCAAGTGCTGTTCGCGAGCACCTATGAAGGTCGGAACGGCGCACAAGGGGGTGGGTGGCCAACACCACGCCCGACCGCCTTTGTCTCCCGAGTGGAAATGTTTACACATCGCACCAGGTACTCATTTTAGGCTGAGTCGACCTAGGGGAAGGCCTAGGACCGGTTCAGATAATCGTCACCGGTGTTGGTGGCCGTGAGCGGGGATCGAACTCGGGTCACCGGGTTTGTAGCTCAGCGCGCCAACCGCAACACGACCCCTACGCACGCACATTACACACACACATATACACACTCACGCAACCACTCATAGACAAAGTTACACATACATGCATACAGACATGCACGCACACATACAGGCACGGATATAGTCGCGCACACACGCACTCACATAGTCACAAAGATCCCCCGTATAGCCTGAACAGATCTTTGGGGCAAGTGCTCGCGGAGTCGCGCACGCGTGTAACGGAATGTGCCGTTGACACGAGGCAGAATATCCTCGGCGACTTCCTACGGAATAATTTTTGACAACGAGAACAGGACAGAAGAGGTGCGCCAAGGCACCACAAAGACAAAGATCCCCGGTATAGCCTGGACAGACTGTAGGGGCAAGTGCTGTTTGCGAGCACCTATAAACGGCCGGCACGGCATACGAGGGGGTGGGTAACCAGCACCACGCCCAACGCACACACACGCTGAGTTTCTTTTCGAGTATTCAAGCAAAATAACATTCGGAACATCGATAAAAAAAATAGATATATTTGCGTACAATAATTTGACGTGTGCAAGTGCAGTAATTATTTCCTAGCTTGTCATTGCAAATCTAATGATGGGCATGTCCGTTAGACCGATTCATTGTCAACAGCAATGGCCCATCCACCGCCGGATTAGAGCCTCTCCCGCACACGTCGTGTTGGTCACCACGTGGGGAAGGGGGGAGGAGGGGCGGGCGGTTTACCATACTTCACCACGCTGGTCATTGTGTGTGTTCAGTTTGTTGTCCAGCCCCTGTGTGTGCGTGTGTTCAGTTTGTTGTCCAGCCCCTCGCACCTCCGATTAGCGCGGTGTCCTACGTAGGGTGCGAAAGAAGTTCAACACACGTGCAAATAAACATTTCCCTGCGTAACGTAATGTTGTTCTTCTTTGTAATTGTGGCTGCCGCCAGAGTGCGCGTGTTAATTGCGAGCAGATTGCATGCGAGGTGGGACCAATGCTCTCGGAGCAACACAGTTTTGTTGTTGTTGTTCAGTTGTGTGTTTAAGGCTGAGCCGACCTAAAGGAAACCCACGCCATGTTCACGCACGAATTGATGCTGATGCTATTCGTATCCTGACCGGGGGAAAGTCTTTACATAAAAAACGCGAATTAGGTGACGCTCACCATTGAATTAAACTATCAATTGCTCTAGCCTAGCCACATGGTATTCTCGAATATCGGGGAATAGATATTTATCTTGTTAGCGAGCACCTATTAAGGTTCACTCGCTTATATATTCACGCTTGTATATTCACAAATTGGGGTGTGTATTAATTTAACATATATACACAGACACATACGTGAACTCAAATGCAAATATCCCCCCGTATAGCCTTATAACAGATTTTTGGGGCACGTGCTATTAGCGAGCACCTATGAAGGCCGGCACGCCACACGAGGGGATGGGTGGCCAGCACCATGCCCGGCCGCCTTTGTCTCCCCAGTTGCAATGTTTACTACACACCGCACTAGGTACTCATTTGAGGCTGAGTCGACCTAGGGGGAGGCCCGGGACTGGTTCAGATAATCGTCACTGGTGTCGGCCGTGAGCGGGAATCGAACTCGGACCGTCGGGTTCGCAAAGCAGCGTAGCGCTGACCGCTGTACCACCGCTCCCCACGAGTGAACTCGTACATACACACGCACTGTGAACTCACAGGCAGTTAACTCTCTCACACACACACATAATTCCCACTCGAGGCCCTACCAAACGGCTGGGTAATTGTATGTATGTTGGACTTTTTTCGCACCGTACGTAGCCAGCCGTGCTAATCGGAGGTGTGGGGGGGGGGAAGGACAATTAGGCTAAATCCAGTGCGCGTGTGGTCAACGCGAACACATCCACTCATTTCCATTAAAAGACAACAACGTTGACACGTCGACATTCACGCACGAACACCACAACACATTATCGTCTAATCATCGCGTGCGTTCAGGAGCGAAGTGCCAACGTCGAGGTCTGCTCGCCAGGGGCTTCGCGTGACGGCTTGCGTCGTTTCGCGACTCCTCCAGTGCGGAGAGCGAAGACCGCATGTCGTTCGCTTTGCGGTCCACGGTGTGTGGGTTTGCGTGGTCACAGTCGCGCTGCTGTGGCCGGTGTCTGTAACGTTTCGTTCACCACGAGAGTCCGTCACCCCTGATACGGGTGGTTCTTCACCTGGAGGTTGCACGTTCGCACTCCATGCGTGTGCGGGACGTGGCCAGATTTTTTTTTATATTTTAAAGGAAGGTAAATTCTCGAAAAGACTAATTTGGCACGGCAACGTCGGTACAACTTCCACTTTGTTTCGTGGAACCCTCCGCATTTATTAAGATACTACTTCGTTTTAAGCGATTGTGAATCAAAGGGGTGCAAGGTTGCGGTAAAGATTAAGAACCCACACTGCCTCATGCCCTCGAGGCCGCTACGATGGAAGCAGTGCCGGATGAAGCTAGTGCGGGGCCTGTAGAACATGCTATAAAGGGGCCCTGAATAAATAAATAAACGTAAATATTAAAACACCAATGTTTTTCTTGCATAGTAAAGTAATTGTATTTTTTAATTTGCTATACAGCCAGATAATACGACAAATCGCTAACCTTAAACACCCAATCGTTCTTAAAAGTTGAAGGGCGGTATCGTACTATAGTAATAGAGCAAGTGCAGAATCACTGAACCGGAATTGATAGCTTGAAAGCGTTTAGCGCGGGTCCCTTGAAAGTGCAGGGCCCGTAGCTACTACATTTGTAGCATTAGTTACTACACATGGAGCTACTTGTGCTACCAGGATCATCCGGAACTGGATGGAAGCGTGATCATCACGCGGGACGCTCACGCACGCCACGCGCTCCGAGCCGGAGAGAGACCCACGCAATGCGGAGAGACCCACGCACTCCCCTCCTCCCCCCGGTGGATCACGATCCACCACCCGCTTGGCCTTAAGAAGATCTCTCACGCACCTGTGAAGAAGGGGCCATTGCCCGAAACGTCGCCTATGATTCTGATTTTTTTTTAATGCCGCACGCGGTGCTATTGGCGAATGCGTCGCGTTGTTTTTGTTTCTTTCGCTAATTGTGTGTTGCGCACCGCAGCAAAAGCAACAGCAGCATCACCACCAACGTAATTTGTTTGGCTTGGTGTAAGTGGTGTAAGTGCAGTAGAGATCACGCACTCACCTACCTCGGTCCCTCGACTCTCTATCTCTCACGCCTTCTCACGCACGCGCCTTTGGGGTGTGTGTGCATCGACCAATTGGCTATGCATTGCGGTATCGCTCACACACTTACACACACCCACACTCACACACACTCACTCACACACCCACACTCACACACACTCCCACACTCACAAACACTCACATAAACACACCCACACACACTCACACAAACACACCCACACTCACACACACTCACACAAACACACACACCCCCACACTCACACACACCCACACTCACACACACACACCCACACACACACACTGACTCACGCGCTCACGACAGTATGTTAACCCACTCGCGCGCACATTCAGTGGCGTAACGTGATCGGCATGGGCCCTGCTTCCAGGA
The DNA here is from genome assembly GCF_965212315.1 of Lampetra planeri. Classification (NCBI taxonomy): domain Eukaryota; kingdom Metazoa; phylum Chordata; class Hyperoartia; order Petromyzontiformes; family Petromyzontidae; genus Lampetra; species Lampetra planeri. The sequence continues at coordinate 26,629,781 of NC_136109.1, read as the reverse complement.
ATTAAATGTCCCCTCCCCGTTCATCCAATGATCTCCCCCTTCATCTTCGTAGCTCCCCGCGCCTAGGCCCCTCTGGCCCATGCAACCCCTGTGCAGTTGCACCGCCTGCGCACTCGATAGCTACGCCACTGCGCGCACTGTCACTCGCGCGCGTCGCTGCATCACTCACGCGCCGTGCTGTATGGCTCACTCACTCACTTGCTCACTCACTCATTCACTCGCTCACTCACTCATTCACTCATTCACTCGCTCACTCATTCACTCACTCACTCGCTCGCTCACTCACTCATTCACTCGCTCACGCACCGTGATGTATGCCTCACTCACTCGCTCGCTCACTCCCTCGCTCGCTCATTCACTTGCTCACTCGCTCGCTCACTCGCTCGCTCGCTCACTCACTCACGCACCCTGCTCTATGGCTCGCTCGCTCACTCACTCATTCACTCACTCACTCGCTCACTCACTCATTCACTCGCTCACTCGCTCACGCACCTTGGTGTACCGCGCGCGCAGGTCCCGCACGGGACTCGGTGGGACCCCGGGAAGCGAGGCGAGGAGTCCCGCCAGCCCCGCCTGCGCCGCGTCCCCGCCCGGCACCTCCGCGCCTCCAGACATCTCCTCCTCCTTCTCCTCCTTCTCCTGCCGCTGCTGCTGCTGCCGCTGCTGTTCGCCCCTCTCTGACGCCGAGTTCGCCTCCTCACCCTGGCTACAGCCTGCGCCTGCTTTTGCTGCTGATGCTGAGAGTGCTGCTGATGCTGTCAATGTTGGTGATGGTGCTCCTGCTGCTGGTGGTGGTGGTGGTGGGTAGTCTTGCTGTTGTTGATTGGCTGAATGTATAATACTTGTCTATACGTTCACACACTCACCACAGCGGTACAATGCACCGTGAAATGAATGCAATGGACGTGTATACGCGATTATTTTCCCCGTGTGGTTATGCAACGACGGAGACTTTGATTCTGCGTAGATTTGTGTACGTGTGTGTGGAGGGGTCGTGTCTCTCTGCCCGTCGTCTCTGTCCCTCTGCGTTGTCTCTCGAGAAGGATGTCTCACTCGGTCGGTGCCTCGTGTCGTAGCGAGAGAGCGCGCGCGCGCGATCTCTTATAGAGCGCGCAGTGGCGAACACGCGTCCTCGCCAGAGCGCGTGATTGGGCGGGCGCTTCCGTTTGTATCTTCTACCCCCACCCCACCATCTACCCACCCACCCTCTACCCCCCCCACCCTCTACCCCCCCACCATCTACCCCCCACCCTCTACCCCCCACTCTCTACCCCCCCACCCTCTACCCCCCACCATCTACCCCCCAACTGCTACGGTCTCCCCACCCTCTACCCCCCCCACCCTCTACCCCCACCCTCTACCCCCCACCCTCTACCCCCCACCCTCTACCCCCCACTCTCTACCCCCCACCTTCTACCCCCCACCCTCTACCCCCCACCCTCTACCCCCCCCCCCACCATCTACCCCCTACCCTCTACCCCCCTCACCCTTTACCCCCCACCCTTTGCACCCCCACCCTCTACCCCCCAACTGCTACGGCCCCCCACCCTCTACCCCCACCCTCTACCCCCCCCTACCCTCTACCCCCCCCCCCCACACTCTACCCCCCACTCTCTACCCCCCACCTACTACCCTCCACCCTCTACCCCCCATTCTCTACCCCCCTACACTCTACCCCCCCCCACCCTCTACCCTCCACTCTCTACCCCCCACCTTCTACCCCCCACCCTCTACCCTCCACTCTCTACCCCCCACCTTCTACCCCCCACCCTCTACCCCCCACCTTCTACCCCCACCTATTACCCCCTCCCACCCTCTACCCCCCCACCTTCTACCCCCCACCTACTACCCCCCACCCTCTACCCCCCACTCTCTACCCCCCCTACCCCCCCCCACTCTCTACCCCCCACCTTCTACCCCCCACCCTCTACCCCCCACCTTCTACCCCCCCCCACTCTCTACCCCCCACCTTCTACCCCCCACCCTCTACCCGCCCACCCTCTACCCCCCCACCTTCTACCCCCCACCTACTACCCCCCCCCACCCTCTACCCCCCCCACTCTCTACCCCCCCCCCCCCCACCCTCTACCCTCCACTCTCTACCCCCCACCTTCTACCCCCCACCCTCTACCCCCCACCTTCTACCCCCACCCTTTACCCCCCCCACCCTCTATCCCCCCACCCTCTACCCCCCCCCACCCTCTACCCCCCCCACCTTCTACCCCCCAACTGTTACGGCCCCCACCACCACCACCCAACGATTCTTGCCACGAGCCCCCCGTTGTCACCCACCCACCCACACGCACACCCACCCACCCACCCACACGCACATCCACCCACACGCACACGCACACCCACCTACACGCACACACGCACACCCACCCACACGCACACCCACCCACACGCACACACACACACCCACGCACACCCACCCACACGCACACACACCCACACCTACACGCACACACGCACACCCACCCACCCACACGCACACCCACACGTACACACGCACACCCACCCACACGCACACCCACCCACACGCACACCCACCCACACACACGCACACCCACACGCACACCCACCCACACGCACACCCACACGCACACCCACCCATCCACACGCACATCCACCCACACGCACACCCACCCACTCGCACGCACACCCACCCACACGCACACACGCACACCCACACGCACACCCACCCATCCACACGCACATCCACCCACACGCACACCCTTCCCACTCGCACGCACACCCACCCACCCACACGCACACCCACCCACCCACACGCACACCCACCCACACGCACACACGCACACCCACCCACACGCACACCCACCTACACGCACACACGCATACCCACCCACACGCCCACACGCACACCCACCCACACACACCCACACACACCCACACACACCCACACACACGCACACCCACCCACACCCACCCACACACACGCCCACACACACCCACACACACCCACCCCCGTTCCATCTTCGCCATAGCCAACCGCGACGACGACTGTCGCCACTGCCGGCTCGCAACTCATACCGAGCGAGCGTCGTCATCGACAACAACCGCCACCACGACGCTCACCACCACCACCAAACACATCGCTATCGTCAGCAGCACCACCAACCCTACCACAACACTCACTACCACCACCGCCAGTCGACCACCTAACACGATTCCAACCACTATCAGCTAACTCACACCCACCATCAACACAATCACCTACTACGACACCAACCCTCAGCACACCACGTATTACAACAGCAACCATTACCGCGATAACGACCATCACCACCACCACCAAACTCACCGCCTACCACCAATACGAATACCTACAACCACGACTACCATCACAATCACCACCAATAACCAATAAACTGACTCTCAACATCACCAACGCCCTACACCCTGAGCAAGCTGCAACAGGCGAGCGTCTGCCTGAAAATGCATCTGTAAAGCCACACAATTAATCTGTATGGTCGCACAATTAATCTGTAAGGCTACACAATTCATCTGTAAGGCCTCACAATTCATCTGTAAGGCCACAATTCATCTGTAAGGCCACACAATTCATCTGTAAGGCCAAAATTCATCTGTAAGGCCACACAATTCATCTGTAAGGCCACACAATTCATCTGTAAGACCACACAGTTCATCTGTAAGGCCACACAATTCATCTGTAAGGCCACACAATTCATCTGTAAGACCATACAGTTCTTCTGTAAGGCCACACAATTCATCTGTAAGACCACATAATTCATCTGTAAGGCCACAATTCATCTGTAAGACCACACAGTTCATCTGTAAGGCCACAGAATAAATCTGTAAGGCCACAAGATTCATCCGTAAGACCACACAGTTCATCTGTAAGGCCGCAAAGTTCATCTGTAAGGCCACATAGTTCATCTGTAAGGCCACAATTCATCTGTAAGGCCACAATTCATCTGTAAGGCCACACGATTCATCTGTAAGACCACACAGTTCATCTGTAAGGCCACACAATTCATCTGTAAGACCACAAAGTTCATCTGTAAGGCCACACAATTTATCTGTAAGACCACAATTCATCTGTAAGGCCACAATTCATCTGTAAGGCCACACAGTTCATCTGTAAGGCCACATAATTAATCTGTAAGGCCACACAGTTCATCTGTAAGGCCTCACAATTCATCTGTAAGGCCACACAATTCATCTGTAAGGCCACAATTCATATGTAAGGCCACAATTCATCTGTAAGGCCACACAATTCATCTGTAAGGCCACAATTCATCTGTAAGACCACACAATTCACTGGGAATCTTGAAAAGCCTCGAGTGAGCTTCGCTGAGACAGTCGCTCTGTTACCTACTTGTATACAGTACCCAGGGTTTCATCATCATCACCAGCCATGATCAATCCACTGCTGGATGAAGTCCTTCCCAAGCCGTCACGATCGAACAATCCCGTTGTCACCTCCTACACATGCGCCGATTCCGTCGCTCCATCACGTCGGGCGAGCTTCAGGGCGCGTTACGTCTCATGTGGCTGCTGTCACTCCGCCACGAACGAATCTTGAGACTGGGTGAGACGTTCCTAGGTGAATCAACGGTTCGCGCATTGACCTAGGGCAGGCGATCGGCAACCAAATTAAAAAGAAGAGCTATTTTTTCTAGATTTGAAGTTGTCGTGACTGCAAGGATCCATACTCTTTGGTACTTTCGGTAAAGTCACGTAGGTCAAAAAAAAATAAAAGAACATTTTTATTATTTTTTTTGCTATTTGACTTTACCGAAAGAACCAAAGAGTAAAGAGCTATTTTCTTCTTTCAATTCGGTGGTAACAAAAAACATAAATAAACCCTCGATATTTCAAGAGCCACAATGCGATGTGAATACGAGACGGTGGGTCCTTAATGCAATTATGTCACGAAGCGGTCGTTAAAGAGCCGCACACGACTAGGGAGACGAAGGTTGCCAACCCCCTGAACGAGGGAGATCCGGCGACCATGGCCAACATCAGGAATGAGTTGATAACCGACGCGGTGCCGAGCACTTGAACTAGACCAAGCAGCCCGCATAGACCCGCGTGGTGAAGTATAGTAACACAGCGCCATCCGCCAAATACACCATGTCCGTGGCGGGTTGCTTTCATCCAGCGGTGGATCGATTGAAAGGGCAGTAAATGAGCAACATTGCGTTATTTGTTCGAGACACCGAGGCAGCTGATAGCGGGGCGCATGGATGTTGCGCGAATATTGCGACTCAACAAACACCCAAACCATGCATGGCACGGTTTGGGTGCCCTCCTCTCCTCCTGTACCGCCCCCCCCCTTGCCGCCGCCACCCCCAGCTCACATTTTCTGGGGGAAAAACATTCCCCGTCTCGCCCGCTCCTTTCCCGCTTCACCCCCCCCCTCCTCTCCCCCCCACGTGTCCCACTCCGAGGCTCCTGGCTCGACGCAGGAGGTCGCTTAAATTTCGACTCATTAGGGTCGTGGCGCTTAAATTTCGACTCATTAGGGTCGTGGCGCGCGTCCCGGATAATCCAATAAAGTAAATCCGCCTCTGTAGTCGGGGGCTATTGCAACCGCCGCTGGCTCCGCTTTTGCCTTCCCCCCGCCGCCTCGTCTCCTCGCCTCTGTGCTCGTGAAGATACAGCAGCAATGAGCCTGATGTACTGTCGCCCGTATTCTTGTTTGCGTGCGATTACGCCGAGGAACACGAGAAAGGGGTGCCACAGAGGTCGCAAACGGGTTTTGATTCCTTACCCGTACCCGGCCGCACCAGGGTTGCAAACGGTTACCCGTACCCGTACCCGGCTGGGTACGGGTACCCGTACGCTACCCGTACCCGTACCCTACCCGAAATGAGTGACAAACGGTTACTCACCGGTGACTCACGGTCTACCCGTACCCGTACCCGGCCGCACCAGGGTCTCAAACGGGTAGCCGGGTATCGGGTAGGGTACGGGTATCGGGTACCCGGTTGCGACCTCTGGGGTGCCAGTAGCAAGGGGTTGGAGTGGGAGGCGTAGCGGGGAGGGGGGTGGGGGTTAGGGGTTGTGGGGGGGTGGGCTGCTCGAATGGGTCGCCGGCCCGAATTGTTGGAAGCGAATAAAGTCGTGGAAGTGGTGGGGCGGTGCCGACGCCGCAGAATCTGGGAGGAGTGGAGTGGGTGGCGGGGGGGGGGCACTTTGCCCCGGGCGACTCAATGTCTACGTCTCTACTCCTGATTGTCTTACCCCCCCCCGCTCGCCAGCCCGCACCGCACTTAATTTCTGTTGGTAACTCTCGCAGAAAGCATTGCACCACCTTGTGTCCGTGTCGGAGGACGCTCTCTGGAAGGTGCCCACGTCACGGAACGACTTCTTAGATACTCTTTGGTTCTTTCGGTAAAGTCACGTCGGTATAAAATACAATAAATCACGACGTTTCGGGTGCAACACAAGCGTCTTAGATCCCCTTCACGCAAACTCTGGAAGCGGGTTTGTCCCCCACGGGTTCATCAGTTGCACGCTTAAATAAATAAATTAGCATTAATTAAAATCAAACCGATAGGCCAATGGGTCGTTTAGTCTTGACGATATTCCATATACGGTATACGTGTGAACATACGGACCTGATGTCGAATTTGATACAATTATTATTTAACTACCCAAAATGCCCCTCCACTTCAGTGCCCAGCGCGTGTTTTTTTTTCGTGCCTTCTTTAATCAGCCCGTGTCCCTACGTGGGCTCCACATTCCCAGACCTCCCTTGCAAATTAAAGACCTTGAATTTCAATGGGCTTCTTCTACTCGCGCCGCCTCGTGAACAAGGGAAATCAGTCAAAGTGTTGTCGGGAGGGCGTGAAGGGGAACCTCACTCTGACAACGTGGCCTCGTCACCTGTAGCTGTGCCACAGCACCCCCCCCCCCAGCAGTGCAGGGGGTCTGGGGGGCGAGGGAGGTGGTGGGGGGGGGGGAAGTGGGGGCGGTCGATCGTTGGTGGCAGGGGTTGAGGTGCTAAACGTGTGTTGACCACGTTTATTGAAATCGACTTGTGTGCTCATTTGCAGCAGCAGCAGCATCTTGATCAGGGACAGCAGCAGCCATGATCTATCCACTGATGGATGAATTGAGTTTCGTAATATACAGCGTTTTGTATATTACGGCGATCATCTAGCGCCTGCACAAGAACTCACTCTCCTCGCTCCATCTCCCCGGTCGACGTCCTCTCTCTCTCTCTCGTGCACATTCTCGTCCCCTCTTAGCAAGGCGGCCTGTCCAATCCCGCTTAATTCTAGATTTGAAGCTTTCGTGACTGCAAGGATTGAAGTTCGAGACATCGTGTTAATGGCTAACATAACTTAGCGGGATTGATACTCTTATGTTTTTTTGGTAAAGTCACGTAGGTAAAAAAATAAAATTAAAATTAATAAAAGTAATAATAGAGATAAAATAAAATAATAAATCATATTTTTTACCTACGTGACTTTACCGAAAAAACATAAGAGTATCAATCCCGCTTAGTTTTGTTAGCCATTAACATGATGTCTCGAACTTGAGTTTTGTTTCTCTCTCTCCCGTTAATCCACGTGCTCCGCTTCTGTTGGCCCTAGTTGTTAACTGCACGCACGGAACATCTGCCCGCTTAAATTCTTGGCGCAATTTTGTTTTAGCTTTTGTTCCGGTTTCTTCGTGCTGTCATCAGAGTCACCCTCCGAACATATCTCGCGTTCCTTGTCGCGGGCAACGGCCCCGCCAAACATGCGGAGTCAATAACTCGCCCGGACGGAGAGCGGCCGCTCGCGTTCGACCTCGTAAGCTCAGCTGGTCAGGTTCGAACCATGGTCAGTATTTTTACGAAAGACTCCCTGGCAAAGACCACGTGTGTGTACGTGGGCTTGGTGCTGCAGTGTGGCCGGGAGATGGCGGCACAGCAATGGATTCGTGAGACCCATCGGTTTTTCTCCGCCCCACGCGGAGCCAAGCCTCTCATGAATGGAGTTGGCCACATCACCAATGTGGCAGCTTCGATTAGCCCGGTTGGCATACGTACGGGTGCGTAAGAAGTTCAGCATATATGTACAGGACCCTCCTGAAAAAAACGTGTCTTCCGACCCAGTGTGACTTTCCAGGCTACGTAACTTCGCGCAAAAAGAGCGAAACAGGAAAACATCTCCACATATCTGGTTGTCGCCTGATGAAGCTAATTGTAATTACTGGCGAAACGTCGTACTCAGATTGTAAATGTTGTGGATTGGCTCCAGGCTCTCCAGACACACCGGTTAGTGCTGTACTAGTAAGGAATTGGCATGTTCTGTTTACGTGACAAACCTTACTAGTTGGCTGTCGGGTGGTGGCAGGTTTTAAGACACATTTAAAAAGTTCACGCGATCTAACCGAAAAAAAATCTGTGGTATGGATGATATTGGTCGCGAAAGCCTACTACATGTTAAACTAATAAGGCAGTACATTTTCTTGCTGTGCTTTTCACACCTGACGATCATCGCTTGTGTTGCAATCGAAACGTCGTGATAATTTTTGTTGTTTTATTTATATTATTTTATTATTTCTCTTCTACGTGACTTTACCAAAAGAACCAAGAATATGAATCCCTGCAGTCACGAAAGCTTTAAATCGTAATAAGGCAGTGTTTGTCATTATTAACAGAGCCGTAGAGTCCACCAAATCAACACGGAATGAGCGCGATCTCGTCCAATCTCGGAAGCTAAGCAGGTCATCAGCCTGCGTAGAGCTCGAATTGTGGTGACCACCGCAGCTTGTTGGAGGTGGCTTACGGTTCCGTCCAAGCAGATCCCCATGCGAAGCGAATGCCAAGCCGGTCGGTGCGTACGTCACTGTGTGTGTGTGTGCGCGAGCACGCCGCCAGAGTGTAAGCGGTGAGCGCTACGATGCACTACGAACCTGGCACAACCCGAGCACCGATTCCCGCTCACGGCCAACATCAGTGACGGTTGTCTGAACCGGTCCTGGGCCTCCCCTAGGTCGACTCAGCCTCAAATTAGTACCTGGTACAATGCGTCAACATTGCCACTTGAGAGAGATAAAGGCGGCCGGACGTGATAATGGCCACCACCCCCCCCCCCCCCCTGTTCGGTCTTCCCAGGTGCTGCTCGCTAACAGCACTTGCCCCAAAAGTCTGTTGAAGGCTATACGGGGAGGCGGGTGGTGGGAATCTTTGGCTGTGTCTTTGTGCGCGCGACTAGCTTCATTGAAACTTTCTCAACACCGTGCACGCGCGTGATGATGATGTAGGGTGAGTGGTGGGTGGTGGTCTTGACGTTTTCGGCGCGTCTTTATAGTTCAGAGAATACGTTTAAACAGAAGCGGAGAAGAGATCTCGGTTAATATTATTATGACAGGGAGCGGGAGGAACTCGCTCAAGCGAAGCCAATGAAGGCGCTGGTGCTTAGAGACCCCCGTCTCATCGAGCCCCCCCCCCCACGCCCCCGCTCCCCCAGGTGGCGGTGACGCTGATGAATCGACAACAACCGGAGAGAGATGTTTGTTTTCCTTCTCGTGATTTGTGTCGAGTACCGAGGACGGTGTTTGTTTGGGATCATTTTAAAAGGCGTCCCCGACAAATAGGAAAAGGTGGTGGAGAAGAAGGGGGGGGGGGGGTTGGGAGCGAGGGATGCGAAGGGTGCATGGTGGTGGAAGTCGGTTCGAGGGGGTGCGGGAAGAGATAATAATCTCCATCGCCTGGTAGGCAGGAGGTCGTCGGCTTCATCACAACCCTGACGCCTGCTGTATATTTGGAGTTTGCACGGTCTCTCTCCCTGTGGTCGCGTGGACTTTTCTCCGGATCCACCGGGTTTTTCCCTCCACATCGAGAAACGTGCGTTTCGAGTATTTTTCCTGCTATTCATTTCCACGTGATAAGCCACTTCGTTCAGCTATATTTCTCGGTGGGCCTTATCTTGTGAAATAAAAAGTTTAGTTTCATATCTAGTTGTTTTGATTTATTTTACATCATGGGACCTCCTTTGCGAGTACCAAAATATGAGAATAAGTTTTTCCCCTTTTTTCTGGCTACAAAACAGGTGTTGAGTTGTTAAAACACGAAAATTAAACCTTTTTACAATGAATCATGTCTTGCTTTATTTTATTCACCAAGGCAAAGTCTCACAGAGTTTCAATCTCAAACAGGATCCTCCTGCCATTTGGGATGTCTAGCCCATGCCACGAGCGAGCGCTTGGATGATCTTGACCGAATTGGCACGTGGACACGTGCAGGCAGATCTCTTTGTGAATCCCACCGCCGCTGAACGAGGGTCACGGGGCCGGGTTATCTGACCATACTTCACCGCTTGGTGCGTGGGAGGAAAAACTGGAGGTGCAAAGCCCACCCTTGGGAAACCATGCGTGTCGAAGGCGGGGGCAACTCTGCAAAGTCTCGCGCAGTCGGATTGACGAACCCACTTGCTGTACTGCCCCGTCACCTCCCCTGGCCACGCCGCAGCCAAGCGAGTTCGGGGGTGGGAGTTGCGCAACTATTTGCTGATTGCACTGCGCGCCTTTAATTGCTGTGACAGTCATTTGCAGGAAACCATGCACGACTGGCCCCAATCCCAGCACCCCATCGCCCCGTGTCATCAGACGGCTCTACCCCAACTCCCATCTCTTCCTATCTGCTCCACTCCCACCACCCCCCCCATTTACTCCGAACCTCGTTGCCCCACCGCCCAAGCACAGCGCGGCGTACCCTGCAATGACCCGCACTCATAATATCCCTTTCGGCGGAGGCGGGCGCGCTTGGGAGACCTTTAACGTGATCTGTACGGGCAGCGGACGGCCTTCTCTCCGCGCTAATTGCCGCGCGCTTTAATTAAAGCGGCGTCCGTCTGCCGCCCGCCGGCTCCTCTTTGCTTTCCCCCCCCAACACCGCCCCCAGCCCCCTCCACCCACCCACAGCCCCCCCCACCCCCCACAGACCCCACTCCCTACCATTCCTCCTCCACCGCTCATCAGCAGATACAGGTTTCCCTCGCTTTACGCGGTAGATGCATTCTAAAAAACCAAACCGCATTCTAAAAAAACAACCCGCGATGAACCGCACGAGACGGCTGCTTGCTGAGAATATTTGGTATCTTAAAAAGTTGTAAACATACAATTATACATCCCTCATAGCGTATGCCTCTTCTCTGTTGCCCATTCTCTTCCTCTTCCCTCCCCTCGCCCCTCCACTCCTTCCCGTCCCTCCCCTGTAGCCCTTTGGTGATCCCCAAGTCCGCCGCTATTGCGCGCGTCACTCATTCCTCAATCCTTGTAGCACGCCACTGACATCTTGGTGTATTTCCACCGTGTTTTAAACCATGTCAAGTCCCTTGAGTGAGGGCACTCGACAAACGTAACATTTTAAACGAGATTCCAATCATTCAATTTAAACTCCATCCCCATGCGCTACTACCGACTCACGCCCGGTGCCTTGCGAGAGCCGTCGGGGCGCGTGTCTGCATCGGTGGCCAAAATAGTCCCCCCCCCCCCCGCCTTTGCTCCCGGAATTATCCATCCATCCTTGCGGAGATGGATTTGGCCGAGGGCCCAACCCAGCATCATTCCCATCCAATGGGAACAGTTCCCGAGTGTGCAGGCAGTGCAATTGCATCTGGGGCACATAGTCTCGCTATGAAGAGGGGGGGAGGGCATTGGATAGGGCACTCGTCCCCCCCCCCCCCCATTTCATTCCTTATACCAGGCCACTTGCCAACCATGCTTCATCACTGATGAAGCCCCATGTGTACATCAATACGTTATGCATATACATAAAGGGGGTGGGCGGGGTCTTGTTAATAGTACTCAAATTGTCTGCAATGTGGCCCATCTTGCCGTATCATGTAAGCCGAACAGGTTTGTGAGCCTGGCCAGTACCATAGGCACAAGAAAGCGTGTTTGGGAATACCATGAAGCTCGCTGTAGGCTTCGGCTGGGAGTTGGCCCGAGACATGCTAGTCCAGTAACGGATTCTTGCATCCTTCTGCACAGAACGTTAGTGCATTACTCACCGAGCACGCAAGCGATTCTCTCGTCAAAATGGTCTCGAGACTCAAAAGAGAGGCGTTTCTGTGTAAACACAGTACATTTTTATTTTTTACTTTTTTTCCCACTACACAGCAGAAACAACACAAGCGGCAAGCAGACAGTCTCCCTGAGGAGCGGTAATTATTTGCCGGAGAGATGGAGCGATGACATTGGGACCCGCGCTGGAACAAGATGGATTGCTGTGGCACACGACGCGGTGAGAGACTGCACGCTTTCAAGCCAGCGGCGGATGGAAAATGGCTGGCGGTGGCGACAATGACGATGGCAAAGATTTATTGTCCGCTGGTGCAACATAACAGGATCTATTTTCTTTAAACTTTGCTGAAAAGAAATATTTAAACTAATACTCTTTGATGCCAACTTGGCAACATAAATACATTTTTTTTTACTTTACCGAGAAGTTACGAGCTTGTCACGTTACCGGGATTATTTAAGGCGGAGTTCGGGAGGGAGAGGGAGGGGAGAGAAAGAGGGGAGAGTGGGAACCACAGGAGTCTGGAGAGGAGGAGTGGGTTCATTTTGCCAAGGGGGGGGGGGGCAGGGGAAGAAAAAAAGAGAGTAGCCATAAAGAGAGAGAGAGGAGAGGAGCGGCAGCAGGCAGGCAAGGCAGGGGGTGGGGAAGTGGCCTCTACGCGTTGTCCGTGCATTTGAAAGCGGTTTTCTCTCCCAAAGACATTAACGCAAAGCGCCCCCCCCCACCTGATGTCAGGGCAAGGCTTCACGATCTTTTGTAGCCACAAAAAGCGCAAGCGGTTGAGGTTTTTGCATTTGGCTGGTTGGTTGCGCATGCTCGCGCGCACACACTGTGCGTTACTAGCGTAAAAAACGTTATGACATTTTTAGTTGCGGCGGTGCCGCGGTGGATGCTGCGCTGTACTATGAACCTGACCACCTTGGATCGATTCACGGCAAGCGGCATCTCAACTGTTAGCCACCCAGCACTGACCAAGCGAAGCGAAGTACGGTCAAACAACCTCCACAAGGCGTGGGGAGATGACTACATCCAGCTGTAGAGTGATGAGGGGCTGTAAATAATTGTGAAATTAAAATGTTGTAGTGTATTTTGGTGGGACCATGGAAGCACTCGATCAGTACAACAATTATTTGTGTACGCAAATTAAATATGAATAACTCGCACAAGGAACCATACAGTCGGTTTAGTTACCTACTACTACAGCCTTGTTACTGAACGAGGTTTAGTTGGGTGCAACAATCTACAAAGAGTTGGTGGCTCACACAGAGATGATGTTGCGCACGCAACACAACAACATGGCCATGAGGTGGCTGTCGGGTGAAAGGACAGCAATTGTTTCCGAGTTGCTACTTACGTTAATTGTGTGTGTACACGTGGATGAGACATAAGACTCAGCGAGACTTTCCTGAGCACAATTAAGTAGAAGAAAAAAACAACTCGAATTGTACGAGTATTTATCACGGGCCGGCAACCTAAGTTTGATTCCAAAGCCGTGGGTAATATCTGTGCTTAGTAACCTGCACTGACTAGCGTGGTGAAGTATGGTCACACGACGGCTGTGACTCACGCGGCGTAGCCAAGCCTTTATCCAGCAGTGAACTGACACAGGGGCTCAACAACAACCAGTGGCAGCATCCGTCCAAGGATTCCTTTAAACAACAAGAAATACGGCTGAAGGGTTCGGAGGTCCGGGCCCTCGGCACTGATGTCACCGCCGCAGAGGGCCCGTCTCCACCTCCTCCTCACGCTGCTCCATCTCCCGCCCTGTCGCAAACGGAAACACGGCGTTAGAATTCAAACGGTGGCGGCGCGCCAATCGGCGTGGCGGCGGCGGCGGCTTTTGTGGCGTATTCCCGCAAAGCAAACGAAGTGGCCGAGAGGAGCGGGAAAAAGTCTCACCGCTCCGTGGGTCGTATCTCCTGAAAACCGTCCTCTTCTTCCCGTCGCTTCCCACGACGGTCTTGCGCTCCTCTACCGTCTGGTGGTTAACGCGCGCCCACAAAACATGCAAATCCGTCGCCAACAGCTACATAACGCGGCTTACACTTGTACGATTACAAGTGCTTTGGTTGTGATCCGCTATCGGATTAAGGGGCTCCTCCACGTCATGCGGGTCTCTCTGTGGGTAATTTGACCACAGTTCACCGCGCTGGCCAGTGCAGATTGGTGAAGGCGGGGGGCAGAGATGTTGTCCCATAGTACAGTACAACAATCGACTTTGCTGCACTGCCGAGTGAACGTTAATTACATACATGTATAGATGTGCAAAAGAACACACAAACACACACACGGGTGCCTATTTTAGGGCAGAGCATCTGAAGCAACTGTTGTTAGCGACCACCTATTTAGGCCAATATGGAACACTAAACAATAGTGGGGCCTATACTACCACGCACGCCCGGCTGCCTCTGTCTTGCAAGTGATCTCAACACTATGCAACTATTATTGGGCAGGGATTGTAGCGAGTTGTTTTCTAAACCATAACATCACCACTGCTCTAACACAAACAAGAAGCCGCATGACGGACATTCACAAATGCATACACTTACGCGAGCACACACGAACACACACACACACGCCGGCATTCATAGCAATCAGTCAAGAAGAAGAGATATACGAGTTAAGGACTTTTCATTCAAATTACCATCATGACAACGCCTTAAAGGGAAAAGCGTGGAACCCCTTTTAAGAAAGATATCCAAGTAAATTGAATGCTTTTTTTTATCATTAAAAAGGCTCAACAGTAACGCAATGGTTAAAACGGTCGATTCTTTGTGAGCAGTGAAAGCCGTGCGGTTAAAGGGAAAAAAAAAAACGAGCGAGTCTACTTAATTGCTGCGCTTGCCATCTCTCAAATCCTCGCATGCGTTGTTAAACCTATTTTTTTCAAACTATAGCGTGGCTTAAGTGCCGTTTCTTTTTTTTGGGTGAGGAGGCAGGGAGGAGCGGGGTGGGGGGGGTGCAGTTTTGACGGCCTGGTAATGAAGTAGAAGGCAGAGCCAAATGAAAGGCAGTGAGGCGGAAGGACGGAGCGTGTTTGAGAGAGGGCCAGAATGCAGGAGACCGAAACGTTACGAGAGATGGCAAGAGAGAACGACGCGTAGACGGGCGGCAACTTCTTAACGGACGGAACGCGCACGGGACTTTTTCTTTTGTACGGCTAACGTAGACGTAGAGCAACGACTACAATTCTAGATTTGAAGCTTTCGTGACTGCATGGATTCATACTCTTTGGTTTTTTCGGTGAAGTCACGTAGGTAAAAAAATAAAATAAATGAAAACAACTAAATTAAATCACGACACACTTAAGCGGTTGTGCTTTCGCTACACGTTGTCCCCACCTGAAGAAGGACGCTTGTGTTGCGCCCAAAACGTCGTGATTTAATTTAGTTGTTGTCATTTATTTTATTAGATTTTTTACCTACGTGACTTCAACGACTACAATTTCACGTTCAGGTGGTCAAGCTGGATAACCACGTCAGGAGCAGGGGAGTGTACCGCTGTATTTGTGGATCGGGTACCGCATCGCTACATGTTGTACGGTCTGTTCTGGATGACCACAATCGCACATTGGAGAGTTTTCCATTTGTGCATCAGGTATCTGCCATGCATCGTACGGATGCGGTTTCGGGTGGACCATGAGCTTCGCGGAAGATCAAAACTCAGGGATATTCAGCGTTAGGTCACGCATGACACGCAACTCAATTTTTACGATTTGTTTACCCCAACGTGATCGGATTGAATAAGACAGGATTTAATGTTTTCACATTATGCACGAGCTGAAACAAACCAGTCAATACATGAGCATAGAACAACTTGTTTTTTTTATTCTACTGCGTGCAATGGTAGCCGCACACCCATCGGTGTGCAATACACTGGGATGGTGCCGAGCTAATGTAAAAGCTTTTCCTTCAATTTCCACCAACAAAAATGAGCCGAGCAGATTTGTCCGAAGCATTTTTCTCTCTCGTAAATCATCAGGGGGTCCCTCCTCCTCCTCCTCCTCTCCTTTCACTGCCATATCAGGCCTCTTTTTCACCCTTATATCTCTCTCCCTGTGAAAACCCAAAACCTGCAAAGGCCATCACAAGCCCAGATGTCTGCCTCCCCTACAGAGTCCGGGCCCCCAATAAACCCGTCACCCAAGCGCACGCATTAGATTAACGAGGGAACGCAAACGACTTTTAAACGAGTGCTCACGCCCGCCCACCGCGTTTGGTCTCCATGTGTGAGTTACGTTTGTCCCTTTTTACCTTTTAAAAAAAAAAGGGAGAGGGAGTGGAGGCCCTCCACTTTGTTTCCCCCCCTCTCTCTTTCTACTGTCCATGAATCATGGGCATATCGTATATTATGGCTGTTTGCATAAGGAACACAGTTCTGGGTCCGCCGTGCCGCCTGCATGCCGCAAAAGTCTACTTTTATGTCCTCCGGGACAATACGCTCGCGACCCCACGGTCAGGACTTTAAATTACAACTTTTGCCACCCCTTTGCCGTGCTGCTAAAGGGCCTGGGCGAAGCGTCGCTACGAGCAGAAGTCGTACCCGAGTGGGGTTAATGCGGTCGATGTAAATCTCCACGGCTGCCTTGCCCTCTCTCGTTCGATAAAAAGCAAATTACCTTCGGTAAAACGAACAGGGGGCAGGTACTTGAGCGCAGTGATCTACCCGTGCGGTGACTGCAACCACGTGGCAAGGAGGAGGAAGTGGAATCGCTGTCCGGGCTTGCGCTCGTTGAGCCATTTATACAAATGCCTCGCTAACTAAACAAACCGATAAACAACGAAAGAACACAGCTTTCTGTTTCTCGTGTTGGCACGATGTTTCCTGAATTTTAAGTGAACGAAAGCGAAGGCAATAAGAATCCGGCATAATTTACCAATTAATTTAATTCACTTCACGGAAACTAAAATGGAAAGTTAACAAGCGAAAAATAAACTTTACACAATTACCTGATGGAATCCTGCCAAATAACCGTTTCCCAAGCTAAAAATATGAAAAAAAGGTTAGCTTTATAACTTTAGTACATCTACACATTTTCATTCTCACAAAGAGTATAATTCCTACACTTTACTCTCAAGACGTAAACAGAAATAAGGAAATATGCACCAAACAGTATGAGAAACGAAGCACATGTGGATTGTCAGGAAGTGCGGGTTTAAACATCCGCTTCCTTCTCATCTCATTGTAATTTGTGATTTTGTCAATGAATCATCGTTTGACACGAATACTTATTGTAAACAACTCTTCAATGCTTCACGCGAGAGGGAGCCACGCTATTTACTACCGGGCGTGATGGCGCACGCCTGCGATCCAGCGCTTTTTCTGCCAAGGGTTTGGTGGCTTGCGTAGATTTGGTGGCCTGGGGATTGGGCAGTAGAGTTAACGGTGTTCTTAACCTATCTGTGCAGACCTTTAAGGCCCGAATTTTCTCTGGATACTCCAGTTTCCTCCCACACGAAGCCAAACAATGTTTAATATAGGGGTGGGGGAACCTGTGGGACTGTGGACACATGCAACTTCGTTTCATTCAACCCAATGAAAACATGAGGCCTACCATGTTGAAAAAGCCTGCAAACGATGCTTATCCATCACCAACGGTATTTTAGCCACACTAATCGGGTACGAGAGGGAGACATTTTTGACCTGGCAACACTATGATTCTAAATTTGGCAAGCTCAGTCACTTTCCGTCCCCACAAAGGACCTCTTTGCAATGACAGAAGTAGCTGTTGTGCGTGTTAGTGAATGTGTGGCCTGCCAAAGATATGTGAATGTCCTATTCGGTCAAGATAATGGTTTGGAATTGGCCATATATCCAGATGCAGAACCCGATTGATGTTCAGTAAGTATTTCCGGGATAAATAAATGACAAAAATATTGAGATACCGTGAATGCTTAAGCAAAGCAATAAGTGCAATGTTTCTAAGGGTATAATATGGCAGCACAACCTTAATACATCAGTTTCATACCAGTGACAATACCAGTGCTAGCTAATTCATAAGTACGTAAAAATGTAGTTTTGTAAGAAGATAAATTAATCATGTTTAGAATTGTAAGAGCCCCATAACTCTGTCGTCATAAATTTAAAATTAAGTTTATCAGCAGCCGCTTTCCCAAACCTGTGCGAGACATCGGATGCGAGACGACAAATGACATCAACAAGAAACTGGGAGCAGACGTCGTTTCTAATAAGTGAGGGCTGCCTTGTATACAATGGATTGGACATTTGTTTGGAAAAAAGATACTTGGAAAAACTATCGAGTCGCGCGATGAAATTTAAACAAGACTCTCAACGCGGAAATATTTACTTCCGCGGAATTACGAGGGACATTTCTACACGGTCCACGGTTTGTTGACTCGCGAGCAGCACATTTGGTGCGCGTCTCCTCGACAAATGAACAAATCTCTCACGCACGCATGCACACACAAGGATAATAAGTACATGTGGTATTTGCGGCATTCTTCTAGCACAAAGGTGCTCCGGTTCTTCCTTGCAAGCTGTACAGAACATCATCATTTTAAATCTAGTGCAGTACTGGCTGGCAGTGAAAAACCACTCGCAGTGACCGGCGATGTGTAGATTGGCTGGACATTGTAAAACCGTGGGGGTTCTTATCTAAGTGCATGGGACGACCAGGTCGCCGTGTGCGTCCGACTGGAGTTGATGACGACTGTCATCGGCAGAAATTGCCACGCACATCTCAACCAGACAGAATGGTGCACTTTTGGTGCGCGTGCGTACACACGCAAGCAGGCACCCTCACTCATACACACGAGATACGCGGAGCGGAATGTGACGCGACGCGGAGTGAAAATGGCGCCGGGCACTCACCCCGTCGGGCATGGTGACTGTGGAGACCGACACGCTGCTGAAGAAGGAGTGGACGCCGGGGGCGTGGCCCGGGGTGACGGAGGACCGGGGCCCAGGGGTGGATTTGGGCGGTAGTTGGCGCAACAGAGAGTCCAGCCCTTCGGACTTCACGCGCGAGTCCAGATCTTGACAAACGCGCGCACACACACATACACACGCGTGCTTGATTAATGTTGTACGTTAAACCTTAGTGACAGACAGCCGGGGTAAGTGCAGTTGGGGCGCCGCGGTGGTGAGATGTTAAATCCCTCGCCTGATATGCAGGAGGTCGTGGGGTCGATCTCGACCCTGACGCCTGTATATTTGGAGTTTTGATGCTCTCCATGTGGTCGTGTGGATTTTTCTCCAGGTCCTCTGGTTTTCCCTCGACATTTAGAAACACGTGTTTGGAGTATTTGGCTGCTATACATTTCCACGTGATAAGCCACTTCGTTGGGCTATCATTTGTGGCCTGGTCGCTTCTGAAAAAGAGCTTTAAAACTTAGGTGGGCCTTACTTCGTAAAATAATTTTCTTTTTGTTTTTTGTTGAGATGCCAAGCACCTATTAAGGTCGGCATTGCACGACGATGCAGTGTGTCCAGTAGGCATATAACGATGCATCGATTAAAGGTGATTACTACGTGCACAACACATGCTCTGACTTGCACTTGTGAGAATTGGTTATTTACAATTTGTGGACATTATTTTTTATACAGTTACGTTGAGGCTGATGGAGTCAACAGAACTGTACAAATGGGGCAGACGAAACAAGAAACTATCCAATGCGGACTGACAAAATATGACAAAATATCTTCCTGTTTTGAATCGTGACCATAATTCATACAGTTGCTGTGGGGGGGTATAAGGTACCATGCATGCAGTGTGACATTTGTAATTCAGTGCTGATGTTCACAGAAAAACAGAGACAACCTATTTTAGTCTGCACTAACGTGGAGGAGACCCAGGCCAGATTCATGCATCACATACTTTTACTGTGCAGAGCCCATGGTAAAAATTGCTGTACAGCGCAAGGCGCAAAACTGCAGAGTTATAATTTACCCATTTCAAGTGGATGGACTACCAACTTGCAGATTTGAAATCAAGCATGGTGCAGCTGTTAAATGAACACAAACGCTTAATCTCTCCAGCAATATTTTTTTTCATTTAGCCGAAATCTCGCAATTGTGTTCAAATGACAAAACCACAGTGGCGATGCCTGTGCAATATAAAATGGGCGATCACCTGGTACAGCAATGAACGCTTGGCGAAATTACTTTAATTAGTGCTTTCAAAACTTCCTGGATGATTCAAGCTTGAATAAAAAAAACACCTGTGCATAGGATTAGCAGCGGGTGCACGCAGTGACGGGAGAGTTTATAGAAAATGATGGCATTAAGGCTACTTTTAGCGGCACGGCAAGTGTTTTTCTCTGCGTTTGCGTAGTTACGTGGTTTCTGTAATGGCGTACGTGCGGCGTGGCACGCAGACATATGTTAAATTTGCTTCCTAGTGGCGCATACGCACGCACGCATGCGCACAAGCGGGGACACGGGCCGCAGGCCGCGGCTTACCCTGGTCCTCTTTGACTGCGGGATGGTGCATGGGTGGCTGGAAAAATCCTCTCCTAAAAAAATCAAACTGAAAAACAAAAGAAAAATCAAAACGCCCAGCAAAAAATAGATTCATAGTTAATACATCGTTGTGTGGCACTTTCGTCAATCCACTGCTGGATGGATGCGTCACCAAGGCATGTTTATCACGGGAGTTGGGGGTTGTTTGACCATACTTCGCCACGCTGGTCAATACGGGGTAAAGGGAGGAGCCCAGGATCGGTCCAGATATAAGTTGTCACTGATGTTAGCCGTGGCCATGAATTGAACTCTGGCCAGCGGTTCTTAGCACAGTGCGATTTAATACAGCACCATATTTGTGTAAAAATGCAAATAACAGACATTTGTTGCAATAAGCATCTTACCAGCCTCATTTTTAGTTGAAAAATACACCACAAAATGGCGTTTTGAAAAAGTGGGATCACGGCATATTACATACTGAGCACTTGTACCCAAAATGTACATATATAAATAAAATAAAACCTTACAAAACCTGAACGTTAGATCTTTTGTACGAAACAACGGGCACAGAACGTACTGCAAACAGCAACAAGGCGACCAAAAAAAAGCACTGCGGGCTGTAGATCAGTGGTCTAGTTACAGACCGTGACTTTGAGGCGATTTAGTCCCAGTTACACATTAACGGGGTCGCAATCAGCCGTGGCCGGAATGTAAGCGAAAGGGTGGCGAGCGTGCAGCGCGCGCAACCGGCGATCTCATTTTAATTCAAAATTAAGGCCAAGTGAGAGAGAGAGGGAGGGACGTGGTGGGTGGGAGGCGAGAGGGGAGGTGTTTGGAGTGCCCACAAAATAAATAAATGTCACGGGCTCGGTCGTAAATTACCGCGGTGCTCGCCCGCCAAAACATAAATCGAGGACGGTTTCGTTGATTTCACCCGTCGAGAACGAAACGCGCCGGGTTTCCATATCCATCTCCATCAGCCCCGCCACTTTTATGGTGACGAATCGAATTCCAAAGGGAACGCTACATTGTTCAGGCAAAGTTTTTGATCCTTTTTTTGGGGGGGATTTTTGTTTTGTTTTTAAACTCTACGGCTTTTCAGCACTCCCTCTCTTTATGTATATTTTTTTCACACGTCCTAAGCGTGAATTTCGTCTTGTCAAACTGTTGTTTCAAGTCAATCTTGCATTGACGAGCGATGGGAGAATCGCACGGGTTTATGCAAACTCGCCGTCTTCCCACGAGCAACCAAAGAGCATTCCGCATTCAACCACAAAACACAATCTAGTCACTCCAAATAATCCTTGTAAAAAGCAGGACGCTTGCGTTTAAACAAATGAAGACAATGAGATTCCAAAATGAATTATAACAAAATTTTAAAACTCTAATGTTTGCTGGACATGCTTTTGTTATTCTCAGTAAACAAAAAATCTAAAATAAAATATAATAACAAAAATGCAGGCAGTGACTATTTACAATCAGATGGGGCAAGGAAACGTTCTAAACCATTGTGGGGGTGAAAAAGTTAATATAAAAAAACCAATAAAAAGTCTCACCATTAATTGCACCGTGGTATTTCACAACCGACGTACAGAAGAATCAGAACGAACTTAAACAAATTTGCAAACGAACAAATACCAAGTCGAATGGTCTGGAGGGATGTGCTGGCAGCCCGTCGAACGATCCCCGGTTGCTGGGCGGCGAGCTGTCCACGGGAGGCCGCCGCGGGTCCCCGCCGTGGCCCCCACCTCTGCCCGGGAGCCCCCCACGGGAGGGAGTGTGGGGTCCGGCACGAGGTTCGTCGTCGGGGCTCTTGAGCATGTAGTCTCGGAGAGATTGTCCTTCCTTGGGGCCCGGCTGGCCATCAGGCCCTAGAAGCAAAGGCAGGTCTACCGTGAAAATAGGAAGTTGGCACAAATTCTGTTACGAAACCATTATTTTGGTGTATAAGTGTTGGATTTTTTTGAGTATTTATATATTATTCCCACTTACGATCCATGTGCATGATAATCAAATTCATAAGTGTCGCTAAAAGCCCCACTCAAAGGAAAATAAAGTAAAAGGATAAGCATTATCTTGCTATAATTCACACGGTGTTCAA
This sequence comes from Lampetra planeri, assembly GCF_965212315.1. Classification (NCBI taxonomy): domain Eukaryota; kingdom Metazoa; phylum Chordata; class Hyperoartia; order Petromyzontiformes; family Petromyzontidae; genus Lampetra; species Lampetra planeri. The sequence goes on along the minus strand of NC_136109.1, from coordinate 26,607,249 downwards.
CTAAAATCCATGCGACTTAACCAAGGTAACACATATAATTTTGGTCTTTCGGAAAAGTCACGTAGATAGGTTAAAAGAAAATAACAAAATAACAAAAAACTACGTTTCGATCGCAACACAAGCGGTCGACCGTTTGCGTTGCGATCAAAACGTTGTAGTTTTTTGTTATTTTCTTTGAACCTATCCACGTGACATTACCGAAAGACCCAAAGAATATGAATTCCTGCAATCACGAAAGCTTTAAGTCAAGATTCAAGGTAACACATTTAAAACAATGATGACATTCTGTCAATTTTAACAGTACTCTTGGGGTAAATATTGATCACAATTAAAAGTGTTAATTATTAATGATTAAAATTCCTCACTTCGAGGTTCAAAACAAAATGCACGATGCTTGGAAATCCACACAAGACAAAGCATAATTAGAGGATGATCCTATTAGACACAAAAACAACGCTTTTAATATTTATCCACCAGGTCTCAAATACAATTAATATATGGTTCGCTTCACATCAACTGCCGGTATTTTAAACTAGAGGATTGGACTGGACTGAAATAAGTGCCACATTTTAATGTTTATGTTCAGTCTTCTTTTGTAATCATCAGTGGCCAGGCTGAGACCACCGAATTCTTATTCATACATGACCTCGACTCAGAAGCTGAGACTCAAATCTATGATCTTGATATTGTTTGACTGCGATTTTTTTTCCAGGCGATACACACAGTGACCACATAGTTGACCTGCGCCAGAGGTGCCATTCATTCGAACTGCTGATACAGTATCTCCGAACCACCACTTGAAGCGTTTCAGCAATCCTACATAAGTATCGGGCGATAATGTAACATCACGTGATGTGGCTGGGCTTCCTGATGGAGCGAGTGCATGGCCAGAGGGTAGGGGAGGGCATCAATCCGGACAAAGCCCGACGTGACACCACAGCAATCATTGCAGACTGGTCCGTTAACAATGCCACGCCAAGCCTGCCATGCCTTTATCTTAGAATAACAGTGCCTGATGCTCAACAGAGCGAAAGGTCTTGATAACAATCATTTTGTTGATCTCTCTGCGACGGAGAAGGACCGTTGCTGAAACGTCGCCCATTAAATATTTTTCCCGCTTTAGAGCGAGGAGCGTTATTGACAGATGTATGTTGAGTTTCTGCTTATTTCTGCATGTGCACTACTGCCAACGCAGTATAGCAATTAAAAAAATGGTTGTTTAAGTTCCTTGTAAAGGTCACCGATGTGCACAACGGGGCTTAGCGCCGGCACGGTTGTGGCCGCGGCATACCGAAGCGACGCGGCGGCTGCGCGATCGTGCTGTCAATGTTCTGGAAGAGCTGCTCCATCTCGTGCAAGATGTTCCCGAAGCCCAGGTTGTCATGGAAACGGAACAGCTCGTCCGGCCCAACGCTCAGGCCGAAGCCGAAGCGCTTGCCGTCGCCCTCTCTGGCCCCGCCCCAACCGGGCGGGAATGAATCGTCGTTCTCGTCGTCATCTGCTAAGAGGCCAAAGCCGCCGAAGTGGTGATCATCATCTTCGTCATCGCGCCACGGACCCCCGAAGAAACTTCCCTCAAAGTCCCTAAAGTGGTGGGGGGAGGAGGGGGAAGATACAATTCGACATTCTTACCGTTATAAGTTTGTTCTCCTTAGACTTATACATTGGTTTGCAATGTTTATTCTGTTGCTTCAGTTTGGCCATTTGAAATACATTTTGTAACGTCTGAACCTTATGGTGGTTACCCCGGGGTACAATAGTACCCTGGCTCTCGCATGATGTGTGCGATTCAGTCATTTTTAGTCTGTTCATGGTCGGCGATGCGGCATTCGACTCATCTCGACGAGCTGTACACTACGATGCACTACTACGGTGCGTACGAACGTTCAGGGTTTCAGCGCAATCGTCCTCGCTGCGTTTCGACATCGCGGAGTGGCACCGATTTCAGATTGATTGGTACCCCAGTCGCGGAGTCAAGTTCACTTCTGGAAAAATTGTGTCCCAGAAATAAAACATTTAATTGCCTCGGCCATTTTGTATTATTTAGTACCCCGGGGTACCGCCATAAGGATCATCTATCCCTCGTTTATGCTATTAGCCACTGTATTGTATAATGAACAAAAACAAAGATCGCCCATATAGCCTTTAACAGACTGTTGGGTAAAGTGCTGTTAGTGAGCACCTATGAAGGTGTGCAAGGAACACGATGGGATGGGGGGTGGCTAGCCCCATGTTCGACAGCCTTTGTCTCCTCATGCTGCTGATGTTTACACACCACACCAGGCAATGATTGAAAGCTGAGTCGACCTAGGGGAGGCCCATAATCAGTTCAGATATTCGCCACTGTTTTTGGTTGTAAGGGCAAATCGAACTCGAGTCGCCGGGTTTGTAGTGCAGTGCTAGGGAGGCTTTCATTGAGAAACGGATTGACAAAGGGCTGTATCATTATATTGTGTTCCGCATTATCCAATTGAAGGAATATTAGCTTTAACGTGTGGTTCTCACACCCAAAACGCTACAGATTAATTAAAATCCCAGTTGAGCATTGACTCAGCTGTTCATCATTCTTATAGCTAAAATGGGTATTTCTATGTAAAAATAAAAATACGGTGATAGTAATCTAGAGGTTGTTCTATGCGTTGACTTGCAATAGGAATGTGGAATTTCCACGACTCGCTCAGCGCAATAAACATAAGATAAGGACCGTCTTACACTTGTTTGAACGGGAAACCACCGTCTCATATTTTTCCTTCGAAGGAAGTTATTTTAACAAATGCGTTGATTTTTGTTTTGCTTTTTATGCTTGTGCACCACTGCGGACGCAGTATCGCCAAACAAATGATATCACTTGGACCCTTGTTTCATCAGGCTCCCCCCCAATTGGTTTAACATTGAGTCTATCAGGGTGGAGGTCACACAATGAGAGCAATGGTGGTGGTGAAAAGGCGCTTGCAGCCGAGACAGGCAAGGGAAGGGAAACATGAGTTCAAGTCAATCACATAGCGCCACCACGTGGCATGATCACATTTCGCATCCCCCCCTACCCCAAAATTAAATGTAAGTCCCTTTGCATACCCAATCGACGACAAGGTTGAAGGTTAACCCACACTATACTGAACTTAATAACATTAAAGGTGGTGTTTTTTCGAAGAAGACAATTACCACCGTGTTTTACATGCGTACATTTTTTTTGATAACATGACGATTTATTGCTCATTACACGGTAGTTATAAACCTAATGGTTAATTACACGCGTGTCCAAGAGGTATAACATTGCACACTCAAAACGTGTCCCAACGTGGAAACTATGCGCGGCATGGTCTAACATTAGCGTCCATCGTGGGTTGGGGAGAACCCACATGGCTGCTTGCTGGTTGTGGGATCGACGCGAACTTACAAAACCTCTCGGCCCATCCCCAAGCCCATTCAGATTTTTTTACACGCTTTTATTGAACTCAATGTCTGTTGTTGTTGTTGTCGTATCCTCAAATCTTGTAACTCAATTTTAACCCACTTCCCAATGTGGTATCGACTGCAAACTTCGTATACTTATGTCTTACTGATGACAATACTATATTCTATCATAAAAATATATATTTTAAAACAATATTTTCACACGCTTTCTATTAACTCACTCTGTTGTTGTTGTTGTTGTCGTATCCTCAAATATTGTAACTTAATTTTAACCCACTTCCCAATGAGGCGTCGACTGCAAACTTGGTATACTTATGTCATACTGATGACAATACTACATTCTATCATTAAAAATAAAATATTTTAAACGATCTTTTTTATATGTTATGTTTCGGCTTGGGTCTAATTGTCCAGGCTCAACTGACGTTGGCTGTAAATCACCACGGCCCCTCACGTTATTCAAGCTTCGGGGCCACTTCCTGGAGTCGTGGAGTTCTGCTATAACTAGTATGGTACATTTCATTAAAGCGTGTTTTTTTTTAATATTACTTATTTTTGTCTTTTTTTCTCGCACATCTTTGTGAAGACAACTGTGCGGTGCCGGTGGCTTATTAATAAAACGTCGAGTGTCACCACTGACCGCCGACGGGTTCGGTTCGATCGCCTGGCACGGCAGTTGAAATGGGGGTCAATTTCTTAACCCCTCCCGGCCCCCACCCCGCCTCTGTCTACCCAGCAGCATACACAGCGACACTGTGAAGTCAATCGGCAGGTCATATGCGGTGGGCTAAATTGTGGATGCCGTCTGGCCAGACGTGGGAAGAGTAGGCCAAATACCCGCAAAAGGGGCTCTCTGTGTAGGTCCTTCTCTGGCCCCATAATGGGCGAGAATAAGCAATTGTAGGGCTGCTGCATTTTTACCCCTTTACCAATTTCAGAAAGTACAGCTTGTGATTATAAAGAAACTGCCGTGGGTAAGTCCTTCATACCACCCAACGATGTAACTAACACCCACGGCTCTTTTGTCAATCCACTTTTGGACGAGGGCCTTCCCCCACGCCGTGTGGGCGATTTGACCATACTTCACCACAGCGGTAAGTGGGCGGGGAGTGTATTCGTTGCAGCAGTGTAGGATGTTGACACATCGCCCTCTGCTTCACAGCACGTAGCAATCCACAGGCTATTGTGGTCAGTCACGGGGAGCGGTAGTGTAGTGGTTAGCGCGCTGCACTACGAACCCGGTGGACCCTAGTTGGATTCCCGCTAACGGCTACCGCCAGTAACGAATATCTGAACCGGTCCAGGGCCTCCTCAAGTTCGACTCAGCCTCAAACGAGTAACTGGTGCGTTGTGTAAACATCGCCACTGGGGAGATAAAGGCGGCCGGGCATGGTGCTGGCCTTCGTGTGCCGTTCCGGCCTTCATAGGTGCTTGCAAACAGCACGTGCCCCAACAGTCTGCTATCTTGTATTTGTGGTCATACGTTCAAGCACCATCTCGTATCAAATCTGTGTCGTTTGTGACATCTGATTAACTAAAACTGCACTACTTCATACTTCGTGAGCTGTAGAGCTGTTTAACAAAAAGGATGATAGACGTGTGCAGAGTTGTAATTACATTCGGGTGAATATGGGGCAGGCGAAGCCTGAGCACTGCAGTATTATTATACGTGCACGAGGGCCCCTTGGGAGTTTATTTTCAGTCGGTAACAATGCTGCGGTGACACAGCTGTCCTTGTAGGCCGCTGTACGTGAGCTGTATCGTTCAGTTTCGTTCCGACAAACGGGGCACTACTTTTTCTTTTGCTCAATATGTTCAACGTTAATAAAAGGTATCCAAGCAAAAAGTTCTCCACGCATTATCCTGCAGTTAATGAGAAAAGTGTAATTTATTGGCGCACTATATTGACTGCGTATTGAGACATAAAAAACTGTTGAGCTCGATTTTCAACCAATCAGCATCGAAAATGTAAGTAGGTCAGAGCCAAAATGAAGCCAATATCACTACGCACATGTAAACATGGAGGAGGACTTAAGCAGCGCAACTTCATCTGATAGCAGCGATCAAGCTCGATTAACACAGGTATGTGTACTCACTTGAATTGAATGTTATGCAAGTTAATATATTGCCAACTGGGTTTATAATTTATTCTTCATATCTTTAATATCGGACTTCTTCGTGAGGCGGCTCAAATACAATCAGATGAGAGCATTCTGACACACATTCGTGGGAAAGACTGCATTGCAATCGAGGTCCGATACCACAAATCCTGCTATCGAGATTACACAAGATTTCTCAGCAAAACTGAAAAACATATAGGTAGGTACAAAAAAATGTTTGTTCACAAATCTGTGGGGTCACTCCAATTACATTTACATATTGCGTGTGAATGCAATGTAATTCCATAATCTAAATATTTCTCTATAGAAGGTAGGGCTTTAAATATACATGTCCTATCTAATGCTCTGACTGGAGCCTTCACTTAGCAACAGTGAGACGTATGCTGGCATGGTATTTTGCATATGACCGCCAAAATTATGCAAGGTACCTATCAGCATATTGGGTCGAGATGATCAATCTTCCAAAGACTCATCCACACTGCTATGAAGAAGTTACTGCAAAAGGAAACTGGACAGTACAGCGTAAGGATGCTAACAGGTTCTCATCCATAGCTTGTGACCAAGCAATAGAACAAACCTGCAACCGTGATTCAAAGACCAAAGGCGGCATAACTGCGATAACATTGAACAGAGGTGCCGTCCAGCGATGGATACTGTCTCATCCTGAACGTTCTGCAATCACAAGGCAGTGTGAAATGATGGCTGGAATGCAACATGAAGAGAGGGGTCATAAAGAGTTGGATGCAACAAGAATTGCAAAAGACAATGCTGCTGTTATATCTTTGGTTTCAGCGGTTGAGCCTATGATCAATCCCTTGCTGCCTCATTAAGATCTTGTATGTATTAGCTCTGGTGTTGTTGCTACAAAGACTGTCAGAGATGACATACAAAGTGCTTGTGATAAAGGTGAAACAGCTCTGAAATTTTTCATCCAAGATCGAGTCCAATCATCAAAAACAGACTTCTTCTCTCCAATAAAGTCCTTGAAGCTCACTACGTTTGGGGATCAAATGAAGAAATCATCCAAGACAAAAGATGGAAATCAAGTCATTCTAAAAAATGACAGGAGACTCTTTGCACGACTGTTAGTGATAAGTCAATCCCTGTCTGTAAACTTGAAAGAGATTCTGACATATTCACTTGGCAATATCTCATCCCCGCTAGCAAGCACTGATGGTTCATTAGCCAAAACAAATAAGGCTGCTTTTCTAGCTTGTTTAGAATCGAAGAACAAGGACTGTCACGTGAACAAGACTGTTGGTGATAATGGTGCCCTACTAATAGATGGCATGGCATTGATCAGGAGTCTCAAGAATATACCAGACACATTCGGTGAGCTTGCTGATGATCTTCTTCAACTTATGATTAAGATGGGTAGAAAGTTCAGTTGTCCAAGGGTCGATTTTGTCATTGATCACTACCCGGCAGTGAGCATCAAAAATGCTGAACGATCAAGACGTGCTGTTGCTGGACAACAATTACTGCAAATATACAGCATCAAGCAGAAGACTCCAAGTCAGTGGACCAAGTTTCTAGCCAGTGGTGAAAATAAAAAAGCCTTGACAGACTTTCTCTTTGAGACATGGAGAACTGTGCCTTTACAAGCAGCTGGAAAAGACATAGCTATCTTTGTGGCACACAGAAATGTATGTCATCAACTCACTCTTAAAGATGGCATTATGTCTAGTCAAAGAGGTAGAATCTTTGACTTGTGACCATGAAGAAGCTGACACGAGGCTCCTACTTCATGCAAAACATGCCTGGAGTGAACTTTATAATAAGATAATCATCCAGAGTCCTGACACTGATGTTGCTATCATTTCACTTTCAATAATGGCTAAGCTTCCCTCAGCAAAGATGTACTTTCTGACAGGAACAAAAGACAGGCAAAGAATGTTCGATCTCCAGGCTATTGGTTCTGCTTTGGGTCCTTCACTAACAGCGGCACTGATAGGACTACACACATTCACTGGCTGTGACTCAACTAGTTCCTTTTATGGGAAAGGAAAAGAGAAACCACTAAATATAGTGTCTGGAAATGCAGAGTACATCCGTGCATTTGTTGCTCTTGGGAGGCAATTTGAAATGGACAGCACCACATTTGTGACCATAGAACGTTTTGTGTGTGAGCTGTATGGAGAAAAGGTATCAGATGTTAATTGGGCCAGATACAATAGGTTCTGTGTCCAGGCCTCTTCCGAACAGGCATTACCTCCAACAAAAGATGCACTTACAGAGCACTTCAAGCGTGCTAACTACCTAGCTGCAATCCACAGGAGAGCATTGGATCCTTTTATAAATGCTCCCAGTCCAGACGGCTTTGGATGGATTGTCAAGGATGGTGATCTCATCATATCATGGATGACTAAAGATCCAGCTTCTCAACAGATTTTGGGGTCACTCCACTGTGGGTGTAAGTCTCGTACTTGTACAGGTGGAAGGTGCTCATGCCACAAGGCTGACCTGGCCTGCACTGACCTATGTAAATGTGTTCATTGTGACAATGTGAGATTAACTGAGGATATTGTTTCATGTGAATCTGATAGTGAGGACAGTGATCTTGATATTTAGTGATGTGTATATGATAATAAAATTAATATAGGACATATATATTTAATATAAATCAATCAAAATTCAATCTTGTTTACAATAATCATTGCTGTGAATATGTAGTGCAATTGCTGCTCATGTATGCGAATTGACAATTCACCACTAAATGTGTTATTTTGAAAAGTGCTTTTTTATATATTATAATTTGGCTTAATTCTATTTGTTATTCAGATTTTACCTCAAATATTACCTTTCAATTGGAACAACATAATGAGAAGTAATTGGGATGTTAATGCTACAGCAGAAGTTTTCTTGATAATCTTATCATGTTTACTGTGCATAGATAGCAACTTCAGGTATATCACACATTTCAAACTGGTTTATTTTGTACTTCAAGTGGTAATTCTGCATTTTTGGGTTTATATGATAAACAGGTTTAAAAGTGCAAAATTCCTTATAGTTTCCCTTTTTTCAAAATGGGCACCTTTAGCATCATTTTTCTCAAAAACTGCAAGGTTGTGTGCGGAAAACTTTTTCCTAAGGAATCTCTATATATTTCTGATGTTAAATATGAAAAAAGTAGGTAGTGCCCCACTTGGTGGAACGAAACCCTATTTCTAGGCCTCTTTTAGGCTACCGGCAGCGGCCTATTGGTGTGCCGTCAAGAACCTGCCAACAGTAATATCCTTCGAATGTTTAATACAAAAGTCTGTGGTTTTTTTTCTCTCTCAAATAGTTACATCATCATGAGCTAAGATAATAAAGGCCTCCCCACAAGCTGCCGCCACTTCTGACGATCTCTGTGTTGCAGCAAAATATGTATGTACATGTGATGTATATCGATTTCACTATGGCGTCTCTCTGGCACCAGAGTGTGTAGAAGCGGGCCCGAGGGGGCATGCTTCTGTTGACGCCAGAGAGAGGGCACTTCAGGACATGACAGTCTGGATGAACCTGAGAGGGCACGTGACCAGGAGAGGGTAGCGAGGGGGGCCAAGGGTTGGCGAGAGGGACACGTGACATAAGGCCCAGAACCTTCTAGTAGGATATAGGGCTGGGCCAGGCCACACTCAGGGGCATAAAAGGGAAGTCCTGAGCACCGATCCGGGCTGTCTTCTGGAATAAACCCGCCGTTCTACGTCTCCTCGATCTTCAGTCTTCGGTCGTCACGTTCAGCATCGTGGGTCAGGCAGTACGTTACTGACCTGACCTGGTTATGTAGTTGCCCGTTGTGGTTTAGTCGCTAGTGGAAGTTAGCTACCACCGATGTCGTTATCCCGTACGTTTATGTAGTTACCCTGTCGGGGGTGTTGTAATAAACGTGATTTCTCCAAGTTCTAGTGTGTTTGTCTCCATGGATGACACTACACATTTACTGTCTTATGGTTACTTCTATATTCATAATTCGGTTGCGGGTGCTCAGGTCCTGACGAAATACAAGTTGGCAGCTCTAAAACTTAACAGCAGCGAAGATGGAAATTATGTTTTCATACGGTTAATGAATCGCAAGCACAATACTAGTGCATACCTGTCAAACCCTTATCAGTGCCTACATTTTACAGATCAAGTCAGACCATATTGGTAACCCCGTGCGCCTTATAAATATCAACGTTCATCCTACAAAGTCCCATCACAAGGGAGAAACAGAAATAGACACATTATGTTTGCCCGTATTGAAACGGCTGTACGCCGTGTGGACCTGGAAACTCAATTTTCCTGTACAGTACAATAATACAAATTACATAATACATTTGATCTAAAATGACACTGGAACTGCAATGTGTTACAAAACGTAAAATGACCATTGTAATTGACCCCAGGTCTGCTATATATGTACCGGTATACTGTACTGCAACTGCATTGTGACGGAAAGCCACTTGCTGCAACTACCGCACCTAAAACGATTCCATAAACAACTCTTAAAAGTCAACCAAAAGTTAAAAGGGACCCTGGTTAAGTGGTCAGAGGCAGGAGGGTATGCGGTCAGGTGTCAGTGGGCAGGTTAAAAACTAGTGAACAAGATAATATAATTTCTTGATTCTTTCGGTAAAGTCACGTAGAAGGGAAATAAAATAAAAAATAAAAAAATACAATTGTCACGACGTTTCGGCCACAACGCAAGTAGCCGTCATGAGAATTGTATTTAATTGTTTTTTTTATTTCCCTTCTACGTGACTTTACCGAAAGAACCAAGATGAATCCCTGCAGTCACGAAGGCTTTAAATCGAAAGATAATATATTTGTCTGGTTTCTCCAGTTAAGTACAGGTAATCCCCGACTTACGATGGTCCGACTTACGATATTTCGATCTTACGATGGCGATGACAAAATTGTAAAATATTTTACATTTCGCGCGGCAGGCAAATGCAGCAGCGTACGAGGTACGATGCTGTACGTTGAGACGCTGCCGGGATGTACTTGTACGATGCATGTTAAAAGTTTTTATAGCAGATAGGATTGTTTCCTGAAAAAACTTTCTATGAAATTGCAGTTCATATAGGTAGGCTAAGAATTTACCTTCTTTTTTTACTTTAAATTTTACTGTGCAATACAGTATTGTAATTAATAAATACATACAGTATATAGTTTATACAGTACGGTACTGTAAATTGCTGTTTTGTTAAATTATCACCATTCTTTAAGACTCCTGGGTAGGCTAGGCCATCTTCGACTTACGCTATTTTCGACTTACGATGGGGTCGTCGTAACGCATCTCCATCGTAAGTCGAGGACTACCTGCATTTTTAGATAACGTGCAGGTCATTGGCAGGGCGTGTAGTCGTGGCTGGCTGACGAATAGGGGAAGCATGAGTGGTTAGCTGGCCGTGTTGGTAATGGTTCTGGTGAGAGGGTTACTACAGTGCCGAGTGGTTGGTTGTTTAGAGATAGGGATTGAGATTTCTTGGTTAAGTTTGCTCTTCCCTGCTGCAACGTTGTCAACGTTTTAGTCCACGTCGTTTTAGCTGTGCAACGCACACGTGTAAAGGTGCCCCCGTTGGTGTTATTTGTATACCAGGCAGTAAAGCACAACGCGGACACGTGTAATGGTTATACAGTGCGTGCCACCGAACACCTTAGTGGCAATCCACTGCTAGATGAAAGCCTTCTCCTCACGCCTGTACGGTTCGTGGGTGTTATTTGACCAAACTTCGCCACGCTGGTGAGTGTACAAAGCTGTCAGTGCGGAAACGTGGAAAGCAACAGATTGTGATGGGCTACCCTCATCGTTCATCTCCCGTGTAAAGAGCTCCCGAGCCAGGAATGGAAATTCCTCATTCCTGTGGCGGGGACGAGACTTTACAGAGGGGGATAACCAATGTAGACTTCCCCACAGTGTTTTTGCTGTGTGATTTTATCGACCTCGTATGGATTATGGGCGAGAAAATCCCCTCAAAAACAGGATTTGAACTCGGATTACGCGCTGCTCGTTTCACCAGGCGCATAAACCTGCTTAGCTTTCGCGATCAACCCTCAAGACCGACACACAGCGTGGGAGCATTCATCCAGCAGTGGATTTGACACCGTCCTGCGAAACAAGACTTTATGATTATTATTATGGACGCATTTTGTCACTCACTGGGGGCCGCGACCACCACCACCGCCATGGCCTCGGAGCCCGAACAATCCCCGGAAGAGGTCGTGTAGGCTCATGGGTCGCCGGCACGGGTCCCGGGGTCGAACTCGGTTGGAGATAGGCGGTGGTCGGGGGGGGGGAGTTGAACTGCGGGCTGCCGCCCTATCGGCCGAGCGTTGTAATGAGCCTCTCAGCTCTTGTTGGGAGCGGTGGGGAAGAGAAGACGCGAGGCGGTGGATGACCCGAAACGGTGGAAAACGACGAATGACGTCACGCAGCATGTTCTAGAAGGATGACGCAAGCGCCGGCGGTGTGAGGTCACGCAAGCAAAAAAAAGGCTTTCCAGATGCGTGACGTCACGCGAGCAAGAAGACCCTCAAGCTGTGTGACGTCACGCGAGCTCTAAGGCCATTCAGGCTGTGACGTTAAGCGAACGCGATGGTTTGCAAGTTGTGACGTTACGTGGGCGCTACCTTTGCATAAAATGAGCTTTGACGATCTCGCGTCATAACACAGAGAGACTCGAGGAACGCCTTTTGTTATCGTGCGCGCTGTGACGCATTTACGCAGCATCTTGCAAAAAACGTTGTGACGTCTCCCCCCCCCTTCTCCCCAACCCCGGCGTTGCCCATCCGCGTGCGTCACGACTCCATCGAAACGTCGCGCCTCTCGATGAACTCGTGCGCGATGACGTCATCCACACCGGGTGCGGTCGACGTCACCGCGTCGCTTGTGTTCGCGCGCGCTGACGTCATCCACGCCGGGTGCGGTCGACGTCACCGCGTCGCTTGTGTTCGTGCGCGGTGACGTCATCCAAGCCGGGTGCGGTCTACGTCACCGCGTCGCTTGTGTTCGCGCGCGGTGACGTCATCCACGCCGGGTGCGGTCGACGTCACCGCGTCGCTTGTGTTCGCGCGCGGTGACGTCATCGCGCAAGGGACCCCCCCCACCACCCCCACGACTGTCACACCGCAAGCGTCGACCGGCAAAGATGAGCGCCGCGGCTGTCCTCTCTCTCTTCGCCGACTACAGGGGCATGGCGGACTCGGTGGCCGACAAGCTGGTGGGCTACAGCAAGGACGACGGCGGCTGGCGAGTCGCCAAGTCCAACGTGAGTTTTGCGCGGCGCTCCTGCTGATGTGATGTTGAAGTCCTTGTGATCTGGGCTGCGTAACCTCCGCCGTATGTTGGACTTCGTTCGCACCGTACGTGGCCAAGCGTGCTGATCGGATGATTAGTTGATGGGGGTCGAGAGGATGATGAGGAGGAGGAGGTCAGCGTGTATGCTTAGGTCTGGTGTCAGTGTCCAGGGTCTAAGGTTACAAAGACTCTCTTAGGTGGGATCTGTCAAAGTCCAGCTGTCAAGTTGAGGTGGGAGGGTTTGAGTTGTCACGGTTCTCTCGATGCAAGTGCAGGGATGGAGGGGGTTAGGTGTGGGGTTAAGGTCCAGTTATCAAGTTGACAGCTGATCCAGGGTTTATACTAGTAGTGTCCACAAGCTACTACTGTGTGCTGGTCAGGACCAGCAAACCATGGGTCATCATCATCTCAGATGCCCTGCAGCGCCACAAATCATCCTCAAGATTTGGCAATGCCAACACCAGAAGCGGTGGCCTATGCAGAATATTGGTAAAATTCTAGAGAGGTTTGACAGGAGTCACGAATAATAATAATGAAAAACACACCCGTGGGCTGAAGAAATAACTAATTGGCGTTTTGTTAACGTGACACATTTCTTACTGATTGGCCGTGTCACGTGGTGGAGGGTTGCGACACATTTATACTTGCGCGATCGAACCCAAAAGCCTTTATTATGAAGAAGAAGCCTTTCCAGCTGTTAATTCCCTCCAGGTCTAGGGGTTGGACACGATGTAAGGTTGAGATGTCCCGTATTTCAGGGTGCAGGGATCAGGGTGCAGGGATCAGGGTTAGCCGTGAGGTCAAGGGTTAACTTGCCAGCTTCCTTAGTAGCCGAGCTCCCGAGGTATGTGGATCTGGTCGAGGAGAGTTTAAATCGTTGGCGAGACGTGATGACTAACAACGGCCTTGGCCATGATGACACCTCGTTCGACAATCCCGCATTCAGCCGGTCATCCAGGATCCTGGGTGTCATATCTGAGGGCCGAACAGGACATGGTTTTGTTGTGCAACCACACATTAACAACAACAACCACACATTAACACACGCACACACACACACGTTGCGTTAACCATTAAGAAGGCTTTCGGAACACGACGTGCCTGACGACCTCGCATAGGACGATAGAACGAAGCACGCACAGCGACTAAAAGCGCCGACAGAACAATTGTTGTTGTTGTTTTTCCCTTGGAAAATGTTGCGGCTGTGGGTACATTACCCCGTAGGTTACGACCCGATGGGGGGGGGGCAGAGGTGTGGACTCGAGTCATGTGACTTGGACTCGAGTCAGACTCGAGTCATGAATTTGATGACTTGCGACTCGACTTGGACTTGCATAACAATGACTTTGTCCCACCTATGAGATGTGGACTCGAGTCATGTGACTTGGACTCGAGTCAGACTCGAGTCATGAATTTGATGACTTGCGACTCGACTTGGACTTGCATAACAATGACTTTGTCCCACCTCGGGGGGGGGGGGGTAGGTTATAGGTTCACCATTGACTCAGGGTTAGGTTCAAGGTCGGTTGTGGTTCCGGTTGTTGTTGTGCTCGTTGTAAGGGGTATATTTGGGAGTCGAGAGTTAAATGATCAGGTCGCAGATTCGTGCCGCCGGTTACATCAATGGTCGCATGGTTCAGTGCCCACGTGGTGCAGCGCCGCAGATGGCAAGGTCACCCGAACTGAAGATCCCTTCTCGCCTCGGTTTCCGTGTTTTGAACCCACGCCACAAAAATGGAACTGCGCCGAGTCTCCAACCCGTGTGAATTGTCTCCACCCCACGACGCTCCGGTGTTTTTCGCCGAAGACGTTGTCATGGCAGTGAGTTTGCAGAGATGAATTGGCTTCTGTAGGTGGCGCTGTCAGAGCGATGACTCGCATCGATGGTACCTCTGGAGGCGGTGACACCGACTCAATCCCCTGATGGTTGAAGACCTCCCCCAAATGCTCTGCCACCTCTGACCATCGCTCCACACAGACGCGTTCCATTTTATAGTTGGCATGAAATGTCTCTTCTCACAATAGGGATTTGAGAATGACAAGATGCCAGTTGCTTAGTCATGCAATTTATAGGTTAGATTGTAAAAAAAGTAAAAATGTGAGATTACATTATTAATGAAAGTAAATATGTTTCGGCTTTAACAATTGTTTTGCTTTGTTACCACGAGGAAATACGGACAGGGATCACACTGGGACAATGTGAGGACAATCATTTACATAGCATACCGAATCAATGCAATGCCAAATTAACATGGTCACTATTGCACGGCGTATGTTGTTCATTTATAAAATGCCTTTATTTATAGGCTTTGTGCAGCGTGGTGAAATGTGGTGAGATCAAAACCCCTCTGCCCGCATTGCGTGGGGTAGAGGTGGCCCTCATCCAATCGTACCTTGACTACATCACTATAAATGTGCACAGCAGTCACACACGTGTGCTGCCACTTATTTACGTTAAGGCGGCATTGTGTGTACGGTATACACGTGCGCGTGGGTGTATCAACAGGAAATCCACGTAAGTTCAAGGGCAGGAACTCATGACCGGCGTTGATATTTCCCTTAAAATTTTAGAGGCTCCATATACCTGTTTTACGCCTACAGCCAGTGCTCTATGCCTCCGCCCTGGCACGTGGTGTCGTCACATGAGGCCACTCTGCCAGCCGCCAATGAGGGACTGCACGTGGTGTGAGCCCGGTGTTGCGTAATGAATGAGCTATTCATAGCGCCTCCTTGAGCTTAACTTGTTCAGGCTCGGCTGCAGTCCCTTTTACGTGGGGCGGTGGCGCTTGGTAAGTAAAGAGCCCCTAGGCTTTCAGAGTTGGACGTTGCTTTGCGTTTCTCTGGCTCGTGGGATGACCACGACAATGGCAGTACAGTCACAGCAATGGATTGCTGGATCAGTCTGTGCAGAGCTTTCAGTGTGTGTGTGTGTTACCTACACCCTGTTGATTGTCGCTGGTGACTGGGGTTTCCTCCCACATGATAAACACACATGAATGGAATTTGCTCATTATCCCATCAGTGCAGGACCCACGTGAAAATGTTTTTAATTGAGACTGATGACTCACTAGTGTATTCAATAATTAAACTGTCAAAATGGAAAACCATACTTGTGTTGATAGATTAACAATTTAATAGATCTCATGGGATTTACTGTAAAATATGGCAAACACTGTCGTCTACGGGGATTGCCAAGGCTCAATTATGCAACAGCCTTAGTCTCAAGGGCACTTCGGAAACAAAGATCACACACAGCACTGTACGTTAATCTAAATGGCAGTTTAGTTTTCAGCTCCCATCTTCTTTCATAAACATAATGACGACGCGTAACAATTACACAGCAGGCAAAGAACAACCATGACGCCTCATTAAGAATGATATATAGCTTGGAAATCGTTGTAATTATGGTGCTAATTAGCAATATGTAAATATGCCAAATTGACGTTTGGAATAAAACTGCCTGGTTAGAATGTTTCCACCCAGCAGACTTTTAGGCATTCATATATTTCTGCTTGTTCTTTTTTGTATTTACAGAAACTTGTTACCATATCGTGGAGAGCATCTACAGAATTTCCTGGCTACCTGTAAGAAAAGCTACAACATGCATGTACAAACTACACATCCTAAATTAAATCTTGACTTAAAGGTTTTGTGACTGCAGGAATTCATATTCTTTGGGTCTTTCGGTAAAGCCACGGAGATAGAAAATTCATATAAGATAATAAATAAAAATAATAACAATATCACTCTATTATTATTACGTGATATTGTTATTATTATTATTATTTTTTATATCTACGTGGCTTTACCGAAAGACCCAAAGAATATATCCTAAATAAACTTTTAGTATTTGATTTCATGTTTTAAAACATACCCTTTTGGATTCATATAGCCAATTCGAGATTTGAAGCTTTCGTGACTGCAAGGATTCATACTCTTAGTTATTTCGGTAAAGTCACGTAGGTGCTGCATCAAGGCAAATCTGGCTGTGACGGTCCCACCTGATGACGGAGACTTGTGTTGCCTCCGAAACGTCGTTATTTTATTGTTTTATTTTTATACATTTTTATTTCATATAGCCAGTCTAAATGCAACCTCGTCTTGAGACACTGCAAAACAGTGGGACAGGGGCATCATGGGGGAAATTAGTCATTGTTGTGTTAACAAGAGAAAGAAGCAGTCGGTCATCGGCAGGGAAGAGAAAGTCATAAGCCTGGATTTGAAGAGGGGATAGCGAGTCAAAAGATGGGATGGCCGGTGGGAGAGAATCCCAGACCACAGGGACAGGCAGAGGAGAAAGAGACCTTCCATTGAGTGAGGGTGCACGGTGGGCGTTGATAGAGTACTGTATTTAAATTTCAACAAGCATCACATTTGTATGGATGTTGGACTTCTTTCACACCGTACGTAGCCAAACCATGCTAATCGGAGGTGTGGGGGAAGGACAAACTTAACACCAAAAGCAGTACTAAAGAAATGAGTTCAATCTAGTTTTAAAATGTCATGAATACACTATACCCAAATTATATACATATGTAGTAGAAACACCAAATATATATGTACGTATGTTACTAATTGTAAGTGCTATGCGTGCCTCTCACATGATGAAATGAAAAGCCAGGGCTTCAAAATAATCGCGGAAACTTGTGCTCGGCGCGCTCTGGCACCAGGTACAAAGGCGAGGGTCTGCTGGAGATGGCCCCCAATGCGCTGTGGGAGTTCGTGAAACCCACGCCGGACGGCCTCCGTGTCAAGTGGGATCGCAACGTGCGCGCCTTCCAGATCCTGCAGTCGCTGGACGAGGTACGCTCGCACGGCGGCCAACGGCGGAGAAGATCAACAGCGGCTGGGCGAGCCCCTTTGTCAATCTGCTTTTGGGTGAAGGTCTCTCCTGGCTGTGTCGATCGTGGAGGTTGTTTTGCAAGGTATAATTTCAGCCCTGTCTGTTCAGCGGATTGAAAATCACAAGATATTTTCTGCATCAGGCACAACACATCCAGTATTCCTCTCGGTATGACTTTTACAAGTCAAGGTGCCTACTCCAGCTGAACCAGCGACCTGGAAATTGATACACCGCAGAGTACCGCCACTGCACACTTTGATAACTTACTGGCAGTAGTTCAGACATTCAACATGAGGCTACTCCTGAAGCCATCCACGGGCTCGCTCACCAGCCGCGACATGGACGTGTAAACGTTGCTGACAAACTTGCGTGCCAAACGAACGAAGAAGAACGAGAACTGATTATTTGGTTTCTCAGGAGCTGTCCGTGTGTCGCACCATCACCTCGTCTGCTGCCATGGGCGTGATCTCCGCGCGTGACTTTGTGGACGTGGTGCTCGTCAAACGGTACGACGACGGCTCCATCGCCTCTAACGGTGAGACGAAGTGCGTGCTGGACTCAGCTAACACGCTGGGGAGGCGAGATTGGGACACTGTGTTGTCGAAACCGGTGCGGAGTCTGCTTGTCTGGAATCAACGCTGTTGAAATTGCGCACTCCCAGCATACCGTGCGGCTGATATGTCGTGTAGGAAATTATTTTATATTTTTACGTGGAGATACCTGTGCAGGTATATGAAGGAAGACGTATTGTATGCTTATTTATGTTGTTCAAACATAGTAGGTCTTATATGCAACCACTTGGGGGCGCAAGTGTCACAGTTTCTAAGCGCGCTTGCTTTTGCGTTTCAAGGAATCCCAAAATCCCTGGGAACACGACTTGAAACTAAGTTTCTGGGGACAAAGAGACTGGAACTTCTGAATCCTCATTGATGACAACACTTCGTAAAAATATTTTGGTGACATGTAAATGTAAATTTTTTCCTCGTGAAACACATCACTTGTATTATTACAATTAATTCAGCCTCACAATGATAATTATAAAATACTGAAACGAAATGGGTGAGTAGGGACACACATTCTTCATCGCTGCGTGTAACGAAACAAATAAGTGTCAAGACAAGACATTTTAGATGGACGCTTCAGATGCAACAGCTGTGGCTACTCTTCACTGCAACCCTTTGTGGTTGCAATTACAATTTACAATTACTCATCCCCAGTCAGCTTTGGATGTGCCCGTTAAATTACAATCATTTATTGCATCTCATTCTACCAGGACTGCATTTCAAGATACACAGTATAGCTCCACATTTACCGTATATTCATGTGAAATGTGAAGGGAGAAATATTTTAATGGGGCCGATCACCGCACGCTTCTTTGTGTCTGTGCAGCGACGCATGTGGTCCACGAATCGTGCCCACCCCAGTCGGGCTACGTCCGTGGATTCAACCACCCCTGCGGCTGCATGTGCCTACCCGTGCCCGGGTAACGCAGCACGGGCACTAGCGTGTGCGCTCACTCACACACATCACACACACTTCTAGATTTGAAGCTTTTGTGATGGCAAGGATTTATACTCTTAGGTTTTTTTGGTAAAGTCACGTAGGTAAAAATAAATAATAACAATAAATAATAAAATGATAGAAATAATGATAGAAATAAATTAATAAATCACGACGTTTCGGGCGCAACACAAGCGTCCGTCAGCAGGCAGGACAACCACAGCAAGAAACAAATGCTGAAGTGGGCAAAAGAGCTGCTGTAACAAGGGGCTATAGAGGTAAGAGACGGGGGAGGAGCCAGGGAGGAGAGATAGAGGAGGGGGGGGAAGTGGGCGGGGCTGGGAGTGGGAGGTGGAAGACACTGGAGATGCGGATATGAATGGGACTTTTGGCTGAGTTTAGGGGGCTTTTGGCTGAGTTTAGGGGGGTTTTGGCTGAGTTTAGGGGGGTTTTGGCTGAGTTTAGGGGGGTTTTGGCAAAGTTTAGGGGGGTTTTTGGCTGCTGCCAAGTGCAACACTCCGCATGTGAGTGATTACACACACTCACTCTATACAAACACACACTCGCTCCACACATGCGCACTCACACCACTGTCATGAAACACACACAATGACTCCACACATTTCACACTCACTCCTCACTCGAGTGTATACATCCACACTCACTCCTCGGTTTCTATTCATCCTCTCAGCCTTCTATTTTAAATTCCACCATATCCTTGATATAAATGAAGCTGCTTTCTTCTTGAACTACCTCCATCACATCTGTCATTTTATCTGTACCAGGCTGATCGTTTCCATGTGTGGCAACTCCTTTATCACTCTCCAAGGACTCGCCAATTACACTCAGCACTGCTGTTGTTGCCTCTGATTGCTGACCCCTTTTTTAGGAGGCCCTTTTAAATACGTTTCATCCTAGCTTCTAATTTGATACAGAGTCTGAACCGCTTATATTACCCACCATTTAACAGGAAAGTTTACGTGTGAGACTAGCTCTGGTCCTAGCCCTATCAAAGACAATAACCAACCGAGTTCATCGGTTAACGTTTTCTCATCTTATTGAGAGCAGCACGTAGTGGAGATGCAAGAAGCGAATTACCTGCGATCGCCGCTTGTCCCTAACCTAACGCCGCCGACTTCCCGCGCCGCTTTCCCGCCCTGCTCACCGCAGGGAGCCCAACAAGAC
This sequence comes from Lampetra planeri, assembly GCF_965212315.1. Taxonomy (NCBI): domain Eukaryota; kingdom Metazoa; phylum Chordata; class Hyperoartia; order Petromyzontiformes; family Petromyzontidae; genus Lampetra; species Lampetra planeri. Next base: position 26,586,923 of record NC_136109.1, on the reverse strand, counting down.
GAAGATGGTCACCTTCTTCCAGACGGACCTGGGCGGCTACCTGCCCAGGTCCCTCGTCGACTCGTTCTTCCCATCCACGATGGCCGAGTTCTACAGCAATCTCAGCAAGGCGCTGACGACGCTCAAGCCATGACGGCCGCCGCTGTAATCCTCATCCGTGCCACCCACCCGCTCGTTGGTCTCAACTCCCATCAGCCACACTTTTCACCCTTTTTTGGCCCTCCACCGAATGTAATAATGTCTTCGCGTGGCCTCAAATGCACGGTTGCATATTTTTTATTTCGATACCATGGAGATCTGTGTGCTGTCCGTGTCATTATTTGTGACATTTTTGATTTGTCGCTCTTTTAAAGAGAAGAAGATCGCTATTAATTGTCAAGGGCATTAAGGCGGTGGCGAGAAGCGAGTGTGAGTTAGGGGATGGCAGTGCTGTCCGTTCCGTACTTTACGCAATGAATGTGCTGTGTGTGATCAATTAGGTACCGGTGGAAACACCGGTGTTTACATTTAACCTGAAGTCACTTGAATAATTCGAACCTGGTGCAAGGTATATAACGGAGCAGAGGGCACTGCCACTGGTGGCTTAGGTTTTAATTATGCATGAATTGTGCCGATGTTTTTCAACATTCACTCACCGCCCCGACACAGCATGGCTACATTGAGAAGTGAACCCAGGTTCAACCAGAAACCGATGATGGCTGCTGTGGCCACTGCAGGTGTGGCAACTGCAGGTCTACTGAGTACAGGGTTAGGCATTGTTTTCCCCACTGTACAACCGAGCCATCCTGGTCTGGTTTTGCTAAGTAAGCTTGGGGCAACTCAGGAGGGTGCCAGGTTTTTTCTGTCACAACTGAGCCGTGCTGCTGGCATCACAAGCAATGCATGCGCCACGTCAGACTCGCACGTTAAAGTGTAGTGACCGAAGCAATATAGGGTAAGAACTATTAACCCCACCTTATCTGGCCCCAGCATGGGCCTAAGCCAGATTTCAGATGCCACGTGAGGCCAAAGTTTTAAGGTTTGGTTGTGGCTCGGCAAATTTCCAGTGGAAAAAAAACCTCTCGTATTGCGAGGGCCCCACACTGGCGTGGCTCGGATGTGTCAGTGGAAGAGGTTGTGTATGAATGTGGCAATGCGATGTGACTTTTGTCAAACTTGGGCAATGATGTATGTGTTTGCACTGGGCCCGTGTCTATTTTTCCTTGCGCATGCATACACGGTGCCCCAATAAGTGAGCACTTTGTCTCGATGTATATTTTTGTTGTGGTCTTTTAAACATTCCTGGAGATCGCTGCTGCTCGTTATTATCATTGTGAATACATATTAAATGTGTATACTATAAATTGAAAAAATGTAAACAGAAAGTTTATAAAAAAAATAACAATGCATTTTTGCATTGTTAGGAGGGTGGGGGTGTTAGCAAAACTGATACGATTGTGCCGTTCGTTTTAACGTCGGTCGGTGTGGTCATGTGACCGAGAAGTGATTATCAGCCGCCTGCAGCGATAACCGTAAAGAATGTGTTTTAATGCATTGAAACTTCTTGTGAATTTTGGAATGTTAAATGTTTGTCACATTTATGGGCATCTGAAGTTTTATTTATTTTTTAAAGTCCACGGGTTAAACGGTGGGATGGGGATGTAGATGCATCCATTTTTACGCACGTATCACAGGAACGCGCGATGGTGATACTTGCGGGCAACCCGTCATCCAGCAGTGGACACATCACGGCCCGATGATGAACGTTACTGGGTTTCACGCGACTTCCTCGAAGCCGCTGTGAAAAGAACAATAATCCGTGCTGGCATTGAATCGCGAATGGCGACTCGCCGATTCATTGGATGGCGAAAAAGGACCAAACTGTAAAAACACTCCAAGGGCGATGTCGGAAACAGGGCGCTTATTGAACGCGTGGATTGCTTTCACCGCCCTAGAGTCAATTCGCATTAAATTATCAAACAGTGCCTTGGCACAAGAGGTACCAAAAACAAACTACAAGGCAAAACGTCCCCACCCAGCTACCCGCTCTGACCCCTGAATTCTGCCGTGGTAGTTTATACGGCAGATTCTCTTAAAAACTTGCTTGCCAAGTCACACACTGCCTGGTTTAAATTCCGCCCCCATCCCCTCCCCCCCACCCAGAAAAAAAAAGTTTTCACCTTCCCTTGCATCACTTTAAAACACACAAAAAACTGTACGTGGCAAACACATGTACAGCCAAGCAATATAAAATCTTTATTTTTTAATATTTTTTTTGGTAACCAAAACTTTGGGTTTTTTTCTTTTACATCCGGCAGTTTGCGTTTGTGTTTCTTTGTAATTAAAATATAACGTTAACACAATGACACCTCCATATATACAATTGAGTGCACGTTTCACACCAGCTTAATGGTAGTTTGGTTCAGAGTGGAAATATTTTCCTAAGCTGGAGCGACAACATTCCGCGTACATTCGGTCAAGGATTGAATGGTGACGAGGAGAAAGGTCACACGATATTGTGCAATTGAACACTTTTTTTTTTAAGGCAGCAGACACAATGGCTTTTTAAATGGAGAATACTTGGCTGTTTGTTGAGCAGAATAAACATCTGTTAAACAATAAAAACAGCCTCAAGGTTTGTTGTCATTGTGTAAAGTATGAAAACATCACACGGCTATAACACCAGGCCCCATACTGTTAGGTGTCACACATCACCTTCGGTAAAACGCAGCACGGCAGTGAGGAGGCTGTTTGTGCATCTCTTGGCTTGAAATGGGAGGACGTCCATCGAGATGGAGCGATACAATCGGCTCATGCGAGGTGTCTATTGCCTTGAAATCTAGGACATCCACGGAGGAGGTGGAGCAATTAAATCGGTTCGTGTGCAGGTGCCAGGTTGATCATTACACTGCAGGATCGTGGGAGACAGTGGTAGCGTAGGGGAGGCCTTCATCCAGCAGTGAATCGACCACGGCCGACAAGGTGACCAGTTGCAGAAAGCACCATAGATGATTGTTTTTCTTTCCTCACATGAGCTAATCCTGCTCTCGATCACAAGCCTAAGTTACAACACACACTTTTTAAGCCAACGGCCACTGCCGTTTCATCCGCTGAGTTGAATCAAATATATTAAATAAAAACAATTCCCGCTATTATTTCACCATTTTTTTTACCATCGGTCCACATCCGAGACGCTAGCAGCCTAAAGGTGGAAGAAAAAAAATGACAAATGCCCTCCACAAAGTCCAACGCTTGAAACCGCGCTTGCCACAAGGTCAAGGCAACGACAGCTCTCAAGTCTCAACCCAAAACCAAGACGACGCCACATAGTCTAGGGAGAGTGAATGGCTCAATTCAGTTCCTGAAAAAGTTCCCGGACACGCGGAACGAAACATACAAACCCGAAAACATGGGAGAGCTAAAACCAGGGCTTAATTTCTCATTAAATATTTGCTGGACATGGCCCAATCCCCCCTCCCCTGCCTCCCACTCCCCCTTTGGTTGTGGGGGGGGGATATTTTCTGGAGTTCAGCCACAGACAGCTCCAGTTGAAATTAAGCCCTGGTTAAAACTATAAAACCAAAGCCACCCAACGTCACGCAAATGGGGCGCAGTGCATTGCCGCCACCCATGTGGCATTGACGCATTTCCCTTGTTGAGCCAACCATCGGTGCCAGTAATTGCAGGGTTGGAGGGTTCAATTTCAAGCCACTCTTATTAACTCTCCCGACTCGTGCTGCCCCTTGTTTAAGAACCATTCAATCTTCCTAGGTATGTGTGTGTGTGCGTAGACGCGGGCTTTGCGACGTTGTGCGCAGTAACTTAAATATACTATTTTATACGTACACCGTAATATACGAATCGCCGCAAAAAAAACGAGAATAAGAATCCTGAACCCTGAGTTAGGCTGATAAAAAAAGAATGTTTCCGTCAAATCGTTAAAGTTTTTATTTATTTAAAGCATGACTCCCATTTTGATTGAGCGCCCGTCCAACTCGTAGGATAGTGAACACGTGCGTTCATGCGTTCATTGTGCGCGACACGGCGGCGGGGGGAGAAGCAGCAACACAGTTCCAATGCATTCCGATTTCCTTGTGATGCTGCGTTGGCAATTGTGCACAAGAGCACAAACAACAACAAAAAACTTGAACGCATTCGTCGAAGAACGGCATTTGCCTGAAATGTCGCCCATAATATATTATTTTCCGTTCACAGGCAGCGTTATTGACGAATGAGTTGAGCTCTTGTTGTTTGTCCCCGGGGGATTACGAGTGACTTCATTTGCCAAGAGGCCGCGTGCAGCATGGCGAGACCTTTCGACTTTACGGTGACTACGTGCAGTGGAGAAGGGCTCAAACTCTGGTGGACGTTACGTAAAAGGTGCAACGATTCCGGCGACGAATGTGAAATCCTTTAGGCTCGCGGCACACGCATCGAATCACGCATGTGCAAGAATCGCGCATTTTTTTTTCTTACAATCCGTACACCGTTGTATGCAATGCGTTTCCTGCGAGCCTCTCCATCCAGTGCCCTAGCACCGTGGTCGGCACGGGCCCTGGTGCGAGCAATGAAATTGGGGGCAGGGGGAAATGTGCGGTCGGTGGGGAGCGGTTCAGTTACACAGCCTGCACACTCGACGGTACACTCGATTGTACGCATGTCCGTCGCTAGATCCACATTATTGGCGGTGCTTTAGCACCAAGAAGTGCTGACGAGGAGGGGAAGGGCAGCTGTTTCAGCTACTTAAAAGCACGTTAAAATAATTTACAACCCTCTATCGATATACTGCTGGATGAAACTGTGGACTAACAAACATCCGTCCCTTCCGTACGGGAGAGAGCGTTGGCCCCCTCGCGCTTGCGGGGTTTTCTCCGGTTTCCTCCCACGTGTAAAAAACTCATCAACTGGCTCAAGACGTCTGAATATATTAGAGGAGCGCAGAGCTTGGGCAATTGTTGGCGCAGGCTTACCACCTGGCTGCTGCCTCCTCACCTGTCTGTGGTTCCTGCTCGCGCCTCTGAGTCCTTTCCCTCTCTCTCACTTCTAGAGTGAGCGAATGCTGTGCGGCGCGTCACGAGTTAAAATCGCCCATTCTTCTTATCGTATTATTATTGCTACAATAAGACATTTTCTATTTCTCAAGAGGTGCTCCTCGCGCCGCCACCGCCGCCACTGCCGTCGTCGTCGCCGCCCTCGCCGGCCCGGCGTAGCGTGACGGCCGTCGCGCCCTCGGGCAGGGCTTTGATGAGGTTCCACGCGTCGAAGCGCGAGAGGCCGCGGACGTCGTGGTCCCCCACGGAGAGGAGGACGTCGCCGGCGTGGACGCCGCTCCCGTCGCCCGCTTGAGACGGCGACGCGGCAGGGCGGGCGGGCGGTGGCGGCGGCGGAGAAACACGGCGGGGAAAACACGACATCGGCATGAGCTGGGACCAGCGGCGTGCGTGCACATTCGCGGTGGACTGGATAGCAAATGTTCAGCGACTTGCTTGTCTTTGTGTATGCAAGAGTGCGAGTGCGTGAGTGCGTTTAAGAGTGCATTTGGGTGTGTGTGTGTGTGGCTGTGATTGTGAACGTGCGTAATTGGGTGTGTGCGTTCATTCGCACGTGAATTAGTGCATCGGGTGTGTGTGCGTATATATTCAAGCGTGTGTGTGTGTGTGTGTGCGCACATGTGGGCCTGCATTAAATTCAGGTGTGTGCACGTTAATGAGCGTACGCGAGTGAGCGAGGGATTCCTCACCGGCGAACACCCGTCTCACGGTGAGTTCCCGGTCCCCGTGGATAGATCCGCGGCCACCCTCGAGGCTGAAGCCTAGGCCCGCGCCTGTCTTCACGAGCTCCATGGTCACCGTCTCCCCTGGGAACCGGATTCCGATGAGACGCAAAAAAACAACACAAATCGGAGCAATCGGTGATGCGATCGAATCGAGCACGTGCCAGACAGCGTAGTGATTAGGGGAGCACTGAATAAAGAATAAAAAGGAAAAACAGCAAAAACTAACAGCTCTTATCTCTCACACATCGGCTGTTGCGACGAAATATTATGATTCACGTGTCGTGCACCCTCCTCCACCTGAGTGTGTACGACGCACATTGGCATTTTACTTGCGCAATCTGACCCAACTATCGATTATGAATCAGCTCTTGTCTTGTAGCTGCAGACCGAGTCTGCGTGTCACGGGCTGCGTGGCTATTTTCAGGCTTTGCTTAGTGAAAAAAAAGTCAAATCACGGTCAAGATATTTGTTTTTTTTCCCAGGGTTGTGAGCAGAGCAGGCGGCTCAAAACTCGTGTTGCAATCCGCCGGCTGTCTCCGGTTTGTGGTTTTTCTGATGGCCTCCGTCTCGCCCCTGTCAGTTTGAAATTGCATCAGCGCACGCTGCAAGATCCTGTCGTGACTCGTGCCAGCTAAATCCTACGAGTCCATTGTGAAACTTTGTTTTCATTCCCGTCGCGTACACGCTCTGTTCGCATGAATGAGTCTCGCTTGTACTGAGATTTGGGGAAAACCTTTACGAGTAAAAAAAGAAAATCCGCAATCAAGCTATCTGCCAAGCACCCGAGTGACATCACCGCACTGACGTTTTTAAACATCTGGCAGCAGCTTCACAGTGATGTCAGCGCAGTGCCATTAACGATGCTCTTGGCCATTGCTTTCAAGTCTTTTGTTTCTCATGAATGCAACTGGACGCCCGCGTGGGACAGCACGGGACACAGCGACAATGTGTGTTCCTACACGATAAGAGCCAAAAGCGTTTCGGTTTGAAAACGAGTCGCGTTGCCGGCACGCACCATCGCCACCATCCTGGCCCTTTTCCTTGCCATCGTCTCCGGCATCGCCGGCGTTGGCCTCGCCAGCCACGGACACCACCGGCGCCACCACCGTCAGCGCCGCTGCCGCGCTACGAGCGCTGCCCGCAGCTCCGTCGCCCCGCGGGTCCGCGTGCCGTCCCACGGCCACCGCACCGCCGCCACCGCCGCTCTTCTGCACGACCACGACGGCCTGGCGCGGCACACGAGCCTGGCGCACGGCGTAGAGTGCCTCGTCGTGGCTGGCGCCCTTGAGGGAGCGGCCGTTGATGGAGAGGAGGCGGTCGCCCAGGTGGATCGTTCCCTCCTGGGCCGCCACGCCGCGCGAGAAGACGCGGTGAATCTGCGAGCGCGCGAGAGAGCGAAGGATGGCAATTCGATTTTTTTTGTTAAGTAGCAAAAATAACGAAATGGAATGAACGTGAATTTTTTAAATATTTTTTATTTGTAGGGTTTAAAAGAACTGCTTTGAAGTTCAAGTGCAGCTTCAAAGGCATCGATATTAAATGAGAGGCGCGCTATGAAGATGAGATGTGTGCTGTCAAGAAGGGACATTGCTCACAACGTTGCCTATTATGTAATATGAATTTTAAGGCAGTGTTATTGACGAATGTGTTGAGTTTTTTGTGTATATGGACACGCAAATAAAATGTATTTATTACTACAATAGCAGATGTGAATTCCTAAAAAAATATTGAAAAAGAGAAAAGGTATTTCCTTAAAAAAATAATACCCTAAATGTTACCCTATTATATTACTTAGGGTGTAGGAATTCCTTTGACAAAGCTGAATACAAGAACGGTGGCCAAATCACCCGTAATGCACCCGATCTTGGCAGATCCCAGAGGCCAAGTCGGGTTTAAAATTCTTGGATGGCCGACCAATAGAGGTTAGCGTATATTATCGCAATGTGCATCCACATCCGCGCCTCCTGCCATCGCCGACCCACAATGACCGTCATGGTGAAGTATGGTCAAATAACCACTGAGTGGTGACACCCTCGTCCAGGTTGACAAAAGGGGATTGTGCATGTGAACTAAATAACGAAGCCAATCGTTATGTTACCGTGACGACCGCGTTCTCCTGGTCGCGGCCTCCGGCGACGCTGAAGCCTAGGCCCACGCCCTCGTCCTTGTGCAGCACGACCACGCGCACGTCCTCCAGGCCCTGCACGCCGGCGCCGCGCCAATGGATGGGGGGGTCAAAAGGCCTTTGGCCTCGGAAGCGACACTCGAATGTTTGCACGTACGCATGTTGAACTTTGTCGCACCGTACGTAGCCAAACGTGCTAATCGGAGGTGCCGGGGAAGGATAACAAACTAAACGCAATAAACTGTTTTAAATAAATGACTTTTCAATCTAGATTTTAGATTTTAAAGTGCATGGCACCAGTGGCTTCCTACTATCGGAAGGAAGAGCATTCCAGACGGCCTTCTGAACCACAGCAGGATGGTCCAGCGGTGCCAGCGGAAATGAAGTGATGATGATTGTTAAGGAAATTAAATCAGGCAGGGTGCGTTGCTAGAAGGGATGCAGGCCTCGGGGGGATCGAGACGAATGGGGGAGCAGCAGCGGGGTGGGCACCGACCTCGTCCCCGAGCGAGCGCGACTCCTCCACGAGTCGCTCGATCTCGGCTGACGGAAGCAGCGACGCGACGGAAGCCACGGAGAGCGTGGAGCTGCTCGACAGCGAGCGCTCGCGCCCGCCCTCGTCCCGCAGCGCCGACGAGGCCGACTCGTTCAGCTCCGCCAGGCTTGGGGGCCGGGGTGGGGGGGGGCACCACACGTGCACACATCTGGCTCAGTTCTGCCGTCACACTCACGACGCTTCCGCACCGCTTTGGGCCCCGCTCGCCTAAAACTCGGTGCTCCCTGGAGGTGGCCGGGTGGTTCAGAGGTCAGAGCGCTGAGCTTGTAAGTCTGTAGTGTCCGCTTCCACGGTTCATTCTCTAACATGACGGGATGCACTGCTATGTTAAGAGTTCCGAATGAAATCTTTGTCTCAGGATGCGATGCCCATAGTGCAATCAGGACACAATTGGGGGGTAAATTATAATAATGTCATTTATAGCCTTAATAAGTCTGAATACTTATTTTCAGGAGGATTTGAAGCAAAATTTAAATAAGAATATTTTTAACAATAATTATTTTTCATAATAATTAATTTTATTTTGTTTAATTTTTATACCTACGTGACTTTACCGAAAGAACCAAAGAGTTTTCTGGAGAATCTTATATCAAGATCTTAGGCCAATTCCATGAATGAGCATTTGACTTGTAGCAGGAAACTGGAGCACCCGGGAAAAAAAAAATCAGGAGATATCCATCAAAGTTATACACAACTCACACTTTTGACCACCTCACCCCAAAGCAAGCTGCTTTGGGAGTTTCTCAAATCCCTAGGGGAACCAACAACCCTCACTCGCGTCCATGGCACGGGTCCACCGGCGTTGTGCGCCACCGCGCCACGGTGCCACCGTTCGCCTCACCTGATGGAGAAGCTGCGGTCCTGCTGGCAGTTGTCGCTGTCCGCTGCTGAAATGCTGTCCTCGTCGGACGCCGACTCGGGGGAGCTGCTGCTCGCGGGGGCTGTGGCGGCAGCGGTAGTTGTAGCTGTGGCGGCAGCGGTAGCTGTAGCTGTGGCGGCAGCGGTGTTTGGAGGAGGAGCTGGCAGAGCCTCGTCCCGCAAAACCTCTACCCGCCAATGAGCGGACCGGGCCGCTGGCGATCGCGGCACCGCTGGCGAGCTCGACGGAATTTCCAGGTCGTCGCTTTTCGACGAGGCGGAGTTCCCAGCGGGCGAGGCATCGTCGCTCAGCCGCTTCACGAGGTGGCCAGACGTCCTCGAGCGGGAGACGGAGGTTGAGCTTGCCCCGGGATAGTGCTCGGCTGCGGCGGCCTCAGGAGGACTCGTGTCGACGGACGGGCAACTCTCCGCGCTCGCCGTCTGACCCCTGTCGGTAAACGTGTGTCCATCCGCGGATGAGGTCCTCTCGTGGAAGATCCTCTTGGCCTGTGCCACGTCCTTGCTTTTGCTCGTCATCTGATAACAATGAACGTCCAACGATGTTGACTTAGAGAGCTGCAGGAGGTTTTCCCTCTTCCCGCCGTGAAACGCGACGTCCTTCCTCAGCAAAGCTGTTGGCTTGTCCTCGTCCGAGTGACCGACGGGGACGTACCCGACCACAGACCTCCTGTCCCCCGGTTTCAGCCCGGACAGGGGTGTGTCCTGGATGCCGAAGAGGCTTTCGAACGAGCAGATCTTCTGGCGGACAGACAAGCCGGTCGGCTTGGAATTCTCAATCGATTCCGCCACCCTCGATTTGTCTTTTTCTGTGTCAGCCCATTTCACTTTCCGTGGCTGACTATCGGACAGCGCGCTCCTCTCAACGTCACCGGCCATGGGGCTCGCAGTCCATTGCCCCTGCGTCGTTGTCCCAGTGCACGGGAGGATCACGATCTTCTCGTTGCCTTCAGAAATTGTTGCGTTGCTTCTGGAACTCGGCGGAGAGGCCCGCTCGCCCGTTCCCGTGGGAACGTCTTCCGCGTCGTCCAGCATCACCGGCGTCGCTTTCACCTTCAAGAACTTGGCGGGCGCGGCGCTGCCACTGCCGACACCACTCGCTCTCTTGCCCTCCGAAGAAGCTCCGCTAGGAAAGGATCGGCTCGCGACCAGCGGCGATTTGGGCTGGAAGCTCTGGGCTCTCCCCACCGCCGCCGATCTCTGCTTGGACTTCTCGTCGCCCACGCTGGCGGTGCTGAAGGCGCGGAAGGAATCCGCCGCTGGCTTTGTCGCCACCCACTCCTTCGAGTGCCTCCTCGACAAGATCTGCCCGGGCGTCATGGGCTTCACGGGCCTGCACACCACCGCCTCTGGCCGCTCCTCCGCCGTCGCAATGTTTGTCACTTCAATTGCCCTGTTCTTGTCCAGCGGTTGTTCAGGACCGGAGAGAGTCACAAACGACACCCTGGCCGCCGAGTGAGAGGTGCGTTTATCGGGCTCGGGGTCCGCTCTCGCGGTCGCGGGGCAGGCGGCGCTTCCTGGCGGCTCGTCGAGGGAGGAGTTTTGGCTATCGGCACGTTGCAGGAGTTGCGCAAGCGGGATCTTGGGTTTCGGGAGCGTTTTGGGAGGACGGTCGGACTTGGCCACGTTGGCAGGACTCTGACCATCGCAGAAGGTGTGATGAACCGCCGTGCAGGCCAGTCCCTGAAGTGCTGGCCTCTCCTGTGGAAGCTCTGGATGTTCCCGATTATTCATCCCTAAGGCTTCTGCCCTGGGGTCACTGTAGTCCAAGCTCGGCGCTGGAGGTGAGTGGGGTCTTATTTTAACGTCTCTGACCTCTCCTTGCACAAAAACGTCGTCCTCCATCTGCCTCGGATTTTCACTCCTCCCCTCGCCTCCGTCCACCGCTCCGCCAGTCACAGCTTGCAGTCCCGGCTCAACAAGCTCATCCACCTTGCAACGGTCTGCCCGTGGAAGGGACGAGACTTCATTGTCCATGTCGGGAGCCGAGCCCACGTCAGGCACGCGTCCACCAAGCACCTTGACGCGAGCGGCGTCTTCATCGGCCATAACATCTGCGGCCTCGCTCCGAGGATCCGAGGCTAAGGGCACTCGCTCGGCCACGACGAACGCCTCCGAACACGGATCGCCGCCGTGCATCCCGTCGCCTCCTCCTGCGGTCAGCGCCCCGCCGGGCGTCGCTCGATCGGCGGGATCCTCCTGCTCGGGGCAGGTGTCTTCGTCGCAGTCAGCTGGCGCCGCTCGCTTCGCGGGATCGTCCCTCTCCGAGAAACCGTCCGCGTGCCGGTCCCATGCCTCCCGCTCTGTCCCGCGCCGGTCTCCCTCGCGGTCGTAACTTTCTAGCGTGGGGAGGGAAGCGGGGCACGGTTCCGTCGCACTCCACTCTCTCGCTTCCTCGTCGCTGCCACCGCTCGTTCCTTCTATCGCTTCCGTGCCGACTTTGCCGACTCCGCCCGCCAGTGGCACCGCGCTTCCTTCTCCCGGGCCGTCACCGCCGCCGCCGCCGTCGCTGCCACCCCTGTCCTCGGACAAGATCTGGTCGAGGACGTCGTCGATGTATGACACGGGGATGTCGCTGTGGTCATCGTTGTTGTTGTCGTCGCTGTTGTCGTCGTCTCTGCCTTTGCCTTGAGGAGGCGGTACCTCCTCCTCCTCCTCCTCTTGCTTCTCTTGCTGCTCCCCCTCCCCCTCCTGCTGCTGCTTCTGTTGCGGTTCCGCGGGCGGCGCTCGCAGTGGGAGCTCCGCTTCCCCTGCCGCTTCCCGTTTTGTTTCGCTGACGAGGGGGTCGGGGTCGGGGTCGCAGCGCCGTTGCCGGCCCTCGCCGGCCAGACACGCCAGGCCCCCCTCCCCCATCGGGGGGTCTGCTGGCGTGGCGCCCGAGCTCATGGTGCCTTTCTCTGCTGCTGCTGCTGTTGCTGCCGAATTAAAAATAAAATTGGTTGATATGATTATTATTACTACTACTATAGCATTACGATGACTCACGCATGTTTAGTTTGTTGTCCTTCCCCCGCACCTCCGATTAGCACGGTTGCCTACGTATGGTGGCGAAAAAAGTTCAACATACAAAGTACCCACATACCAAGAACTCGAACGGATTTTCATTTTACTGATAAATGTGGCTTTTTGTGGGTAAACCCGAGTACTTGTTAGTTACAGCAGAAACAAGTAGGAATATTGTCATGTTGTTAAAATTGTAATGGTTATGCTCACTGTACATATATGTACACACTCAGTGATGTGAAGACATTATCGTCTGAATATTTAATTTTAGCAGCAACTAATGTAATATAATCGTTGAATTGGCCTGACGTTGTTCGGTCTTTCTGCGCCGATATTCCATTCTGTGCTTTTGTTTGGACCTTGGGTCTTAAAGGGCTCCTACTTCTGTACTTAAACTGACCGTCTTTGTTTTCCCGGTGCTCGTGCTTATTTACCCACCACGGCACCGCTGTTGCGCATTTGGTTTGAGTTGACCAAGCGTTGGTGTGTGACCAATAATGCTTAAACCCAAATCTCCCTGCGCAGTGCACTAACCACTTCCCATACCTTCCCACACACACACACATTTGCCATTATTAATCAACTTGCTTATCCGGGACAGCCTCATTGAGTGGCTCAAGGCTCAACACCCTCCCAACTGACTCCCGCCCGGTTGGCTGCGTACGGTGTGAAAGAAATTCAAGACGAAGACAAAGATCCCCCATACAGCCTCAACAGACCTTTGGGGCAAGCGCTGTTAGCGAGCACCTATGAAGGCCGGCACGGCACACGAGGGGGTGGGTGGCCAGAAAAAAGCCACGACCGCCTTTGTCTCTCTAGTGGCGATGTAGAAGACGTTCAACATACATACATACAAGTCGCAAGGATCAGAAGGTGGGGCAGACGCGCGTGTCAGTCAGCGTGACTTCTTCACCCAAAACAAAAGCTCGTTTATGAGTCTTGTGGCTCTTTTTCAGGAGGGTCCTGCCAAGTGTTTCACAGGAGGGCAGCGATGTTGCTGCTGTGCATATTCCCAATTGAGTGATTTAAGAGGTTCTAGATTTGAAGCTTTCGTGACTGCAAGGATTCATACTCTTAGTTTTTTCGGTAAAGTCACGTAGGTAAATAACGTAGGTAAAAATTTGAAATTAAAATTAATCAAAAAAATGTTTTTCTATTATTTTTTTTTTATTAATTTTAATTTCAAATTTTTACCTACGTGACTTTACCTAAAAAACTAAGAGTATGATTTAAGAGGTACTTTAGCAGCGTCGGCATGTTGGCCAATACCAGGAGGGCTGTAACTTCTCGGACAAGCGAAGCAAACCTCACCGCTGCGCCTACTGCTGCTGCCGTTGCTTTTGCTATTGCGGCTCCTGCTACTTCTTCTTCTACTGCAGCTGTCGCTTCTACTGCTGTTGCTGCTGCTTCTGCTTTATACTCTGGCTGCTTCTGCTGCTGCTACACCCCCGAGGCCCAGGTGCAGCAGGCAGCAGCAGCAGCAGTGTGAGGAGGGGGTCAACGCGAGACCCTGACGCAGGAAGACGATCAATCACACAATTACGCACCCCGGCCGCTGTCAACACAGGCGCTGGATATCCGGAGCCCCCCACCCACCCACCTCCCCATCTACCCACCCACCACCCCCACCAATCCCTGGCAAATCCACATCCTTCCTGACCGTGGGGTTTAGTTACAGCTCGGGCTGAGCTGGCGGGGGTCGGTGGTTAATGTTCATTATCGGAGCGTGGCGCTGACAAGGGGCGGCTGAGTCGCGTGAAATGAGAGACACGGAGCCGATCCGGGGTTCGTAATACTAATAATAATGATGATGATATTCATCATAAACATAACGTGGATTTGTATCGCGACCTAACACTCCAAGCGGCTCTAGATATTGTACAGGAACAACCGTTTACGTCAAACGACGCGGAAGGAACTTTCCACGGCCACCTTGCACAGCACATTGCAGGAAAAGATAAAAACATTCATTTCGGTAAAAAAAATAGTTCGATCGAATGTGATAACCGAATCACACCATCTGACTGGTAGTATAATTTCTCGCCAAATATGTTCCCGATAGGTTGTAATAGGTGACACGGTGAGGAGTGGCAGCCACAGGCCAGAGGGAGAGTGCATACTGGATGTGGTGTGCCGGGTAGGAAAGGTGGAGGAGGAGGAGCTGGTGGGGGAAAAGATGACAATTTAGGAGGATGATGAGGACGAGGTGAAGGGGTTTTATTTTGCGGTTGGATATCAGAAAGATAAACGTGTTTCGTTAAACCCGCCACCGCCTGACAACAGCCAGTTGGCAAGGTTTCGTCACGCCAACGAATCGTGCTCATAATTAGTTGCTAGTTCAGCACAACGGGGTGTTGGAGAGTAAACCCACAACATTTACAATTCGGGTGCCGACAACCAACTGCATCGGGCGACAGTCAGGTTTGTGAAGTACTCTTGATCTAACCCCAACCCCCCCCCCCCAAAAAAAAACCTTTATCTTAGATAATATTGGTGGTGAAAGCCTACGTGTTTAAACTGTGACTATGGAAACGATGATGCGAATGACAAGGATGATGAGAACGAGCTGTGCACGTATGTACTCTCAACCTCTTTCGCACCGTACGTAGCTAACCGTGCTCATCTGAGATGCATACCGTGTCAACCCATACGGTTGACCCCGTAGTCTTGTACAGGGAAATTGAGTTCAGGTCAATACAGGAGTTTCAATATGGAGAAGATGAAAAATGTCTATTTGTTTGTGTTTCTCCCTTGTGATGAGACTTTTCAGGATGGACGTTGAGCTCCATAAGGGCACGGGGTGACCGATACGGTTTGAATTGGTCTGTAATAAGGTGTGGCACTGCTGATAAGGGGATAACAGGCGTGGAGATGCGGGGGAAGGACAACAAGGCGGGACTATGGCGAAGTTGATGAGGATGATGAGGAGGAGGAGGATCAAGACGAGGATGGGAGTGAGGAGGAGGAGGACGAGGAGGATGAGGGGGATGAGGAGGGCGAGGAGGAGGAGGGTGAGGGGGATGAAGAGGCGAGGTGGACGAGCAGGAGGGCGAGGAGGAGGCGGACCCACCTGGGAGTGAGCGCGTGGCGTCTCGCCGCAGCACCATGCGCAAGGACAGCGGCAGGTTGCAGAAGAGGCGGCAGGCCTCGTCGGGCTCCAGCAGCGACAGGGTCACGCCGTTCACGCACAGCACCTCGTCGCCGCAGCAAAGGCGGGCGCCCACCTCCTACGGACACGCGCAGGCCTCAATAGCTCGTCTCGTCCCCCCCCCCGTGGTCGTCGCTTAAGGCCGAGTCGACCTAGACGAGGCCCAGGGTAGTGTGAACGCACACGTTACGCGCACGCACATAGTAATAATAATAATAGTTCAATTTGTAACACGCGCAAATTTTCAGACGTAGTGGCCGCAACTCAGAGGCGCGGAGCCAAGCTCAGAGTCGCTCGAAAGCACGTGGTTTGTAGAGGTGAGTTAGTAAGTCTCTCTTGAAGGAGGCGATTGAGGTGATGCTGCGAATGTGTAGAGGGATATCGTTCCAGACTGTTGGGGCTGCCACCGAGAAGCGGCGCATAGACATGACCATCCTGGATCTTGGTATCAAGAGGCAGAGTTACTCTCGCGTAGGCGTGCGGGACGGGTCTTCGTTGAGGGATGAGGTGCCCTTCGAGAGGAACCTGACACAAGTTTGGATGTCACTGGCCACTGACGCTAGCCGGGGCCCGGAGTCGAACACAGGTCGCTGGGGTCGTCGAGCAGGAATCGAACCACCGCATGGCCGCACGCATTTCAGTGAACCTGCAGCTTTTTTCTGGATGTGTTATTACAAAGATCCCCCCTTCCCGTACAGCCTCAACAGACTGTTCGGGGTAAGTTCCGTTAAGCGGGCACCTACGAAGGCAGGCACAGCACACGACCACATTTGCCTACCACCCAGCGCCGATGTTAACGCACAGCACCAGGTACTTATTTAAGGCGTAGTCGACCTAGGTGAGGGCCAAGACCCGTTCGAAACTTCACAACTTTTGGCCGTGAGCGGGAATCGAACTCGGGTCGCTGGGTTCGAGCGCAGTGCACTAACCACGACACTGTAGGTCAACTGCTACGGACTACACTGGGATGATTGAAGATGATGGTGGTGGTGGTCACGATCATGAGGATATCCATGACGACACGGAGTCGACACACGGGAGTCGTACAACTTGGACCGCTGCTGCGCCACCAAATGATCTTTAACACCTGGCCAGAGAGTCTGTATACGCTCACGCAGTACGCACAATTTTTACGTAACATTTCCTCCCCCCCCCCCCGCCAAAAAATATAGATGATCACCGGTTTGCTCCTTGCTCGCTTACCCACATGCAGAGTTTTAAAACATCTTAACCCCTCAGTATCACACGGCAACGCAACACCGCGTCCGTGTCAACATGAAGCTTTGCCTGCAACTCGCAGTCCCGCATCTGATGAGGACGGACGTAAGAGACGTCAGGACGGGCGGGCAGACAGACACACGGATGTACGGACAGACAGACGCACGGATGTACGGACGGATACACGGGCGGATGGATGCACGGATGTACGGACAGACGAACGGACACACAGAGGGACCTTGAGAAAGTGAACCGGGCTGACCCCCACACTGCCGCCGCTGCCTCCTCCTCGGCCCTCCCTACCTCGGCTCCCTCGACAGCGCAAGGCGACGGTCCGTCAGAACCCGCGAGCCCTCACCGCGTCGTCGCACACCCGCACCTTTAAACAAGCGAGCTCCACTTCACCGTGCCGACGTTGGGGCGGGCAGAAGGCAGCGGCGGGCGACGTTTTACGTGCGAGCGCCTCGGCGAATGCATTAAAACGCAGCGTCCCGGGGGGGGGGGGGGGCAAAGCCTCGGAGGAGGGCACCTTGGGCAGAAGTTGAGGGCGGCGAGGGCGGGTGGCAGGAGGAGTTTACTCGGCAGGAACCAAATGTGTCGGCGGTGATAAGGAACACCTGGGCTTCCAATGGAAACGTGAAAAACCCCAAACCCCGCGGACGTTTCCTGGAACGGGCGATATCTCTCCTGACCCTCGTGATCGCGGGCGCTCGCCTATCCGGTCGCTTTTCTACGACATCAACAAGAGCCCGTGGAAATTACGTTAAATTGATACGATTCGTTGAGAAGAACCTACAAAGTCGTAAGAAACGCTACGTTTCTCACGGAGGAGCCGTCGATGCTGATGCTTTCGTTTTTTCTTAAATTAGAATTTTAAAAAAAGTGTGAGCAAAGTGTTGCTTAACGTGCGTCTATAAAACGTACCATAATTTTAAGATCACCGCAGCTTCATAATGGGAGGAAAGATTTATTCACCGCAAAATCCTGTCCTGCCTATGCCCAGTGTCAGGTGAATGGTGGTCTGGGCACCGCACCACGAACCCGGCGGGGCCTGAATTTAATTCCTGCCCACGGCTCAAGTGAGGGCGGGTAGCAAAGTGTGAGGACTCCGAGCGTGGACAACGTGTCCCTCAAAGGGCTCTCCGCCGCAGTCCTGCGATATCTCCTCCTGTAGGCCGTTCGCACACAGACACGTGCTACGCTCTGCTCGGCGAGAAATCCAAATGGTCATGCCAACTGCAACAGTGGAATAAGATTTGCCAAAACAGGGAATCGTAGAGGAGTTCCGTTGCTTCACACCGTCGCTACCGGACATTGCCAAAGAGAGAGCCGGCACGAACGTGTCAGCTCACCCGCTCGGCCACTCCGCCGCGCTTGAGCTCCTTGATGTAGACGCGCATGGGCGCCGGCTTGATCTCCAGGTCCAGGCCGAACGTCTCCGATTCCCGCCTCGAGATCTGCACCACCTGCAGGTCGTACGACCCGGGCCGCCCGCCCCGGGTAGCCCCCTCGCCGTCGCCGTTCACGACGGAGCGCGCTGGGCCGGGTCTCGAGGGCGGGTCATAGCCTGCGGCCGCCTCCCCCGTGCGCCGGCAGGCCGGGTCGCCGCCGATGAGAGCGGGGGGCGCACCGTTGTCGCGTCCTCCGGAAGGCGGGACGGACACCGTCGGATTCCCGGCGTCGGCACGGATGTCCGACCCCACGCGGTTGGTCAGATCCGCAGCGCCGGAGAGATTGCAAAGTTCGCTTTCGTGGTGGATATGAATAGCAGAATCGGTCCACGTCACAGAGTCCGGAAGTTCGCCGTCCAGGCCTTGCGATGACGACACGTCCGCGCGTGGCACGGCCACGCCACGTTCTCCGGAATGACCGGTCCGACCCGAGCAGTCACCGGGTGAAGCGTCGTCCGCTCCCTCCACTCCGGCAGAGCGGGAGGCCTCACTAGGAGCCGCCTCCGTAGCGACGGGTTCCGTGTCCCCCAAATCCGAACCCTCCGACCTCGCGGCTTCGACTGCAGAGGTGTCGGCCGATCCACCCTTCGCCTGGGACTTGGCTGTGGTTCTGTTTGTTGGCGACTGTGTCTGGCATGAGATGATCTGCTGCTGCTGTTGCTGCTGCTGCTGTGGACACTCTACGCTCAGCATGCTCTTGACACGCATCACCGCCTTGTGCTCCAGCTTGGGCGATCGCTTGAAATCGATTTGTCCACCGGCGGCGCAACTCACCTCTCCGTCGCTCCACGGGTCCGCGTGTCGGCCCACGGTCAACCCGCTACCCCCGCCGCCGCTGCCGACGCCGCAGGTGTCCGCTGCGCCCCCCGCGTAGTCAAAGTACGTGGTGGCGATGGTGCCGCGGATGGGCACAAACGGCGAGTCGCCGCCACGCTCCCTGCCCGCGCCGGGCCCGTCCTCCGACTCGAGCGAGCTGCCGTGCAGCGAGCTGGGCACGTCGCTGCTGGCGGCGCGCGCGTTGCCGCCGTAGCAGAAGAAGTCGCTGTCCTGGCTCTCGTCGTCCACCTCCACCGACGAGGTGGCGATGACGATGCCCGAGTTGGCCAGCTCCCGCTTGACCGCCGACGATTGCGACGAGGACGACGACGAGAACACGGCCGCCGCCGCCGTGGAGAGGGCAGAGGACGACGGAGACGGCGCTTGCAAAGGGCCGTCGGCGGCCGCGTCGGTCACGGGGCGATCGGCGGCCCTCCCTCGCCGGGCCGCCCGGCACGCGCGGAAGCTGCCGCCCCTCCCCGCCGGGCCCCGTCCCTCCCGCGCCGGTCGCCCGCCGCCGCCTTCCTCGTCGCTCAGGCCGTCGTCCTCGTAGCGCAAGACACGCCGCTGCCGCAGCAGGGGGCTGCGCGACGCCTGAGGGCTGTCCGGCGGCGCCGCCTGCTTCGCCGCCTCCACCTGCCGGTTGCGGACGAGCGGCGGCGCTGTGGCGGCGGCGGCGGCGCTCGGCGTTCGCTTGGACGGAGGTGAACTCCTCGCTGGCTCCGGCGAGGCCTCGCGCGCCGTCGAAGATTTGTTGCTGGCGTCCGTGGGGCCCCTGGCGGTGCGGGCGTCTTGTTTCGACGGCGGCTGGGGCCCGTGCAACTGTTTAGGGATTCACGCGTCAAAGAGGTGTTTGTTTCGTGGGGGGGGGGGGTGGGGGGGGGTTGGGGGGAGGGGGCGGGCAACGCACTCCGGAGTTATGGCGAGTCGCACGATTGTAGCGGTGGCGTTGCGTTAGGCTTCACGGGTGCGATGTCACGGTGCCTTTGCTGGTGCCGTGACGACACGTCTGGCTCTTATTTAGCGTCTTTACTGTCAGTCACGCAGCTGAAGGCCCCTGTGCATGGTCCTTTAATCGATGCCCTATAGGGAACTGGATTAGCTTCCCTTGACACTCGGCAAGGTATTAATGGAATAATATTTGCTGTTATACACATGATATTATTGCCCTCACCAACCCTCATTAACTCTCACCAACCCTCACCAACCCTCACCAATCCTCACCAATCCTCACCAACCTTCACCAACCCTCACCAATCCTCACCAACCCTCACCAATCCTCACCAACCTTCACCAACCCTCGTAAACCCTCATCAATCCTCACCAACCCTCACCAACCCTAATCAACCCGCGCGGACCAGCATGGAGAAGTACGGTCCAATCACCACCACAACCCGCATGGTGTGGGGAGGCCCTCATCCAGCAGTGGATTGACAAAGGAGCCGCGCACGTACATATGCATGTACGTTGAACTCCTTTCGCGCCGTACGTAGCCAACCATGCTAAGCTGTAGGTGCGTTGCGGGGAGCATGCACGCGTCACACAATCATCATTATCAAATTACCTTCACTCAAATCTGACCCGAACAGAATTATACAGCAGAGGACAGGCAACGGAACACAATCGTCAAATTTTGAGACAGATTTCGTTTTCAGAACGTGCATCCACATTGTCACGGCAGATTTTTTTCCCCGCGACACGTCGAAGAACCCAGACACGTCCGGTGGAATCCTCCCCACCTGCTGCTGTAGCTCCTGCTGTAGTTGCTGCTGCAACTGCTGCTGCAGCCGTTGTTGCTGCTGCTGTTGCTGCTGCTGCCGCCGCTGCTGTTGCAACGTCGCCTCTTCTGCCCGAGTGGAGGCGGGCTGCGGACGTCTCTCGTGCCGGGCGTCGCGACCCGAATGCCTCTCCCACTTGGTGTCCCGGCCGGCGTGTCCCCTGCCTGCGAGGGAGAGAGATGCGGAGATGCGTGGGGTGGGGTGGGGTGGGGGGGCTCACGAACGCCCAGGGAACAGTCGCACGCTCTAAGAACGTCCGGGAAACAGTCGCACGCTCCGAGCGATGCCCGTGGCGGCCGCGCACGTTAACATTGGCCGTTTCCGCCGTGGCCGGGAACAGTTCCATCTGAATAAATAAGAACACTTAATCATCGCAGAACTCATCTCTTTAGCTCCGCACTTTGTTTTCTTCAAAATGAATATATACGCTGTCCTTCCAACACCCCCCGCACCTCCGATTATCACGGTTGGGGACGTACGGTGCGAAAGAAATTCAACATACGTACCAAGTATTTACTCGCGAGATAAGAAGACGTTGGATAGAAGAAGCTGCTTGTAAACAATTGCGAGAAGGGGAAACGCGGCCTCGACTGGAGGCAGCCGAGGCGGGACGGGATTGCGATCTGAACGAGCGCCGCTGCCGGCAGAGAGAGCGGACGAGTGAGGGGGGAGGAGGAGAGCTTGTGAAACGAACGTCACGCAACTTGCCTTGCGACCTTCGCAATTAAATAAATATCCCGACACAGGAAGCCGTGCGGCTCATAATGCCTCTCTCCGAATTACGCACGTGTTGGCCATGTTTGCACAATCCGATAAGCGCCTCGTCAGTATGTTTTTTGCCCCCCAACGTCTGTCTTGATTTTTATTTTAAGCTTCCGCAGCTCATTCCGTGTGTAACTGTCAGCAGTAGAAAGGTCGAAACCGAGACGGAATGAGGAACATCTGTCAACACGTGTCTCTGTCCCTTTTTTTCTCTTCTTCCAGTTTTGGTATTCTCCCCACCCCCCCCCCCCCCCAATTTGTGTTTGCCCCGGATCTCCCGCACGGCAGCGCAACCCCTCCGCGTGCTGGAGAACGGCCCGCGGGAGCGGAGATCACAGAGCTACTTCTGGGAGACAGGCTTCGAGCGACCTCTGGTCCACACAGAGGAGGGCAGTACTTGCCCACCCGACCTCACAGCAGGAATTTTCATGATGCAGTCATCGGTGACCAGGCCGTGGCTAGACGTGCACTAGAATTGAGAACCAGGTTTGATCGCGGGCGGCTGAAACCGGGATCCAAACCCCTGGATCTCAGCGGTGCCGGCTCAACGATGTCACATTTCAGTCACCCGGCCACCGCAGGCTGCGTCCCTTTCCGCAGGCCACCGTTTTATTTTTTTGTCGATTGGTAAAAGGTTAAAAGGTCAAAGTGCAGCCCTGCAATTGCTCAATCACGCCATAGAGAGCCCCCCTCTAAGAGGTTATTTTGGCCTACTCTTCCATCGCGCCACAATTTGCGCCAACATTACAAACAACGCTACCGCGTTCAACTCGCAGAGCTCACGTCGTCCAGGAAAGTTCACATCGGTGGTTGTTCGACTGTAAGTATGTTGAACTTCTCTTGCACTGTACGTAGCCAACCGTGCTCATAGGCGCTGCGACCGACCAGGTCGGCGGCTCTCTCGGCCATCGACCTTTTGTTGTCCTTCCCCGGCACCTCCGATGAGCACGGTTGGCTATGTACGGTGGCGAAAGAAGTTCGACATCCAAAACGTCGCCACGCCAGCCCTGCACCCATCCCTCTCCGGCGCAGTGCCATTGACGGCACGCGTTGCCTTGGGTGTTCTTTGCGCTTCTTTCGCCAACCGTACGTCGCGCGGTTGGCCTACGTGCGGTGGGCGAAGGGAGTCCAACGCGCGCACGTGCTTCGGGCACCTGCAAAACCACCGTCGTGCCCGTTGGCTCGGCCATGGTAGCCAAACAACGGAGTCAATAAATGGGGTGGTGGGGAGGGACTCTCTCTGTGGCGTCAAGGGGCGGCGATTGCCAGCGGACGCATCGCGCCCCCCCCCCTCTCGCAGGAAACAGATGCGACGAAGGGGGGGGGGGTGTTATGATGAAGGTCGTAATTCAAACCGGCCCGCCCACTCCGTTTCCCCAATGTCCCCTCGTGACCCCCCCCGCCTGCCCGCCCCACCCGCGCGCGGCGACGCAGGGGACGTTTTGCGGAAGAGGATCAACGACAAGGCCAGGGGTGGCACCCGCAGACGACGGGGGAGGGGGCGGGGTGGGTTGTGTTGTGTTGGAGCCACTCCGCCACGCACCCAGCACCACCACCACCACCACACACAAGTTGTAATTACGACTGTCATTCTGCTGTGGCGACCGTATTTGTCTATGGTGTGTGTATTTGGTCGCCGCAGATGTACTGCACAGCTCATTGGATTCCATCCAGACTCAAGAAATATTCTCGATTCTGGTATTTCGCGACGCCGGTCAGTGCGGGTCGGTGAGAGCGTGGAACACAGAGGGCACGCCACCTGCAATGGATGTTGCCGCACAGTGTGGCTCTGGGGCACAAACACATACGTAGAAACCAACCCCCCCCCCACCCCCCATAAAATCATCGTGAAATGGACTCAGAGCGCGTGCGCTCCCACGCTCCCCGCCAGCCCCTCCCGGCGCTCCCCCGCGCCTCGCCGCTTCCCCTCGCACACCCACGGTTTCCTGGCTGCGCGTGGGGGACACGGGAAGGCGTGCGTTGTGGGGGGGGGGGGTGAGGAAGAAGGGGAGAGGTGAGGAAGGGAGGGGCGGTGGCACCTGCGGCCTCGTGGCCTTGAGCAGCAGCCGGCTACGCGCGGCCTCCAAGCGGCGAGTCAGCCGCTCCCAGCGGCGCGGTTTGCACGTGGGGCGTGAGGAGTGTAATGGGGGGCTCCCCTGCTCAATTTCCCCCCCCCCCTCCCTGCCTGCCTTTTCTTCTTCATAGCCAGGTGTCTGGGGCCCTCCTGCCCGTGGGCTCCGGTGCAGGGCACCATAGTGGCGAGATTGTGGGTTCGATCTCGACCCTGACGACGCCTGCTGTATATTTGGATTTTGCATGTTCTCTCTCTCTCTCTCCCCCTGTGGTCGTGTGGATTGTTCTCCGGGTCCTCCGTTTTTTTCCCTCCACGTTTAGAATCAAAGTGCATTCAGAGTATTTGGCTGCAAGAAATGTCCACGTGACGAGCCACTTCGTTGTGCTATCGTTTGTGGCAGCCAGGTCGCGTCTGAAAAAGAGCTACACAGCTCAGTGGGCCTTACCTGGCAAAATAAAATATTTTTGTTTTAGATGCAGCTGCACCCCCTTAGCGCACATTTGACCGCTACGAGAGAGTCAGGTCAGTCGCCTGACAAAAAGAGGACGAGCGTGAGCCTGGACTTGAGCAGGGGGCAGGGAGTCGGCAACACGGGCAGCTGGGGGTAGGGAGGGAGTCGCAGGCTACGGGGGGGGGGGGGGGGCAGCAGCAGAGGAGGATGAACCTCGACCGGGACCGCCGAGTCACGCACCGTGCGACGACGCCGACGGTGCCAGCGGCGGCGGAGGCGTCGAGGGCGGCGGCGCCGCTCCCCGCGTGGACGGCGGGGCGGGCGAGCCGTGCCCCGCGTTGCCGTGAGCGTCGGAGCCGACGTGAGGATGGGGAGCAGCAGGAGGAGCAGCAGGATGATGAGCCGGAGGGGGAGGAGGAGTGCCAGGGATGTCCGGTCTGTCCAGGGCGGCCGGGTGTGCGGGCGCCTCGGCCGGGAAATACTGGGAAAGCTCTGCCTCCGAGCTCACGGATCCTTGCTGCGTGTGTGCGTGTGTAGGGAGCGGTGGAGCAGCGGTTAGCGCACTGAGCTACGAACACTGCGACCCGCTTTCGATTCCCGCTCACGGCCAACGCCAGCGACAAATATCTGAACCGGTGCTGGGCCTCCCCTAGGTCGACTTAGCCTCACATTAGTACCTCGTGCGGTGTGTAAACATCGCCACGAGGGAGACAAAGGCGGCCGGGCGTGATGTTGGCCACCCAGCCTCTTATGTGCCGTGCTGGCCTTCATAGTTACTCGCTAACAGCACTTACCCTAACAGTCTGTTAAGGCTATATGGGGGTTCTTTGTTTTGTTTGCGCGTGCGCATAAAAGTGACAACTGGGGAGCGGTGGCGTAGTGGTTAGTACGCTGCGATATCACCCGCTCATGGTGTAACACCAGCGGCGTTTATCTGAACCGGTCCTGGGCCTCCCCAAGGTCAACTCAGCCTTAAATTAGTAGCCGGTGCTGTGCTTGCCAACATAGGAAACGTCCCACCCACCTGCACCGGTTCTCTGTGAAATCTAAATGGGCACGGTTCCCAATGGCAGCCCACCTTGGGGTGTGGGACAAACTTCCAGACCAGCGAAATGAAAAGCCACCAGATTGATCAGTTTTGTCGGCTGCGATTGACGAAAACTCCTAATCTAACATCAGTGCCGGATTCAGCTAGTGCGGGGCCTGTAGCATATATTATAAAGAGGCCCTAAATAAATAAAAACATATACATAAAAATATTTTTTACTTGCATAGTAAAGTAATTGTATTTTTTTTATTTGCTATACAGCCAGCTAATACGACAAATCGCTAACCTTAAACATCCAGTCGTTCATAAAAGTTGAAGGCAGTATAGTACTATAGTAATAGAGCAAGTGCAGAATCACTAAATCGGAATTGATAGCTTGAAAGCATTTAGCGCGGGTCCCTTGAAAGTACGGGGCCCGTAGCTACTACATATGTAGTAGCTACTACATATGTAGCTACTTGTGCTACTAGGATCATCCGGCACTGTCTAACACCAAGGCTTACAATCTCTGCATTGCTGCATACCCAGCTTCCCCCCACGCCCCCCCCCACACCCATCGCCCGGCTCCACCCAGGGCAGTCTGGCTGGAATGGGGGGAGTGTGTGGGCGGTGCGTGGTGGGGGGGACGGGGTAGGAGGAGGAGGGGGGGAAGGGCTCGACCCACCCGGCTCATGGGCTCGAGGAAGCGCCGCATCGTCCAGCTGAGTGCGGAGGTCGCGTTCTCGACCTGGCGGGGTCGCGTGGACGGGGAGGGGCCCGGGGAAGGTGCCGGGCTCTTGGGGGGCAGTGCTGGGGGAAGGACGCGGGCGCGGAGACACGAGGGCACGTGAACGGCACGGAC
Source organism: Lampetra planeri (assembly GCF_965212315.1). Taxonomy (NCBI): domain Eukaryota; kingdom Metazoa; phylum Chordata; class Hyperoartia; order Petromyzontiformes; family Petromyzontidae; genus Lampetra; species Lampetra planeri. The sequence goes on along the minus strand of NC_136109.1, from coordinate 26,561,021 downwards.
GCGCGGGCACATGGCGGGAGGGAACGGAGGCACAGAGCCGTGAATACGGGTGGACACACGCACGGACACACCGATAGACGAGGAGAGATGAACGCACCGACGTTTCATTACATCGACACGCGTATTGGTGCGTCAAAGCTCTGCACACTTGGATGCGAGAATGCTCTGCTGTGCTGACATCTCCCGATCATCTCACGGCCCAAGTCTATGACACCACCTGCTAGCTCCCAGGCAGTCGCCCATCCGAGTGCTAGCCACCCTCCAGACCAACTGCAGTGATGCTATGGCCAACGAGGAGGTGATACAGAGGTGACGAGGTTGTTACACTTAAACTATATCGTTTTTTCATTTGACCAGATAGCTCGTCTGCAGAAAACGACCTGGCTGTCACAAGTGATGACTCAACGAAATGGGTTCATCATCACGTGGAAATGTAGAGCAGCCAAATACTCGAAACACGTCATGTTGATTATGAATGTGGAGGGAACAACCGGAGGACACGGAGAAAAATGCACGTGACCACGGGGGAGAGAGACCACGCAAACTCCAAACATAGAGGGATCGACCCCACGACCTCCTGTATACGAGGCGAGGTAGTTAACATCTCGCCACCGTGGCGCCCTTACCGGCGGTGATGCCGCCAGGGGCCGGCGTGGAATCTTTGCTCGTGACGCTGCGTGGGTTCGGCCTCGCGATCGCCTCGTCCATCTCCTGCTCCGAGACCTGCAGCGGAACGAGCACAGAGTGAACGGTGAGCAGTGGGGCCACGATCCGCGCGGCTGCCGCCGGCCGATGTGCACCAGGAATACGGTGGTCTCGTGTTTCGGGCGGGAACGCTTTTGAATAAAGCGCGTCCATTCATGGTGTTTGTTGTCGCGTGTGTTTGTCCGAGTGAGTCGGAGGGCGAGTGGGTAAGTGAGCGAGCGAGTGGACGAGCATGAGAGTGAACGAGCGAGCTGCGATGTCTGTGAGCGAGCCAGCAATTAATGGGCTTGTGAGTCAGTGAGCGGGTGAGCAAGGGAGTGAGTGATCTACTAAGCCTTTGAGCGAATGAGTGAATTAATTGTGAGTGAGCGAACGAGCGAGTGAGCAAACGCGTGAGTGAGTGAATAACTGTATGAGTGGGAGAATAATTTAGTGGGTGGACGGGTGAGTAAGTGAAAGATTTATGCTTTGAGAAAGAACCATTGCCCGAAACGTCATCTATTGTAAAAAAAATTCCTTTTAAGGCCACAGTGTTATTGACGAACGTGCCGAGTTTTTGTTCAACATCTTTTCTTTGTGCACCAATGCCGCCAGCGAAAAGCGAACGAGCGAGCGTCGAGGTGGGCGCGTGCGTGGGCCGCTGGCACCTTGGGGTCCGGGTGGCGGCTGATGATGAGGCTCACGGGACCGGGGCCGCACTCGCTAAGGGCCGCGTAGGCCTCGCTGAGGGCCGCGTGCCGGAGGCTCACTGAGTCCACCTCGAGCAGCTGGTCTCCCCGGCTGCACCGCGACGGAACGCAGGAGCAGCACCAGCAACAACAACGACATCAAGTCACATCGCGGCTACGGGCAATGGCGGCCACGGGCAATGGCGTCTAGGTACGCGTGCGTGTATGTATGTTGAACTTCTTTCGCGCCGTACGTGGCCGACCGTGCTAATCGGAGGTGTGTGGGAAGGACAACAAACTCTGAGGACGCTTTGACAAAAATGAAGACACTGCAGGAGCGCAAATGGGAGTTGGGGGAGCGCGGTGATCAATTTATTGCTGGATGGAGGCCTCCTCAATTTTTATTAATAAAAAAAAAAGTTAAAGACTCTTTCCTCTTCCATTATTTAGACCCCCCCCCCTCATAACCCCTCTTGTGTTGATTAAAAGAAAAAAACGGCCAACCTTGCGATATTCCCACCGCAGACTTTGTAGTTACGGACGCGTACGACCTGTAACTTCAGAAGTGTGCCACGGGTTGAACACGTGAATACACACAGACAAATGCATTCACAGACAATGCAAAGGGAAGAAAATATACGAAATGGCGAAATCAGGAATGAGACTGCCTTGCTTCTGACGGTCAAACGCCTCCGTCCTCAACAACTTCAACACACGGTGCGATTCCAGTCTGCCGCTCCAGCGTGAAGTGAATGGGGCGAAGTGAATCGCAGGAGACTGCGCGCTGCGTCGTTGACGGACGGCGATCGGGACGAGGCCACCGCGGGGTTCGTCCGCGCCGGGGTGGTCGGCAAACCAAAATAACAAGAAGAGGCATTTATTTTTCGAAATTGGTAAAAAAAAAAACTCAATATTTCAAGAGCCGCAATGCCACGTGATGCCATGTGATGCCATGTGAATACGAGGCGGTGGGTCCTTAAAGAGCCGCATGCCGCTCCGGAGCCGCTGGTTGCCGACCCCCTGGGTCTGTGCGTTCGACGACCCCCCCCCCCCCCAAGTCCCCCCCCCGTCCCCCCGCACGTGGCACACCTGAGCCTCCCGTCCATCTTGGCGACGGAGCCCGGCGCGAGGCTGTGGATGTAAATCCCCGGCGCGGAGTTCTCCAGCGCCACGAAGCACGCCACGACGCCGAGTCCCACGCCGGCCTCTGCTCCGGACGAGGGCGCAGAGACGCAACCGTGCGGTCACAGCACGGTGGGAGGGGCGGAGGGGGGCAGAACAAAAAATGCAAAGATTCCCCCGTATAGCCTTGAGCGGACCGTTGGGGAAAGTGCCGTTTAGCGAGCAGCACCTACGAAAGCCGGCGCGGCACACCGGGAGGGGCGGGCGGCCAGCACCACACCCGGTCGCGTCTGTCTCTTCCCAGCGGCGATATGTACACACCAAACTAGGTACTCATTTGAGGCCGAATCTACCTAGGCGAGGCCCAGGACCGGTGCGTGTAATCGTTACTGGTGTCGGCCGTGAGCAGGAATCGAACTCGGGTCGCGCACACGCACTGTGCGCATCCCCGTATCTACCCACGGCTCACCGCGTCTCCCACCTCTCCCCATGCTCCCACCTCAGGGGTCTCCCTCTCGCGACCTCTCACCCTTGCGCAGGGCCACCTCCATGACGACGCGGTCCTTGGGCCCAGGTCCCCTCCTCGTCGCCATGGCGACGTCGGGCCCCGCGCTGGGCCCCGCCCCGGAGCTGCTGAGCCCCCCATCCTCAGAGTCCGGCACCGAGGTGCCCCCGCCGCTCGCGTTGGAGTTGGAGTTGGGGGTGCTGGAGCGGCTGAGCCGCGTCGGCGTGGGGCAAGGCGTGAGGCTCGGGCTGCGCAGACGCGTGCGCACGGTGAGCGTCACGACGCCCTTCTTCAGCTGCTGCGCTCGTGCACGCGGCGGGGGGGGGGGCAGTGAAGGGGGGGGGGTCACCACGCGTCGATTCAACAAAACAATCATTGGCAGCATCATCATCGTCATCAGCAGCAGCAGTAAACTTTGCTCTGTGCGAGGCAGAGCCCTCTTGCTGCCAGGCTCCGCGATTGTGGAATTCCATTAGTCCTCGGTCCATTCGGAATTCTGAGTCCACTTTGCTTTTAAGAGGTTGTCTTGAAACTCACCTGTTTATACAACGGGCTCACTCCGTACTAATTGGCTGTGTCGGGTGGTGGCGAGTTTAACGACATATTTATATTTACGCGAACTAAGCTCCAAAAAAACCTGTATTATTATTAATGATATTTGTCGCGAAAGCCTACGTGTTCAACTGATGTTGAACTTCTTTCGCATTGTACGTAGCCAAACTGCGCTCATCGGTTGGCTACGTACGGTGCGAAAGAAGTTCAACATTCATACATGTGTAGTGACATATAATGGGTCGCTACGGCGCCTAGCGCCAGTTACTGATAGAGAGGGGAACTGGGAGTGTAGTCACCATCTCTGCCAGCAGGGCATGCAATGTCATGGAAAAGGGTCCCTAGGGGGCATGGTTCTGGTGGCTGACAGAGAGGGGGCATCTGAGGACGTAGCAGCCCGATTGGCTTGCAAGGGCACGTGACAGGACAGGGGAAGGATGTGGGCCAAAGGTGACAGAAGGGACACGTGGTGTATGGCCCAGAATCTTCTGGTGAGTTCCAGACGGGGGCGTGGCCGAGGGCGGAGCCAGGCCACGCTGGGGGGCATAAAAGGGAGGTCCCGGGGTCCCATTGGGGCTGTCTGCTGGAATGGAACCCACTGTGCTGCGTCTTCTCCTCGGCCTCCGCTCTTCGTGCTCGGCATCGTGGGTCAGGCAGTGTGCCGACTGACCTGACCCGTTTATATAGTCACCCCGTGGTGGTTACCGGTTATGTAGTCGCCCCGTTGTGGTTACTGGTTATGTCGTTACCCCGTTGTGGCCGTAGAATGAATGTGCTCCCTCCTGAATTAATGTGTCTCTCAAGTGAACTCATGACATGTGCATACTGCCACTGCATCACCCTGCTGGGTCTGTAAATGCCCGAGTGTGTGTGTGTTTTTGGCACTGCGTTGGCTGTGTCCGAGTACCTTGAACTTCTGTATGGCCTGCTGGTGAGTCAGGCCCTGCAGCGACTCCCCATTCACTTCCAGGAGCTCGTCGCCTTTGAAACACAAGCACACCACGACGGTCACGTGGTGTGTGTGATGTGGTGTATGCAGTGTGTGCGGTGTGTGGGGTGTTGGTGTTTGGGTGTGTGTGGTTTGTGTGTGGTGTGGTGTGTGTGGGGTGTTGGTGTGTGTGGTGTGTTGGTGTGTGTGGTGTGTTGGTGTGTGTGGTGTGTGTTGGTGTGTGTGGGGGTTGGTGTGTGTGGTGTGTTCGTACATATTGCACCACAAACCCGGCTACCCGATTTTGGTATCTGAACCTATACCTGGGCCCCCATTAGGTCGACGCAACCTTAATGGAGTACGGGTGAGGAGTGTGAATGAGACTGGGGTGAGGGAGGTGGAGCGAGCAAACGAGCGAGTGAGCGGGTGACGATGGTGGTGGGGTAGGCGTTGGAGGTCAAGCGGGGTCGTGTTCCGTGCCGTGCCGGCCGCACCTTCCTTGAGGCGTCCGTCGGCGGCGGCGGCGCCGCTAGGAAAGATCGTCTTCACGAAGATCCCCATGCGTCCCCTCGCCGAGTCCTGTCCTCCCACGATGCTGAACCCCAGGCCCTGTGGGACAGCAAAGGCATGGCGACTTCACGACCGCACTGATGCCCAGTGGTTCACGTCGATTTCTCAGTCGCTCTCGTTCACGCTAAACTCACTCGCTCACTTACATCCCTCGCTCGCTCGTTCAATCACCCAGTTCACCCAGTTGCTCGCTGAATTATGAGCTGGGTCAGCCGTTCACTCAGTTGCATTCAAATGCTGACTCCCCATCCAACCCCCCTCTTTCTGTAGCTCACTCGCCTCCTCGCTAACTCGCTCAATTACTGTCTCATTCCTTCGTTCACCCACCCACTCAAGCACTCGTTCGCTCAATCTCGCTCAAAACACGCGCCTGCCCGCCCGCTCGCCCGCCCACTCGCATGCCCACTCGCCCGCCTGCTCGCCCACTCGCCCACTCGCCCGCTCGCCCACTCACCCGCTCGCTCACTCGCCCACCCGCTCGCCTACTCGCCCACTCGCCCACCCGCTCACCGCCCGCTCACCGTGGGACGCGAGGGCCCCTGTGCGCACGCGTTCGGTCGCTCACCCGGCCGTGGCCCTTCATGAGCACGATGTTGGAGATGATGGACGGCTGCGAGAGCCTCCAGGGCGACTCCACCTGCACCGTGCTGAGCGAGCGCGACGACTTCTTGATCACCGTGAAGTCCTGCGGAGCGGCGGGGGGGGGGGGGGGTCAGCTCGACGCTCGCGGAATCACTGAGAATGTGACCAGAGTCACACCAAACTCGCCAGACCGTGGCAGCTTGCAAGCCGGCTCGAGCCTGGTCAGCCTACCCGCACACCCCCCACCTACACACCCCCCACCCGCACACCCCCCACCCACACACCCCCCAACCTGCACACCCCCCACCCGCACGCGCCATCTGGAAAACCCGGGGCAGAGATCCGAAGCCTCCCTCGACTCGGAGTCACGAACCAACCCCCGCTCAGGCAGCGCTTGTGGCTCACGGCCGCTCACCTGGCGCACGGCGCTGATGTCCAGCTGCTGCGGGAGCGAGTGCTTGCGGCTGCCGTGGCCCTGGCGCTCGGGGCTGCCCTCGGCCGCCGGCGCTGGCGACTCCGGCGCCGAGAAGACGCCGCCGCCGCCGCCGCCCTCGGCCACGCGGAGTTCGTCATCCTCGCCCACCGACTCGAGGCGACCCCGGCCACCTGCCAGGTCCGCAGGCACGAGGGCAGGCACGGGGGACACGGGGACACGGGGTCATGGGCAGGGATTAAGCGATGTCACCGGAGAAATGAGGACTCGATTGGAGGCATGGAGACAGAGAGGCACAAGGGCCTTGGTGGGGGAGACGATTGGGGCATGGCAAGTGACCCGCTCACCTGTGGATTTGCTGCGAGGTTTTGAGAGAGAGCGCACCACCACCATTGCTTGCCCCTCCCCAGCGCCCGTCTCCCTCCCGCCCTCGCTCTGGGGGGGGAGAGGGGAGTGGGAGTGGTGGAGAAATCAAAACGTGGCACGGAGTTAGATGGGGACGCGCGCAAGTCCCCACCTCAACCGCCGCGCCACCGCTCTGTCCACGAGGGGGAAAGTCTCGCGGAACCTTCAAACGACGTTTTGGAAAATACGACAGATGTTGTGCCATCCAACAGGGCGGCGCAGTGGCTAGAGCATCGTGGCACCCCGCGCTCAGAAGGTTGCCGGTTCAAATCCCAGTTGGGGTCGTGACGACGACGCGTCCCGACGTCTCCCCGAGCCGCCTCGCTCACCGTGGGTCTGGCGTCGTCGGCCGCCCCCCTGGCGGCCTGCGTCGCCGCCGTCGAGGCACCGCGGCTCTCCTCGTTTCCCCCGCGGGGAAGCGAGCCCGGCGGCGGCGGCGGCGGGGCGGCCGCGGGGCTCGCGGGCACGGGGCCACGGGGCGGCCGCTGGGAGGTCGAAGGGCACGGCGGGCGATCGGGGCCCGGCTCGTCGACGCGCGTCGCTTGCTCGGAGAAGGAGCGCGACACGGGAGCCCTCGCGGCGGCGGGGACGACCTGCAGCCACAGCGACAGGCGGAGGTTTGTTTTTTAGATTTTTTTTTTGGTCGCGAATGCTCGGGGTGTGTTTCTGATGTTTTGTTGCTGAGATTGCTGTCCTTCAAGCAGCGCCGACGAACAGCACGGTTGGCTACTATGTACAGTGCAAAAAAGTTCGACATGCATACATACATACGTTTGCATACAATTTCAAATTCAGTGACCATCCCCAGTAAACGGCATTCAGCTGCGACGATTGTACTGCGTTGACAGTCGCGCGTCAATTCGTCGATTGAAATTGATAATGACGCCCGTGATGAATGGTGCGTTTAAGAATCGAGTGTTTACGACTCACGCAAAATATACGCCGCCCTTACCTTTAAGCTAATGGAACAAATGAAGGCAGAATGAAGGAGAATGACGCCACAAATGAGAAAGTACAACTGACACAAAAAAAAACAGACGTTTAAAACTAAGTAAAACATTACAAACGAAACAAATACTATAAGACCAGCTGTACAAACAAAAACAGAACAAACTCGGTGGGCTGTACAACCAACCGCATGGACACAACCGCCGATTGTCGATTCAAACCCTGACCCTGAATTGTACGTATGCATGTTGAACTTCTGTCGCACCGTACGTAGCCAACCGCAATAAATCGGAGGTGCGGGAGAAGGACAACAAACTAAACACAACAACAACAAGCGGTTTCACATAAACAATTTGTGACCATTCACCACAGCACTGGCGGTCGCGACACCTTGCGACGTTAACGCTCCGAGTCGGCCGGCAAGCGAGGACTGCCGCCTGAGTGGGGGCAACGGGAAGCGCCGGGAGCCACAGCAGCAGGAACCAGGTCTCACCTTTCCCTGCTGCGGCTCCTCCGCCACCGCCACCGCGACCCTCGCGCTCCGCCGCTGGGCTCTGCGCAGCGCCTCGTGCTCCCTCTGCTCGTCCTCGGCTCCGCTCGCCGCTCCGCCGCCCCCGTTCGCCGCCTCGGCGCCGGTCCGACCGGCCGCCGAGAGGCTCTCCCCGTCCACCGCCTCGGCGTTGGCGCGGCGATCGTCCCGAGCGCCGGCGGGGGCATCCCTCCTGTGCGTCCTCCGCCGCTTGTGGTCGCCCTTGCGGCGCTTCTCGCTTCCGGGCGCCGCGCTGTCGGCGCCGCTCGCCGCGTCGTGCGCCGAGCTCGCGCCCTCGCCGTCGCCGTGATCGTGCTGCCGGTGGTGGCCGTGGTTGCCGTGGTGGTTGTGGTTCCGCTGACTGTTGTGGCGGTGGTGGTGGTGGTGGTGTTGGCGGCCGCGCGAGTCGTGGCGGGCGGCAGTTGGGGTTGCGCCGGTTGCGGTGCTGGTGCCGGTTGCTGCGGCGGTGCAAACGTCGTTCTGCGGCGCGTCCGGAATCGCGGCCGGCTGCGTCGCGGCGTCCGTCCCGGACTCGCGCGCCACCACGAGCTGCACTGTGCCCGAGGAGGAGCGCAGCAGCGCCACCGCCTCGTGGTGCGAGAGGCCCACGAGCGGCCGCCCGTTGATCATGAGCAGCTCGTCGCCGGGGAGCAGGCGGCCGTCCCTGCGCACGGCGACACGGGGGGTGGCGGTGGGGATGGGGCGGTGGGGATAGGGCGGTGGAGATGGGGCGGTGGGGATGGGGCGGTGGGGATGGAGCGGTGGGGATGGGGCGGTGGGGATGGGGCGGTGGGGATGGGGCGGTGGGGATGGGGCGGTTAGGGATGGGGCGGTGGGTGCACGCAGAAAACACGGACGACCGGTGACGCAGAGCACGGACGTAGGCTGCTCACACGAGCGATTCCGCCACACGTTAAACGCAGCCGCGCCGGATGCCAAGTTGAGTCGAGGGCGAGAGGTCGGGGGCAGACGAGGGCAGCGGAGCAGGACGCGGCACGGACGCGGCGCTCTCACCTCTCGGCGGCGCCGCCCTTGTCGATGTGCGTGACGAGGAGGCCGTGGGGGCCTCCGCTGCGCGAGCTGTGGCCGCCCTTCACCTGCACGCCCAGCCCCTCGCGGCCCTTCACCATGTGCAGCCGCCACACCTGGCTCTCACCCGACTGCACGAGCACACGCAGAGCGAACACGCCCGTGCACGCCACGGAAAGAGAACTCCACTGTGACTATGCACTGCTCTAAAACGTCTTAATTGTTTCATTATTATTATTTTTATTCTTTTTAAACCAAATCTACCAAACGTCCCCGCTCTCTTCTGTCGGGGATTTCCGGGTGATGCTGCAGCAGCGTCACCCCCAGATCTGTCGGGGATTTTTGCCTCGGCGTGAAAGTTTCCTGGCTTCACGCACGACCCACAGAGTGGTCAAAAAGAGTTGTCGGTAGTGCTGGCAGAGAAGTAGACGGAAGGAGGCGTCACCGAACTATTGTTGTCATTTAGAGCACCGCACACAGTCTCCCACGTGCCCTGGCATCAGGGAAGTACTGAACTATTTTTTTGTACTATTTATTCTATTTTACCAGGTAAGACCCACTGAGAAATACAGCTCTTTTTTTCAGAAGCGACCTGGCCACGAATGAGAGCCCAATAAACTGGCTTATCACGTGGGAATGTATAGCAGCCACATACTCTACATGCACGTTTCTAAGTTGTGGAGGGAAAAACCGGAGGACCCGAAGAACATGGGAGTAACACAAAAACTCCAAACATACAGCAGCAGGCGTCAGGGTCAGGATCCAACCAAGGCCCTCCTGTATACCAGGCGAGGTAGTTAACATCTCCTAGCCACCGTGGCATCCAATTGTTGGTCGCGTGGCGATCACAGCCGGTGCTCTTCCTTCTCAGCTGTGAAACGTTGCCAACCGAAACGAAAACAAAAAAACTCACTTTTATGATCGTGTCATTTAAACGCAGTCTTTAGCGACTGGGCTGACGCTCTCCGTGAACTCGTCACAGCTGAAGTCACGGGCGTACGGAATCCAGATGTGAACCCGGCGTCTCGGCGTTGCCGCCTCAGACTCCTGAGTCACTCAGCCGGCTCAGCTCCTCTGAAAGCTGATTGCAATTGCGACCGTCTTGCAAAAGGCGGTAATTACTCCTGGGCATCGCCCATTTGGCCATGCAAGCTTTGTCTGCGTTGCGTGTGTGCGCTTTTTTTTTATTACCAGACTTGATTGTTTGTTCACATTTGCGGTGCTTTGCAGGCGGTGCCGCAGGGATTGTGCAGAAATAATGTACATGAGGGTGGGGCGGTGACACAATGATTAGCACACCGCACAATGAACCCCAGCTGAGCTGAGATTGATTTGCGGGCGCGGCTAACATCAATGGCGGGTGAGTCCTTCCTTCCCCCCCCCCGCCTCCCCCATTTGCCAAGCCGTGTTGACCAGTGCGGTGAAGTATGGTCGAGTAACCCCCAACACCGACACGGCATGGGAAGGTTGACCACCGCACCCCCACTCCGGATCAATTCAGATACCGAAGATGATGGCGAGTGTCCGGGAACCGTGGGGTTCGTAGCGCAGTGCGCTAACCACTACGCTACCGCCCCTGCACGCACATACACACGCAAGCACACACACGCACGCGCGCGCACGCGCACGCACGCGCACGCACACGCACGCGCACGCACACGCACGCGCACGCACGCGCACGCGCGCGCACGCGCACGCACGCGCACGCACGCGCCTTTTGAATGCGCCTAAAATTAATTTCCCATCGCCGGCTCAAGTGCGACGCCACCCCTATTTTCATTTCAACAGCCTCCACGCTTAATTGCCCCCTATCCCACCGTCTGTTTGTGACTTAATTTCAAAATCGTCGTCACCACGGCGACGCAGGTACGTAAATAAATAATTAACCGCTATGAATGCGAGGCGTGAGAGACATGGAGCGGAGGACACGAGCGAGACGGAGTGATGGAGAGCGGCTGGCTTTCTATCACCACGGCAACGTTGACGACTGCCAGCCCAGCCACTTTCTGTGCCGCACGCGAGCCCGGGAGCCTCGGTACGGGCTCGGATGAATGCATCCCCCCTCCCCTACCAACCCCTACCCCCCTCTCTGGTTATGAAACTCAGCACCCGTTCACACCCCCCCCTCCCTCCCCTCCCAAAGAGAAAGATCACACGTACAGCCTGAAGAGACTATTATATTCTTCAGTTTTTTTCGGTAAAGTCACGTAGGTAAAACATTAAAATTAATAAAAGTAAAATAAAATAAAAATCACGACGTTTCGGAGGCAACACAAGCTTCCGTCTTCAGGTGGAACCGTCACAGCCACTTTTATTAATTTTAATGTTTTACCTACGTGACTTTACCGAAAAAACCTAAGAATATGAATCATTGCAGTCACGAAAGCTTCAAACCTGAACAGACTGTTGGGGCAAGTTCTGTTCGCGGGTAAGCGATAAAGGCCGGCACGGCACACGAGGAGGTGGGTGGCCAACACCACGCCCGGCGAACCTTTCTCTTCACGGTAGCGATGTTTACACACCACTCCAGGTACTCATTTGAGGCTGAGTCGATGTAGGGTAGGCGCAAGACCGGTTCAGATAATCGTCACCGGTGTTGACCGTGAGCGAAAATCGAACCCTGGTCGCCAGGTTCGTAGCGCAGCGCGCTAACCACTGCACTACTGCTCCCCACACACACAGACACAACAACACAAGCACCCTCCAAGCCTACGGCTGTGTTATCTAGAATAGCCAAATGCCAAACTCTTCATTCAGAATTTCTAAATGTCATTTGTGCTCGAGGTGGCTGAGCGGCTCAGGGTGCAGGGGTCAGAGGGCACCGAGACGGCGCTGCTGAGACCCTGGGTTCAACTCCGGGACTCTGGACGCCTGTCAAAGTGTGTTGAGCGGATGAAATTTGGCTTCGAAAAATTAATTAGCAACACATTCCAGTTTGGACAAATAACAAGAATGCTGTTCTATGGGCACGCCTGGGAGTTGTGTCTGTCTGAACGTAATACTCATTTTCTTCAGATAATGATGATGATGTTGTTTATAATAATAATGCCCGTATTTGTTACGAATGATGAATCTTCACAATAGGGCAGAGTGAGTTTTTTTTAAGTGGTTGGAGGCAGCGGAGCAAGCAGGTTGCCGATCTGTCTGCGAAGGGGATGAGCATCGTCAGCACGGCACGGACCAAAATATAAATAAACGTTTCACGTGTTTTGTCGCAATTTTGTTTTAGTTTCGTGCTGTTTTATCGAGGTGACTCATCAACCAGCTATTGCCCAGGGTGTTTTCCGGTGAAAGTTCTTTGATACGATGGGCCTAGCTTAGTGTTTATGCTCTTGCTTTTGTCTTTTTGGTGATCCCCCCCCACCCCCCCAGGTCACTCTTGCCAATGTCACCTGGCTAAACAGAATAAACGTAACCTATTGGTGGAGAGGCAGTTTGCTCAAACATTCGGCAGATCAATGTGCCGTCCGCTGATCATTTACGTCGATTCTCGCTGGGAGTGGGGGGGGAGGCATCCTTCAAAACGATCGCTCTGTACTGCGAAACAAAGCAAGTGCACGAGGCCGCAGGCAAACGGACGCGCGAAGAGCACCTGCAAGACAAGCGATGCCCCGAGGTCGGCGCTCGCTCCGTGGGTCGCGTGCCGCTGCGATGCCAGCAGCGGTCTCGCCTCGGCGTCCGTCGCCGCGCCGGGCCGTCGCGGGGCGCCGACGGCCCGGGGACCGTCCGCGAGGGCGGCGCCGCCGGTGGCGACCCCGTCCCCGCGGACGCTGCCGTTGCCCCACAGCCAGGACGACGCCGCCGGATTGGCCGGCTCGAACGACGATCGGCGGGAGCCACCGCCGCCACCAACGTTGCCGCCGTTGCCACCGCCGCTGCCGCGGTCTAGCTCGGAGCGGCAGAACACACCGGAGTCTCTCTGATCGCCGGCGTCGACGCCGCCGCCGTGCCGCGGCGCCGTTGGCGCGGTCGCCGTCGGCGCCGTCACGCCGTTCTCGAGCGAGTCGCGCGGCGTGGACGAGCGCGAGTAGACGCCGAGCTTGCGCGTCCGGCAGCCCGCGGGCCGGGCCTCGCCGGACGACGACGACGATAACGACGACGAGGAGCAGGAGGACGACGACGAGGAGGACGACGAGGAGGAGGAGGTTGGCACCGGAGGGCGGGGCGCGGGATCGGAGACGGCGGCCGAGGTGGCGGCGTGCGTGGCGACGGCCGTGGCAGGGTTGGCCCGGCTCGGGGAAGGTGGCGACGGCGCCCTACGCTTGACGCGGCGGAGCATGACGAGGTGCACATGGCCTGCGCGCCAGCTACGCTCCACTAGCGCGCTGGGGGGGGGGGGGGCAGAGGGAGGGGGGCACACAAGCAACAGCATTAATTAGGCATGCAATGAATAATTCACCCCCACCGCAAGCGATTTGATGAATTGCCACCAAAATTGGGGGGGGGGGGGGGTGGTTCATAAATTGATGAAAGAAAGTTATTTTTGTCTCGTTCATTTATATATTTTTTTCCGTCTGCCCTGTAAAGTCCCTAATGCGCTCCAACAGCTCAAATGCAACATTCAGCATATAATCATCGTCATGGGGCGTGCTCTATCCAGGGCTGGATGAAGCGGCCACTTTGCTTTCGCCACTCCCCACTGTCCCACGAGGTCATGCGTGAGCTGATCTCATTGCCCCATCTTGGCTGATTCATAACCGGGCTTACTCAAATTAAATTGCTCGTCTTGGTTGTGTAAATTGCTGTTTTTCCCAAGAAGGATTTGTTCTTCCAGCCACCTGTGGTACCCATGGCACGCACCGCGGGGAGTCGAGTCAAGGATTGCTTGTCACAACTGAACCACAATACCTTTTGCTCATCTCGTCAAGCGGCGGCTTTTGGCTGGCCATCGAACAAAGACGGTCACAGCATCGCGCACTTTCAGATGCGCTTCTGCGGCTGTCTGGAATGCTATTCCTTCCGATATAAATAATCCACGAGGACTATGCTCTTTTAAATCATCTAGACTAAAACTAATTTCTTTAAAACTGCTTTTTTATGTTTAGCTTTGTCGAACTTGCTTACGTACGGTGCGACAGAAGTTCAACGCACCGACATGCATACGTAGTGCATGGGAAAAAGAGAAAGCAACGGGAAAGGGAAGAGAGAAGTGAATGGCAAATGAGAGGAAGGGCCCGGACAAATGATGAGAGAGGGAGAGAGGAGGAAGATGGCCTCGACACCGCTGCTGCTGCTGCCGTTGCTGCTGCACGGAGCCACGGTTTTGACTTCACAGGGGACGGCGGGGAGAGCGGAGGTGTTCGGCATGGGGGCCACGTGGTTTACGGCAGGCTTGAGCTGAGTTAGATCGCGAGCTAGAGATCTACAGGTGGCAGGGGAGGGATTCAGAGTGGGGGTGGCCACTCGGGGGCCCCGTGGCTAACGGCAGGCTTGAGCTGAGTTACGTAGACATATTTAATGGGCGGCCACTGGTCGGTAACGTGTGCCGTGATTAACACACTTGCGGTGGCAGGTTTAACACCACGTTCACATTTACGCGATCTAAGCCATGAAAAAAATACCTCGATTATGGATAACACGCTTATAGTTTGTGCCCAATTGTTAACTGTCCGTGACTGGATGAAATCGATCGCACGTGGCTTCTTCCGACTTAACCCGAGGACCCGCTGCGTCTCAAATGCATTTGCACGGAAGCGCAGAGACGGCGGCGTTTCTACCTCGCGGGCGCGCAGGGCGCACGCGGTTTCGCAGCCACACTGCGCATTCGATCCGTCCTCTTGATTTTTTCCAAACAAACAAACCGCGCGCGTTTGAGTAACAAAGCCTAAAACGTGAATTGCACCAAACCCTGGACAGAGACTCCTCTACTTACGCACATTCGACTCACAAACTTTCTGAGATACGAACAAACATGTCCCTACGTCCAGTTGCCTGTTTGAACCGAGAGTCGTAAGTTCAACCGTCGCGCAATAGACGGCGGCGGTGGCATCTACACCTGCAGAACGTGAAGAACCAGTGGCATCTACATCTGCAGAACGTAAAGAATCGGTGGCATCTACATCTGCAGAACATGAAGAACCGGTGGCATCTACATCTGCAGAAAGTGAATAACCAGTGGCATCTACATCTGCAAAACATGAATAACCAATGCATCTACATCTGCAGAACGTAAAGAATAGGTGGCATCTACATCTGCAGAACATGAAGAACCGGTGGCATCTACATCTGCAGAACATGAAGAACCAGTAGCATCTACATCTGCAGAACATGAAGAACCAGTGGCATCTACATCTACATAACGTGAAAAACCAGTGGCATCTACATCTACGGCAGATGACACACCTTTTAAAGCCATTCGCCCCCTGTTTAGTGCATATGCCGTACAACACGCTTGGAATGGATGAGAGTAAAGTTCGACTTGCGAACAGACCTCTAGGAACCTAACTCGTTCGTAAATAGTGGAGTCCCCGTATTCGCTTTGCGATTCATTGGACTTCTTGCTCCACAAATGGCACGGAATCAAATTATTCAGCTTCTTCTGTTGCACGAACCAAAAGGCATAAATAAATCCCCCTAACACCCCCCCCTCCATCCCCCACCCCCCACCACCACTCCCAGCAGCGAGAAACGGAAGCGCCGATGCGCGGGGAAATGAGTGGGGGCCCGGGAGCCAAGGGTCCGCCCCACGTGACCTTGACGAGCAATGGATGTCGAGAAGTAAGGTCCACAATCCAATCAAGCAACTATCTGGCTTCAACGTCCCTATAACTACACATCTCGCGTTGCATTGTATACAGTCAAGTACGGGGTCTCATCGTGAGCCTATGGGTCTCTTGCATGAGTCTATGGAATCTCTGTGCGAGTCTATGGGTGGGTGGACGGGTCTCTATGCGAGTCTGTGCGTGTGTGTCGGTCTCTATGTGAGTCTATGGAATCTCTGTGCGAGTCTCTGGGTCCCTTGTTTTAGTCTACGGGTCCTCTGTGTGGTTCTATGTATGAGTCTCTGTGCGAGTCTATTGAGTCTATGTGTGGGTGGACGGGTCTCTATGCGAGTCTGTGCGTGTGTGTCTGTCTGTAGGTCTCCATGCGAGCCTATGGATATCTGTGCAAGTGTCTGGGTCTCTGTGCGGGTCGGTTGGTCTCTGTGCGAGTGTGTGTGTCTGAGTGTCTCTGCGAAGTGCATTCCATCACTCACATCGCCAACCGTTGCCCCACAAATATAACACCATCTCGCCATCGAAGGGCTTCTCAAACTCGATACGCGGTTATAAACTCATCTCGGGGCTTTTCAGCCACCGCGCAGTGATTTTTTATTCTTCTTAACATCAAGTCGACTAGTAAGGGGGCGCCGTGGTGGCGAGATATTAACTCCCTCGCCTGGTATGGGGCCGTCCATAAATGACGTCACGCACCTAGGGGGGGGGGGGGTCAGACATTTGTGACGATGTGTGACGATGTGTGACGAGGGGGGGGGGGGGTTTGAGAAATGTGACGTCACATCAAAATGCGCAACTTTAAATAAATATAGACAACACGTTCCACTTAATTAAATAGACTGTTTAATAACTGTTTTCTCGTACAACATCAGAGTGCAGCGCCACATTAAATACGCACTACAATGACAATAGTTTAAAGCGATTTGAAGCCTGTTTTATTTTCTATGGGAATATGGTCTGACTTTTTGTGACGCCGTGTGACGAGGGGGGGGGGGTCAAAAATCGTCCAAAATCGCGTGACATCATTTATGGACGGCCCCTATGCAGGAGGTCGTGTGTTCGATCTCACCCATGACGCCTGCTGCTGTATATTTGTAGTTTGCATGTTTCTCTCTCTCTCCCCGTGTTCGCGTGGATGTTTATCCGGGTCCTCCGGTATTTCCCTCCACATTTAGAAACGTGCGTTTCGAGCATTTGGTTGCTGTAGATTTCCACGCGATGAGCCACTTCGTTGAGCGATCATTTGTGGGCAGGGCGCCTCTGAAAAAAGAGCTACATAGCTCAGTGGGGCCTTAGCTGTGGCCAGGGCGCTTCTGAAAAAAGAGCTACATAGCTCAGTGGGGCCTTAGCTAGAAAAAAAATCATGATCGTAAAATAGTTTTCAATGGAAAGCTCCAACTTGAGCGGGGAAAGTAGGCCACTCGGCAAAAAAAACCGAAAGAGAGTTCATTTATATTTAATCCCCCGTGTTATTTGTCGCAAGACCTTCCAAATGTTCATTTATACCATTATATATTTATATAATTGCATTAATATTATATTCGCCTTGCCATTTGTCGGAAGACCTCTCCCGGTTTTCCGCTGCCGACGAGTGTCTTGCCCCCCCCCCTCGCTCTCCACACAAGAAGCGTGGCCACTCACCTCCGCGCAGCGCCCTGTCCACGTGTACACGCCGCCCGCCACGTGACATCAAATCGTACAGCGCGTTGCACTTCGTAGTGCTCGATCGCCGAAGCGTTCGCAAAGCAAGCGAGCGGCGGTGTGTGCGCGTGCGTGTGACTGACGATAATTTAGAAGGACGACCAACCGCGGATGAGAGACAAATATTTCACAAGCCTGACCCTGCCCCCGTCGGAGTGTCTGCTGGAACAGCACATGCACAGATATTACGTTTCTCGTTTGAGGCAGTGTTTACGAACGACGCGTGATGATTTCGGCATTCTCAGCCGAAGCCCTCGCACCAGCTCAGGGTGCCGTTCCTAAGAGGTTGCTCAAGTGATCATCATCATCGTGAGCCATGGTCAATCCACTGCTGGGTAAAGACCTCCCCAAGCCGTCACCGTCTCTCGTGGGTTTGGCTGTGGAAAAATCCACGCAACACTGCACTTGACAATGGAAATCAATTCGTAGTCGTATAAGATGCATGAATGGAGTGATGCGTGTAAAATTCAATTATTCCCAATGCATGACGTGTTGCTTGTGACCGACTCATTGACACCGCTAATAGATTCTTACGCGCTTACAAAATGACAAAAGTTAAATATTCATTCAGAGGTGGCCGAGTAAATATTCGCGTAGAGCGGTGGTTCTCAACATTTTTGGTATGCCCCCCCCCCCTAATCAATAAGCAACGAGGGTCACGAAGGCCACAATGCACAGACAGATCACGTGTTCACACACCCCAGTCAACACATGGTATCCGTAAGGGATTTGTTTGAAGATGCGTTTCAGTGTGTTCTGCTGCCGCGACGTCGCTCCAACGTTCCCAGCGAACGCTCTGAATTTCTCCTGCACGGTATCCACGCCGCAGCCTGCGCGAACTTCACCACCCCCCCCACCCCCCATAATATATATATTTTTAGGTTAGATCGCGTAACCCTCGTTGTTTACGTGATCTAACCCAAATAACTTATATTGTGTAAAATGTACGCGATCTAACCCAAAAAAAAAACTATATTATGGATGACATTGGTCGCGAGAGCCGACGTTGTCAAACTTCACACCCGAAAAGCTTCGGCAGCGGAAATTGTCGTCGGCGGCGGCGGCGGTGGAGTCAGAGACATAACCCAGCGCGTCGTGCCACGCGAGCCAGGAGAAGAGGTGGCATCGCGACGAGGTCGCCCCAGACAGCGGGCGTCATGCGGCCCTCCTTAACTCGCCCGAACAGCTACACGGAGGCTCACTCGCCTTGCTCGCTCGCTCTCTCGCTCCTGTGCGGGTCCGATTA
Source organism: Lampetra planeri (assembly GCF_965212315.1). NCBI lineage: Eukaryota > Metazoa > Chordata > Hyperoartia > Petromyzontiformes > Petromyzontidae > Lampetra > Lampetra planeri. The sequence continues at coordinate 26,542,382 of NC_136109.1, read as the reverse complement.
TCGCGCTCAGGAGCGTGCGAGCGTGGAGCTGTTTGTTGTTGTTGTCGTTGTTTTCCTTGCTAATTGTTGTGGTTTGCCGTTGTTGTTTTTCATCCGCCAAACACACGAGAGCTGTTCACCCTAATTAAGTTGAATCGTTGCATTTGAAGAATAACATGCACGCATGCGAGAGTCAGAGCGGGTGGAAGCGTGGGTGCCCTTGCTCGCGAATGGCACTTGCCCCAACAGTCTGTTAAGGCTACGCGGGGCACCTTTGTCTTTTGTGCTCACAGCGGTGAAGCGGCCTCCAGCACTGAGAGCGCGGAGGGCTGGAGTAGAAATGCACCCCCTACCCCACCAGCCATCTCCAGCCAACCCCCGTGATGTATCTGACAGGGAGCACCCTCGCCTACAGATATCTTGGCAGGCAGTTCACCTGCATTTGTTGAAGCAAGCCCCACTCCGCCGATAAGACGCATAAATATCGAAACCGGTCCAGAGTGGGTTTTCTTTTGCTCGGCATTAAAACAATTGCCCGATGATGATGGATCTAATTACCAGCAAAACGTCGTACTACTCAAAAATTGTTGTGGATTCACTCTTCAACACACCGGTGGGCTAAAGTAGTGAACTATTTTGTCTTTTGTCAACGTGCCACTTTTTTTTACTGATTGGCCGTGTCGGGTGGTGGAGGGTTACGACACATTTATAAATAACGCAATCTAACCCAAAAACGTGTATTATGAATAATATTGGTCGCAAAAGCCTACGTGTTAAACCAATGGGTGCTGGGAAGAACGAAAAAACCCAATCACTCCCAGAAGACCGTGCGGCTGATGAGATGTGTTAAAAAGAAAGAAAAAAAACATGAATTTTTTTTTTACGAACAGGACGTTGCTTGTCTCATTATTTATGAATTTCAGTCAGCTGGTATGAGTTCGGTCCCCATGAATGATCGTCCTCCCCCGCACTCGACCCCCAACCACCCCCCATGATGCAGCTGTCTGGGATTTAGGACTGACCTTTGTTATTGAGTCAATGCTGTTGATGGAACTCCCGGAGGGGGGTGGGGGTTATGAGGCTGACGGGAAGCGTGAAAAGTATTTTTACGAGCAAAAACGTGCACTTGTTGCTGCGTGGCGAGAGAAATACGAGAATTGAGAGTTTTTATTTTATTTTGTTGGATTGGCAAGTGAGGAATTCTCTATCAACCCCTCGATGCAGAATTGCCCATCGCCTCCTATCGATTGTTTTCCTTGCTACGGCAACGCTGTTGACAAATGTGTTGAGTTTTAATTATCAGTCCAATTAGTGCCCTGATGAGATCTCTCTCTCTCTCCCCTCCCACGCTGACCGCCTCCTCCTCCGCGTGTGGGACTCATCACGATGCGTCTCTAATGTCCCGGGTCTTTAAACTGCGCTGTTATTGATGTTGTATTCTACGGAGTGTGACGCATTCTCTTCCCACCACCACACCTACCCCCCCACCCCCCCACCGTATTTAAATAAAACATGTTGGGGGTGCGTATTCTAATTTGGTAGGTGCGCAACAGCCGATGTCGATTCTCGCTCACGGTCACCAACAGCTGTGACGAGCATCTGAACCAGTTCTCTGGGCCTCCCCTAGGTCGACTTAGCCTCAAACGAATACCTGGTGCTATGCGAAAACGTCGTCACTGGGGAGACAAAGGCGGCCGGGCGTTGTGCTAGCCAACCCACCCCATCTTGTGCCGTGCCGGCCTTCATAGGTGTACTTATCCCAATAGTCTGTTAAAGCCATACGTGGGGGGAGGGGCTCTTTGTCTTTTGAGACGAGATTTGTGCAACTTGTTGTCGATACGGGGCACAAGCTTGAGGTGCGTCTTACTTCCCGGTGTGTCCCGTAATCGAGCCGCCACGCGCCTTGCCGAGCTGACGGCGCGTGGCCGCATGGCCCCACCCCCATCCCCCCACCCCCCACCCTCCGCTCCTTAAACACAAAGGCGCTCGTCATCGTCACGCACCTGGGGTGATTAAGTGGGCCAGGGCCGACCTGCCAAGGGCCACCCCGAGGGGGTGTCCCTCGCCGACCCTCGAGCCGACGTCTCAGTCCTTGGGCATTAAAATGTTTCTCGCTTCTTGTTGTTGCCTTTTGCTCGCCCGAATGGTTCTAGCAGCTGCGTTTTCGCGACAGAAATGTGGAATGCGAATCCTTGTAACCTCTCCCCACCACCACCACCACACCCCCCATCCATTCCAACCTAACATCAACCCTTCTCCCACCCACCCGCTCACACACACCCACCCACCTTCCCTCAAAGCCGACATCACCGGTCAATTCCAATCAATGGGAGTCCCTCCCCCTATGTATGCACAGTACGCGATTTGTTTGCAACGGGTTTTTCCGTGCAAGTCTCAGCGACGTTTGACCATACTTCACCACGCAGGCCAGTGCAGGCTGGTGAAGGGGGAGGGGCGCGGCGGGGAAGGGGTTGGGGTAGCTGTGGCTGGGACTGGTGCAGATATCACTCGCCACGGATGTTGACCGTGGCCAGGAATGCAACTCAGGTTGGCCCGGGTTGTTCAGACCGCAGGGCACTGAACCCCACTGCGCCAGCAACCGCGGCACCGCCGCTCCGCAACTAAATCTGCTCGTCGTGAATCAACTTCGTTTCACCAGAAAGTGAGATCCCATTGAGGCCATACGTCTCTTTTTTACATTGGAGACCTGTGGGGCGGGGGGTGGTGGGGCGGATAGCAACGGAGACATAGGAGTGGGGGGGTGGGCTGGTAGGATATGAGTTGGGGGGGGGGTCTAATAGCAATTGCACAGGGAGATTTAAAAATTCAGGGGTCCAAGGTGAATTATAGAGGGTGACGAGCATCATTGGGGGGGGGGGGGGCTCACGGAGTCGTGTGGGCTTCACCACGGTGGAGGTTGGGGGGCTATGTGGGGGCGGGGGGGGGAGTTCCAATCCTCAGGAGGAGGAATTCCGAGCCTCCCGAGCGCGGGCTGCCACCACGGGCGCGTCGGCACTGAACACGTGACCTCACCGCGCTATTTAAAGGAGACGTCGTCGTCTTTAAAAGGATCCGCTGGGTGTTGCAATTTTTTTATTTGACGTATAGCTCCCACACGTGGGTGTGAAGGGAGGGGGGGGGTCACCGTGGAGGTGCCGCCTATAAATAATCGGATCTGTGGGTCGCATTCGTGACGCGTGGTTCCCGTCATCCTGCGTGCCTCTCTCAACTCACTAATTCCTGTCTTGCGGGCCATCGTCTCTCCATGTCAATTATTCCACAACGGTCCTTAAAATTCTGCCTCCTCCTCCTCCTCCTCCACGGGGCTCCCTACTGCAGGAACATTTCCCACTCGTGTGATCGGTTTTGCCTTCCTGGTTTCCGCTCTCTCTCTCTCTCAACTCACTCATTACCGTCCCGGGGCCATCATCGTTACCGTCCGGGGCCATCATCTCCACGTCCACTCCACCCACAGTCAAATCCTGGTTCAACACTTCTGGCCACATATTTCTCGAGCATACCTAGGTCTGCCTCTCGGTCTGTGCCCTGTGCCCTGGCCCGTTGCACGTAGGTTAACGGAGCAGACACCGAATAGTACAAACAAGAAGGTGAAAAAGAAAAGCAATGGAATCGAGATGGTAAAAGAGGTTAAACAAAAGGGATTTAAAAAAAAATCGAATCGTGACTCCGAATCGTGGCAATTGGTAAAATGACTGAGGGAAGAGGAGTTCGGTGAATTCCACACTTAGAGGGTACAACGTCTATCATCCAGCAGAGGATTGACAAAGCTGCTGTAAATTACCATAATTAATAATTTATGGATTATTGAAAAAAGAAAACACTTTGAAGTGTATGAAAATGAGGTATTATAATTATTTTTAAGACCAAAAAAAAAACCCTGCCACTATCTCGGACTCTTTTCACGAAGGCCCTGCATTGGAATGCTCGGCCAATTCCATGCAAGGAAAGGAGTCGTTGAAACGTGCGGTGGATCAAAATCGGAGAACCCACCAGAGGCATGTTACACGAGAGGATTGCTCAAAATGTCCTGGGCACAGATTGTCCAGTCGTCAGGAAGCCCTCTCGCTGTGTACCCGTCACATCTTCTGGTCACCGCGCATCCCAGCGTGGGCTTGAGAACGTCCAGAGTTTATCCGCCGGCATTTCGCCTCCCCTCCGATACGCCGGATCAACGTGTGCGGCGCGCGCGCGTGCCACAGCGCCCTATCGATTGCTCGAATCAGATACAGAGTATGCACAGCGGTGTAAAAACAACCTTCCACTGTGCGTCTCCACGTACGAATACAATACACTTTCATCGTCAGCATCATCAGCAGCAGCAGCCTCCGTGGCCTTCTGCTCGCGTTCGCACCGCGTCGTGGCCGCGGTCGATAAGGACTCGGGACCCTTGTCGAGGGATGCGGACGGATGCCGGGGATGGAGGATGTCACGCGTGGCGCGGCGGCGGCGGCGGCGCCGTTTGCCTCTGAGCGATTATATCGGGTGCGCGCTCCATCTCTCTCTCTCTCTCGCTCTCTCCCCCTCTCTTCATCTCTCTTTCACACTCTCTCCCTCTCTCCCTCGCTCTCTCTCTTTATCTCTCTCGCCCTCGCGCTCTCCCTCTCGCGCGCGCGCTCTCGGGAGTGTTGCGCAATCAACCGAAACCTCTAGCCAGATCCGTAATTTCCGTTCTCTAAAATGAACGTGTTCCAATAAATACAAACACCCGATTCTATTTGTTGTTGTTTTTGTTTGCGAAAGTACCGATGCTGTGTGTGCTACATGTCACAACCACGAACAGCAACAACAACAACAACAGATGGTTGTGTATTTCGAAAGATGTTGCGCACACGGCCGATATGCTCTCCAAGCTGACTTGAGTTTTTTAGGGGAAATAACAGAACATCCTTAGGCTCCTAAATGTGACTCTTTGATTTGTCGAGCATTGACAATGATCCGTAAGAATCAGAAAGGGGAGGGGGGGTATTCGTTTGGCTGTTTGAGACTGGCAATCAACGCCCGCAGCCTTGAGCATCCTTAAAGGTGCCGTCGCCTGGCTCTCCGCTTCCTGTTGAGTTGGGGGGGGGGGGGAATGTAAGTGGCAGCTGGGGCAGGACACGTAGCCGGAAGGGACGATGGCCGGTGGGTCGAGACCGATGACGGAGTGGCAGCCAAAGGAGGGAAGCGCGCACGCGAGCACGTCCAGTGAGCAGAACGAGCGATGCGATTTGGCGCTCGCGTGAAGGTGTTACATAGGTGGATTATGAACATCGCGGGGTGTGAGAGAAATGGCCTTCATTCAGCAGTGGATTGAGCATTGCTGCTGATGATGATGATTACAGAAGGCGATAAACCCAAGACCGAGCAGAAAGAGAGAGAGAGCGGGAGACGGAGGGAGACACGGGCGTCGTACCTGTCGCATTTTTCAGCAGCGGTCTAGCGAAGAGCATCGCCCCAAAGAGCGGGGCTAGCCTCTGGGAAACTCGCAGCGAAATACCGCGGTGCATTTTCGATTAAATAAACTGTGTAAAAAAGAAAAACTGTTTTATATATTTTTAGCGGGGGGGGGGGTGGGGGGGAATGTAATCTATTTATTATTTCTGCAGCCCTTCTGTTTTCGTGTAAAAATCAATATACTGTGTAAAAAATAAATCCTGTTATATATTTTTTGGGGGGGCGGGGGGGGATATCATTTATTTATTACTTCTTCAGCGCTTCAGTCTTCGTGTAAAAATAAATAAACACATCGGCGTTGTAGATCTCCCAATGTAAGCGCTACGAAGTCTACAAAGGGCTCGGCCATGCTCTTAACATATTTGTATTATTATGTTGAATTATTATTATTACTACTTGACTGTATACGCATTAAATAGTAATCGTTTCAACCGCTGGCTTTGGAGAAAACGGGGCATTGAAAAAAATCGCTCGTTTTTTTCCGCCACGAAGCAGCGATGGAACTTTAAAGAGGGAATGTCTCGCTCCAGAGCAGCAGTGGGACTCAGCATCGCACCCAGGAGCAAGTCCCCCCCCCTCTCTCCCTCTTACACACTCTATTTCTCACTTACACTCTCTCTCTCTCTAATTTCCTCTTTTTCACTATGAGACCTCCTTTACCAGTGGCAAAATATAGTGATAGGTTTTTACCCTTTCAACTGGTACAAAAACTGACACCTTTACACTCTCTTTCCTCTCTCACTCTGCGGCCTTTTCAGCTTTCACTTTCTCCTACCGCCTCCGCCCCCGTCCCTCTCTCTTTTCCTCTCCGATCTCTCGCGCTCACCTCACTCCCCACCCACACATCCATCCGCACACACGCGCCGCTCTCCTTTCCACTCCCCCCTCCCATCTCCTCTCATCTGCTCCCCCCACTCTGCCCACGTCTCATCTCCTCAATTTGCCCCCATTACTTCGCTCACCTCTTCGCGCCCGGATGAAGATAATGTTACGTTGTTGCTGCTGCTGCTGTTGTTGTTTGGCACAACAACACAACCACACAAACACCTCGTACAGCCTTTAGGGGACTGTTGGGGCAAGTGCCGTTAGCGAGTAGCACCGGTGAAGGTCGGCACGGCACACGAAGGCGATGGGTAGCCAACACCACACCCTGGCTTGACCTTCTCTCCCCGGTGCTGATGTTTACACACCGCGAGCCAAAGCACTCGTTTGAGGCCGAGTCGACCTAGGGGAGGGCCCGGGACCGGTGCAAATATTCGGCACCGTTTTTGCCGATGACAGCGGGACTCGAGCTGCGGTCGACTCAGCCGGGTTCGTCGCCGAGTTTGCGCTAACCGCTCTCCCACCGCTCACCGTGTCGTTGCACACATGCGTACAAAGACAATGATCCCCCGTACAGCCTAAACAGGCTGTTGGGGCAAGTGCTGTTAGCGAGCACCTATGAAGGCGGGCACGGCACACGAGGGGGTGGGTGGCCAACACCACTCCCAGCCGCCTTTGTCTCCCCAGTGGCGATGTTTACACACCGCAACAGGTTCTCATTTAAGGCCGAGTCGACCTAGGGGAGGCCCAGGACTGGTTCAGATATTCGTCACTGGTGTTGTCCGTGAGAGGGTATCGAACCCGGGTGGCCGGGTTCTTAGCGCAGCGCGCTCACCGCTACACCACCGCTCCCCACACACACACAATGCACGCACACAGACACACACGCGCTCGCGTGCGTTCGAGATGAAGCCTACGAACAATAAATGCGCTTAAATGGCTGGGGGCGACACCGCAGGATGTTTATTAACCTGCATAATGCACTTCCTCGGCGGTGCCAGCTGTTAAGTGCGTTGATCGCGAACACCGCACAAGTGACCACGGCGCTGCATAATTGAAGCGCGGCGAAGAGGGGGGGGGAGGGCCCCCCCCCCCACGCGGGCCGGAGCAGTGGGGGAAGCGAAGCGGAATCTACAATTTCCTCGTGCTCATCAGAGGCTGAGTCAACCTAGGGGAGGCCCAGGACCGGTTCAGGTAGTCGTCACTGGTGTTGGCCGTGAGCGGGAATCGAACCCGAGTGGCCGGGTTGGTAGCGCAATGCGCTAACCCACTGCGCCACCGCCTCCAAAGAGGGTGCCGCGGTTATTATTATTATTACTACGATGCACACACCAGCAGCACGTTGCTGGCGGAGCGTCCTTTATCCGTAGCTGCACCGAAAGCAGCTGCCGTGTGGAATTCTCTCCCCGCCGCACACACACGCTGGAGCAGCAGCAGCAGCAGGAGTAGCAGCATCCATCTACCTTCAATATATACCTCAAGGCTCACACCTAGTTCGGGCTCTCTTCTGGCCCAAGCTCTCACCCATCCAGGCTCTCACCTCGCTCAGGCTCTCACCTATCCAGGCACTCACCTGGATCGGGGCAGGCACTCACCTGGTTCAGGTGAGAGCCTGCCCCGAGTCACGGTTGCCAACAAGACTCATCCACGTCTCTTGAATTCTCACCAGCCGGTGAAGCACAATCAACTTGAAATGTCAAAACGTATCCAGGCTCGTTGCTGCTTAGCTTCGGAGATGCAACGCAGTCGGGCGATTCGCCGCGTGGCACAGCACGTGACGAAACGAAGGAGGTGACATTTTTGTGTGTTAAAGGTTAAAAAATGACGAAAACAATTGTTTGGTGGGGGAGGGCGCCGTGGCCGCTGGCGCAGCCGGACTCATCACTCGAGCCCGGACACGAGACCCTCCCCCCCCCACCAGCGCTCCAAACCCCTCTGGTTCCCAAACCAAATCCCGGATCCATTTCAAGATCGCACTCGTGGTATTGAAGATTCTCCATGGACTCGCCTCTGCCTTCCCCTCCCCGCTTATCTCACTCCATTCCCCTCAACGCACTCTCCGACCTCTTCCCTCTCATTTAATCTCACTCTACTCCCATCCACGCACTCTCCCACCTCTCACCTCACTCCACTCCCCTCCAAGCACTCTCCGACCTCTCCCCTCTCATCTCACTCAACTCCCCTCCACGCACTCTCCTACCTCTCCCCTCTCATCTCACTCAACTCCCCTCCACGCACTCTCCTACCTCTCCCCTCTCATCTCAATCTACTCCCCTCCACGCACTCTCCCACCTCTCCCTTCTCATCTCACTCCACTCCCCTCCACACACTCTCCTACCTCTCATCTCACTCCACTCCCCTCCACGCACTCTCCCACCTCTCCACTCTCATCTCACTCCACTCCCCACCACGCACTCTCCTACCTCTCCCCTCTCATCTCACTCTACTCCCCTCCACGCACTCTCCCACCTCTCCCTTCTCATCTCACTCCACTCCCCTCCACACACTCTCCTACCTCTCATCTCACTCCACTCCCCTCCACGCACTCTCCCACCTCTCCCCTCTCAACTCACTCCACTCCCCACCACGCACTCTCCTACCTCTCCCCTCTCATCTCACTCTACTCCCCTCCACGCACTCTCCCACCACGCACTCTCCTACCTCTCCCCTCTCATCTCACTCTACTCCCCTCCACCCACTCTCTCACCTATCCCCTCTCATCTCACTCTACTCCCCTCCACGCACTCTCCCACCTCTCATCTCACTCTACTCCCCTCCACGCACTCTCCCACCTCTCCCCTCTCATCTCACTCTACTCCCTCTACGTACTCTCCCACCTCTCCCCTCTCATCTCACTCCACTCCCCTCTACGCACTCTCCTACCTCTCCTCTCCCCTCTCATCTCACTCTACTCCCCTCTACGTACTCTCCTACCTCTCATCTCACTCCACTCCCCTCCACACACTCTCCCACCTCTCCCCTCTCATCTCACTCTAGTCTCCTGTCTCCCATCGCATCTCACATTACTTTCGTCCATGCACTCTCCTTTCCAGCAACCAAGGCTTTCTGTCGAATCCTCCGCACAGTCAAGTTTCACTCAGTGGCATGTCGCTGATTCTCATCTACTGCACCCAAGGCCTGGAACTGCATTCCACCAGCAGTTCGTGCTGTCGACTCCTCGCTCCTGTTCAGGGTTAGGCATAAGTCCTGCCTCTTGGCCCCTGACTATGACTGCCCGTGTCTTCCTCTCTAAAAATTACGTAATAATTCTTCACGTTTTTGTACAGGATCGCGAGGGGCAGTCACGTGTGGCTAGCATATAAATGCAATGTGTATTCCATTGTAACCTTTAACGGGCTAATTCAACTGTTTACACAAATCCTGCTGGAGAAAACTAAAAAAACATTGGTTCCCAGACATCTCCTGGGCTGCTGAACTAAACCGTCTAATGTTTTCCATTCCCGTGCAAAAAGGACTGCCCCTTGCCCGTCTTTTCATTATTTTATTTAAAACCCAAAAATACACCCCTCTCTCACGATCTCCTCGTCACGTGCGGAACGTGTTAGAATCCGCTTAAAATAAACATCGACGGCGTCAGACGACGGCAACGTGCTATCGAAGGAGCGAACGTCTCCATCTCCCGAGCGACTACGACGCTACTGACAGTGTTGCTGATGACTGTGTGCTGATGACTGTGTGCTGATGCTGATGATGATGATTATGACGGTGTGACGATGTCGCACGCGTGGGGGTGACGCTGGACAGGGCTTAATTTCCCCACCGAATATTTTCTGGGTCGCCAGTGGGAATCTGCGGTGGTGGGCACGTGACAAATGTCGCGTGCCAGGAGCGGACACTTTCCTTCTCACAGATCGCCAAATAAATTAGTAATATTTAAAACAACTTTTTTAAAAACACGCTTTTATGAAATGTACTAGTAATGGCAAATCTACACGACTTCAGGAAGCGGTCCCGAAGCTTGCCATAACATAAGGGACCGTGGTGATTTACAGCCAACGTTAATTGACCGTGGACAATTAGACCCAAGCGGAAACATAACATACAAAATAATGTTTAAAAATATATATTTTTCAATTTTCTATGATAGAACATAGTATTTCCATCAGTATGTCATAAGTATACCAAGTTTGCAGTCGATACGACATTGGGAAGTGGGTTAAAATTGAGTTACAAGATTTGAGGATACAACAACAACAACGACAAAAACAACATCAACAACAACAGACAGAGTAAGTTAAACGCAAGCGTGTAATAAGTTGTCACGTGACGACTAGCGGCCACGGCCATCGCAAGAGGCACACTGGATGTGGTGCGTCCTGAGCTGAGTGCGGGAAGTGTTCAGATTCCTGGCGCACCGACTCGTACGGACATGTACGTTGAACTTCTTTCGCACCGTGTGTAGCCAACCGCGCCAACGAGTGGAAATGTAGCCTGCGGTGATGGCACGCCCCACGCATGGGCGTGCGTGCGTGTGTGCGTGGGTGGGTATGCGTGCGTGTGTGTGGGTGTGGGGAGCGCTAGTGTAGCGGTTAGCGCGCTGCTGCGCTACGAACCTGGCGACACGAGTTCGATTCCCGCTCACGGACAACCACGAGTGACGATTATCTGAACTGGTCACGGGCCTCCCCTAGGTCGACTCAGCCCTCAAATTAGTAGCTGGTGCGTTGTGTAAGCATCGCCACTGGCGAGACAAAGGCGGTCGGGCGTGGTGCTGGCCACCCACCCCCACGTGTGCCGTGCCCGGCCTGTATAGGTGCTCGCTAACAGCACTTGCCCCAACAGTCTATTAAGGCTATACGGGGGATATTTGTCTTTGTGGGTGGGTATGCGTGCGGTGGCTCCCCGGATCAACGTGGAAAGAGGAGAGGCTCTCCCGGGAGGAGAGATTCTTTAAAAAGGCGCACGGGCAGAACTCTAGCCAGCAGCTGTGGGCTAACCCTGCACCACCGCCCTCCAAAACGCTTCGCCGCCGCCGCTTTATTTACCGCTCGGCTTTGGCTTTTCTTTTTTAAAGGTCCAATTTTTTTCTTTGCTTGCACGGACTCGGGACGCATTCTCCCACGAGCCGTTCTCTCCTCGCTTTCGAACGTTCGCTGCGGCCGGATGTGCTCATGAGAACAGCGCCTGGTCCACGCGAATTCCCAGCGGACCCACGGTGGGGTGGATTTCCACGTGTTTTTAACAATTGACAGATGTGTAACGCGTGTCAGTGAGCGCGTTACTTTTTGTAACACTTGTATATGAAGGTGGCTTGGCTGAGATGATTGGGTGGCACGGAGAGCTCAGAACGCGAAGCTGGAGTAACCACACGGAGCTTCGCCGTTGTGACCGCACGTACAATATCCCCATCGTGGACTGGCGTTCGTCACGAGAGTGATATTCCAATACAATGTGCCGATCTTGTTCTTGGATCCGCACGTTCCTCATCTCTGCCTCGGTGTGCGCGCCCGTGTGTTTACATTATAAGTAGCGTCGCCGGCTGCTACCAGGCGCAGAGTAATGTGTTGTAGGTAAATGTTTTATGACTGTTTATGGTGCATGGCAGTAACGCCACTGTCTCTCTCCCCCCCCCCAACGACCACAAACACCACCACGGCACCCACCAATCCCAAAGACAAAAATACTCCGCATAGCCTGTAACAGACTGTTGGGGCAAGTGCTGTTAGCGAGCACCTATGAAGGCCGGCACGGCACACGCAGGAGTTGGGGTGGCCAACACCACGCCCGGCCGCCTTTGTCTCCCTCGTGGCGATGTTTACACATCGCAGCAGATACTCATTTGAGGCTGAGTCGACCTAGGAGAGGCCCAGAACCGATTCAGATATTCATCACTGATGTTGGCCGTGAGCGGGAATGGAACTCGTAGCGCAGTGCGCGAACCACATCACCACCGCTCCCCACCAACCCCCACTATCTCCCACCATCCCTACCTAACTACAGCGAACTCTCCTACCGATAATCCCGCTAACTACAGCTAACTAACTACAGCTAACTAACTACCTAACTACAGCTAACTAACTACAGCTAACTAACTACCTAACTACAGCTAACTAACTACAGCTAACTAACTACAGCTAACTACTGCTAACTAACTACAGCTAACTAACTACCTAACTACTGCTAACTTGACGATACGTTGCAGCCCTTCTGACAAAAGTGGTGAAGTGTGGTCGAACGACCACTGGGTCAGGCTTTCCCTGAAGGTCGCAGCAGGCACCCGGCATGCAGTAGACCTCTTGGGCTGTTTCTACCGGGGTCGTGTGCCGCCTACGCGCGTACACCGTCCACACGGAAAGTATTTCGGTGAGAAATTCGGCCTGGCACAGGGCTCCTCACGGCGTTCAACTATCGCCAAAGTAAACCTCCAACCTCCTCGTCCTCCTGAATGGGGGGATTCATGCCAGCACCCCTAGCACAGCCGAGGCGAGACGGGGACAGATGAACCTCCACCCCCCCCATCACTCGCCCCTCACCCTAACCTCCCTCCACCGCCTCCCCCACCATGATTTTACTCCATCGCAACGGCTGCCTCTGTGAGTACGCCCTTTATGGGCGAACCAAAATTAAATTACGCTTTTATTACCTTTTTTTAAATATTTGTGGGCGATGACTAAAAAACCAGCTGGTGTGGCCAAGTGCTTTGGCTGGCCCACTTGTTGGCAACGGCCGTCAGCTTCACACGGGGGGGGGGTGGGTGGGTGGGGGGCAATGGTGGGAGGGGGGGGGTACGCCCGGAATTTGTTGCGCGAGTGAAAGTGAAACTGCGTGAGGACCCAGCGATTTGAAATATTTTTTTTCGTTAACTTTACATTTTTTGTTGCCATTTGAAATTTCAGAGGGTTTCGCAGAAGTATTTTCTCGACAAGGACAATTGATTCTGGGTAAATCCTTAAAGCCGATGGAAATTGTTGGTTAAATTCACAAGGATCCCCTTCCCCTGGTAGCCTGGGGAGACTGCCGGGGCAAGAGCTGTTAGCGAGCGCCTTTTAAGGCGGAAATGGCTACACGAGGGCTTGGCGTGACTGGCACCACGCTCAGCGGCACTCACTGCACCAGGTACTCATTTGAGGCTACGTAGACCGTGGGGAGGCCCAGGACATGCTCTGATATCACTTGCCACTCTTGATAGCCATGGCCGGGAATCGAACTCACACGCACGAACGCTCACTGAGCCCTCTCTGTCTAACGTGGCCAAAAGTGTGGCCTCAAATTAAGTGGACACTTTCAAACAAAATTTAAATCAGCTTTTCGTGAGTGCTAAAACAAAGATCATAAAACAATGTTGCAGAGATAACGCTCTCCGAGTTGCGTCTTATCAACTGTCTCTTGTCGCCTTCTTATTTCAAAGCTGTACTCAGCCTGCTTGCCAGCTGCGGGTAAGTGGGCACATCAGGGCAACGTTAGGCGAATCTTCGCCAACGAGAGTTACCATAACAATCTTCCGTTGTTCTATTGCCACAACTGGCACTGCCACCCGATGCAATCGTGCGTAGGTCGCCGCAGCCATTCCCGGTAAGTGCCCTAACGGCGGGGGTCCACAGCTGTGCGATGCCGGCTCTGAAAGCTTCCTCCCTTGCGGGAGTCGTGGCCTTGACCTGCCGCGTGTACCGCCGTTAGCTCACGAGGCGCCCATGGTGGAGAGGCCACGAGGAGGAGGTGATGGAGGGAGGTGGAGGCAGCGGTGATGGAGCAGGAGGAGGAGGTGATGGTGGGAGGTGGATGCTGCGGTGATTGAGCAGGAGGAGGAGTGAGGTGGTGCGAGAAGAATTGAGACCGACATTACGGGACGAGGTCGGGTGGGGGTAGACCGCACGGAGAGGCACGGTGTTCATAATAAAAGACGATGACGACGACGACGATGATGGCGATGACGATGATTTCGTGTGGGCGTGGGGAGCTGCTGGGGGGGAGCAGCAGAGATCACTGCGACTCTGACGTTAACGATACAGCTGAGAATTCCATGCAGAGATGTTGGGTGGGGGGGGGTGCTGTCGATCTGTGCAGGCAAGCAGGCAGGTATTCATCCGCAGGTGTGCCGCTGCACCCTGGTGATGTGGGGCAGGTGCGGCTAACGAGGCCGACCATGATTGAGGGCGTGGGGGGGGAGGTGGGGTCGGTGGGTGGTGGGGGGGGAGGTGGGGTCGGTGGGTGGTGGGGGAGTCGTAGGGGGAGGGAGGGAGGGGGGTGATCGCCGCTGCCAGCGCCACCTGCAATGGAGCCAAGCGCACGCAGCGGGCCCTCGTGGCGGCGCTCGGAGTTTGCGGGGGAGGCGGGGGAGGGGCAGGGGGGGGGGGAGTCGGATAGGGGGGGGGGGTCGGATAGGGGGGGGTCGGATAGGGGGGGGGGTCGGATAGGTGGGGGGGCAGGGGGGGAGGTCGGTTGCCAAAATCTCCCCCAGTGCCGCAGGAGTCCGCCCGCTGGGGTTGGGATCGCGAGAGAGCCGCAACGGCCGCTCGGAATGCGACTCCCGTGTGCGCGCGCGCGCCTCTGCGTGTGTCCCGTGAGCCACGTGTGCACGATGCACACACGTTCGAAGACAAAGATCACCCATATAGCCTTAACAGACTGTAGGGGCAAGTGCTGTTAGCGAGCACCTATGAAGGCCAGAACGGTACACGAGGGGGTGGGTGGCCAGCACCACGCCCGACCGCCTTTGTCTCCCTGGTGACGATGTTTACACACCACACCAGGTACTTATTTGAGGCTGCGTCTACCTAGGGGAGACCCGGGACCGGTTCAGATAATCGTCACTGGTGTTGGCCGTGAGCGGGAATCGAACCAATGTCGCCGGGTTCATAGCGCAGCGCGCTAACCGCTACACTACCGCTCCCCGAAGACAAAGACACACACGTACGTACGTACACAGGCTATTAATGTACGTATAGTTGAACTTCTTTCGCACCGTACGTAGCCAACCGTACTCATCGGAGGTGCGGGGGAAGGACAACAAACTAACAACAAAAAGGTTAACCCACAGGGAGACGATTCGACACGCAGACACACTTTACACAGACAAATGCATAGACATGCATATAGGTGACCCCACACACGCACGCTCCAGAGACAAACACAGGAGGTTCACCCCTACAGGTAGGCAATTGCACACATACACACGCTGTACACACACACACACATTATTTACACACTGAATAAGCCACAAAGAGTTACACACACACACGCGCGCGAATACAGCTTGTATACGCACCCAAAGCACCCGGCACACAACCTCCAGTATACATCTCGCTGGCCGTGTCCACTACCGCGACTGGTCACGCGCCACCTACCCCCGGTCTACCAGCGGCCCGACAAATATCCGGTGATGGATTTAAGCCCTCCCGGCGCTGACATCATCGTTAGACGCCGCATACTGACACGGATCGTCGTGTGTACAACCCGCGCGGCAAATTTCTGACACATTGCCCGGTGCACGTGACCGTTCGCTTAGTCTCGGGTGATCTGCTGAAACCGCTTCTCCCCCCGCCTCCTCCTCGCTGTCCGGCAACTTTGATCCATCAGAATCCTGAGTGGAAGCGAGGACAAACGCGTCTGCGTTCAGTGGGTGGTGATCGAGCTTTCAGGAGCCGGGCGCTACGTTTGTGGAACGTCTGCCCCCCCCCTTCCCGGTACGTTGTGGACGCTCCGTCAGTCGAGGTTTTGTAGGGCTCGTCTGAAAGCCACGTTTATTTTCCCCGTCCGTGTAAGGGGGTTGTTTGCCCCTTAGTTTTAATGTTAAGGTTTTTGGTTTTACTGGCATGGTGTCGTGGAGTGCTATGTGGCCTTCAAGTCCATGCTCAAGACCTCTAATGTTGCTACTCTACCTATGACCTACTAACTGCCTCTGTGTATGTACGGTGTCTTGTGATGCGGCCACATTTTGAAGAGGTGTACAATTCAAGCGGCACAAGTGTTGGACCGTATGCATGGTCTGTCTGTCTGCATGTCTGCTGATTGTTGTGCAATCTCAACGTTCATTACGCGAACAACTGACAGAAAAATAAAATCCAAGGGCGTTCAGCCGCGACGAATAAACAACGGCGACACAGCAGTAGCAATACATGTAACCGGAGCCACTGAACTTAAATAAATCGTGTTCAAAAACGCGTCTTGCAATTCGCGTGTGCACTCATAGGACCGTGGCAGATGGCAACGGCATGAGGATGCCTCCATCCAACAGTGGATAGAGAATGGATGTTGCCGATTATTATCATCATCAGCAGCAGCAGTAGCCAGACACTGCAGAAATAAAATCAAAGACACTAGCGAGGCAACAGATTCACAACGGATACAAACCCCAGAACTAAATACACTAGTCCAGCAGTTTAATGACAAATCACTGTACATAGGGTTTCACTTAATCTGGATCTATCCGGGTTGATGGCCTGGAAACACTATTTCCGCACACGGCACACCGCGTCCAGAATACCTCTCACTGCCAGCTGTGGCTACTCGTCACGGATGCTGCGCGCAGGGCCCAACCGCCCACAACGCCACGAGTGAATGCGTTGTCCTAAAGTGAGCAATGTTCTAAGAACGTGGGAAGGTGGTGGGGAGGAGGAGGGAGGGTGATGTGAGAGATTTGAGGACCGACGACACTTGTCAGGTGATTCGACGGCAGAGCGGGCGGCTTGCAATGGGTAGCTTCCAAGTTCAAATCCTGACTTAGCCCATCATCACAATCATCTCTTTGGGGTCGATAAAACGAGTACCACTTTGTCAGAAGGTGAAAAGTGCTTATCCTATTGTTTAACTTTCCCCAACATAGGAATATGGAAGTTCCGCCACCGGCACAGCGCTGTAGAAAGGAGCTGACCAATGCCTAACTGTTGCCCATTTGAGCAAAATAAAAAAAAACCCACTGACCTTTAATTTTAGCGCATGTACCTAATACGCTACTCCGGTGCTCACGACTAATCCACCGCTCAGATGACTTAACAGCCCCCGAGGTGATACAAGAATGGTGGTGATGCATGCAGACAAACCTGGCCGGCAGCTCTCCTCTTCATCGTTGCCGCGTCAAACCGCGTCGTCTCAACGTCCCCCCACCGCGGTCTCCGCCACATCGCTTCCTCTACAACAGAGTCGGGGTGACCACCCCCCCCAGTCCGCCCGCCCGCCCACCCGCTGTGCCTGCCAGCCGGCCAAGCAAACAAAACACGGCGGCCGTGACCGTGGTGGCACCCGATTATGTGAGACGGACGATCGGGGCCGACCGCGAGGTCCGGACTGGGAGGACGGGAAATTTGACGCACGCACGCTCGCTCGCTCGTTCGTTCCCTACCCTTCCCCTCCCTTCCCCTTGCTCCCTCCCTCCCTCCTCCCTCCCTCTCCCCTCCCTTACTCCCTCCCTCCCTCCGCTATATATTTTTTAGGGGGGTTCGCTTCGCATTAATCACCGCGCGTGTCGCCAAGTGGGAACGCCCCGCATGCAGCAGCAGCAACTCGCATTCCTGCGCGAAGGAAGCTGCCCCGTGTGTGTGTGTACACATGTGTGTACACGTGTGTGCGCGTGTGTGCGCGCACGTGTGTGTGCACGTGTCTGTACACGTGTGTGCGCGTGTGTGCGCGCACGTGTGTGTGCACGTGTGTGTACACGTGTGTGCGCGTGTGTGC
Source organism: Lampetra planeri (assembly GCF_965212315.1). Taxonomy (NCBI): domain Eukaryota; kingdom Metazoa; phylum Chordata; class Hyperoartia; order Petromyzontiformes; family Petromyzontidae; genus Lampetra; species Lampetra planeri. Next base: position 26,524,496 of record NC_136109.1, on the reverse strand, counting down.
GCGCACGTGTGTGTGCACGTGTGTGTACACGTGTGTGCGCGTGTGTGCGCGCACGTGTGTGTACACACGTGTGTGTGTGTACACGTGTGTGCGTGTGTGCGCGTGTGTGTGCGCGCACGTGTGTGTACACGTGTGTGCGCGTGTGTGCGTGTGTGTGCGCGTACGTGTGTGTGTGCACGTGCGTGTGTGGGTGCGTGCCCGCTTTTATAGGTGCTCGCTAATAGCACTTGCCCCAAAAAGTCTGCTAAGGCTCTACGGGGGATCCTTATCATTGTGCGTGTGTGCACACACACGTGTGCGCGTGCACGTGTGTGCGCGTGCGCACCTGGGGTCTGTCCCGTGACCTCCTGCCAGCGGGCGTTCGACACTTCACGTGGCCTTAACGTGCACATAGCCTGGCACAATCGCCGAGGTGACGTCACCTGTTGCTGTTATTGTACGTGTGTGAGAGCGGCATTGTCGTGGTTAACCTGCTGCAAACCCGGCCAACAGCGGTGACAGCGAATATTAGGAACCAGTTCTGGTCCTCCCCCTAGGTCGACTCAGCCTGAAACGAAAAGCTTTGCGCAGTGTTCAGAACATCGCCACTGGGGAGACAAAGGCGGCCGAGCGTGGTGCTGGTCACCCACGCCCTTTGTGCACCGTGTGCGGTGTTCAAAGGCACTGCTCGCTAACAGCACTTGCCCCCGCAGCCTGTTAAAGGCTATGCGGGTGCCCTTTGTCTGTGTGCGCGTTGCACGAGTGCGCGCGCGGTGTAGATTACACAGGCAGAGGAAGAGCATCGCGAAGAGCCGAGCTTCAAGCGCGGCACAGAATGAATCATGCTGCCCGTGATTCGTTCTATCGTGATTCGTTCTCTAGCGATTCGTTCTATCGCGATTCGTTCTCTCGCGATTCTTCATTCTGCAGGCCCCTACTTCCCCCCCCCCCGCCGGCCCCAACTCCGCGACACACGCCTAGAGCGAGGTGAATCGTTTAGTTTTTCTTCATCAAAACTGGGCCAAGGAACGCATATCCCTTAATCCTCGCCGTTTCCTTAGACGGCGAGGTTGTTGGTCATTCCGAACCACGAGGATGGACAACACAGACAGACACACACACACAAGCACCCGCAAATTAATAATCCGCGATTAAATAAAACATTTTCAATTTCACTTTAAACAACAACAAGAAATTGCGCGGCTTAACCTAGAGAGCACACACACTAATAACTGTGCTTGGTCAGGAAGGACACGTGGCCCACAGCTCCCATTAACACGGTTGGCTACGTACGGTGGGAAAGAAGTTCCACATACGCATCGCGGTGCGAGAGACTAAGAATGGATTGGCACCAAGATGACAAATCACGCGTGGAGGGAGTTTTCGTCCAAATGTGGAGATGAAGTCACGTGATGGGCTCGTGTGCAGGTGCAAGGTGAGCGTTACGTCTCGTGACCGTGAGAGATGACCAGGGCTCTAGGAGCCCTTCAGCCAGCAGTGGATCGATCATGACTGCTGATGATAATGGTGGTGGTGGTGATTATTGGGTTACGGCAGCAGCAGAGAGAGAATGTTGTCGGGAGGAGAGTCTCGCGTTGTTAATGTTCGACTCTGGGCTTGCCACGGCGGTCCCATTTGTAGACCTAAATCCATTCTTAGGCTCACGATTAACGTCTGAAACCTCACTTTGTTTGCACCGATTATGTTTAATTGCAGACCATGCTTTCCCACCTGATGACGGGCGCTTGTGTTGCGCCCGAAACGTCGTGATTTATTTTATTTTATCCCCACGTGACTTTACCGAAAGAACCAAAGAGTATGGATTCCTGCAGTCACGAAAGCTTCAAATCAAGATTGATTCACGTGATGTTTCATACATAGAGGTTAAACTATACCTGGACGTGAACGTACGAACGAGGTGGAATACAACCGATAAACAACACCTCGAAAATTGTGCTCGAACTTAGGACAGCCACAATATTCAACTCGTACATTACAGGGTTTCTTTTTGTTGCACTGCGGCATTTCAATGAAGCACAGGCAAAAATGTCCACCCCCCCTCCCCCCACGACACTCCGAGCCGGCTAAGCACCCCGTGAGTCATTCTCCATCGGGGTGGCGGCTGCTGGCGAGGTCACCAAATCGGGGGATCCACTAAATTTACCCCACGCGGTCTAAAGCGACGCGCACTGAACAACACGCGCGCACAACGCTACCGCTCGCCCCGCCGTCACCGTCCGCACCACCGAGCGAGCACAACAAAAAGGGAATTAAATCGGCAGCGTTGCCCCATAATTGCGGCTACGCTTCGCTGTGCCCGTACCCACGCTTATCGCTCGTCCGGTGGCAGAAAAAAAAACCCCAAAAAGATCACCGTAGTCGCGGCGGCTGAGTCTCGCGAGCAGAGCTTAAACGAGTCGCCAATTAAACAAACGATTTGGTGGTGGTGGTGCTGCTGCTGCAGCAGCAGCTGCTGGGTTTGTAGCGGTGCACAAGCACAGTTAACAGCCACAACAACAAAAACAACAAAAAGTTAACAACGTTTGTCAATAACACTGCGATTTTAAAAAGGAACAAGGGTATAATAGGCGACGTTTCGGGCAATGGTCCTTTTTCAGATCACAGAGAGAGGACACGGGTAGGCACGTGAAGAGGGTCCATTGCTCAAAAGGTCGTCTATTAAACATGTGTTTTACTCTATGTTCATCTAAACAGAACCCACGTGATAGGCTGTCGTTAATGTTCTGATATCCATACAGTGTGTACTGTATATAATTGGATAAAAATAATAAAAAATAATTAAAACAATAACATTGACGACAATGAACACGAAGTGTTCCCTTGTTCAATGTTCATTGGGTGAGCCAATGTTTGGGCATTCCACGTTCCTATGGCAGCGACCAGTCTACCTTAAACAGATAACCAGTCTCGGAGCGCCACGGTGGCTAGGAGATGTTAACTCCCTCGCCTGGTATACAGGAGGTCGTGGGTTCGACCCTGACCCTGACGCCTGCTGCATATTTGGAGTTTCCATGTTTGTTTTCCTTCCACATTAAGAATCAACATCCGTCTCGAGTGTTTGGCTACTAGGACATTTCTGCACGATACACCACTTCGTTCAGCCATCACGTGTGGCCAAGTCGCTTCTGAAAGAGAGCTGCGTAGTTCAGTGGGGCTTTACCTGGCGAAATAAAATGTTTACATGTAGTTTCGTCACAGTGATTTGTTTCTAGAATGAAGTCAGCAACACGTGCGCTCTGTGAAGCAGGTGGTTGTCGCCGCTCATTATTTACTTTGCTGGCTGAGAGTAAATGAACCCCACGTGACAGAAATGCAGGTGTTCGGGCTACGTTAGTGGTTGTGATGTCCTGTGAACTGGCTGCCTAAGTCTAATCGCAAACTTTAGACAACAAAGAAATAATGTGGGTTAAATTTAAGATCAAGGTATTCCTCTTCTCAAACATGCACACTGGGGCATTACGCGTTGCAGATTCCGGCGAACCAATTTAGAGACGTTTAAAATTGCTTTGGCGAGTTCCCAGGAAATATCATTACAGTAATAATATTGCAATTCTTAATAATGGTTATACAGTAAAGTAATAATAAAAACACATTTAACAATTCTAATTATTCAATTATCAATACAACTTATAGCATGATCTCATCATCATCAATCAGCCATGGTCGATTCACTGCTGGATGATGGTCTACCCAAGCAACTGCCATCTCCTACGATCCTGCGGTGTGATAAAAATCATCCACCTAGGGTCCTGCACAGGAGCTGATTTCACCGCTCCATCTCCTCGTCGCACTTCCCATCTCTCTCTCTCGGGACATTTCTCTCGTATCCGTTTCTTGGCTGTGAGATGAGTTACGTCTGACAACTGTCGGTTTCGCGCAGGCACAGAGACGTCCGTCTGGAATCCAACATCACGGGGAAGGTCGAGGCAGAGAATCACGCATCCCTCGCAACCCGTAAACGCCTTACCGCAAAGCAAACACACACTGTACCTGGCCAAATAAATTAATAACGAACACAAAAGACGAAAATCCCCCGCGTCCAGCCTCAAAAGACTGCTGGGACAAGTGCTGTTAGCGAGCAGCACCTATGAAGGCAGGCACGGCACACGAGGGGGTGGGTGGCCAACGCCACGCCCGGCCGCCTTTGTCTCCCCAGTGGCGGTGTTTACACAACGCACCAGATACTTATTTGAGGCAGAGTCGACCTAGGGGAAGTCCAGGACCGGCTCGGATAATCGTCACTGGTGTTGTGCCTGTGACCGGGAATTGAACTTTGCCCGCGATGCGCGTTTAACCGCTGCAACTAGCACAATCCCCACGTACAATATCACAAAGAAATAAATAACACACCACCTTTTTTATTTTTCGGTGGCACTATTGCGTTTTCTGGGGCAGGCAGTGATGTTTTTTTAATAGCTTTTGTAAGTTTGCACTGTATGTGTGTGCGCGCGCGTGTGCGTGTTGTGTGGCTGGTTTAGTGTCTCGGCAAGGATTGCGATGTGTTTTTTTTTCTCCTTCGGCTGGTTTGCTGGAGGTTGTGGGTTTGATCCCGACCCTGACGCCTGCTGCTGTATATTTGGAGTTTGCTTGTGTGTCTATCTCCTCGTGTTCGTGTGGATGTTTCTCCGGGTCCTCCGGTTTTTCCCTCCACATTTACAAAAACACGCGTTCAGAGTATTTGACTGCTCTACATTTCCACGTGATGAGCCACTTCGTTGAGCTATCATTTGTGGCCAGGTCGCTTCAGAAAAGGAGCTACGTAGCTCAATGGGCCTTACGTGGTAACATAAAACATCGATTTAAAAAAAAATAGTTTAGCTCGACTCAGCCTCAATTGAGAGCCTGGTGCGGTGTGTAAAACATCGCCACTGGAGAGACAAAGGCGGCCGGGCGTGGTGCTGCCGTGGCGGTTGTTGCTTTGCTTTGTTTCTTATATTTTTCTACAAAGACGCTACGTGAATACGCACACACACCACTTGTCCCAACAACCTGTTAAGGCTATTCGGGGGGGGGGGATCTCAGTCTTTGGTGTGTTATTGTTCCAGGCGTGACATTATTACCTGGCCGGGCTTGGCCCAGCAGGACTCGCTGACTTCGTAGGGAGACGATTGGCTGCTGGATGGCCACTCAAGTTTCAAGTTTCATTCATTAGGTATAGCCCTGTGAGCCATTCGGCTCTTGAATCGGGTGCAACCGCAACAAACAAAAAAAAACATGAACAAGAAAACATCTTAAAGTGACTATGTGCAAACAGAAAATCCAAGAAAAGACAGCAAAATATTGCAGAAAAGGCACAGTACACCAACACTGTGTGCAAAAATCCCAGTGGGATGCAAGTCAAACAGCAATAACCACAAGACAACTTAGATTAAGGCCATCAGTCTAACTCTGTACTACAACAAACAAACATGGCCAAACCGAAAAACTGTTCAAAAATCACCAAAATAAAGCCATAAAAGCAATGAAACAGTGGTCATAGGAACTGTGACCGAATTTTCACAATAAACAGGTTGGGAAACAAACGTCCGGGGAGGGCGTCCCAGCGGTGCGAAACGGAACGGCGCAAATCGGGCGGGCGGGCGGGTGGCGGACCGTGGATTGGGGGGGGGGGAAGAAAGCCTTCATCCAGCGGCGGATAGACCACGGCTGATGGACGATCATCGACCTTCGTATTCCTTTCTCCGAGTCAACAGGCATCCGCGAGAACGCCGAACCCGTACCGTGTCAATCGTCGACATCGTCGAAGTGTGTCAATCACGCGTGGGCGAGACACCAAATTAGTGCCATGATGTAAACACAACAACAACGACAGCACTAAGATACTATTGAGCCTATTAAACTATTAACCAACGAGACAGCCTGCCATTCAATCTACTTGCTAGGTTGATTGGCAGGGGACGGGGGCGAGGGGGTAATGTTGGTCGACCCCACCGAGTTCGATTCCCGCTCACGGCCAACAACACCAGTGACAATTTTCTGAACCGGTCCCGTGCCTCCCCTAGGTCGACTCAGCCTCAAATGAGTACCTGGTGCGCTGTGTAAAAGCAACGACACTGGGGAGACAAAGGCGGTCGGGCGTGGCGCTGGCCACCAACCCCCGCGTGCGCCGTTTCGGCCTTCATAGGTGCTCGCTAACAGCACTTGCCCCAACAGTCTGTTAAGGCTACACGGGGGGAGAGGGGTCTTTTATCTTTATTAGGGAGGGGAAGTTCTTCGCCCCCGGCGTTCCTCTAAGGCAGCAGCTGCCTTTGTCTCGGTAACTTGATCTCAGGTGTCCGGGGCTTCGAGAATCTTTTTTTTTGGTGGCAGCTTCGTGTTGTTTACTTCGATTCTCGTGAAACTCCACGCAGAATTTTTTTTTGCGGGGGGGTGGGGATAGGTCTGGGTGGATTGGAGGCGGAGGATGGGGGGGGGCGGTACTTCTTAAAACTTTAAAAAGAAAATATAATTAGGAAAGCTGGTTTGACCAGATGGCGATGGTGTGCGTATCCTGGCAGGAGCAAGGAGTCGAACGTGAAACCACAATTTTATTTTTTTCCCCTTTTCCACGCTGCGGCTGCTGCTGCTGTTCACGTGGCATCGGGCCGGTGGTTGGGTTGGCGGCGGGGGGTGCTGAAAGGGAGGTGAGGGATGAGTGCGGAGGTAAGAGCGGGGGGTGCTGAGAGGGAGGGAGGGAGCGCGTCAACACGACTTTGAGAAGATAAATGGAAAGCTAATAGAGCTGTAGTTGAGAGTAAAAAAATAAATGATTCACTGGAAATTACAGTCGTGGTGAGAATTAAGGTGTGTTTGTGACTGTACTGTAATGTTAATTACACAGTGAATTGTGATATCGGCAGGGCAGTGAGATATTTACATTATGATACCTCCTTTGCCAGTAGCAAGATATAGTAATAGGGTTTCACCCTTTTATCTGGCACCAAAACTGACAAGGGATCATGTTTGCAATAACCACAGCACTTGCAGTCAAAATGCAAACGAAAAGAGACAACTCTGATAATGATCATCTGGTCCAACACCAGTGGTGACGAGGCTCTAAGAAAAGCCGTCTCGGGTGTGGACCAATCAATTTCAAGGACAGTGCATACATTATCAGAGTTGTCTCTTTATATTTGCATTTTGACTGTTTGTGCTGTGGTTATTGCAAACATGATCCCTTGTATAAAGGTGTCAGCTTTGGTGCCAGATAAAATGGTAAAAACCTATTACTACAGAGAGATTGTGACGAGTAGGGATGCCTCCATCCAGCAGTGGATTGACCATGGCTTATGATTGATGATGATCACGAACGGGTCACTGCATATGGACAGAGAATGTTAATGATACGAAAGTCGCAAATGTTCGTATTGTGTTGTTAATGAGATACGCTCTTGATTCATCAATAAACATTGATTCGGATGTTCACGACAAATGCCACGGGCCCATTATGCGAGGAAGGATTATTTACGGCGTATGCAAATTGTGTGCCGTTACAACATTCAGGCTAATATTTGCGAATGAGAATGTACACAGGCGAGGGTGAACACAGCAGAACCAATAAAAACGAGACGGTAACAAATAAATCCTTACGTTCGCATCTCCGGATCGTGGGCTTTCGTGAAATCACCGGGGGGTGGGGATAGAATTAATACACGTCTTCTATCTAAATGCTGTATAGAAAATAGCTCAGGCATCCCGTAAATCACGTGACCTATGCATGCCCCCCCCTCCCCCCTACTGAATCTCTCCCCTCTCTCCGCCCCCTGTGAAAACAGACGCTGCTCCGTGCGTATAGGGATAATGGCCGATGGGCCAGGGGCAATGGAACGCGTAGGAGAGAAAGATCACCTTGGCAGAGCGGTTGTGAGACCAGCGTGGACACTGCGTGGATTGCTACACCGCAGGATATGTATATGTATGTTAGTTGAACCTCTTTCGCACCGTACGCAGCCAACTAATTTGAGGTGCGTGGGAAGGACAACAGACTAAACACGAAAAGCAGTTCTAAAGAAATGAGTTTTCAATGTGACTCTGAAGCCAACTTTTGTTTGCTCCTATATTCTCTCTTTTCTCTCTTCACCCTCTCATCGCCGACATCTCGGCCTGGGTCATTCCTTCTCCCCCCGCTCCTCTTCCTGCCCCGCACCTTGCCCTCTGTGTCTCTCTTGGGGGGGGGGGGGGGGGGGGGCTTCCCTTCCATTTCCCGGTAAATGTCGCCGCCTCGCCCCATTTTCCGCGACCGACTCTCCCCTGCTTCCCATCGTGTGCCACGTTTCAAACACCCTCTTCTCGAACTTGTGTCGTCCCGCTAACAGAGAACTTGTGACAGCAGCCGCAGCAGCAGCAGCAGCAGGAGACCAGTAGCAGCACGGCCGCCGCTCACACTTCAACACCGGTTCGAGGTGTTGGTGATGCAGCTCCCAGCCAGCCCACCCTTGTGCCTCCGTAAGGTCGGCCACGTTTGCGCCTCACTCCCCTCCCCCGCCACCAGCTCCCAAGTTAACCGCACCAAGTTAACCCCATTGAAGGCTGAGTCGACCTACGTGGACGCAAATTTACTCTTTCGAAGAATATTTCAGCAGGTAGGAAGGCCCACTGAGAGGTGTGTAGCTCTTTGTCAGAAGCCACCTGGCTGCCACAAATGGCAGCTCAACGAAGATGCCAATAGCGTGGCAATATTCACCAGGCGAGGGAGTTAACATCTCCTGGCCACCGCGACCATCCATCCTCGCGTCTCTCACCCGTCGAGCTCGCTGCTAACACACCCGGGCGTGATGCGACACGCGGCCGTTGGGGACGACTTCGCCCGTGCAAGACTTCTCGTCTCTTCAGCTTTGTCTGGAATTGTTTGCGATTCGCATTGGCGTCGTCGTCGTCGTACAGCTCGCAATTGAGCCACCGCCAACAAAGACAAAGATCTGCCGTGGGCAAGTGTACACACCGCTGTCAAACCATACGGTTTATACCCCGTGTTCTTGCACAGGGGAATTGAGTTTTCAGGTCCATACGGCGTACAGCCGTTTCAATCCGGGCAACAAAAAAACACTGATTTGTCTATTGGTTTGTGTTTGTCCCTTGCGATGGGACTTTGTGGGGTGAACGTTGAGATGTATAAGGGGCACGGGGTGACCGATAAGGTCCGAATTGGTGTGCAATCAGGCGGTGCACTGCTGATAAGGGGGCGACAGGTATGAGTGTATGTACAGTCTTCTTGGTTCTTTCGGTAAAGTCACGTAGAAGGGAAATAATAAAATAATAAAAATTAAACATAATAAAATAATTCTCACGACAGACCTGTTCTTCACCTGAGGACGGCTGCTTGCGTTGTGGCCGAAACGTCGTGAGAATTATTTTATTACTTTTATTATTTTATTATTTCGCTTCTACGTGAATTTACCAAAAGAACCAAGAAGATGAATCCCTGCAGTCACGAAAGCTTTAAATCGAAATGTATGTACAGTGTTTCGTGAAGCGTTCTATGCGGAGGATTTTAAGGAGCACGGCGATCGGCAGGCAATAGGCCTCGCCAGCAAGGGGGGCAAACAGGCGGAGACCCTCCCGGGGTTTGCTTCGGCGCGACCTGCTGGCGACAATTCGCGAACGCCCCTCGGGGCTTCCTCCGTCGAGAGAGACCCGAGGGGCGCACGTGGCCATGAGGATTGTCGCAGCCAAAGTGGCGGCGTGCGTTTACTCTCACGGCGTAATAATAGTTCACTGTGTAATAAAAAAAATTGTTCCTGGGTAGTTAGTGTTATTTTCCAATTGCATATGCCTCAAAAGTACAGAAAATGGCTATTATTCCCCACAAACTTTGCTTTTGTGACCAGGAGAGTGATATTTTGTACCTCTTTTCAAAGCGAAAACGTGGTGTGCATGTGTCATTCCTTCACTTAAAATCGCGGTCACAAAAGCAAAGTTTGTGGGGAATAATAGCCATTTTCTAAACTTTTGAGGCATAAACAATGAGAAAATAACACTTACTACCCAGGGACAAAAATCGTGTTGCATCGTGTATAATAACAATAATCACAAATGCCATTTAGAGCCCCTTTTGTTAATCCGCTCCGTGTCAGTGACGGGGGTTCTTTGATCATACATCACTGCGCTGGTCGGTGCGTACTGGTACAATTGTGGGGAGGAGGGGGGTGTGGGAAGAAGACCCAGGACCTGTTTAGACAGTGCACTAACCAATGCGCCACCACTCCTGCAAGTCGGCTTATCGTGGCTTAGGGGAATTGACGCGGCTGCAGGAAAGTTCCCATGATGAGTCAAACTGCGTTCCCGTGCTCAAACGAGCCTAGAGAGAGCGAGAGAGCGAGAGGGTATTCCTCTGCAAAGGCGTTTCAAAGGGCCGGGAGTGGTAATTCCACATTCCTGAGCGTGACCAAGTATCGACTTCACCGCGTGTGACTTACCCAGAGCGACAAAGCTACCAACAGGTGGTACTTACTTTAGCCAAGCCTGAAAAAGTTGATGAATGACGAATGGATGATAATGACGACGATGACGGATGAGTGGACGATTTATGACGACTGTTGAATGGATAGACGCGTGGACAGACGATAGCGATCGTGATGAGCTGCATCCATGCGACAATAAACACACGTGGACATTTACGTACAGTGATGTACATAAAAGGGTGGGCGAGGTCCCTACACCCACGTTTTAGAATCTACTATGGACTCATCATGGCAAGGAGGTACAGGGGCATCCCATCCACCTTCTAAATACATGCACAGATCATCACGATCATTACCAGCCACGATCAATCCACAGCCGGATAAAGGTACCCCAAGCCGCCAAACCCTCTCTCGCGGCCCTGCGATGTAGTAAAATATAAAGATTCTCCCTATCGCTTTCAACGGACTGTTGGGGCAAGTGCCGTTAGCGAGTTTCCGTCTATGAAACACGCGAGGTGGTGGGTGACCAGCACCACACCCGGTCACCTTTGTCTCCCCAATGCCGATGTATTACACGCCGCAATAGGTACTGATTTGAGGCTGAGTCCACCTAGGCGAGTCCCAGGACCGATTCAGATAATCCGTCACTGGTGTTGGTGGCTGCGAGTGGGAATCGAACTCGGGTAGGTAGGTTCGTAGCGCAGCGTGCTATTCGCTACACCAACAACAACACTAAGTGGCGGTGACGTCACCACGGCACTTGTGCCAGGCTACGTGCACGTTGAGGCCACGTGAAGTGTCGAACGCCCGCTGGCAGGAGGTCACGGGGCAGACAAGGCAGGTCGACTGACTGAGATGACCGCTACACCACGCCTCCCCTCACACACACACAGACATACACAAAACACACACACACGTGGACACGTATGTATCTATACGTGTAGAACTTATTTCGCACCGTACGTAGCCAACCGTGATAATCGGGGAGGTGCGGGGGAAGGGCAACAAACTAAACACACAAAAACAACAGTTCTCAAGAAATTCGTTTTCAATGCATAAAGTTAGTGTTCAACTTTATATTGAAAAAAAAATGTTAAAGTGTATATACACACACACGTGTTAAAAGTCCGCGATCTCGGGTGTATGTGGCGGGGGGGGAATTTGACGTTCGGAGAACAAAGCGCCATTGTTCGGCCGAGCCGGATGTCCAGCGGCTTTTCGCGAGACGCCAACATCACATCGGGTGAGCAACTTTTCACGAGACTCCAACATCGCGTGAGCAACTTTTCACGAGACTCCAACATCGGATGAGAAACTTTTCACGACACCCCAACATCGGGTGGGCAACTTTTCACGAGACTCCAACATCGGATGAGCAACTTCTCGCGATACGCCAACATCACATCGGGGGAGCAACTTTTCACGAGACTCCAACATCGGCTGAGCAACTTTTCACGAGACCCCAACATCGCGTGAGCAACTTTTCACGAGACTCCAACATCGCGTGAGCAACTTTTCACGAGACCCCAACATCGGCTGAGCAACTTTTCACGACACCCCAACATCGGCTGAGCAACTTTTCACGAGACCCCAACATCGGCTGAGCAACTTTTCACGAGACCCCAACATCGGCTGAGCAACTTTTCACGAGACCCCAACATCGGCTGAGCAACTTTTCACGAGACCCCAACATCGGGTGAGCAACTTTTCACGACACCCCAACATCGGGAGAGCAACTCTTCACGAGACCCCAAAATCGGGAGAGCAACTCTTCACGAGACCCCAACATCGGCTGAGTAACTTTTCACGAGACCCCAACATCGCGTGAGCAACTTTTCACGACACCCCAACATCGGGTGAGCAACTCTTCACGAGACCCCAACATCGGCTGAGTAACTTTTCACGAGACCCCAACATCGGCTGAGTAACTCTTCACGAGACCCCAACATCGGGAGAGCAACTCTTCACGAGACCCCAAAATCGGGAGAGCAACTCTTCACGACACCCCAACATCGGGTGAGCAACTTTTCACGACACCCCAACATCGGGAGAGCAACTTTTCACGACACCCCAACATCGGGAGAGCAACTCTCCACGAGACCCCAACATCGGGAGAGCAACTCTTCACGAGACCCCAACATCGGGAGAGCAACTCTTTACGAGACCCCAACATCGGCTGAGCAACTTTTCACGAGACCCCAACATCGCGTGAGCAACTTTTCACGACACCCCAACATCGGGAGAGCAACTCTCCACGAGACCCCAACATCGGGAGAGCAACTCTCCACGAGACCCCAACATCGGGAGAGCAACTCTTTACGAGACCCCAACATCGGCTGAGCAACTTTTCACGACACCCCAACATCGGGAGAGCAACTTTTCACGACACCCCAACATCGGGTGAGCAACTTTTCACGACACACCAACATCGGGAGAGCAACTTTTCACGACACCCCAACATCGCGGGAGCAACTTTTCACGAGACGCCAACATCGGGGGAGCAACTTTTCACGAGACCCCAACATCGGGAGAGCAACTCTTCACGAGACCCCAACATCGCGGGAGCAACTTTTCACGAGACGCCAACATCGGGGGAGCAACTTTTCACGAGACCCCAACATCGGGAGAGCAACTCTTCACGAGACCCCAACATCGCTTGAGAAACTTTTCACGAGACCCCACATCGGTTGAGCAACTTTTCACGAGACCCCAACATCGCGTGAGCAACTTTTCACGAGACCCCACATCGGTTGAGCAACTTTTCACGAGACCCCAACATCGGATGAGCAACTTTTCACGAGACGCCAACATCGGGGGAGCAACTTTTCACGAGACTCCAACATCGGATGATCAACTTTTCACGACACCCCAACATCGGGTGAGCAACTTTTCACGACACCCCAACATCGCGTGAGCAACTTTTCACGACACCCCAACATCGGGTGAGCAACTTTTCACGACACCCCAACATCGAGTGAGCAACTTTTCACGAGACTCCAACATCGTGTGAGCAACTTTTCACGAGACCCCGACATCGCGTGAGCAACTTTTCACGAGACTCCAACATCGTGTGAGCAACTTTTCACGAGACCCCGACATCGCGTGAGCAACTTTTCACGAGACTCCAACATCGGCTGAGCAACTTTTCGCGAGACCCCAAATCGGGTGCTAACAATTTAGTTCGTCCTCTGAGACATTCGATGACAAAAGCCCTGACGATTGTCAGAAGTCCACCCCCCTCTCCCCCAGGGCTCCTTGCTGAAGCTCCGAGACTCTCGCGTTTTGATTATTACGGGAAGAGAGAATCTGTACTTATGTATGTTGAACTTATTTCGCAACGTACCTAGCCCACCGTTCTAATCCGAGGTGCTGGGGAGGGAGGGATGTGTGGACAACAAACTAAACACAACAAGCAGTTCTAAAGAAATGCGTTTTAAATGTATATTTAAAAGTGCATTTGCTCCAATGGCTTCCTAATATCGGAATTGGAGAGCGTTCCGGACGGCCGCAGTAGCAGCATCTGAAAGCACCGCGCGATGGGGTGACCGCCGCCGTTTGTTCGACGGTTCGCCAAAAGGATCGCATCCACCTCGCGGGGAACGCGGGGAATCTGCGGGACCCTGGCTGAATTGCTAATAGGTATCTCACTCTCAGGCGGGTCATTAAAACGTGCGGAATTCACTCGGACATCAATCTAATCTAAGGAACCGCCCCCACCTTCCAGTAATGTGGCCGTATACTCATTAAAGTCCCGTCATGACATTCTCTCGAGAGGATCGCTGCAGCATTCTGTTGGCTGTCAATGGAACGATTGTTACCCACGACTATGCAAAAAACAACGGTATGCGTAACGGTGAGAATCGTGAATTATTTACAGAGCGGCAACACTGCCACCTGCTGGAATTTGTGAAATGTCACCCGTGATATTCACAGTGTGCCAGTTGCGGCAGTCAAAGGAAGATAGAACAATGAGATATTATCATTCTTGAGGGATGGTCGTGGTGTGTGTGTGGGTAGGCCTTCATCCAGCAGTGGATAAACAACCATTGACATGGAGTTTACAGAAACGCGCGGGTCTGTGGTGTGCGTTTGCTGGATCGAGCGTCTCGGGGTCATCCCAGGTGCCACTGAGAGACACGGTGAGCACCCTGCACCAAACAGCCGCGCGCACACGCGGCGTTGTCAATGTTTTGCCGGCGCACAAAGTGGCCCGCAATTACCGAAACACCAAAAAAAGAAACCCTCCCAATGACTGCATTAAATTCCCCAGAACTCGCGCTTAAACCAACAAAATCACACGTCTGTGAGTCACGCTCACATACGTTGAGCTCTCAGACGATGTTACTGTGGCATTAGTCATTTGTGTTATGTTTTAGTGGAGGAGGGAGGGGGGGAGAAAAACACTATTGAGTCAGTTTTTCTTAGAAACTTTTAAATCCTCTCCCAGAACCCCAAAAAACTTCAAATCTAGATTTAAAAAACATTGTTAAAATGAAGCAAAAGTGCCGCCTTTAAATGTACAGCGCGCCCGTGGTGCCTGCTTTACAGAAAATGAAATAATTTAGCGGAATTACCGGGAATCACTCGCGGTCACCGCGATGAATTTACACGGCCGGGTGACGCAACGTGGTGCAGAGCACGCGCGTGTAAACACGCCTGCTGTGACGTCACCACAGCACGTGACGTCACCAGAGCACACGTGCCAGGCTAGGTGCACTTTCAGTGCCACGTTGCAGTGTTTGAAGCCTCGCTGGCAAGGAGGACACAATCAAGTGGCCGGATTCGTAGCAAAGTGAGTGAACCACTGTGTCACCTCACCCACCATAAACCCCAAAACATACAAAGATAAAGATCGCCGGTGTAGCATTCACAGACCGTTGGGGCAAGTGCGTTTAGCCAAAACACACACATACACTTGCCACGTTCACTCAAAACATAAACAACCAGACCACGAACAATTTAACAAAGCCCAACGCAACCCATTGAAGATGTTATCACTTTTTTTCTTCAAGATAAGCCTAAAAACTTCCAAAGCAGAGAGCGATCATTGTGAAACGAGAAAACGTGGAATGAGCGTCATCATCCGCTCGCCGTCACATGGCTGTGCCCGTCCCACATTGTTCTGGGTTCCACAAGCCACACGCGGTGCCATCGCTGATGCTGCTGCTACTGCGCTGGTAGCAAGTTTTCAAGTTTCATTTATTAGGTATAGCCCTGTGAGCCATTCGGCTCTTGAATCGGGTGCAACCGCAACAAATAAAAAAACAAAAACATGAACAAGAAAACATCTTAAAGTGACTATGTGCAAACAGAAAATCCAAGAAAAGACAGCAAAATATTGCAGAAAAAGCACCGTACACCAACACTTTACCACTAAGCTCCATAGATGGAAGCGAGAGTCTGGGCTGTGGCCGACGTCAAAAAAAATCAACATCTTGCACGGGAGCCCACCGTCAAACAACCCCGGTGTCATCCTTCCACGCCGCCGACGGTCGACCATCGACCCAATCAGGACCGGGCCACGTGGCCGATGCGGCACACGAGGGGGTGGGTTTTGCCAACACCACACCCGGACGCCTTTGTCTCCCCAGTGGTGATGTTTGCACACCACACACCAGGTACTCATTTGAGGCTGAATCGACCTCGGGAAAGGCCCATGACCAGTTTAGATAATCGTCACTGGTGTTGACCGTGAGCGGGAATTGAACTCGGGTCGCCGTTGCACCCATCAAAGATTCGACGAATCCCAAACCATCGACCGCCGCTCCGTAAAACATCTCCGCTCATTTGAAGGAGGAACGGACGAGTTTCACTCCGCTTCTGAACAAGCAATTGAGTGTAAAACAACAATTACAAATTACATCTTTAATCCGCTGCTATTAATCCATACTAAATGAGACGATCGGTGCACAAGAAGAGTTAACAAATAAAAAGGTCAACACATTCACCACCACCCCCACCTCACCGCACCTTCCGATTGCCTCACGTACGGTTGGAACTAACCGGTGTCCTCTATGATCGATCACCACTCTACCATCTCTGTAAACTCCTTTTAGAGCGTGACATTTATTGAGGCCGAAATAATACAAATGCGAATGTGACGTAGTTGTTTTGTAAACAACATTTGGGTTTATTTACTTAAATTTTTTGTATAAGTAACTTGCCGTGTCTGTCTGCTGGTCGGGTCACCCTTCAAAAAGAGCTGCAAATCTCAAGGGGTAATTGACTCGGATAATAATCTTGTGATTCTGAAACATGCGTCAATAAGACTGTGGCCTTAACATAAACTATTTATATATAATAGGTGGCGTTTCGGGTAATGGCCCTTCTTATCAGCACATGTTTCTGAAATTATACCGTAGTCAAGTAAAAAAATATATTGGTAGAATATTTTACGCCAGTGGCAGTTTCTATGGTTCTTTCGATAAAGTCACGTAGATAGAATTTTTTTAAATAAAAAAAAAATTATAAACCAACAGTGGGTTTTTGCTTTTATTATGAATGAATTTTTACATTTATTAATTTTTTTTTCTAACTACGTGAATTTACCGAAAGAACCAAGAATATGAATTCCTGCAGTCACGAAAGATTTAAGTCAAAATTTCTACGTGAAGTTACTCATCATATACACAAGGAAGTGGGGGGAGTGGGGGGCTTGGGGTGGGTGGGGTTGGTGGGGTGTGTGGGGGAGTCGACAGCCAGACCACGGCGAGCGGTAGACAAAGGCAAATTGTATCGATACTCGTTCCGCGCAAGAATTTTTTTTGCGTTTGTTTCGAGTTCGTTTAACGCTGACTTTGGCGTGCCCCCCCCCCCCCCCCCAGTGTGTCGATGCCCCTGCGCCCCCGTTGCCACGTGCCCATTAAGAGTCCCCAATTCCAATGCTCGCCTCGGGTCCAGTCCCAGCATGAGCGAGCGAGCAGCCGGCCGGCGCGTCCTGACGAGCAGCGTTCTCGAGGGTTGGTGGTGGGGGCAGTGGGGGGGGGGGGGGCAGTGGGGGGGGGGGGGGCAGAGGGAGTGAGGGGGGCGAGTGGGGGGACCGTCGCCAAAAGCGTGGTTCTCGGGAGACCGAGCAAGGTCGACCCTGGGCACCGCGGAGGTCGTTGGCTCAGATAATCGTTCACTGCTGCCTCCGCACGCACGCACGGACACAAAAGACAAAGATCCCCCGTATAAGCTTAACAGACTGTTGGGGCAAGTGCTGTTAGCGAGCAGCTATGAAGGCCGGCAACGCGCACGAAGGGGTGGGTGGACAGCACCACGCTCGGTCGCCTCGTCTCGCCAGTGGCGATGTTTACACACCGCACCAAGTACTCCTTTCAGACTGAGTCGACCTAGGGGAGGCCCAGGACCGGTTCAGGTAATCGTCACCGGTGTTGGCCGTGAGCGGAAATTGAACTACCGTCGTCGGGTTTGTAGCACAGCGCGCTAACCGCTATCCCACCGCACGGACACACACACACAGCACTCACGGACACACACACAGCACTCACGGACACACACACACACAGCACTCACGGACACACACACACAGCATTCACGGACACACGCACGCACACGCACGCACACGCACGCACGGCGTGTGGTGTACTCCCCCCGGGGCACGCCGCACAAAGGGTGTACACATTCATGCACGAGTTGTCAAAAGTCAAAGTGCCTCCACGCTCGAATCAATCGGTCGCCCTCCTCCCACATCTTACAAGCAGCCACTGCTTAGACTCCATGGGGTTCAAGTGCCGGGGCTGTCGAGAGAAGGGGTCAGTGGGTATAGTTTGTCCTGAGCCTTAGATCTTAGGGGTGGGAAAGGTGGGTGGGAGGGGGGAGGCTCAGAAATAACTGATGGGGTCTCATCTGAAACTTTGCCCCAGGGGTCTCCAGAACGTTTTCGGAGGCCCTCTCTCCGCTGTGCCGAAGTTCGGACGAAATCTCTGTGGCACGGGGTCGTGGCGATTCAAGGCTCACTCACAGGCAGGATCGTACATTTAAGTACGTACGTACGTTTAACTTCTTTCGCACCGTACGTAGCCAACCGTGCTAATCGGAGGGGCGGGGGAAGAACAACAAACTATAGGTATCCGTGTGAGTCTATGTGCATGTGTATGTTGAACTTCTTTCGCACCGTACTAGCAAACCGTGCTAATCGTTGTGTGGCAAGTACAACACACTAAACACAACAAGCAGTTCTAAAGAAATTCGTTTCCAATCTAGATGATTTTAAAGTGCAAAGCTCGCAGTGGCTTCCTGATGTCGGAAGGAAGAGCGTTCCAGACGGCCGAGGAAGCGCGTCGGAACGCACGCGACGCAGTTCGAGCTGAAGCTCCAATCAGTAGAGACGTTTCAGAATTCAGCCCTATCTAGATGTCCGTAACTCCGTTATCAGTGTTGCATTCTCTGTCAAAATATCAAGGTGCCTCACGATACAGGCGCAGTGGTGACCAGGTGATGGCAGTACAAGAATTGATTGTTGAATCTATCTGTGCAGAGTCTGGAGTGGTATACACTCATATGTGTGGTGGGGTTTTCTCCAGGTACCATATGTACGTGTCTGTATGTATTTGAACTTCTTTCACACCTCCTGATAACGGTCTTCAGACTCTGCGAGGCTTTCCGTAATACATAAAGGTCATGGCTATTATTGTTGTTGTTATTATTATTGTTGGACCTAAAACCCATCCCTAGAACCCGCACTGGCTGTTCCCAAGAATAGAAGTAGATCCAGCGAGGCCGTCGCAGAGCGATGAAGCAGCATGGTCGAGAAACCCCAGCGACCGACACGGCGTGGGGATGCCCTTATCCAGCAGTGGGCCGACAAAGGTTTGTACCCAACATTGTGAACACACATTCAACTTTCTCACCGTCACGACATCATCATTATTACTTGTACCGCTTCTCCTGTGGACTTTCAAACAATAAACAAACGAAAGGCAACCTTCTGCCTTGAGCCGTTCTTCAAGCAATCCATTCACAATCAACCCCGGGTTAGCCTTCCCCAATTAGGGACAAGTCTCGACAGCCCCGAGAGGGGGGGGGGGCGGTTCAACTCCGCACTGCTGCCCCCTATTTCTTGCGACCCCATGATTCTGCAGATTAGTTGCCCCTAATTGATTCCCCGACAGCGCATTTTTCATTTTTTTATCACTGCCTATCGGCCAAGCGCCATCAGTAAATTATAAATATGTAGACTATTTTTTATTGTAACAGCTAAGACTCACTGAGCTATGCAGCTCTTTTTTCAGAAGCGACCTGGCCACAAATAATCGCTCAACGAAGTGGCTTATCACGTGGAAATGTATGTCAGCTAAACACTCTAAAGCGTACGTTTCTAAATGTAGAGGCAAAAAAGCAGAGGACACGGATAAAAAATCCACGCGACCACGGAGAGAGGACATGCAAACTCCAACTATACAGGCGTCAGTGTCAGGATCGAACCCACGACCTCCTGTATACCTGGTGAAGTAGTTAACATCGCGATCTAACCCAAAACAAACTCTATTATGGAGGAGAGGATAAAATGAGGCGACTGCCCGCCGGTGCCCGAGTGAGCGCAGCGAATCCGCGAGCAGTAGATCAGGCGCATCACCGTGGGACCGGTTTTTTTCCCCATAAAGAAAGTGGAATAAATTGCACCGTGGGCTTAGGGAACGAGGTCAGTTCAAATGAAACCTCGACTTTTATGAAACCACCTCCCTCCTCCCCCCAAAAAAGATAATTCTCACAACGCAGCGCCGTGAACATAATAGGACCAGCAAAACCCAGCCTGGGCTTGTCCGCTCTCAATGAAACAGGCGACGAGACGCATCGAAATTAATCGGTCGACAAAATCCACACTTAATACAAGGGAGCTTCTGCAGTTTCTCCGAACACGGCACAACGAACGCACGAGTGAGTGAGTGAATGGGTGAGTAAATGTACAATTGAATTAAATAGTTAAGGTATGAGTGAATGCATGAGTGATTGAGCGAATGGACGAGTGAGTGAATACGTAAGCAAATTAATGAGGGAATGAACATCGTCTCTGCGCGACGCGTGTCATCATCGTCATCATCGTGCATATTATCATTATGAGGGCGTGGATCGTTTGGCACCAGCTGATAGAGATCCGTGTCGATGCAATGAAACCCTACCGCGTGACGGCGCTCGGCACGCGAGACGACGTTTCGTGACTTAGCCGCCTCGATTGCTAAAGGAGGTGGGGAGGGGCGCGGGGGAGGAGGGGGGGGGGGCGCAGTTGGGGGATGGGGCAGAAGTAGGTTGTCTTTTGGATGGGGGGTGGCAGGGGAGGGAAGGGGAGGTGGGTGGGAGGGGAGGGGAGGTGGGTGGGTGGGAGGGAAGGGGAGGTGGGTGGGAGGGGAGGGGAGGTGGGTGGGAGGGGAGGGGACGTGGGTGGGAGAGGAGGGGAGGGAAGGGGAGGTGGGTGGGAGGGGAGGGGAGGTGGGTGGGAGGGAAGGGGAGGTGGGTGGAAGGGGAGGGGAGGTAGGTGGGAGGGGAGGGGACGTGGGTGGGAGGGGAGGGGACGTGGGTGGGAGGGGAGGGGAGGGAAGGGGAGGTGGGTGGGAGGGGAGGGGAGGTGGGTGGGAGGGAAGGGGAGGTGGGTGGGAGGGGAGGGGAGGTGGGTGGGAGGGGAGGGGGACGTGGGTGGGAGGGGAGGGGAGGGAAGGGGAGGTGGGTGGGAGGGGAGGGGACGTGGGTGGGAGGGGAGGGGAGGGAAGGGGAGGTGGGTGGGAGGGGAGGGGAGGGAAGGGGAGGTGGGTGGGTGGGTGGGAGGGGAGGGGACGTGGGTGGGAGGGGAGGGGAGGTGGGTGGGAGGGGAGGGGACGTGGGTGGGAGGGGAGGTGGGTGGGTGGGAGGGGAGGGAAGGGGAAGGGGGGTGGGAGGAAAGTGAAGGGGAGGGGACGTGGGTGGGAGGGGAGGGGAGGGGAGGTGGGTGGTAGGGAAGGGAAGGGGACGCGAGTGGGCACACGATACCCTCGGCACGGATAGGGGCCACTGCCTTCCTCCGGGCGATGTGCCATTCCAGGCTTTTTGCGAAGCGCCGCTCGAAAGTAATTGCACGCGATCCCGCGACGCTTCAGCTGCTGCTGCTGCTGCTGGAGACTCGGGTGTCGCAGCGCGTTACATCGTGAAGCCCATTAAAGCTTGCTCGCTCGCTCGCTCTCTGCCCGCTCGGCGGAGATAACTCCACGAGACATCTCACTCGCGCAGGCGGTTGCGGCGGAGGCGTCTTGCGGCGGTGCGCGCTGTGAGCTACCGCGCACCCCAACCCCACTCATCCCGACCAAAGAAACACGGCCACCACAGCCGAGCACCGCTTCACGGTGCAATCGCAGTTGGTCAAATATGCAATGTGATGTCGCGCGAGACTGCTTCACCCGGGCTTTGTTAATGCTTTGCGCCGTGCATTGCCCTTGTGCTGTCCGCCTTTTTGCCGTTCTTTGCTCTGCGGCACCGGTGACGGAGACTCTGTCTGGTGAACGTCGATCAGTTGCAAGGACAATGCATATACGTCGTCAGAACCGCTTCTTGTTGTTGTGTTCAGTTTGTTGTTTTTTCTTCCGCACCGAAAGAAGTTCAACATACAATACGTACATCCAAGTATATTTGTTTGCACGCACACACACAAAACTCAAATCCCCCGCATAGCCTTAGCAGACTGTTGGGGCAAGTGCTGTTAGCGAGCACCTATGAAGGCCGGCACGGTACACGAGCGGGTCGTTGGCCACCACCACGCCCGGCCGCCTTTGTCTTCCCAGTAGACGATGTTTACACATCGCACCAGCTACTCATTTGAGGCTGAGTTGACTCACTCACTCGCGCACGCACGCACACGCACACAACAACAACCGCCATTCGCCAATAAGTGGCGGTGACGTCACCACGACGCTTGTGCCAGGCCATGTGCACCTTGAGGCCACGTGAAGTGTCGAACGCCCGCTTGCAGGAGGTCACGGGGCAGACCCAGCAGGTGCCACGGGTCGACTGACTGAGATGACTGGCTGATGCACCACCTGTGCTCCCTACTGTGCCAACTTGCTGTGCTTTAGCCACCCGGCGCTCCGCACGCACACACACACACAAGACAAAGACAAAGATCCCCCATATAGCCTTAACAGACTGTAGGGGCAAGTGCTGTTAGCGAGCACCTATAAAGGCCGGAACGGTACACGAGGGGGTGGGTGGCCAGCACCACGCCCGACCGCCTTTGTCTCCCTAGTGGTGATGTTTACGCACCGCACCAGGTACTCATTTGAGGCTGAGTCTACCTAGGGGAGGCCCGGGACCGGTTCAGATAATCGTCACTGGTGTTGGCCGTGAGCGGGAATCGAACTCGTGTCGCCGGGTTCATAGCGCAGCGTGCTAACCGCGACACTATCGCTCCCCACATTCGCACACAGACACACACGCACACACACGCGCGCGCACTCGGCCCCCGGGGGCTTTACCTGACTTCCTCGGGCTCCATCCCCACCAGGAGCTGCCCGTCGACGGCGAGAAGCTCGTCCCACACCCTCACCGCGCCGCCCTTGCCCGCGGCCCCGCGCGGCCGCACGGCCGTCACCCACACCTGGCCCACGCTGCGCCGCAGGGCGGGGGCCACGCGGCCGCTGCCCTCCGTGACCGCCGCCTGGCACGGCGGCTTGCAGAGGAGCAGCTCCGCTGGGGAGGACCCACCGCGGCGGACAGACACACGGATGCGCGTTCGTTCGCACGTGGGTTTTCGTATTTTTTTTTGCCACGAGTAAAGTGTGCTTCGTGCAGACTTCATTTCTCTCCGCACAAAAAGTGGCTATTTTGGTGTTTGGACATATTAACACATGCTGTTATATTTACAGAAAGGGTTCAACCTATGTATTTATTTTTGATGCTTTGATACTGGCAATCAAAGGTCCCGTGATATAGCTTCTCAACCCGAGCTATACATTTTATGATACGTGCTCTTAGGTTTTTTCGGAAAAAGTCACGTAGGTAAAAAAATTATAATAATAAAATAAAATAATAATTAATGAAAATAACTAAATTAAATCACGACGTTTCGGAAGCACCACAAGCCTCCGTCATCAGGTGTAGCTGCTCCAGTAAAATTACTGTAGCGTGTGAAGAGGAGCTGTAATTTTACTGGAGCAGTTACACCTGATGACGGAGGCTTGTGTTGCTTCCGAAACGTCGTGATTTAACTTAGTTATTTTCATTTATTATTATTTTATTATTATTATTATTTTAACCTACATGACTTTACCAAAAAAACCTAAGAGTATGAATCCTTGCAGTCACGAAAGCTTCAAATAAAGAATTCTGATACGTGCATTGTCTCTGTACTGTCCGGCTTTTGGCGTCCTCTGGCCTGACGCTGGTGAGACAAGGCCATGAAGAAGGATGTCTCTGGTGTAGGCCAATCAGTTTCAAAGGGAATGCATCATTTTATCAGAGCATGTTTGTTTGCACGTTTTGCCATAGGTACGTGCGGCTTACGCAGACTTGGTTCCTTGCAAAAGGTTTCTATTTGGTGTTTGAACATCTGAACACATTCTGTGTCATTGCTGAAAGGGTTAAAATCCTATTCTTACTCTTCACACATACAGAACCTATTGTCAGAAACGCCAATCCAAATTGAAGCTATAATGCTCTAAGCTCTGTTCGTCTCTACAGCTGTCTGTAACGGCGACGGAAGAGGGGTGTGTAAGGGGAACGATAGCGCTTGTAAAGATGATCCAATATGAATTACATTTAGTAATTACATTGCGTTGCGATTAGGGGCCACAGACCGTATGCCTGCACAAGAAGTATAGATTCGGTGAAAAGAGAATTGGAGGCTGCTTAAACCGATGGGAGTTTAGAGTAATGGTCACGGGTAGGTCTAGTGTCAAGGGTAGAGTTAGTGTCAACGGTAGGGCTAGCGTCAAGGGTAGGGCTAGCGTCAAGGGTAGAGTTAGTGTCAACGGTAGGGCTAGCGTCAAGGGTAGGGCTAGCGTCAAAGGTAGAGTTAGTGTCAAGGGTAGGGCTAGCGTCAAGGGTAGAGCTAGCGTCAAGGGTAGAGTTAGTGTCAAGGGTAGGGCTAGCGTCAAGGGTAGGGCTAGCGTCAAAGGTAGAGTTAGTGTCAAGGGTAGGGCTAGCGTCAAGGGTAGGGCTAGCGTCAAAGGTAGAGTTAGTGTCAATGGTAGGGCTAGCGTTAAGGGTAGAGCTAGCGTCAAGGGTAGAGTTAGTGTCAAGGGTAGGGCTAGCGTCAAGGGTTTGGTTAAGCATCAGGGATAGGGTTCGTGGGGCCAGCTCTCTCTGGCAACGTTGGTGCAATCCACGTTCCTGCGGGCTCAGCTCAGGCCAGCACGTGCGTAAACCACCGCCCCCCTCACCCCCCTCACCTGCCTCACCCCCCCTCACCCCCCTCACCTGCCTCACCCCCCTCACCCCCCTCACCTGCCTCACCCCCCTCACCCCCCCTCACCTGCCTCACCCCCCTCACCCCCCTCACCTGCCTCACCCCCCTCACCTGCCTCACCCCCCTCACCTGCCTCACCTGCCAGCGGCGTGGTCATCGCCAGGGCTCTGGCCGGGGCCGCGGGGCACCGCAGGTAGCAGGGTACGCGGCCCAACTCGATGCCCAACTCCTCGGGCTCCGTCGCTTCCCGGTCCACCGCGCCGCCGGGCGCGGGCGACGCCGACGACGCCGACGACGACGGAGCCATCGACGACGAAGAGGAAGAGGAGGTGGAGCAGGAGGAGGAGGAGGCTGGGCACCCGTCGCTGCGCCCCGAATTCGCCAGCGTCACCGTCACCACCTCGTAGCGGAAGCGGCCGCCCCGCGCCCGGCCGGGTCCCCCCGTACGGTCGGGGGCCGACGCCGTTCGGCGGAGGAGCAGCAGCAGGCCGCCGGGGTCAACGGCGGGGTCGCGCGGATCGTCCGAGTCGCCGGGGTCGGCGTCGAGCGCCGGGGTGCCGCGATGAACGTTGTGGTCCCGTCTCCCGGCATCGTCGCTGGCGGTGGCAAATCTGCTGTCAGCGGCGTGAACAAAAAAGTGACGAACGCGATCGTTGTGTTTTTTATTCCTGCTGTTGCTGTTGTTGTTGTGATCTACGGGACCTTTTTTTGCCGGTATCAAAAATGACGTGAAAAAAAACAAAAATAGGTTTATGTTTTTTATAATCAAATTATTTATTTATTTCAATTACATTCTTTTTTATTTATATTTTACCTACGTGACTTTACCGAAAAACCTAAGAGTATGAATCCTTGCAGTCACGCAAGCTTTAAATCTAGAATTAGGTTTTACCCTTTCAGGCAATGAAAAGAGGTGTTAAGATGTTCGAACACCTTTCGGCAAGGCCTTCAAGTCTCTGTTAACCACACGTACTTGTGGCAAAACATGCAAACAAACATGCTCTGGTGATAACATGCGCGTCGTCTCTGAAACTGATTGGGCCCTACACCACCATCAGTGTTCGACCAAAAGGCGAACGACACGAAGGCAATGCAAGCAGCAGAATCCTTTCAGCTCGGGTCGAGCAGTTATATCGTTTACACTATGAGACCTCCTTTACCAATGGCAAAATATAGTAATAGGTTTTTACCCTTTCAACTGGTACAAAAACTGATACCTTTATACAAGGGATCATGTTTGCAATAACCACAACACAAGCAGTCAAAATGCAAACAAAAAGAAACAAGTCAGTGCATATCATTATCATTATCAGAGTTGTTTCTTTTTGCTTGCATTTTGACTGCTTGTGTAGTGGTTATTTCAAACATGATGCCTTGTATAAAGGTATCAGTTTTTGTACCAGTTGAAAGGGTGAAAACCCATTACTACAGTTATATCGTATTGTTAAATGTTATTGTTCGTATCTCCTGATTAGGACGCACGTGCGTTGTTATGCCCATCAGCCCAGGAACGCCGAACTGAACCTCGACTCTTTTTTTCAGAAGGGTCCTGTCACGATATTGCAGCAGGGGGCGATGCTACTGCTGCTGCTGCTACTGTGTGTGTGTAATCCCGTTGTGTGACATTTGCTGATTATTTTACAGCATTCATCGCCGTCGGCAGACATGTTTCTATCCACGATTGGATGGAGGCCTTCCCCATGCCATCACCATCTTTCACCATCCGATTAGCACGGTTGGCTATATACGGTGCAAAAGAAGTTCAAAATACATATAAAAGACAAAGATCCCCCGTATAGCCTTAACAGACTGTAGGGGCAAGTGCTGTTAACGAGCACCTATGAAGGCCAGAATGGTACACGAGGGGGTGGGAGGCCAGCACCACGCCCGACCGCCTTTGTCTCCCTAGTCGCGATATTTGCACATCGCACCAGGTACTCCTTTAAGGCTGAGTCGACCTAGGGGAGGCCCGGGACCGGTTCAGATAATCGTCACTGGTATTGGCCGTGAGCGGGAATCGAACCCAAGTCGCCGAGTTCATAGCGCAGCGCGCTAACCGCTACACCACCGCTCCCCAACATACATACACACACACATCGACTCACACAGAGACCCCTTCCCCCGCACCTCCCATGAGCATGGTTGGCTACGTACGGTGCGAAAGAAGTCCAACATACATACACACATAGTTTAACACGTAGGCTTTCGCGACCGATATTATTCATAATAAAGGTATGTTGGGTTAGATCGCGATCTAACCCAACAAACCTTTATTATACACCCATAGACTCATACAGAGACCCATGGACTCACACAGAGACCCATGGACTCACACAGAGACCCATGGACTCACACAGAGACCCATAGACTCACACAGAGACCCATGGACTCACACAGAGACCCATAGACTCACACAGAGACCCATAGACTCACACAGAGACCCATGGACTCACACAGAGACCCATAGACTCACACAGAGACCTATGGACTCACACAGAGACCCATAGACTCACACAGAGACCCATGGACTCACACAGAGACCCATAGACTCACACAGAGACCCATGGACTCACACAGAGACCCATAGACTCACACAGAGACCCATGGACTCACAAAGAGACCCATAGACTCACACAGAGACCCATATACTCACACAGAGACCGACAGACTCACACAGAGACCCATGGACTCACACAGAGACCTATAGACTCATACAGAGACCCCCATGGACTCACACAGAGACCCATGGACTCACACAGAGACCCATGGACTCACACAGAGACCCATAGACTCACACAGAGACCCATGGACTCACACAGAGACCCATTGACTCACACAGAGCCTCATAGACTCACACAGATACCCACAGAATCACACAGAGACCCATATACTCACACAGAGACCCATAGACTCACACAGAGACCCATATACTCACACAGAGACCCACAGAATCACACAGAGACCCATAGTTTGTTTTCTTTCCCCCGCACCTCCGATGAGCACGGTTTGCTACGTACGGTGCGAAAGAGGTTCAACTAACATACATCCGCATATCCTGCGGTGTAACAATCCACGCAGTGTCCACGCCGGTCTCACAACCACTCCGCCAAGGTGAAGTTTCTCTCTTCACGCGTTCCATTGCCCCTGGCTGACACTCCGTTGTTATTCTTGACCCATCGGCCATCGTCAACTTCGCGCAAGGAAGATGACCGATAGACAGATAAATACATAAAAAAGCAGCTAAAATGAGGACGTGTCCTGAAAAATCAAAAGCCGCTCGATAACCCACGACATCTCATCGTGGTGAGAGCGTGCTTGCGTTGAGAATAGGCGGATTAAAGGTACGGAATCTTTTCATTGTGCTGACATCTGTGTGGAGATGACGCGATAACAACACGATGGTAGCGTGTTGTAATGTCCATGTGTTATCTTCATACATATATATATATTTACAATGTGTGTGAGGCTTAGAATGTTTTCCAGGACATCCTTAGAATTATATATATATCTTTATCTCCGTTAAGATGGCTTCTCTTTGTTGTTGTTGTTGTTTCAATTTCGTCTGCTGCTGACACAACACGGACACAAACGAAACCCGCCACCATCCCTGCGCTGACGAAAGGCTCAGTTCGTCCGGATGAGGCTCCTCTGGGCACCGCCGTGGTATTTAAAACTTTGTTTTACGAGTCGATTCTCGGATATTGAAGCGAAGGTGGACCCTCTATAGTGTGCGTGTGTTTTTGTCTGAATCTCGGTGTCAATCGGGGTGCTGCGTAACGAAAGGCACGTGGTTACGCCAAAAGATAACCCGCATCTCAAACTCGTCTGAAATCATGCCGCTGCCATCCGTGACATTTTCCTTGACGAACAAGGGAATTATTATTAATTTAGTCTAGGGGCCGTCCATAAATGACGTCACGCACCTTGGGGTTGGGGGGACGGTCAGACATTTGTGACGATGTGTGACAAGGGGGGGGGGGGGGGTTGAGAAATATGACGTCACATCAAAATGCGCAACTTTAAATAAATATAACACGTTCTACTTAATTAAATAGACTTTTTAATAAATGTTTGCTCCTACATCAGAGTGCAGCGCCACATTAAATACGCACGACAATGACAATGGTTTAAAGCGATTTGAAGCATGTTTTATTTTAGGGGGGGGGGGCAGAGCTTTGTGACGTCATATTTGAGGGGGGGGGGGTCTGACTTTTTGTGACGCCGTGTGACGACGGGGGGGGGGGGGTCAAAATCGTCCAAAGTCGCGTGACGTCATTTATTGACGGCCCCTTACAGCAAATGCTGGGTGGGAGGAAGGGGGCGGTAGGGGAGGGGTCAAATCCCGTATGGGGTACAGGATATTAAAAGCGAGGGTACGACAACAGTGCGATTGCTTTCAGCGAAGTCATCCACAACACGAGCACCCACCCTCCTTTGATACTAACGCCCCGTTATTTACACATTTGGCATGCAAAATAAACCCAACCTCTAATGCTACACAATCAGCTCTTGGGTAAAAGAATGACGTAAATCTAGCACAACCTTTTACGAACGAATCATAGTCCCGTCTTCTGCCGGATAATGAGACGCGCACTTTCTTCCACAGTTTGTATATTGAAGCAAAAGTTGCGGGGGGGGGGGGTGCGCTTTCGTGTGCGTCTTACTTTCCGCGGCCCACACACGTTTGGGGTGCGTGTTACTTTCCGCAGCGTCTTACGATAGGGGACACAACGGTAGGAGGCCCAGACTTTATCCGAGTTGACAGCAGCAGAGCTAATAATAGGGGTTTTCCCCTTTTTTGGCAACAAAACTGAAACCTTTTCACAAGGAATCATGTGTGCATTAACCACAATACTTGTGGTCAAAATGAAAACAAAAAACACACTCTGATGATATATGCATTGTCCTTGAAACTGATTGTTCCACACCAGAGACGGCTTTCTTTTGAGCCTCGTCTCAATTGGTGCTCGACCAGAGGACGCCAGAGCTCCCAAGATTGAGCTTGTGAGTTTGGCTCCCAGCCAGTGGTATTCATCTCCATCATCATCGCAATCGTCTCCACTCTATTACCATGATGATCGTTACCATCACCATCATTACCACCACCACCACCACCGTGATTATCTCAATCATTATCTCCATTGTCATCATGATCACGATAATATCTCCACAATTATGATGACCATCACCATTATTACCACCATGATCGTCTCAATCATCAACCACCAAAATCATCATCAGCATTTTCATGACGATCACGAGCAACGTCATCATCAGCACCACCAAAATCTTCGCGATCACGACCACTTTCGGGTTGATGAAAAAAATCCGCCCTAACTGACGAGGCTGCATCATCATCAACAATCATCATTTCGTTCAGAGTTCTTCATTTGAAATGGACGGTACTTGCCCCTGCCATGCGACCGTGGAATTCCCCGCAAGATTTCCAACGGAGATGAGAGAAGTCGATACCCATGCGCCAGCATCGGTGTCTGCACAGCACTGAGTGACGGACTCTTTTTATGAGCGCGCGCACACGCGCATATATATATAGTGTCATCCGTCAGCACAGGTATCAATTCACGAGACAAAAGTAGTGCGGTGGAGAGATGGGGGTCCTCCCGCGCGTGTAAACAAATACGCGCGGCTATTTTTAAAGGGACCTCTTTTCCAATTTTGGCATCGCCACCTCCCCCGCCCCCCCCGAGCCTCAAAGAGAGACCGCTCCTTGCTGCCGATCGTCTCAACGTCTGAGCTGCCCACAAATAAACACCGACGACTTCTCCCCCCCCCAGCCACGGCTTGAATCGCTCGCGGCAACGCCACCGGAACGACCCCATGCGAACGACCCCAATGCCCACGGACGGTCAACCGGCAAACTAAAATGGCCCAGCGACTGCCATCCCGCTGGTTGATGGCGCGCGTCGCACCGATGAAGGCCGGCACGGCACGCGAGGGGGTGGTGGGTGGCCAGCACCACGCCCGGCCTCATTTGTCTCCCTAGTAGCGATGTTTACTACACACCTGCGACCAGGTGGTCATTTGAGGCCGAGTCTACCTAGGGGAGGCCCGAGACCGGTTTGGATAATTGTCACCGGTGTTGGCCGTGAGCGGATATCGAACCGAGGACACCGGGTTCGTAGCGCAGCAGTGCGCTAATCGCCACACTACCGCTCTCCACGCGAGCGTGACCACCACCAGCACAGCGAACACCACGCACACACCACCACAACACCACAACACCGAGCCACCACCACCACCACAACACCACAACACCGAGCCACCACCACCACCACAACACCACAACACCGAGCCACCACCACCACAACACCACAACACCGAGCCACCACCACCACCACAACACCACAACACCGAGCCACCACCACCACCACCTCCACCACAACACCGAGCCACCACCACAACACCACAACACCACAACACCGAGCCACCACCACCACCACAACACCACAACACCGAGCCACCACCACCACCACAACACCACAACACCGAGCCACCACCACCACCACAACACCACAACACCGAGCCACCACCACCACCACAACACCACAACACCGAGCCACCACCACCACCACAACACCACAACACCGAGCCACCACCACCACCACAACACCACAACACCGAGCCACCACCACCACCACAACACCACAACACCGAGCCACCACCACCACCACAACACCACAACACCGAGCCACCACCACAACACCACAACACCACAACACCGAGCCACCACCACCACCACAACACCACAACACCGAGCCACCACCACCACCACAACACCACAACACCGAGCCACCACCACCACCACAACACCACAACACCGAGCCACCACCACCACCACAACACCACAACACCGAGCCACCACCACCACCACAACACCACAACACCGAGCCACCACCACAACACCACAACACCACAACACCACAACACCGAGCCACCACCACCACCACAACACCACAACACCGAGCCACCACCACCACCACAACACCACAACACCGAGCCACCACCACAACACCACAACACCACAACACCGAGCCACCACCACCACAACACCACAACACCGAGCCACCACCACCACCACAACACCACAACACCGAGCCACCACCACACCACCACAACACCACAACACCGAGCCACCACCACAACACCACAACACCACAACACCGAGCCACCACCACAACACCACAACACCACATTCGCGCCACTCCCGCTCCCCCTAAGTCACACACCCCCACCGCCTACATCGCATTACCACCATCAACACACAGCGAGTCACACGACCACCACCACCGATTTCCATCAACGCCGACTCAAGTGACTGTGCAACTTCCCTCACTCCACCGTGACTCACGTCGCCACGCGGCTCACACCCACGTGTCGACGACTCGCAGCACGTGCGAGACCACGTGCCCACACACTGCGCCGCCCTATTAGCATCAACGCGTCACACGCCCGGTGCGTTAAGATATTCCCTCTTTTTTGTTAGTTTGTTTTACCAATCAACTAAAGAACTGAGCTCCAAGAGTCCCCTTGTCAGGAGGGTCCTGTCTGGGATGTCGGGCCGACTTGCAGTCATCAAGCTCTGAGTGCTGTAGGGTCACGCTGGAGATACTTGGAGTCTCAAGGGGCTATGTGTGTGTGGGGGGGGGGGGGGATATACCCCCCTAAATTAATATCAGTGCCCCCCTCCCCATCCAGAGGTAGTTCCTCCGGGTAGCGACTGGTGGAGAGGGAGTTGGGGGGGCTCAACTTTAAGTTCACAAGGCCATCGCTTCCTTCCCTTTGCCAGATCCCTCAGCGGTTGATTCGATCGTCTATGACCAAACCGGCCTGAACGCATTCGGCCCGGGAAGCTAAGCAGGTTGAGCCTGGTAAGAACCACGGATGGTAGAAATTCCTGGGAATGCCGTAGGCGCCGTTGTGTGCTCGTGCAACGGGGTGGCCAGGAGATGGCAGTGCAGCGACGGATTGCGCAACGCGTCTGTGTGAGCCTTCGAGTAATTCCCCTCGATCTGCTTTTGGAGAGTTGTGTGGACAGTCATGTGCACGTGTCTGAATGTACGTTGGACTTCTTTCGCACCGTACGTAACCAACCGTGCTAACGAGAGGTGCGGGGGAAGGACAACAAACGGAACACAGCAACAACAACGAGGAGAAGGAGAAGGAGGAGGAGTTCTAAATAGATGATTTACTCTTGTGCGGAGAGGCGACCTCACCTGGAGGCTTCGTGCAGCTCCGAGTCGCTGCCGCTGAGAGGTCTCCCGGCGAGACGCGACGCGAACAGCCGCTTGAGCCCCGAGAGGAGAGGCCGCGGGGACAGGGACGAGGGAGGGCCGGGATCCCGGCTCCCTGCTCGGCCCACCCAAGACATGACTACTCCTGGGCGCCCCGACGGGGAACAGAGGACGGGGAACAGAGGACGGGGGCGAGGGGAGGGGGGGTGCCACTCCTGGGCTTAGAGGAAGCAGCTGGGGGATGGAAGTAGTTGACTTGCTCCGGGGTCGTGGAGCTGGATCGGAGTTTTTGTTGACGTTTCTTCTTCGAGGCTTGCGAGGATTCCTCGAGGGTCAGAGACCTCTCAGGATGGAGTATCTCATTGCTGTTGTTCGTCGATGGCGGCGGTGGGTGGGTGTTCTTGCGAGGTTGAAATCCTTGTTTTTACCGTGGTCCATGACCTGGCTGGCTGGCTTTGTCCTGCTCGAGTCCAGGGGGGTTCCCCCCAAGGCGATCGTCTCCTGTGGAGTCGACGGAGTTCTGCCGCGGTTGTCTTTCAAATGTCGTCTCGTGCCCGCCGTCCGTTCGTTGCCCAACCGCGCGCCGAACTATCACGCAAGGGCTGTTTTGACTTCTGCCGGTCAATAAATAAATAGTCGCGCGCATTTCTCAACGATATTTAACAATGAGGAGGAGGAGAAGAAGAAGAAAAAAATGTGCTTAAAACAAAAACAACAAAAAAATACGGCCGCTATTTCCTGCTGATAGTCCTGCACGCGCCGCTGGTTCCCACAGCCTGGAGCGCGTGGGTACATTGCGAGCACCCCCCCCCCCATGCATCACTGCTTGAGATGTTTGTTGACGCAGCGTCGGCGGGTGGTGTACAAAGCACGCACAACAACAACACAAACGCTCAACACGTCCGTCAATCACAGCGTGGCCCTAAAAAGAAGGTAAAAAATAAAACAGGCCACGTTTCGGGGAATTCCTCTTATTCATAAAATAAAATAAAAATATACACCTTAATTTGTTCGGCGAAGAAGAACAACTGTAGTTGATGCTATGTCTGAATGCAATGCGCTATTAATTTAACAAACTTACATCAATACATTTATTTACTTAAATGGATAGCATGAAAGAGATCACAATCCCAAAACTCACCAACCTCTCACCCACCAACTGAGTCCATGGCTTGACCGCGTCTGTGTGCGCGACAGTCTGATACCGCATACCCCTACAGGATAGCCTACACGGCACATGCGTCGCATGCTATGCTGTTCACGCGCACGCACACGCACGCACGCGCGCGCGCGCGTGCTGTACGCGCTGGCCTGGCTATTCCACGTCGCGATGACCGTGTGTGTGTCCGAGTGTCCGGGGCTGTAGTGGAGAGAGAGAGAGGAGGGAGCGGTGGAGCGTTGGAGCGTTTAGGGGGAGCGGGGTAGAGGGGGAGGAGAGCGGAGGGGCGGGGGGGGATTTGTGTGCGTGACGCTGAGCTCACCGAAACGGGAAAGGCCACGCGGTCATTCGCTAGGGACGGGTGCGCGCGCGCGTGCGTGTGAGTGAGTGGTGAGCGGTGGCGCAGTGGTTAGCGCGCTGCGCTACGAACGTGGCGACACGATGTTCAATGCCTTCCCGCTCACGACCGACACATGTCCTGGGACTCCATTTGGTAGACCCAGCATTAAATTAGCATCTGGTGCGGTGTTCCAACGTCAAAACTGGGGAGACAAAGGCGGCCGGGCGTAGTACTGGCCACGCTACCCCTCGTGCGCCGTGCCGGATTTCATAGGTGCTCGCTAACAACACTTGCCCCAACAGTTCGTCGGAAGTTATACAGGGGATATTTGTCTTTGGGGCACGGTGGTGCAGTGGTTAGCGCACTGCGCTACGAGCCCGACCACCCGAGTTTGATTTTCGACCGCTCACGGCCAAATGTCGGTGACGAATATTTGGACCAGTTCTGGGCCTCCCCTAGGTCGACTCGGCGTTAAACGAGTATACGTTGCGATGTCTAAACAAACAATCATCACTGGGCGCGGTAGTCACGCGAAGCGAAGTGTCTTTTCGTTTGCCGATATGAAACTATGATGAAGCTAATCAACAACTATTTTGCAAAAAAAAGTTCTTTACCATATAAGGCCCACTGAGTTATATAGCTGTTGTTCAGAAGCGACCTGGCCACAGATGATAGCTCAACAAAGTGGCTTATCGCGTCGAACATATATAGCAGCAGGCAAATAAACTTAACCAATGTTTTTTCAACGTGGAAGAGAAAACCCAGAGGACCCCGATAACAATCTACGCGACCGCGGGGAGAGAGACATGCACACTCCAAATATACAGCAGGCATCGTTAGGGTCACGTAGGTAAAACAATTAAAATAAATTAAATCACGACGTTTCGGGCGCAACACAAGCGTCCTTCTTCAGGTGGGGACAATGTCGTGATTTAATGCATACATGTATTTATTTATTTATTTTCCCTACGTGCTTTTACCGAAAAAAACAAAGAGTATGAATCCTTGCAGTCACGAAAACTTCAAATCTAGAATCGTCAGGGTCGGGATCGAACTGACGACCTCCTGTACATCAGGCGAGGTAGTTAACATCTCGCTACCTTAGCGTCCAAAGCAGAGTTACACTCTACACGAGTCTCGGTGTCACGGGCTGCTGATGAATACAAACGCACCTCTTTGGAAATACCCATTCCCTTCTTGCCGACTAAATTTGTTTCATTCATTGCTTGTTTTACAACCACTGGTGGCATGTTCTCATATTCATTTATTGATTGTGTTCCTCGATATTGCTGGCGGTTGGGTGATCAAACTCTCTCTGACGCTCACGCCCGGAGTATGCATGTGGGATTGCTCTGTGCACACGCACAGGTCGGTATCTCCTGATATTAAAATATTCCCCCCCATGTGTACA
Source organism: Lampetra planeri (assembly GCF_965212315.1). NCBI lineage: Eukaryota > Metazoa > Chordata > Hyperoartia > Petromyzontiformes > Petromyzontidae > Lampetra > Lampetra planeri. The sequence continues at coordinate 26,488,584 of NC_136109.1, read as the reverse complement.
CTGTGGGCTGCAGGATGGAAACATGTCATGTCCCTACTCTAAACTTAATGTTACTTTACACGCGACGATCACGAAACGTATAATCAGAGGGTCAATTCGACGATAGTGGAATTACAGTGGTTACATCTTTTTTGTTTCTTTCAGCGGAGTGGAATTTCAGCTGGAGCTGTCCGGAGCTTCGGTCCGGAAGAAAGCAACGTTCGTCCCCTCGTAGTTGGGGCAGTGATGGAGTTGGGTGTCTGGGTGGGGGTCTGGGGGTGGGGGAGTATTCCATGAGGAATGAAGCCCCCTGAGTGCGATCATCACCTAAACTGTACCTGAGAAACGATAAATGCCACGCGGCCATTCGCTAGGGACGCGTGCGTGCGTGTGAGTGGTGGCGCAGCGGTTAGCGCGCTACGCTACGAACCCGGCGATACAAGTTCGATTCCTTCCCGCTCACGACCGACGCCAGTGACGGCGATTATCTGAGCCGGTCCTGGGACTGCACTCGGTCCACTCAGCACCAAATTAGTACAGTACCTGGTGCGGTGTTCCAACATCAATACTGGGGGAGACAAAGGCGGCCGGGCTGCGATCATCAACCACGCTGTGCCTGAGGTTCTGTTTTCAGTCACGTGCGGTCAAGACTGGGAAACTGATGGCCTTAATCTAAGTTGTCTTGTGGTTGTTGTTGTTGTTGTTTGACTGGCATCCCACTGGGATTTTTGCACACAGCGTTGGTGTACGGTGCTTTTTCTGTAATATTTTTCAGTCTTTTCTTGGATTTTCTGTTTGCACAAAGTCACATAATCACTTTAAGATGTTTTCTTGTTCATGTTTTAGTTTTTTGTTTGTTGCGGTTGCACCCGATTCAAGAGCCGAATGGCTCACAGGGCTATGCCAAATAAATGAAATTGAAATTGAAACGAACTCAGACTCTGAGCATTGGCGGCTCGGAGGGACAGAGAGGCTCCTTGTAGTGTACAGTCACGTCATGAACTGCGTGCCCCCCCCCTCATACCCCCCCACCCCCCGACTTTCTCTCCCTCGGGTCACCGCTTATGTAACTAAGTTGTGCGCTTATTTATTTATTTACATACCTTACGGCAAATATTTTCTCGGCAATGCTGTTCGTTTCGCTTGAGAGCTCCCCCCCCCGAAGGTTGGGGTGACGTGAGCTCAATTACGCGTTTGTGAAAGGGCTGGATTGTCCTGGTGCCGCTGCTGCTGCTGTTGCTGCTGTTGTTGCTGCTGTTGTTGCTGCTTCTGCTGTTTGAAAATTGCCCGTTTCCTGAGAGGTGTGGAGCGAGGGCTGGGCAGCGTCATCATCCATCTCGCTGCGTAACGGTCCCAAGGACGAGTTCATTCGTGTCGACGGATCGACGATTTGGTTGCTTCCCCCCCCCTCCCCCCCATCTACTTTTCTTCCAAATCGCGACGTGCGCTTGTGCGCACTGATGATGACTCGGGCGTGCGCGAAATAAATCGGGGGAAGGTTTTTTTTCGACGGAAATATGTTTAATGACGCCAGCCACCAGAGGCCGCTACATTCACCAATAAATAAATACATGACGCTCTCTCCCGCTCTACGCGCGTTCGTTTCGCGCGGTTTCGCCTGCTTCTTTCTCTATTGCTACCCAACATTCGCTATATGCGGTTCGAATTCGCTCATATGCGGCTATGCGATCCGACGTGGAACAACATTGTGTGTGTACTGTGTGCACGTACTGTGTGGGTACTGTGTGTACTGTGTGTATGTGTACTGTGTGTCCTGTGCGTGTGTACCGTGTGTACTGTGTGTGTACTGTGTGTACCGTGTGTACTGTGTGTCCTGTGTGTGTGTACTGTGTGTGTGTACTGTGTGTCCTGTGTGTATTGTGTGTATGTGTACTGTGTGTACTGTGCGTGTGTATCGTGTGTACTGTGTGTACTGTGTGTCCTGTGCGTGTGTACCGTGTTTACTGTGTGTGTACTGTGTGTATGCGTACCGTGTGTACTGTGTGCACTGTGTGTGTACTGTGTGTATATACTGTGTATGTGTACTGTGTGTACTGTGCGTGTGTACCGTGTGTACTGTGTGTACTGTGTGTGTGTACTGTGTCATGTGTGTACTGTGTGTTCTGTGTGTATTGTGTGTGTACTGTGTGTACTGTGTGTGTGTACTGTGTGTGTACTGTGTGTGTGTACTGTGTGTGCACTGTGTGTGTACTGTGTGTGTGTACTGTGTGTCCTGTGTGTACTGTGTGTACTGTGTGTGCTGTGTGTGTACTGTGTGTGTACTGTGTGTGTGTACTGTGTGTGTACTGTGTGTGTGTGTGTACTGTGTGTCCTGTGTGTACTGTGCGTGTGTACTGTGTGTGTGTACTGTGTGTGCTGTGTGTGTACAGTGTGTGCTGTGTGTGTACTGTGTGTGTACTGTGTGTGCTGTGTGTGCTGTGTGTGTGTACTGTGTGTACTGTGTGTACCGTGTCTGTTGTGTGCGCTACTCGGCAGGCAGCTGTCTCCTCATGCGGTTTCGCTTTGTGCGCCCCTTTTTGGAACGCATCTACTACTGCTACTCCTCCTACCGTATGAAGCGAGGCTGCACCTGTAGTGAACACAACACGATGTCGCGACAAATCACTTCGTACGCAGGTGCTGAGTGGATTTTAAGTTGCATCGGAGGATCCGTGAAAGGTGGCGGTGGCCAGGGAAAGAGGAGAGGCTTCGTCCAGCAGTGGATTGACCGCGGTTGATGATGAGGATAACGAATTGATTGTTTTCTTGATCGCATCGCGCCATTGCATTGTGTGGCTAGGTCCATTGATTTCTCAAACGAGCAAAAGCCGTGTAGCCGCGTCGCCTGCTATCACGTACGTTTTTAAAATGTTAAAACGTAAATGTTGGAAACGTGATCCGCGCAATGATTCAATTCCGCTTAATATATATTTCCACATTTTAAAACAGCCGCCGTATATTATGTTCGGTTAGCGCGTGCGATACAAAAACAAAAGATTCCCCGTGTCGCCTTCAATGGACCGTTGGGGCAAGTGCTGTTAGCGAGCACACGAGGTGGTGGGTGACCAACACCACGCCCTGATGTGTACACCCCACGCAAGGCACTCATCCTCAGGCAGAGTCGACCTAGGGGAAGCCCAGCAGCGTGCGCAAGACACTCGTTACCGACGTTAGCCGTGAACGGGAGTCGAACTTGGACGGAGGCGGGTTCCGTAGCGCAGCGCGCGGGCGTGTCACGCACGCGCGGGCGTGTCACGCACACGCGCGGGCGTGTCACGCACACGCGCGCGCACACAGAGGGCTCCCGTGTTGTAGTGTCGCAGTGAATCACCCCCCTCCCATGTGCTAGCGTTTCCAGCGCGCGAGAGAGAGAGTGGGAGAGAGAGAGAGAGTGTGGGAGAGAGAGGCAAACACATATAAATATGTATTCATTTTATTACGTCGGAGTAGAAGAGAGTGTGTGTGTGTGTGAGAGAGAGAGAACACACACACACCAGAGGTGTGGACTCGAGTCATGTGACTTGGACTCGAGTCAGACTCGAGTCATGAATTTGATGACTTGCGACTCGACTTGGACTTGCATAACAATGACTTTGTCCCACCTATGAGATGTGGACTCGAGTCATGTGACTTAGACTCGAGTCAGACTCGAGTCATGAATTTGATGACTTGCGACTCGACTTGGACTTGCATAACAATGACTTTGTCCCACCTATGAGATGTGGACTCGAGTCATCTGACTTGGACTCGAGTCAGACTCGAGTCATGAATTTGATGACTTGCGACTCGACTTGGACTTGCATAACAATGACTTTGTCCCACCTATGAGATATGGACTCGAGTCATGTGACTTGGACTCGAGTCAGACTCGAGTCATGAATTTGATGACTTGCGACTCGACTTGGACTTGCATAACAATGACTTTGTCCCACCTATGACTGATGTGGACTCGAGTCATGTGACTTGGACTCGAGTCAGACTCGAGTCATGAATTTGATGACTTGCGACTCGACTTGGACTTGCATAACAATGACTTTGTCCCACCTATGAGATGTGGACTCGAGTCATGTGACTTGGACTCGAGTCAGACTCGAGTCATGAATTTGATGACTTGCGACTCGACTTGGACTTGCATAACAATGACTTTGTCCCACCTCTGACACACACACACACACGCGCGTGCGCGCAAGACTGGTCCGTGCGCCCGCCGCGAGGGTGGCGCGTGCAGCTCATGACACAAGGCATCTTTTCAGCTCCACGGAGCGCAGAGTCTGAAAGTGTTGTGCCTATGGCGCCAGCAACCTAGGGGGGTGGTGGGGGTAAGGGGGGATGTTGGAACCAGGGGGAGGGGGCAATGGGGGGGGGGGGGGGGTGGAGCGGGCGGGGGGGGGGGTACCAAAGCCTGGGTGTGTTCTCTTTCTCTCTTGGAGCTTGAAATGTGAATACGTCAACTCGTACCACTCAATCCCCTCTCTGTCTCTCTCTCTCTTGCCCTTTACACTGCCCCCCCCCGCCCGCCCGCCTCTCCTCCCCTGGCACGAGTAAATCGCCGCCCCCCGCTGCAGTTTGCTTTCGTGCGGGCTGTCATCGCCTACCGACCGCGTGTCTCGACGCGAACGGTGGCCTCGGCGTGCTGGTCGCATCTCTGACGAAGCCGAGCCAAGGTCGAGCGATTGGGAAGCGACGGACCGAGTGTGTCGTTACTGTTACTGCACTCTCTCTGTGTGCGTGTGTGTGTGGTGTAGAGTTTGGAGAAGTCGTCCAGTGCAAATAGTGTTTTGGGGGGTCGCCAGACGGATTGTATTTGTACCTCCTGCAAAAAAAGCGCACGTGTGCGTGTGTCGATGGCGGCGGGGGGGCGGGGTAATGATCAATGACGTGAGTGATGGATTGCACTTCACGCAGATACTCACAGACTCACCTTGAGAGTCAGACTCACGGAGATCCGTATCCTCACACGTAGAGCCACAGGCTCACGCGGAGACCCACATACTCACACGAAGGCCCATCATAGACTCACATAGAGAGACCCCTGTTATACCGCACACTCAAGGCAATGTTAAGTGAGTGATGGATTACCCTTCACCACCGTCACAATTGTGTTGGATCAGAGGTCGCGTGAACTAGTCTCGGTGTAATTGCATGGGGAATGATGGCTCGGTTGCTGCACGTGTCTGCCCGTGGCAGTACCACGTGGCATGCCTGTGAGTTCCCAAGCTGCAGCTTGGAAGAAAACAAACGGGACTCTTTTTTTAATTGTTCTTAAACAGATTTTGCTACGTGAGGGCCTCCCCCGAAGCCTTTTCGGTAATGAGAGTTGTTTGACCATACTTCACCTCGCTGGTCAATGCGGGTTGGTGAAGGAGGTGGGAGCCCAGGACCGGTTCAGACGCCACTCTCCGATGTTAGCCGTGGCCGGGAATCAAGCTCAGGTTGTAGTCCATGGTCCAGAACAGAACTTGGTACCACCTACATCTTTAGTACACGTAGTACCCACTTTTTATTTATTTAGCCAATGAGAGTTAATTTCTCAATCAAACCCACTCATTCAAAATGGATACCACAAAATTCACTGCTATTGGCCACATTTAGACCGCTAAACTCATGCCAACTTCAGATGGTACCAACCAGTGTGACATATTTGTAGTGTAGTCTGGACTCAACGGTCTAATTTTCTAATAATAATGGGTTTGTTACATAGCGCGCTAACCACCATTCCAATTGTGTATTATTTTGAACTTCTTTCGCACCGCACGTAGCCAACCACACGAATCGGAGATGCGGGGGAATGGACGACATTCTGCGCATGGCAGAGACAAACGTGGCAGCAATGGTTCGTGGAGTTCAACGACTCAATTATCACGTTGGCACAATCTTCTTAGAATGCAAAACGTTCAAATGTGCGACTGAATGTCATTACGGCAGAGTGTTTTGGAGTGGAAAGCAATTTGAAAACGGAGTTACGGTGGCTAGGAGATGTTGATTACCTCGCCTGGTATACAGGAGGTCGTGGGTTCGATCCCGACCCTGACGCCTGCTGCTGTATATTTGGAGTTTGCGTATCTCTCTCCACGTGGTCGCGTGGATTTTTCTCTGGGTCCTCCGGTTTTCCCTCCACATTTATTATTAAAACACGCCTTTCAGAGTATTTGGCTGCTATACATTTCCACGTGATAAGCCACTTCGTTGAGCTATCATTTGTGGCCAGGTCGCTTCTGAAACAAGAGCGATATAGCTCAGTGGGCCTTATATGGTGCAATGAATCTATAGTTGAGTTTTAGTTTGGCTTAAACGTAACAGCAAACTTAAGAATCCGACAAATTTTAATTCAGCGTTTCACATCGTAAGCATGGAACACGCAACCCGTAGAAGAAAAAAAAAAACGATTTTTTTTGTTTCACATCTGAGCCGACAAGAGTGGCCGTGTTTGTGTTTTTTTTACGCAACTGCGTTTTCAAAAAGGGCCTGTGCTCAGGCTCCAGGGGTCATTAGATTTTGGAAAATTGGGGGTAACTTGAAAAGCCGCGTGGTAGGCTAGAGTTCAAACTCACAAACTCAATCTCTCTCTCCCGCACAGACACACACACTGAGCGAACCCTCGCTCATGCATCATTTTTGGCACGTTCGAACACTGACCGATGGTGGCCAGAAACGGAGGGAAAACACGGCTCGAACCGAGAGAGGACCGTGGCTCGTGGAGATGGAGCGATGAAATCGGCTCGCGTGCCGGCGACGCTCAGACATAAGAATAAGCTCTCAATACTCTGATAGTGCGCTGTCTTTGAGTTGTACGCCTTTTGGCGTCATCTGGTCCAACACCAATGGAGACTAGACTCTAAGAAAAGCTGTCTCGGGTGTGGACCAATCAACTTCAAGGACAATGCATATCATTATCATCATCAGAGTTGTTTCTTTTGTTTGCATTCTGACTGTTTGTGTTGTGGTTATTGCAAACATGATGCCTTGTATAAAGGTGTCAGTTTGTACCAGTTGAATGGGTTAAAACCTATTACTACATAATAATAAGTTTAACCCTTTCTGTTTGAGACTGTAGGCTCTAAAGAAAGCTGTCTCTGGTGTGGACCAATCAGTTTCAAAGACAATGCCATCACGATCAGACCATGTTTTTTTTGCATGTTCACCACAAGTATGTGTGCTTAATGCAGACATGATTCTTTGCAAAACAATTCTGTTTGGTGTGTTACCATCTTAACACAACTGTTTTATTGCCAGAAAGGATAAAACCTAGTTTTATGTTTTTATATTGGTAAGGGAGGTCCCATGATGATGCTCAGACTGTTGCATCGCAAGATCGTACGGTTTTTGGGGAGGCCTTCATCCAGCAGTGGATACATTACGACTATTGCTGCTGGTGATATGACGGGGTGTAGTCTGCCCATCGTATTTGAGTGAAGTGTGTTTCGCACCTCCGTTTAGCGCGGTTGGCTACGTCCGATGCGAAAGAAGTTCAACATACATCCAGAAATACGTACATACGTGTGTCTCAGTACCATTTTTTTAATGTAATGTTTGTTCCCAAAGCACAGAGGCCCTTAATGCAGCCGTGAGACGCGAGGCCACTATTTATTTTGCGTTTATCCAAGAGAGAAACGTAAACACTGCCTTTTGTTTTTCTTTTCCTTTGCAGAAACGCTCGGTCCCTGAAAGCGGCGAAGCTTGTTTAGCTTTGGCATTGTTGCGAGCAGTCATTTGTCAGAGCGAGCCAAAAGTGGCGATGGGAACTGAATCTGCATTTGCCAGTATTTGCGTATTCAGCGACAGCAGGAGGTCAGAATCCGAATCGGAACATTTATCCATAGCGGAGGAATCCGATGAGCTATGAAAGCCCTCTTTAAAACATATTTACAGGAGGGGCACGTGGTCCGAACGTTACAACAACAAACGACACAGAAACACGAGTGCAAAGTATAGGTAAGGTAAAGAAATCACTTACAAAAATATACAAATACAACTTAACTTTTTTTTTATCTTACCAGGTCAAGCTCACCGAGCTATGAGCTTCTTTTTCAGAAGCCACTGGGCCACAAATGCCCCTCCTGTGACAAAAGAGCTTCATAGATCATCGGATTCCTCCAGTATAAATAAATATTCAGATTCTATGGACGCCTGAAGTGGTCAACCACTGGATGACCGGACGCGTGGCGCGTGCAGACGGAGGGACGCACACGTGACGAGCCCCCACCCCACCTCACCTCCCTACCTCACAGAGACTTCTCAACGTTGAGTCACCACCAATTAACCAATCATGCCGGGGGAGGGGGGGCGGGGGAGCTTAGTTTGTTTTCTCTATCGAAGGAGTCGGCGGTTAAGACACGAAACTAAATACAGACAAAGATCTGCCGTTTGACCTCACGCCAGGGCTTCATTTCTCGTGAAATGCTTTCACAGGGAGCTCCTCAATACCCCCCCCTATCCCCCGATCCCCCGGGCCCCCCCCGCCACCACTCCTCGAACTCGGGTCGCCGGGTTCGTAGCGCAGTGTAGCGCTAACCGCTGCAACTACCGCTCCCCACACACGCACAAAGACAAAGACCCGCCAAATAGCTTTAACAGATTGTTGGGGTAAGTGCTGTTAGCGAGGACCTATGAAGGCCGGCACGGCACACGAAGCGGTGGGTGGCCAGCACCACGCCCGATAACACACACACACACGTGTACACATACACACGTGTACACACACACATACACGTGTACACACACGTGTACACACACACACGTGTACACATACACACACACAGGCGCCCGAGGTCTCCTTCTTTGCGAAACCGGTAAGACTCGCGGTCGCCCGGTGCCCTCATTTGGCCGTCTCGTTTAACCGAGTCACGCGTTTCCCCGATCGATTCCCATCTCCATCGATCCGATATTCGCCCTTGTTTAATCTCCCGCGCGCGCCTCACACATTGCGTCGCAGTAGTAGCCAGGGCTGGTGGGTGGGGGGAGGAAGGGTTTCGCACTGAATGTAAAGTCCCTTAATCAGACAGCATCGATCCGCACACCCGTCTCCCTGTTCCGACATTGCAGTCTTAAAAGAGGTTAATTTTGGAAGGGATTCGCCCGCGTTGTTGCGCTCAGACTCCTCGGTCGATAGAAACAAAAAATCCCATTAATGTCCGCATCAGAACAGCAATGCGCCTCGAGTCGCTGGCGAGTTTTTTTTTTGGTTATTTATCAACAAAAAAAGAGTTAAGAACGAAAAAGTAATTTCGAATTTGTTACGCGAGTAGTTTTTCATTCACTCTCAGCGCGCGCGAGAAAGAATTGTTCAGAGAGGAAGAGAGAATGATTCACAGTGGCGTGCGGAAACGAATCTGTGTTTGTTTGACCAGGTAAGGGCCCACTGAGCTACGTAGCTCTTTTTCAGAAGCGATCTGGCCACAAATGATAGCTCAACGAAGTGGCTTATCATGTGGAAATGTCTAGCAGCAAAAAATACTCTAAACGCGCGTTGATTCTTAAAATCCACGCGTCCATGGGATGATTACATGCAAACTACAAATATACAAGCGTCAGGGTCGGGATCAAACCCACGACCTCCTGCATACCAGGCGAGGTAGTTAGCATCTCGCCACCACAGACAAGCGGGGAGGGTATCCAGAAGCTGCGCCAACAGTTGCCCAAGCTCTGCCGTCCTCTATTATGAATGTTTGGCCAACTCCATGCATTCGTGTTTATCTCGGCTCCTAGCTTGTGTGGTAGTACAATCGTTGTACTTGCCTTAGCCGTACAAAATCCCTTATTCATAATTATATTTTCCTATCCTGGAAGAATCCTATGAGCTATAAAGCGACTCGGGCATCTCCGAGACGGTCATTGTGAATGCCCTAGGCTACCTGGCCACGCAACGCGGATTCGCTAGCGTGGGACAGACTGCATGCAGACTGCCCCAGGGATTTTCAGAAGCCAACTTCGGGTTTGGCCATGAGCCGCCGTGTGTCCCCCTGGCCGCTCTTCAGAGGTCGCAACCGGGTACCCGATACCTGATACCCGTACCCTACCCGATACCCGGATACCCGTACCCGGCCGGGTACGGGTGTACGGGTACCCGTTTGCGACCCTGGTGCGGCCGGGTACGGGTACGGGTAGGCCGTGAGTCAATGGTGAGTAACTGTTTGTCACTCATTTCGGGTAGGGTACGGGTAGGGAACGGGTACCCGTAGCCGGCCGGGTACGGGTACCCATTTGCGACCCTGGTGCGGCCGGGTACGGGTAAGTAATCAAAACCCGTTTGCGACCTTCTGCCGCGCTTGCAAGGTCTCGCTTCACGCTCTGGTGGGGAGATGTGGTAAGTGCAGTCGAATGCGCCGGTACATTGCCGTCGTTTGTAATAATGGTAACTGTGATGCCAAACTATAACAATATTGTTTAAAAAATATAATGATGGTGCTGATGATAATGTCATTTGGTTTATCCAGCCAACTGTCGCTGAGTCTCGATGATTTTTTTTTCAGGCAAGTCTCGTAATTGAGATGTTTGAACAATTTAAATAGTAAGCATCGTTACCCCCCCCACCCCACCACCCCTTTGTTAAATGCCCTCGGTGGGAGGTCGTGGAGGCGCAGTGGCGAGCACGCCGTGGCCAGCACACCGCTCTATGAATCCTTCGACCTGAGATCGAGTCCCGGCCACTGCGAGTGATGTCTGCGGCGCGCCCCCCTCCCTCCCTCCCGCGTCCCCGCTCCCTTCACCAACCCGCACTCTGACCAGCGTGGTGAAGTATGGTCAAACAACGCTCGCGACCGACGCAGCGTGGGGGAGGCCTTCATCCGACAATGGACTGACAAAGGACTAGTCTTCTTCTTGGTTCTTTCGGTAAAGTCACGTAGAATGGAAATAATAAAATTATAAAAGTTAAACATCATCAAATACTTATTTTATTATGTATGATTTTTAATATTTTATTAGTTATTTTATTATGTTTTCTTTTTATTATTTTATTATTTCCATTCTACGTGACTTTACCGAAAGAACCAAGAAGATGAATCCCTGCAGTCACGAAAGCTTTAAATCGAAAGGGACTAGTCTGTTATGGTTTTTTGATGATTCTATCACACGATGGACACCCAATGGCAAGGGGCGTACGAATCCGGCGCGTGCGTTGCATTAGCAACGTTATTATTACCACAGCATCTTGCTCGCCGATATTATTTTAGTGGGAGTGAACGCCGTGCGTTATTGAGAACTCTTGACTTGGAAGGTCTCCACGGTGTGCGAGATTCGCGCCGTTCAAGTCCACGAGACAATTCAACCACGCGAGCCTCAATCACGGCCCTGACGCCAACTTCAGCCGCACGTGGGGAACCGCCCCGCCCCCAAATGTCTTGCCCCACCCCCCGCCACCCCCTCCTCCAAATTCTCTGCCCCCCACCCCCGCCATCTCCCAATCCCCAATTCATTGCCCCCCCTGCACCACTAGCCATCCCCCCCAATCCCCCTCCCCTCCTCTCCCCTCCTCCCACTAACGATGGCCCCGAGAGACTTTCTCCTTCTAAGAGGTCCCTCTGCCCACGGGGAAAGTTCATGGCTCAAGTTCCCTCCCTCCCTCCCTCCTGTCCGCTCTTGTTATTTACCTCGACGGTGAACAGCAAGCACAGCGGGCATATTCATTTTAGCAGAGACAGGCAGTCGAGCAGTCGGGCAGTCAGTCAGTCAGAGGCGAATGCAAAATAGACAGACAGGATTTATAGCCTGGACTTGGACAGGGGGCAGGGGAGTTGACAGCAAGTCAAGGCTATTTAGAGACATGCATTGAGATTATGTAGATGATTGAGCCGCTATACATTTACACATGATGTGCCACTTTGTTAAGCTATGAAAAAAGTGGCGATTTTTTTCTTAACGTTAAGAAAAAAAGCCACTTTTTTCAAATGTTCTTGCTGTGGATTTCACACCTGATGACGATTGCTTGTGTTGCAGTCGAAACGTCGTGAGAATTGTATTGTTTTATATTTTTATTATTTTATTGTTTCCCTTCTACGTGACTTTATCCAAAGAACCAAGAATATGAATCCCTGCAGTCACGAAAGCTTTAAATCACAAATGTATACAGTTTAATTTTATTGGTAGATTATTTGTAACGTGATCTGTTTACCTTTCTTATACTTTGCACTCCTATCGCGTTTTATGTTTATTGTTGTAACGTTCTGACCCGCCTCTCCTAGACATCTGTGAAAAAAGAGCTTTTTAGCTCTTCGGATTCCTCCAGGATAAACACACACATTCTGGTTCTAGCTGTAGAGGGAATGGTGTTTCACACTATCGGGGGCAGCAGAGGGAATACATGTGTCGTCAGGAGGAGCTATCGGATCTCGTACGTACTCAGCTTTAATTTTGCGCACTCCTTATCATACGTTATGGACAAAGTTTTGCTGGCTGGCTGGCTGGCGTCGTCAGCCGCATCCCGCAGACGTCATCACGCCTCTACCCCCACCCCACCAACCCTCGTCCACGTCCCATGCTCGTCAACACCGCACAGAAACGTATCACGATACAAAGGGTGCTCATCAATAAGACCACAACGGAGCGATGCGCTCTCGAGAAACAGTCGTTTATTTGTCATGGATATGCCCTGCCATGCAGGCTTTATTCGCGTGATGTTTCGTTGCATGGTGTATTTTGTTTTGTTCACGTGTTTACCACTTGTTCTGGTTGATAATTCTCTCTCTCTCGCGCGCGCGCTCTTTCTCTGAAACATTGCTCCGCGGGACGCGTGCATGATGAGTAGCGGTGCACAGGCCGCACGAAGAGACACGCCACTCGCAGCCTCTCTCTCTCTCGGTAGCAGGAGACAATCCGGAAGACGAGAAGACATCTCTGACCTTCCACCGTACAAAATACGACTCACCGCATTCGTCAATAACACAGTGGCTTTTTATAAAGAAAGAAATACAGGGTGCTTTAAAAAAAATGTTAACACTTATATGGGACTATCGTTTTTAATGGAAAAAGAACGGATAACACACTGTAACATGATAACAAATGTATGTTAATAGCTTCAAAAAGTCAAAGAATTTCCACTTGTTCGCATACATTGTCAATACATGGCCTGGATTCTTCTCCAGATGGTCTCCAGAGCCCGGAGGCACATTTCTTCGTGGTATTGTTGCAAATTCTCAGAAGTCTTAAACATTTTTTTGAAGCACCCTGTATATAATAGGCGACGTTTGGTGCCATGGACCTTCTTCACACGCCTACCTCTGGCCTCTCTATGCGCTCTGAAACGTCGTCTATTACACACATTTTAGATTTTTAAAGGTCACAGGGTTATTGATGAACATGTTGAATTTATATTCTTTGGGTCTTTCGCTATTTAGTTTAGTTTCATTGTGAATTTAGTTTCATTGTTAATTTAGTTTTATTGTGACGTGTGCCTCGTGCACCACGGCCAACGCATCAGCAGCAGCATTGGCGGCGAGGGCAGCATCACCGAACCGTTGGGTCACGCTGACGCTGGGTCACGCTGGGTCACGCTGGGTCAGGCTGGGTCACGCTGGGTCACGTTGGGTCACGCTGGGTCAGGCTGGGTCACGCTGGGTCAGGCTGGGTCATGCTGGGTCACGCTGGGTCAGGTTGGGTCACGTGGGGTCACGCTGGGTCACGCTGGGTCAGGTTGGGTCACGTGGGGTCACGCTGGGTCACGCTGGGTCACGCTGGGTCATGTGGGGTCACGCTGGGTCACGCTGGGTCAGGTTGGGTCACGTGGGGTCACGCTGGGTCACGTTGGGTCACGATGGGTCACGTGGGGTCACGTGGGGTCACGCTGGGTCACGTTGGGTCACGCTGTTTCTCCGTCTTCTCTTCAACAGGCCACTGCGGTAACGTCACCGAGGCGCACACGTAGAGCTCCGGGCAGGCCACGCGGCCTCGGTGATGTCACGACGAAGACGAAGCGATTCATCGATCCGTTGCCAACATATATTGGGCTCGCGATTCGTTAATCGAAACACGCGCATTTATTCATATATATTTTAAATATACATAATCGAAGTTTTTAGATGAATGAAAACGATAGGCGAATATAAGTTGATGAAGCTGTACAAACGATGATGAAGCGAACGATGTGAACGAGACGACGCAAAATCGTCGGTATTTAAATCAACCGAGACTCGTGCCAATTAATCGATTACGTTATATTCGGGGGAAGAGGGTTCATTTATCTGGGGCGATGATTGCATGTCCAACTCGAGTGCCGTTACGGATTTCGCCGAGAATGTTGCCTTGAGACTGAATTCTCGAAGGAACAGGCATCGCAAAACAGCCGCTCGCACGAGACGGCAGAGAACCGAGGATCTCCCCCCGCCCCCCCCCCGTGTTGAGCCGGGCTCAGCGCTGTTGGCGAGCGCCTATTAAGGCCGACACGACACGGAAGGAGGATGAGGAGGGTGGCCTTGTCAACACCGCGCCCACGCTGCTGCACCTTCACCCGTCGGCCCTAAAATCAGCCGTCTCATACAACAAATACACAGTTTAGGCCGAGTGGACTTAGAGGATGCCCGATACAGGTTTATTTATTATTTCGCACCATGACCTGCAATGGCAACTCAGTGAAACCGGTCGGATTAACCCCCGCTACTCCGCACGGCGTGGGGAAGGGGCCTCAATCCAGCAGTGGATTTGGGGGCGTCCATAAATGACGTCACCAGATTTTGGACGATTTTTGACTCCCCCCCCCCCCCTCGTCAGACGGCGTCACAAAAAGTCAGACCCCCCCCTCAAATATGACGTCACAAAGCTCTGCCCCCCCCCCCCCCCCGCAAATAAAACATGCTTCAAATCGCTGTAAACTATTGTCATTGTAGTGCGTATTTAATGTGGCGCTGCACTCTGATGTTGTAGGAGTGTTGTTATAACAATTAGTGTTCTTATAACAATTCTATATTTATTTAAAGTTGCGCATTTTTATGTGACGTCACATTTCCCAACCCCTCCCCCCCTAGGTACGTGACGTCATTTATGGACGCCCCTTTGTTTTAACCAACAGGGCCGTCTGTGCAGGTCCGCGTGTATCCCACGGTGGGGCGCAAGTTGCTCGTTGCATTCCGCCGACAAACGTCGACCACCTGAGTCCCAATCCCGACCAATGACAACGTCGGCTCGTGATGAGTGAATCATTTCAGCCGGAGCTGTCCGGAGCCGAGCTCCGGAAAATAATGTTGCCCCGATATGTGGATGAGTTAAATCTCAACCGAGCCCCCCACCCCTCCCCAAACACTCTCTCCCTGTCAGTATAATCACGATGTGTCTGTCTTGCGATTTGTAAACATGTCGTATAATCACGCAATCACAGGTAAGGCATGCGATAGGGGTCACCTGCATGCACAGGTGAGTAGGCTATGTCTGAGGTCATCATAGGTGAATGTGGTAACAAGGCAAAGCTCTCCAAAGGCCCCCCCCCCTGAAATACCCCTCCCCACCCCGCCCACAAAACGACCTCCATGTACGTATACGACCGCCTCTGCTATATTGCTTTTAAAATGTCATTATTGCTGAGTGTGCGAGCTTTTGCGAAGCAGCAGAGCAGCTCACATCACAACGCATCACACACAGGACACTCGTCAAACACAAATGCATATATATAGAGAGAGAAAGATATTACTGAACTGTACGCACGAATCTCGTGTGTCCGCCTTGTCGTTCCCCCCCCCCCACTCCGGACAATAAGCCTCTCCGGAGAAGGAGATAAGACGACATTCTCCACAACGCGACGTCCCGGCAAACAATGAAGCTTGTGCACGTGTCACGGTCCCTCTCACGCACGCCTACCGGATTATAAGACGCGCCCCAATCTCTCTGCGTCAAAATATAAGGGTGGGGGTAGGGTGGGGGATAGGTGCGTCTTATAACGTGGAGAATAATACAGTGATTTAAAAAACACAAACAATGATGATGACATAGTGATAGGTTTTTACCCTTTCACCTGGCATCATGTTTGCAATAACCACAACACAAGCAGTCAAAATGCAAACAAAAAGAAACAACTCTGATGATGATAATGATATGCACTGTCCTTGAAGTTGATTGGTCCACACCCGAGACAGCTTTTCTTAGAGCCTAGTCTCCATTGGTGTTGGACCAGATGACGCCAAAAGGTGTACGCTTTTTCATTATCATCATCAGAGTTGTTTATTTTTGTTTGCATTTTGACTGCTTGTGTTGTGGTTATTGCAAACATGATGCCTTGTATAAAGGTGTCAGTTTTTGTACCAGTTGAAAGGGTAAAAACCTATCACTATATTTTGCCGCTGGTAAAAGAGGTCTCATAATGATGATGATGATGGCATCGTTTGCATGGAGATAAACACATCTCCCAACACTGAGTCTCAAGGCTCGGTTTCAGGTGGGTTTTGACTGGGGAGTTTGGCCACATTTTTATTTTGTGCACGTCTCTAAGACAGTTCAGTTGAGTTTCTATTATTGATTTAAAGCATTGCACCGTGCGGTGCGAAAGCCGAACGTCCGGGGAAACCCGCCTGCAATCGACGGGGTGGGGGGGGGCACTTGAACAAACACCGCTCACATTCAATCTACGACTGTAGGTCAGCGTCCTACTTGCTGTACTGACACACCAAGAGGCGTCCCGTTGTGTTCGTTTTTTTTTGCGGTCGGGGTAATCTCCTCTTGATCCACCAACCCCAACCGGGAGGTGACGCGTGACTTGCCACGTGGAACGGTGAATTGCGTGGCTCTTAACAGCTCAAAGGGTCAAATACCGTTAGCAATAATCGTTATACGCGACTAATTCTCACACACACCAGCCGTGTTGTGGCCTCATGCCCACTTAAATATTGCACATACAGTCTAGAAATCTATACATTCTCACGAATGGTCCGCATTGCATAGCCCCCCCCGCCCCCCCGCCCCCCCCCCCCGGGGGCTTAACGTCATCCAACTCTGCAGAACAATTTTCCTCCCGCACCCGGCACACCGCATCCAGTATGCCGCTCGCAATCGGCTGTGTGATTCGAGGCACGTGCCCAGCCATCCTCAAGTCGACCGGCGACCCGGGAAATATTCCGCATCTCTGTGAGCGCGAGCACCTTTTAAGGCTGACGACGGAAAGTGCCACTCACGCCCGCCCGCCTGGCTTTCCCGTCTCCTCTTAAGCGCTAATACTAACGGAACTCACTTTTAGGCTGAGTCGATCTAGAAGAGGGCACAGGTCAGTCAAAGCAACACGTAGCACTTGATGTGCACTGCCAGAGACGACCGTTCACCGGCTGTTGCATTCAGGTCACGTTGGTTTGTTAACCGGGTGAGAACTCAAGGTCAAGGGGTCATTCCGGCCGAAGCCGTCGATGCCGGCCAACCTCGCCATCGCTTCTTTCCTTCTGCCAGCTTCTGAAGATATCGCTTCAAGCAGAAACGGCAAAACTACGGTGATTGCGATTAGCACCGTTGGCTACGTACGGTGCGAAAGAAGTTCAAAGTACATACACACATTTCCTGCTGCAGATGCAGCTTTTCTCTGGTTTACAGCCAGCCGTGGAAATTCGCCATTACTATGGCGGGAAGCGAGTCTATCCATAGGATAGCAGCAGCATCACCACATATACTGGATGATAGACAGCGTGGAAGCACGTATACATTTTTAAGCTTTCTATCGATTTTTTTTCTTCCAAAAACAGAGTTCGTGGTAATAAATGGCCCTCGTTCAAATAAAATCGTGATGTCTGGAAACCCGGGACTTGAGAATGGACCAGAGGCGCTGATAGTGACTTGTTAATGCGACGTCCAATCATCTTCATCGCGATTTGTTAATCTTTCTGATTTACATAAAGTTGGTTATTATTGTGAGTATAGCAATGTTGACCGCGTTATAGAATGACGATCCCACGTCTGGTGAAGTAATACATCGAGAACACGTGTCTCTGTGAGCTGTGGGCGAGTAGGTGCGTGTCTGTGTGTGTGTCTGAGTGTATGTCTGTGTGTGTGTGTCTGTGTGTGAGTGGGGAGCGGTAGTGTAGCGGTTAGCGTGCTGCGCTATGAACCCGGCGACCGAGTTCGATTCCCGCTCACGGCAAACACCAGTGACGATTATCTGAACCGGCCCGGGCCTCCCCTAGGTCGACTCAGCCTCAAATGAGTACCTGGTGCGGTGTGTAAACATCGCCACCACTAGGGAGACAAAGGCGGTCGGGCGTGGTGCTGGCCACCCACCCCTTCGTGTACCGTTCCGGCCTTCATAGGTGCTCGCTAACAGCATTTGCCCCTACAATCTGTTCAGACGTTACAGGGGAACTTTGTATTTTGTGTGATTCAATGGGGTCAGTAGACATGTATAACCCTGATTTATAAAAATAAAAATTGTGGGGGGGAGGGGGTTGGCTTAGATCTCGCAAGTAAATTGTGTTGTCGTGAAGAGCGCAGATGTGGGGGGTGCGTAGGAGAGGTGAGCGCTCTGCGTCGTAAACCCGGCGAGCCACGTTCGATTCTCGCTCACGGTCAACATCGGCGACGAACACGGTGGACTCGGCCTTTTTACAAATCAGTGTCTGGTGCCGTGAGCAAACACCAGCACTGGGGAGACAGAGGCGACTGGGCGTGGTGCTGGCCACCACTCCCCGTCTGTTCGCCGCATTGGCCTTAAGAGGTGCCCGCTAACGGCACTTAACGAGCAGTCAGCGAAGACTCCGCAGATGATTGTCTTTGTCTGTTGGCGTGGTGGGCTCGGGGGCTGGGGGGCTGGGGGGGCGGTGTGCCACGGTGGCGAGATGTTAACTGTCTCGCCTGGTCTACAGGAGGTCGTGGGTTCAGATCCGGACGCTGACGCCTTTTGTCTATTTGGAGTTTGCATGGTCCTCTCTCTCTCTCTCTCCACGTTGGGCGCGTGGATTGCATCTCTGGGTCCTCCTCCGGTATTTTCCCCTCCGCATTTAGAATCAACAGCAACAACAGGAATTTGACTGCGATACAATTCCCACGTGATGACGAGCCACTTCGTTGAGCTGTCGTTTTTTGATTGCCGGGTCGCTTCCGAAAAAGGGCTACTGCATAGCTCAGTGGGTCTTACCTGCTAAAATAGAAAAAAATAGTTGCGTTGAATAGTTGCAATTTTCTTTACGGATGTTTGGCTTTGCCTGTTGTGGGGGTGGCGGTCCGGGGTATTCTCAGAAGATCGGATCACGTCTCCAGCCTCTGCTCTTCCCAGGAGGAGGTGGACATCTCGCTGTACGGATCGAGCACCACCTTGACGCACTTGACGATCATGATGAGCAGGAAGAGGCAGAGCAGCGAGAGGAAGGCGAAGGCGAGGCCCTTGTCCAGATCAATGGGCGGCAACTCCGCGCCGGATCGCGACTCCATCCCCATGGATCCTCACCACCACCAACACCACCACCGCCGCCACCCACACTCAACCCACGTGCTCGACCACCTCCGCCTGCGGCCGTCAGCGAAGCGCAGGAACAACAACAAGAAGAACAACAAGCACAGCATGACTCATAGTGGTGGAGTTCGCTGGGTGTAGTGGAAGTGGTGGAGTTTGCTGGGCGTGGTGGTGGTGGAGTTTGCTGGGAGTGGTGGTGGAGTTTGCTGGGCGTGGTGGTGGTGGTGGTGGAGTTTGCTGGGAGTGGTGGTGGTGGAGTTTGCTGGGCGTGGTGGTGGTGGTGGTGGAGTTTGCTGGGAGTGGTGGTGGTGGAGTTTGCTGGGCGTGGTGGTGGTGGTGGTGGAGTTTGCTGGGCGTGGTGGTGGTGGAGTTTGCTGGGCGTGGTGGTGGTGGTGGAGTTTGCTGGGAGTGGTGGTGGTGGAGTTTGCTGGGAGTGGTGGTGGTGGAGTTTGCTGGGAGTGGTGGTGGTGGAGTTTGCTGGGAGTGGTGGTGGTGGAGTTTGCTGGGCGTGGTGGTGGTGGAGTTTGCTGGGAGTGGTGGTGGTGGAGTTTGCTGGGAGTGGTGGTGGAGTTTGCTGGGAGTGGTGGTGGTGGTGGTGGTGGAGTTTGCTGGGAGTGGTGGTGGTGGAGTTTGCTGGGCGTGGTGGTGGTGGTGGTGGAGTTTGCTGGGAGTGGTGGTGGTGGAGTTTGCTGGGCGTGGTGGTGGTGGTGGTGGAGTTTGCTGGGCGTGGTGGTGGTGGTGGAGTTTGCTGGGCGTGGTGGTGGTGGTGGTGGAGTTTGCTGGGAGTGGTGGTGGTGGAGTTTGCTGGGAGTGGTGGTGGTGGAGTTTGCTGGGAGTGGTGGTGGTGGAGTTTGCTGGGAGTGGTGGTGGTGGAGTTTGCTGGGCGTGGTGGTGGTGGAGTTTGCTGGGAGTGGTGGTGGTGGAGTTTGCTGGGAGTGGTGGTGGTGGAGTTTGCTGGGAGTGGTGGTGGTGGAGTTTGCTGGGAGTGGTGGTGGTGGAGTTTGCTGGGCGTGGTGGTGGTGGAGTTTGCTGGGCGTGGTGGTGGTAGTGGTGGAGTTTGCTGGGCGTGGTGGTGGTGGTGGAGTTTGCTGGGCGTGGTGGTGGAGTTTGCTGGGCGTGGTGGTGGTGGAGTTTGCTGGGCGTGGTAGTGGTGGAGTTTGCTGGGCGTGGTGGTGGTGGTGGTGGTGGAGTTTGCTGGGCGTGGTGGTGGTGGAGTTTGCTGGGCGTGGTGGTGGTGGAGTTTGCTGGGCGTGGTGGTGGTGGAGTTTGCTGGGAGTGGTGGTGGTGGTGGTGGAGTTTGCTGGGCGTGGTGGTGGTGGAGTTTGCTGAGAGTGGTGGTGGTAGTGGTGGAGTTTGCTGGGCGTGGTGGTGGTGGAGTTTGCTGGGCGTGGTGGTGGTGGTGGTGGTGGAGTTTGCTGGGCGTGGTGGTGGTGGTGGAGTTTGCTGGGCGTGGTAGTGGTGGAGTTTGCTGGGCGTGGTGGTGGAGTTTGCTGGGCGTGGTGGTGGTGGTGGTGGTGGAGTTTGCTGGGCGTGGTGGTGGTGGTGGAGTTTGCTGGGCGTGGTGGTGGTGGTGGAGTTTGCTGGGCGTGGTGGTGGTGGTGGAGTTTGCTGGGCGTGGTGGTGGTGGTGGAGTTTGCTGGGCGTGGTGGTGGTGGTGGAGTTTGCTGGGCGTGGTGGTGGTGGTGGAGTTTGCTGGGCGTGGTGGTGGTTGAGTTTGCTGGGCGTGGTGGTGGAGTTTGCTGGGCGTGGTGGTAGTGGTGGAGTTTGCTGGGCGTGGTGGTGGTGGTGGAGTTTGCTGGGCGTGGTGGTGGTGGTGGTGGAGTTTGCTGGGCGTGGTAGTGGTGGAGTTTGCTGGGCGTGGTGGTGGAGTTTGCTGGGCGTGGTGGTGGTGGTGGTGGAGTTTGCTGGGCGTGGTAGTTGTGGAGTTTGCTGGGCGTGGTGGTGGTGGTGGTGGAGTTTGCTGGGCGTGGTGGTGGTGGAGTTTGCTGGGCGTGGTGGTGGTGGTGGAGTTTGCTGGGCGTGGTGGTGGTGGTGGAGTTTGCTGGGCGTGGTGGTGGTGGAGTTTGCTGGGCGTGGTGGTGGTGGTGGAGTTTGCTGGGCGTGGTGGTGGTGGTGGTGGAGTTTGCTGGGCGTGGTGGTGGTGGAGTTTGCTGGGCGTGGTGGTGGTTGAGTTTGCTGGACGTGGTGGTGGAGTTTGCTGGGCGTGGTGGTGGTGGAGTTTGCTGGGCGTGGTGGTGGTGGAATTTGCTGGGCGTGGTGGTGGTGGAGTTTGCTGGGCGTGGTGGTAGTGGTGGAGTTTGCTGGGCGTGGTGGTGGTGGTGGTGGAGTTTGCTGGGCGTGGTGGTGGTGGTGGAGTTTGCTGGGCGTGGTGGTGGTGGAGTTTGCTGGGCGTGGTGGTGGTGGTGGTGGAGTTTGCTGGGCGTGGTGGTGGTGGTGGAGTTTGCTGGGCGTGGTGGTGGTGGTGGAGTTTGCTGGGCGTGGTGGTGGTGGAGTTTGCTGGGCGTGGTGGTGGTGGTGGAGTTTACTGGGCGTGGTGGTGGTGGTGGAGTTTGCTGGGCGTGGTGGTGGTGGAGTTTGCTGGGCGTAGTGGTGGAGTTTGCTGGGCGTGGTGGTGGTGGAGTTTGCTGGGCGTGGTGGTAATGGTGGAGTTTGCTGGGCGTGGTGGTGGTGGAGTTTACTGGGCGTGGTGGTGGTGGTGGTGGAGTTTGCTGGGCGTGGTGGTGGTGGAGTTTGCTGGGCGTGGTGGTGGTGGTGGTGGAGTTTGCTGGGCGTGGTGGTGGTGGAGTTTGCTGGGAGTGGTGGTGGTGGTGGAGTTTGCTGGGCGTGGTGGTGGTGGAGTTTGCTGGGCGTGGTGGTAGTGGTGGAGTTTGCTGGGCGTGGTGGTAGTGGTGGAGTTTGCTGGGCGTGGTGGTGGTGGTGGAGTTTGCTGGGCGTGGTGGTGGTGGTGGAGTTTGCTGGGCGTGGTGGTGGTGGAGTTTGCTGGGCGTGGTGGTGGTGGAGTTTGCTGGGCGTGGTGGTGGTGGTGGAGTTTGCTGGGCGTGGTGGTGGTGGAGTTTGCTGGGCGTGGTGGTGGTGGTGGTGGTTAGTGGTGGTTGTAGGGTGGTGGTGATAATAATGGTGGTGGTGGTTGTATGAGTTGGTGATCGGTGATGTTGGTGGTGGTGGTGGGATTTTGTAACGCCAACAAATTCGGGTGGTGGTATGCGTCGGTGGTGATATGGTGTGATACGAATCGGTGGTAGTCGTTTGGGTTGGTGGGAATGCCAGTGTGGGATTATGGTGTGTTATGGTGGTGCTGCTGGTGGTGGGATGGTTTGAGGTTCGTCTGTCGTGGCGATGGTAATTTCTCCAGATACTCCGTTTCTCTCTAACAACACAATAACAACAACAATCTACCTCCTCAATGAAGAATCCAACAGGTACAAACAGGACCCTTCCAAAACAATGCGCTTGAGCGACTCAGTGAGGATTTCGTGGGTAAATAGAGGAATTATGATTCTTGGGTATTTCGGTAAAGTCACGTAGATAGGTTCAAGAAATAACAAAAATAACAAAAAACTACGACGTTTCGATCGCAACACAAGCAATCGTCATCAGGAGAAAAAAGAGCGGGAAAGCTGCTGGGCACGCTGTTTTTAAGGTGTTGAACTTGGAAATCAGATTATCTTTGTATTTAGCTGACATTGAGGCGACTGAAGAGGCTGTCATGTTAACTACATGTTCTCAATCAGATGTAGACATTTTTTTCCGTCAATGTTAAGTGTGATTTCAGGAGAGCCTTGTCTAAATTGTCTAGTTCAAATCGGAGCAATCTTATTCTCTCTGAGATCAGGGCTAGGCAAGCCCTCAACAAGATCCCTTTAGCATTGGGAGAAGTGACAGCAGCAGATGTCAGTGTAAAGGCAAACAAAACAGCCTGCGTCAGCAGCTTATTAATATATGATTACATTTATACTGAAATGGCAGAGAATGGAGCGAACGGCATCGCGTTCGTTGCCGATTCCCGACCCGGAAGCTTCGATTCGCTCGAAGAGAGTCGTCGAGTGAATGATTTGAACTCGATTCAGGTCGACTGACACTGAAGAGAGAACCATCTCCCCCACTCACTAATGCGCTCCTTGTTGTGTCGCTTTAACTGCGTGGGTACAATGAGTGACTCTGCTGGGTCACCCCCTCTGAAACCCTCTGTTGTCGCCTCTGGGCAGTGTTTTGTACTCCTTCTCGGAAACACGTGGAAACTCACTCACGGGTTTGGAGGGTTTTTTTTTCTCTCTTTCATAAAATGTGTTTTTCACACGCAATGTTCTGCTGGCAAAAACGATGTTCTCACGAATCTCGCCCTACTATTGGCACTCTCGATATTCCACTCTTACTGCGATTTCGTGAAAAATGAATGTAAGGCCAAGCGTTATTAATTCGTGGAGACATGGTCAATCCGCTGCCGGATGAAGGCCTACCCAGATTTAACAATGCCCCACGTGAATTGTCAACGCTTGCGAAGAATCCAACCTTGGCTATATCACAAGGCCGTAGCCATGGAGTCAACATTGGGGGGGGGACCAAATCTTCCAGGGGATCTGGGGGTCAGGGCCCCCCCCCCAGAAAAAAAATCTAAATTTGAAAACTAATTTCCTGCCATTTCCTGCCTGAAATATAAAAAAATTCACTAACACATGAGATGGACTTTTTATTTATTTTTTACAATAATGTCTAATAGTGTATTGTATTACATTGCTCTGTTTTTTTTTACCTTTTCTTGTTTCATTGTATGTAATGGCAGAGATTAGGGATTAATAAAGTACAACCATAACCACAATCATATAAATAGAAATATATGCATTGTTATATGAAGACGAGTCCAGATATTGTGGCCAAGGTTTAGCAAATTGTTGTTCTTATTAACATAGCATCGCGATTATTCTTAAAAAAATATTTTTATAGCAAATTATTGGGGGGCATATTTTAAGCACATTTGATTATTATATTATAATTACGGCATTGCTATATCACAATCACATCTTGAATGCTAAAGTTAATCTTTAAGTATATATACTTAAAAACACATGTACATAATTACGCCAATCTACTGCAAGATGATGGCCTCTCTGTTCTTGGCAGTTCATTACCCGATGCTTCACCACGCGAGTCAGAACCGGGTAGGCGATGGGACCGGTTCGGATATCACTCGCCGCTGATGTTAGCCATGGCCGGGAATCGAACCCTGGTCGCCGGGTTCGTAGTACGCAGTGCGTTAACCACTGCGCTACAACTACCAACAAAGGCAAAGATCTCCCGCGGAGCGCGAGTGCTGGTCGCGAGCGCCGATGAATGCCAACGCGACACACCAGAAGGGTGGGTGGGCAGAACCGCGCTTACAAACCGCATCAGATTTACAAAATTAAGGCTGAGTCGACCTACGGGTGGCCCAGGCTCGTTTCGGATATCGCTCGCCACCGATGGTAGCCGTGGCCGGGGATTCAAACTCGGGTGGCCAGGTTCACAGCGCAGTGTGATAACCACTGTGATAACCACTGTGATAACCACTGTGATAACCACTGTGATAACCACTGTGATAACCACTGTGATAATCACTGTGATAATCACTGTGATAACCACTGTGATAACCACTGTGATAACCACTGTGATAACCACTGTGATAACCACTGCTGCGCCACAGAGCTACTTAGCCCATGATGGATGGTCGCTACCATCTGAGCGGCATATGGGACCAGTCCCCACTACGGCCAGTGGCTACCATGGGGACAGCATAGGGCACATGCCGCTTGTTGCGTGTAGACATGCACTGCTCCGCTCTATTCTCATATTCCGCTGATGTTTCACATCGCACAGTGTGTTTATTTCCAACACCAGAGCCTCCATCGTACATACCAACGAGACGCTTCTTTAAGATCACCTTTTTCTCGTACACAAGCTACCACAGCGGCCTTGCTGCCATATGTCTCTGCGATATAGAGATGAAATGCTTAAAGAAAACCATTGTTAGCTTTTTGCCGCCACGTGTACGACCCGATAAAATATTTTCGGGCCAATAGTTCAAGAAGCAACTACTGTCATACGTCATAATTCACAGCGCAGTCAATCAATACTCGATGATGGTGATTGCTGCTGCTACTGCGTGTGGGCGGTGGCATACCGAGCGGAGACGGATCTGCAGAACGACCCACGGCGTGAGACGGGAGGGAAGAGAGGAAGAGGTGGAGGCAGGGGCGACTGCGTTAACGCCTCGGAGGCACCAACAACACCACCACCACCGCCACAACTCTGGTTGAGTACGCACCTGCGCAAGGAATACAAATGTCGTGGTAGTCCTGCCAGAAGAGCCGACACACGGAGAGGATGGAGGGAGGGAGAGGGCAGGAGGACTTTTCCACGTAGTAGGGAATGAGAAATGTGAGACACACAGAGAGAGAGAGAGAGACAGCGAGACAGAGAGAGAGAGAGAGACGCACACAGAGAGACGCAGAGAGAGAGATACACACGGATAGAGATAGAGAGAGACAGAGAGAGAGAGACACACACACAGGCACAGAGAGAAAGACACAGAAAGAGACACACAATGAGAGCGACAAAAAAAGAGACACACAGAGAGAGAGACACACACACGGAGAGGGGGGAGCGTGGGGTACGGGGAGATTATTGGATTTGCAATGAACTCACTGGCTCGTCCACTCAATAAGTGATGTTCATTCAAAAAAAAAATAGATTCGGAAATTCAAATCGAGTTAGATGCAAATTAAAATTGATTGGACATATAACAAACGAAATTGCCCATTGAAATGTGTACACGTGGCATTTAAAGCCCCTGTCAATCTACTGCTAGATGAGATTCTTCTCCCACGCCCTAATGGGTCTTCGGGCTTGTCTGCCTCACCTCACCACACTTACTGGTCAGGGCGAGCTGCTAAAGACGGCAGCGAAGACGCGCGAGCCTAGATACCCAGAAGAGCACCGTACAACTACGGGGCAAATTGCACGCGGCCTTCTGTTGACCAACACAGAGCTCAGCAACGCAGCCGCCTTTGTCAGCCGTGGCGTCCGTGGTGGTCGCCAATCCAAGCAAGAGCCAGGCTCGAACCCCGCATTGCTTCCTGTGAAGGTTTTGCTGGCGGGTGTGAGGAGTTGGGATTTTGGATCTGGGATGTGGAGACTTTAATTGACTCGTTTCTCTGCCGTGATGAATTTGTTAGACCAGAGGACGCCAAGAGGACGCCAAAAGGCGTCCTCTGGTCTAACACCGTTTGAGACGAGGCTCAAAAGAAAGCTGTCTCTGGTGTGGACCAATCAATTTCAAGGACAATGCATATATTATCAGAGTATGTTTTTTGTTTGCATTCTGACCACAGGCATTGTGGTTAATGCAGACATGATTCCTTGTAAAAAGGTTTCAGTTTGGTGTTTTATCATCTTAACACAGCTGTTTTGTTGCCAGAAAATAGGGGAAAACCTATTATCATTTGTTGTTGTTGTTGTTTGTATTTATTTTGTGTTGGTGCGCTTTGGTTTATTATAACATTTTCTGAAGGTGTTTCATTTGCTTGGTAGTTGCTATAAATAGGATTGGGCTCGAATATATAATTAACGTACAGATTTGTGGGATGAAATTGGCATGGCTTACGCTTCGTTAATTTAAATTAATATTACTAGAACTAGTAAACTCACCCGATGAGTCGCATTCCAATCAAAGCACATTCCATTGTTCCGTTTTATTTGTCGACATGCATTTAGGACGAACTGAATAATAACAACAACAATAACTTTAATTACGGACCAAGGAAAGCAACATTGAGTCTCAAGACTTTTGTTCCCCCCTTTTCAATGGGGGGTCCTGCTCCATTGAGATGTTTAGCCCAGTCCATAAAAAGTCGTAGATCCCGGGGAAAACCCACCACGCATCAAAGAGGGGATGACGCTCGGCACTGATACTCGGAAGCCATTGGGAACTTAGCACTTTGAAATCTGATTGAAAACTCATTGGTATTAGAACTGCGTTTTTGTGTTTAGGGGCCGTCCATAAAAGACGTCACGCGATTTTGGACGATTTTTGACCCCCCCCCTTCTCTCGTCATACGGCGTCACAAAAAGTTTGACCCCATTCAAATATGACGTCACAAAACTCTGCCCCCCCCCCAAAACCATATTTCCATTTTGAAAATAAAACATGCTTCAAATCGCTTTAAACTATTGTCATTGTAGTGCGTATTTAATGTGGCGCTGCACTCTGATGTTGTAGGAGTGTTGTTATGACAATTAGTGTTGTTATAACAATTCTAGATTTATTTAAAGTTGCGCATTTTGATGTGACGTCACATTTCTCAACAACCCCCCCTCCCTCGTCACACATCGTCACAAATGTCTGACCCCCCCCCCCCCCCGAGGTGCGTGACGTCAGTTTGTTGTCCTACCCACCCGGCACCTCGGATGAGCACGGTTGGCTACGTAAGGTGCGAAAGAAGTTTCAACGCCCGTGCATACAGCCCTACGCCTACAACACCTGGCAATCCCCCCGTGGCGGTCAACCATCCGAGTCCTAACCAGGCTCAACTTCTGCACAGGCGTCTGAGATTGTAGTTGTAAGGTCGCACGCGCGGAGAGAGAGAGAGAGAGAGCGGGAGCCTCTTGGAGTACTTTGCTTGTTATTGGCATCGGCGGAATAATTTATCCTGCTCGTAATTGGAAACTCAGCGAGGGTTGAATAGATCATCAAGAATATATTATTATTGTGTGTGTGTCTGTGTGTATCTATGTGTTCGCGCGAGTGTACACGTACAGCTGTCGTATTGTGTGCGTCCGTGCGTGTATGCAAGTGCACAATTATTCGAACCGGCTCTGGGCCTCCCCTGGGTCGACTCAGCCTCAAATGAGTATCTGGTGCGGGTGTGTAAACATCGCCACTGGGGAGACAAAGGCGGCCGGGCGGGGGGTGCTGGCCACCCACCCTCTCGTGTGCCGTGCCGGCCTTCATAGGTGCTCGCTAACAGCACTTGCCCCAATAGTCTATTAAGGCTATACGGGTCATCTGTCTTTGCAAGTGCACCTCGCCTGGCACAACCGCCGCGGTGACGTCACGCCACTCAGTGGTGAACGGCGGTTGTTGTTGTTGGTGTTGTTGTTGTCGTTGGTGGAAAGTCTTAACACATCCGTCGACAACATTTCGGCCTTCAAAAGGGAAATAAACAAGTATATACGAGGCGACGTTTCGAGCAATGGCCCTTCATATTCGTTGCTGTGGACAAGGAGCCATTGCCCCGAAACGTCGTCGACCGTATACTTTTCCTCTTAAAGTTATTTTCAAGTTATTGACGAGTGTGTTTTTATTTTGTATTGTTTTATTCGTTCGTGCGTGCACCACTGCCAACGCTGCAGCGGCATCAGCAAACAAGCGATTTGTTGGGCAGGTCTGCGCGTCTCTGAATGTCTCCTCGTGTGTTTGTTGATCTTATCTCATTGCATATTTATAGAGCGCCCTTAGCTGCCATAGATCTCCGTGTGTATCCGTCAGTTCGCGCACGGGCGCGAGCGCCTATGTGTGTATCTGTGTGTGTGTATATAACAGCACTTGCCCCCACAGTATGTTAAGGCTATACGGGGGATATTTGTCTTTTGTATGGGAGCGGTAGTGTAACGGCACAACAACAGTGGCGATTATTATCTGAACCGGTCCTGGGCCTCTCCTAGGTCGACTCAGCCTCAAATGAGTCCCTAGTGCGGTGTGTAAGAATATCGGGGAGACAAAGGCGGCCCTGCGTGGTGCTGGCCACCCACCCCCTCGTGTGCCGTCCCGGCCTTCCATAGGTGCTGGCGAACAGCACTTGCCCCTACAGTCTGTTAAGGCTATAACGGGGGGGGGGGGGGGGGTCTTTGTATTTGCCATGAGCTGATGCATATCTTTCTGCATTCATTTAATTGGAAAATGCAATTATCTACGTGAACATATTTTGAAGAAGTCACACGTGTGTATGCGTAACTGTGCGTTTTCATGCGCTTATCTCTATGTCTGTGTGTTTGAATCTCGCGTGTGGGGGAGCTGTGGGTGCAGTGGTTAGCGCGCGACGAAGCCAGCTACCCGAGTCCGATTTCCTCTCACGGCCAACACCAGTGACGATTATATGAACCGGTCCTATGCCTCCCGTAGGTCGACTTAGCCTCAAATGAGTACGTGGCGCGATGTGTAAACATCGCCACTGGGAAGACAAAGGCGGTCGGGCTGGGTGCAGGCCACCCACCCCCTCGTGTGCCGTGCCGGCCTTCACAGCTGCTACTCGCTTACAGCCCTAGCCCCAGCGGGGGATATTTATCTGTGTATGCGCGTCTGTGTTTGTTTGTTTGTCGGTTTGTGTGTCTCTGCACCTTGTACCTCAAGGTGCACCTAGCCTGGCACATGCGCCGGGGTGAACGGCGCCTATTGTTGTTGTGTATCAGACTGTGCAAATCGCGAGGAATGCACGCGCACTGCCCACGTGTGTAGAACGTGTTGGGTGAATAATGACGACGCACGATGGGACCCTTCATCCAGCAGTGGATTGATCATGCCTGACGCTGATGATGATGATGTTTCTCTGCGTCTAGCTGCGAGGCAGAGTTATTCACTTGCAACCAGGGGCAAAGTCATGACATTGGACTGCCTTTTTATAAACCATCTCCCCCCCATCTCCCCCCCCTCCCCCCCTCTCTCAACCCCCTTTCACTCCCCCCCCCTTCTCTCCCTCCCCCCTCTCACCCCTCTCTCTCTTTCCCCCCCCCCATCTCTTCCCCCCCTCTCTCTCAACCCCCCCTTCTTTCTCCCCCCCTCTTTCAACCCCCCCCTCTCTCTCCACCCCCCCCCCCCCCATCTCTCTCCCCCCCTCTCTCTTTTTTTTACGATCAGTGGAAACAAGAAGATGCTCGGTGTAGTCAGCACTTTGCTTCGTTCATCATTTCGTAATTTTTTTTTTACTTTGCTTTATGTAAACCCCCACCTCTCGCTCACTCTCTCGCTATCTCGTTCTGCACGCAGCCCTTCTCGCAGTCCAACGGCCTCGGACGGGTAGCTTATATCAGCATGCAGAGCTCCCCGTCATCTGCCACCTAGCACACGGCCCGCCTCTCCCCCCCCCCCATCTCTCTCACCCCCCTCTCTCAACCCCCCTTTCTCCACCCCCCCTCTCTCCCCCCGCCTCTCTCTCCACCCCCCCCCATCTCCCCCCCTCTCTCTCTCGTCGTGGGGTGTGGGATGTGGGATGTGCTCTCGACTCCGAGGCAGCTGTTATTACCAATATTAGAGTGAAGTGTAATCACGCACGCATGCTTTATTTTTATTTCAAACAGTCTCAATGATGTATGCTCCAGAGTGCTCAGAGCGCCCAAGCGTATACTGGATGTGTGCGCGTGTGTGTATGTACGTAAGTTTGTGTGGGGAGCGGTGGTGCAGCGGTTAGCGCGCAGCGCTTAAAAGCAGGCGACCCAAGTTCGATTCACGCTCACGGCCAACACCGGTGACGATTATTGGAGCCGGTTCTGGGCCTCCCCTAGGTCGACTCAGCCTCAAATTAATAGTTGGTGCGTTTTGTAAAAACATCGCTACCGGAAAGACAAAGGCGGTCGGGTGTGGTGCTGGCCACCCACCCCCTCATGTACCGTTCCGGCCTTCATAGGTGTTCGATGATGTCGTGATGATCGCAATGTGTTACAAAGCTGGTGATCTGCGTTTGATTTCATCTCAAGACCAACATTGGTGAAGAATATTTGCACCTGTCCTGAGCCTCCCCTATGGCGACTCGGCCTTCAATTAGTACCTGATTCCGTATGCTAAACATGATCATTTGTCAGATAAATGTGTCCGGATGGGTGCCGCCAACAGCACTTGCCCCAAAAGTATGCTGAAGTCTATATGGGGGATCTTTGTCTTTGTATGCATGTGTGCTTCTGCACAGCAAACACAACTACATGTGTAGCTGTCTTGCCAATCCACTGCTGGATGAGAGACCTCCCCACGCCATGCCGGTTTACGGGGGTTGTTGGAACATACTTCACCACGCTGGTCAAGCGAGATGGTCGTGTTGTCGGGGGGGGGGGGGTTGAGGGTGGTGAGGGTGGTCGGGGGGGGGGGGTTCAGATCTCGTTCGCCACTGACGTTTGCCGTGACCGAGAATCGAGCTCAAGCGGGCCCGGGTTTGTAGTGCAGTGCGCTAACCACTGCACCACCGCTCAACCCTCGGCTACTCAATACCCGTGGCATTATGGGGCCATGCAGATTTCTTACGAGACTGATCAGAGTAATGAAATGCGTAAATCAATTTTACGTATGATGTGTGTGCATATATATATTGTAATATTCTAACATCACAAGTAAGGACTTTAATAATAAAGTCATTGGTCAATGATTGATAACCTCATTACCTGGCCGTCGATATTTATATAACAATGTGACAGATCATATTCCACTTGGAGTGTAAATGGGTTTAAAATTCTGTTGGCGAGCACCTATTAAGGGCCGCGTGCACGCGCGTGATTGTGGCGGAGTGACGGACGCCCGACCGCCTTTATCTCCCCACTGTTAATGCTGAGTGAACCTAAGGGAGGCCCTGTCCAGAGTTGTACAGCACATGTCACTCGCACACACAATTCACAGTGCCTAATTGCCTGCAGCATGAACTATACGCACTTTAAAAAAAGTACGAATGAAATGTCCGGCAAGGCAGTGATACAAACAATAACTCTTCTATTTAAAGCTTTCGTGACTGCAGGGATTCATCTTCTTGGTTCTTTCGGTAAAGTCACGTAGAAGGGAAATAATAAAATAATAAAAATACAACATAATAAAATTATTCTCACGATGTTTCGGCCACAACGCAAGCAGCCGTCCTCAGGTGAAGCACAGGTCTGTCGGAAAGACAGCGTCTGAATGAACACCACCAAATCCCTTCTTCTACAGGGCTGATGAGTTCGCGCCCGAGCCCTCCACTTGACTTTCCTTAACCGTCGACGGTGACGTCACTCGTTCGAGATTCGTTATCCGATCGGCGCGTGGCTCTTTCCCGTCTCTCGTTGTAATTTCGAGCACGCATCTTTCCACGCGTATTTGCGCACTCCATCACACGGACAGAAATCGCTCCCGCGCGCTGGAGGGAGAGAGAGACGGGGATGCGTGTGTGGTCGGTGATGTGGCAGTTAATGAGGGTGCGAGTGTGTGCGCGTGCGTGCGTGTACGTTCGGTGTAGGAATGGTTGGTTGTGTTCTTGGTATGAGTTGTGAGCTGATCCCCCCCCCCACCCTCGCTCCCCCCTACCACCTCGCCCCCCCTCCCTCGCCCCCCACCCTCGCCCCCCACCTTCGCACCCCCCCCCCACCTTCGCACCCCATATGAATTGCTAACCGGTCAGTGCTAGAGTAGTAGAGTGCGTGGCTTGCAATTGAAAGGCCGTGAGTTCAACTCCTGGTCGAGGCTTGACTCACCCCCCAACATCCCTTCGGAGTCGATACAACAAAAATAAAACCGAATACTACTCTGTGGGGGAAGTCAACATTGGCTGTGCTATGGATATACTCGCCCCTGCCATAGGAATGTGGAACGTCCACACGTGGACTCTGGGCTTATAAACGAGAGATGAAGCACCGCCTCAATACACGTACCGCCAATGAATCACCGATGTTATTGTCGTGAATTAATGACTTCGCGCGCACGGACACCTGCTGGGTTTGGCACGTAAATGACTGCGATGAATGAGGCTGCCAGCACTGCGCATCGTGGGGCGCGGGGTGGACGCGCGGCTCGTGATGGGGAGGATGCTGATTGAGTTGTCCACGTTCCTGCAAATGCTCGGGCGATGCTGCTACTGCTGTTTGGCAGCGTTACGCAACGCAGGCGCGCTTAACAAACACACGCAGCAACAACAACAACAAAACCCCGAAGCTCAACACATTCGCCAATGTAACTCTGCCTTTTAGGCGACGTTTTGGGTGCTATGAAGAAGGTCCCTTGTCCGGAACGTCACCTCTTAAATATATTTAAGGCAGCGTCATTGACGAATGCGTTGAACTTTTTTTTAATATATACAACTTACACGGAATATTATGATTCTAAATCGTAGTACTCGGGTCAATACCACATCGCCGAAGCAATCGTCAGCATCCAGTTGCGTTGTGTTGGCGCGATGCGAAGTCTGCGTGCAATCGCGCATCCTTCTGTGTTGTCTCTGAGCGTCTTCTTTGTCCACGAGTTTGTCCCACTCATGGGGAGGGGGGGGGTCCGCTGTGCTTGTCAACCTTCTCCACGCTGCCCTGTCCTGCGACATTTCTCATTCCACTCCTCGGGCCAAGTCCGAACGCACCACATCGCACCCCCCCCCCCCCCCCACCTCTTCTTGTGCCTTCCTCTGGATCTCTTTCCTTCCACTTGCATCACTTGCCACCTTCTGACCCGCGTAATCTTCCTGTTGTCTCTCGACACGACCGAACCACACCAGAGCCTTTTTTCTCTCGTCTTCTCTGTGATGTATACCACCTTGAGTCTTGCTCTCAGTTCTTCATTCATCACCCCTTGTCCTTGATTGTTAAACCCAGCATCCACCGCAACATCCTCATCTCTTTCGATTTAAAGCTTTCGTGACGGCAGGGATTCATCTTCTTGGTTCTTTTGGTAAAGTCACGTAGAAGGGAAATAATAAACTAATACAAATAAAACATAATAAAATAATTCTCACGACGTTTCGGCTACAACGCAAGCAGCCGTCCTCATGTGAAGACCAGGTCTGTCGGGGAGACAGCGTCTGAATGAAACACCACCACGCTTGGAGCGTATATTTAAGCTGGGTTGGAAGGGGGGAAGGGCGCCTTGACTAAATAATTTGCATTGTAGCCGAAACGTCGTGAGAATTATTTTATAATTTTTTATTTTTTATTATTTTATTATTTCCCTTCTACGTGACTTTACCGAAAGAACCAAGAAGATCCTCATTTCTGTGACTGACATAGCGTGGTCCTCCCTCTTTCGTGTGCCACATCACTCGGCCTCATACAACAGCACCGGCCTCACCACCGTCTTGTAAACGTTTCCCTCCAACCAAACTGGGACCCTCTTATCGCACACTGCACCAGTCATCTCTCGCCATTTCAACCATCCAGCATTTCTGTGTCGTCTCTGGTCTGTCGCCCGGCATGGATCATCGGATTCCTCCAGGATAAATAAGTGTTCTTATTCCGATCGGAGATTTGGTGGGACAAGGCGCAGCACTAGAGGCATCAATCACCTGCAGTGCAATCCTTGTTGGGACCTCTTTGCAACTTGAAAACAATTTAAACTAAGTTTGTTTTAGATTTTTTTTGTGGGGAAAAGGAGGTGGTGGGCGGAATTCTGAACGGGCAACGCTACGATGTTGATAATGTCTCTCTGACAGTAAACTTATGATGATGATGATTATTATTATTTGGAAATGTTACATTTGAACTATTGGAGTGCGGGGCACACGTAAAATAAAGTAATCTAACAAGGCAAAGATAACAGCTTCTTCAATCAAATCGTGACCCCGTATTTGTGTTCAGCCTGCTTGCATTTCCCTGCGATGATAAGTTTTTCTCATCGTCTCCAAAAAAAGTGCTGGATCGGAACAATCTTCCATGAAGATAATTACGACGATAAAACCATGACGTAATCTCCATCAATATAACTATTTATGATACGGCCCGACAATATAACTGAGGATGATGCCATCTATGACAATTCCGTGCCCTGATGATGATGATGATAACGACGATGACGTTTGACAATAATCACTGACTGATGATGATGAATATGATGATGATGACAACGGCGGTGTCTCTCTCAAGACAACATTCAACGTGATAAACATTCTCCCTTTCAAAGGGAAATGCCATTTACCCCGAGGCCCTTTCACTTTTCCACATAACGCCGCATACATATTCACGGTTTTGCCAAGTCAGTGCGTTCCCTTCCCTCCCGCCGATCTGGCCTTCTCTAAATTAGATGTTCGCCGAGATTAATGGCCTGACATTCCCCGGGAGATGTTTTATTGGCCCCAAAATCAAGTCGGCCCTTCCACGGAACGTGTATTACACTGATGACCGATGCACTACATCGATTGCCGTTGATCTCATATCATTTATTTTTGAAGCATTGCATGTGGAATTTTTCTTATGTATCTTTGCACAGAGTTTAAAGAAAACCACACGCGTCGATTTATTTTTTTGTTTTGCAAACTAATCTATTGGACACGCAAGCAACTCATTTTCATATTGATTGAACGAGGAGCCCCATTTTTCCCCACAGCGGCTTAGACTTGTTCCGTGTCTCGCCAGCAAAGCTTGTCCCCACACACCCCATGCCACTAAGTGTAGTACTGATCGTGCAGCTGTGAGCAGCCTCCTTAAGAACCAACGGGGGACCCACAAATTCGAGCTGCAGCAAAACTAAACGAGCATTTAGCTTTGGCTTACGCAGCAAAAGCAAAACTTTTTTTGCGTGACCGCTCTCATGGAAGTTGAAATAAGAATCAATGTCGCTTATTGATTGTTTGACACATGTTTAAACCTCCGATATGTAGCCTTTACGACCCGGCCGGAGCACATTTGGAGCGTGAGACCAATGTGTCTGCAGGCGTGGATGAAGACCGCTCCATGGCGCGTCGATGGTTGGACGTTTCTGCAACTCGTCAGCGGGTGGTCACTGCTGTTCCAAATATCACTCTCCACTGATGTCACTTACACGAGGCTATTGTGCGTAGCGGCTGTGATTTCACCACGGTGGCGAGATGTTAACTACCTCGCCTGCTATGCAGGAGGGCTCGCGGGTTCGATCCCGACCCCTGACGACGCCTGTATATTTGGAGTTTGCATGTCTCTCTCCCCTTGGTCGCGTGTGTTTTCTCCCGGTCCTCCGGTTTTCCCCTCCACATTTGGAATTAACATACGATTATCGAATATTCGGCTGCTGTACATGTCCACGTGATAAGCCATTTCTTTGAGCTATCATTTGTGGCTGGGTAACTTTTGAAAAAAAAGAGCTGTCCATATAGCTCAGTGGGACCTTAACCTAGTAAAATAATAGTTTATAGTTTTAGTTTAGTTTTAGTTGACGTCACATCAGCTATGTATGGTCTCGTACACCCATGCCACCTGGGGCCATGAAGCCGTCTTCCGGGAGACAGCGAGGCTCCAAATTCGAGTCTCAGAAATTTGACGACCAAGTGGGTCCTTTGCGACTGCTGCTGCTGCTGCGTTTGGCAATGGTGCACAAGTACACATAACAGCAACAGCAACACCAACAAAGTCAACACACGTTTCAACAGCACTGCCAATGTATTTAATCGGCGACGCGCTGGGACAATGGCCCCCTTTTTCGTAGCCGATCAGTGCGATCGCTCTGCTGCGAAGATGTGGCAATTGACCTTGCCTTCGGTTTTTTTTTTGTCATTTTGCTGGTGGTGAAAAAGATGACGAAAAAATGTCGAACGCTTTGACGAATTTGCGTGGCGGCATCCTAGCGAACGGAGCCGTGCTCACGTTCCGATTCGAGAAGAGGCCCGGCTAACACGTGGTACTAAGCGAGAGCACATCAAAGAGCGCTTCAGCAAATTTTGCACCAGTTTTTTCTTATTTTTTTTTCTCGCAGAGGCAGCAGAAACACAAACCTTCGTTCGACCACTTCTCACCGCCGTGTTGGCTTTTTTCTCGCGGTGCCGCGCCGCTTTAAATGACTCAGGCACCTTGGCTACGGTGGTCGGGTGACGCATCGAAGGGGTCATCCGTCACTGGAGGAATCCGATGAGCTATAAAGCTTTTTTTCTCGCAGATCTCCAGTCGGGGCTGGAGATCTGCAACAAACAGTACAAAATACACTATAGGAATGCAAAGTACAAGAAAGGTAAACAAATCACTTACAAATTAAACTTAACCACCCCCATCCTACTAGACAATGCCCACGGAGGTGTTTATTGTATTGTTCAGAAGCGACCTGGCCACAAATGAAAGCTCAAGTGGCTAATTACTTGGACACGTATAGCAGCAAAAACAATATTAATCGTCTAAACGCGTGTTTCTAATTGTGGAGGGGGAAAAAAACCGGAGGACCCGAAAGAAAAAAAAGAACATGCGACCATGATTCGAGAGGCACGCAAACTCAGAATATACAGCAGGCCTTAGGGTCGGGATCGAACCCCCGAACTCCTGCACAGCGGGCGAGGAAGAGAACATCTCACCACCGTGGCGGTGGTGCCACACGTGTGCGCGTGTGCGCGACACTTCACGTGACCTCAAAGTGCACCTAGCCAGGCACAAGTGCCCTAGTGGCGTCACCGCCACTTAGTGGCGAATGGCGGCTGTTGTTTGTGTGTGTGTGCGCGCGTGTGCGGTTAGCGCGCTGCGCTACGAGTGCGAATCCCACTCGCGGCCAACACCAGAGACGATAATCTGTACCGGTCATGGGCCTCCCCCTAGGCCGACTCGGCCTTAAATGAGTACCTGGTGCGTTACTAGGCAGACAAAGGCGGCCGGGCGTGGTGCAGGCCACCGAACCACTACGTGCGCAGTGCCGGCCTTCATAGGTGCTACTCGCGAACAGCACTTGCCCCAAAAGTACGTGAAGGTTATACGGGGGATCTTTGCCCTTGTCCTGTGTGCGCGTGCGCGCGTGCCGTGTCTCCATCGAGCAACATCTCCGCCACAATCCATCCCCACTCGGTACAGTTCCATCACGTTGACTTGATTCTATCGAGCAGCAAGCAGCAGCAGCCGCAGCCGCCACTGGGGTTGAGATTTGCTGGCTCTGGAATTTTGGCGTCTGGCTCCTCGGGGTGTGAAGATGCATCAATTAATTGATTTTTGTTTTTTTATAATAATTTGTTTTACATTTGAGCACAAACTGAATTCCTATGGAAATCCTCGCGAAAAGCCAAATCGAGCGGAATCTGCCGGATCTCGTCAGATCTCGGTAGCTGAGCAGGGGATTTTGAGCCTGGACAGCGCTCGAGTGTGGTGACCACAATGTACGGATAGGTTCTCGTTGTCTGCTGTGGTGGGCAGCAAAGAGCAGTGGAGCAATATCCGCTTGTTGTACTGTACTTAGACACTCCCCACGTCGATGATCTCCGCCATTAACCCGCAATGGCCAGCGAGGTTAAGGAGGCATGTGCCGCCAGGTTCGGCTATCAAGGCAGGGCCCCACCAGTAGGGAAACCTGTCAGGAGGAACTAAAACTCAACTTCTTGGTTCTTTCGGTAAAGTCACGTAGAAGGGAAGTAGTAAAATAATAAAAATAAAACATAATGAAATAACTTCCCTTCTACGTGACTTTACCGAAAGAACGAAAGCTTTAAATCGAAATAAAACTAAACTCTTTGTTTCTTCCGGTAAAGTCACGTAGGTATCATTATTTTATATGGATTCCTGCAGTCACGAAAGCTTCAAATCAAGATTTGAACTAAACTGGTTTATTTTTATTTTACCAGGTAAGGCCCGCTGAGCTATGTCTCGCTTTCTCAGAAGTGACCCGGCCACAAATGATAGCTCAAAGAAATGGCTTATCACGTGGAAATATATAGCAGCCCAATACTCTATAATCGCATGTTAATTCCGGATGTGGAGGGGAAAACCGGTAGGATCCCGACAAAATCCACGCGACCACGGGGAAAGAGAGAGAAAGAGAGACACGCAGTCAGGGTCTGGCTCGAACCCACGACCTCCTGTATACCAGGCAAGGTAGTTAACATCTCCTAGCCACCGTGATGATGAGAGAGAGAGACGAAAACTCCAAATATACAGCAGCAGGCGTCAGGGTCGGGCTCGAACCCACGACCTCCTGTATACCAGGCGAGGTGGTTAACATCTCAAAGGCTGCGTGAGAAGCCGTCTCGCCAGTGCCACAGCGTCCACTCTGCTGACTCCTTACACCTCGGACGTTTGTCACCTCTCGGCGCATTCATTTATTTAGGAGGCCTTGGGGCTTGGGTGGAGGGGGAGAGGAATGTGATGGGGGGTAGAAGAAGTGGTACGAAGGGTGGGATTGGATGGCTTGGAGAGGAATGGGATGACCGGTGAAGTATGGTTACCCTGTCGAGATATAAAAGCCACACTCGGCCAATATGTCAGTGTGCGATTCGAGGCTACAGTTTGGCTGGGCGGTCTCGCGTCGCCAACCCGATAATTTGACACATGTGACGGTGGAAGACAGAAGAAGTATTCTGGGGCGGTTGGGAGTTAAAATGTATAATTCACTGTTGGATGAAAGCCTCCCCATGCCGCGTGTCGCTCGTGGTGGCTGTTTGACCATACTTCACCACGCTGGTCAGTGCAGGTTGGCCGAGTTATATGTAAGAGCCAGGCACCGGATCAGATGCCACTTGCCACTGCTGTTAGCCGTGGCCGGAAATCAAACTCAGGCCAGCGGCTACACAACAGAGTTCACTTACTACCTTTGTGCTCATACGTTCTATAATTTGTTGCATCGTTGGGTGTCGATAAATGCACGCTTCTGGAGGGGACAATATACGAATCATTGAGCAACTTGAGTGTTCGGAATAAAAGATGTAAATCGTGATATAAGCAAGAATGATATGAAATGGCGTCTTCCCAATGCCGGCACGTCCCTAGGCGGGTCATCACGGAGTGTGCGGCGTGAGAGGCCAGGGCGTGATTCGACCGCATTAGAGATCATTAGCAAGTCGTGTCCATCCGGCTGTGTGCGTCTAAAAGATCAGACGATTTGCTCATGGCCCGCTTCCTCCCAAGCACGCCCAGCAACATCACCTCCCGCCCCATCACCACCCACTCCATCACCACCCACCCCATCACCCACTCCATCATCACCTACCCCATCATCACCCACCCCATCACCCACCCAATCATCACCCACCCCATCACCACCCACTCCATCATCACCCACTCTATCATCACCCACTCAATCATCACCCACTCCATCATCACCCACTCCATCCTCACCCACTCCATCATCACCCACCCCATGACCCACCCAATCATCACTTACCCCATCACCACCCACTCCATCATCACCCACTCCATCATCACCCACTCAATCATCACCTACCCCATCACCACCCACTCCATCACCACCCACTCCATCATCACCCAATCCATCATCACCCATTCCATCATCACCCACTCCATCATCACCCACTCCATCATCACCCACTCCATCATCACCCACTCCATCATCACCCACCCCATCACCCACCCCATCATCACCCACCCCATCATCACCCACCCCATCACCACCCACTCAATCATCACCTACCCCATCACCACCCACTCCATCATCACCCACTCCATCATCACCCACTCCATCATCACCCACTCAATCATCACCCACTCAATCATCACCCACTCCATCATCACCCACCCCATC
The DNA here is from genome assembly GCF_965212315.1 of Lampetra planeri. NCBI lineage: Eukaryota > Metazoa > Chordata > Hyperoartia > Petromyzontiformes > Petromyzontidae > Lampetra > Lampetra planeri. The sequence continues at coordinate 26,447,893 of NC_136109.1, read as the reverse complement.
ACCCACCCAATCATCACCCACTCCATCATCACCCACTCCATCATCACCTACCCCATCATCACCCACCCCATCACCACCCACCCCATCACCACCCACCCCATCACCACCCACCCCATCACCACCCACCTCATCATCACCCACCCCATCACCACCCACCCCATCACCACCCACTCCATCATCACCCACTCCATCATCACCCACTCCATCATCACCCACTCAATCATCACCCACTCAATCATCACCCACTCCATCATCACCCATCCCATCACCCACCCAATCATCACCCACTCCATCATCACCCACTCCATCATCACCTACCCCATCATCATCCACCCCATCACCACCCACCCCATCACCACCCACCCCATCACCACCCACCTCATCATCACCCACCTCATCACCACCCACCCCATCACCACCCACCCCATCACCCACCCCATCACCCACTCCATCATCACCCACCCCATCATCACCCACTCCATCGCCACCCACCCCATCACCTCCAATCCATCACCACCCACCCCATCACCACCCACTCCATCATCACCCACTCCATCATCACCCACCCCATCACCACCCACCCCATCACCCACTCCATCACCCTTCCTATCTCATACCCCACTCTTCGCCACATCACTCAACCAATCACACACCCCACCACTAAATCGCCAACCCCCGTCATGTTACCTTGCTGATCTCGTCAAGTAGCAAGAACCATCACGAAAACTCCGGTCATCCTCGCGAGCGCCGTTTGGCTAACCATCGAACAAAGATGGTCACTGCATCGCACGCTTTCAGATGCACTTCTGCGGCCGTCTGGAACCCTCTTCATTCTAATATTTGGAAGCCACTGGGTGCTGTGCAATTTTAAATCATCAAGATTTCAAACTAATTTCTTAAAAATCTGTTTTTGCGTTTAGCTTGTTGTCCTTTCCCAACACCTCCGATGAGCGCGGTTGGTTACGTACGTTGGCAAAGAAGTTCAGCGTACATACATGACAGCAGATGTCCCCTCCTGGACATGAAAAAGAGCTTCATAGCTCATCGGATTCCTCCGGTATATATACATATTTCGATTCTGATGTTGAGTTTACGCAGCGAAAGTCATTAGTTGGTAGCACCCTAGCGTTACACGGGGCCATAACTCGAACTCAGATTTAGCGCAAACTCAGCAGCAAAAAAAACTGCGTGTGCGTGGTGGAGCGTGAAGGATCATCTGGAGAGCGTCACGAGTCTGACCCGGGCCAGCCCACTCGGTAAAAGTCTCATGAATCTGTGATGGGGCCACGTGGCTGACTTCATGATCATCATCATCATCAATCATTATCAATCAGCCATGGTCACTCCGCTTCTGGATAAAAGCCTCCCCAAGCCGCTGGTGCATGACCAAAGTTTGGTGAAAATTCACGCTTTACTTGGACCGGTGGCGCAGTGATGAGTGCGCTGCGCTACGAACCAGGCGACGTGAGTTCGATTCCAGGGCATGCGCGGGTAACGTCTGATCTTAACTGGTCTTTCCACCCTTCACGCCATTCCGTCACCAGCCCGTCAAAGACCAGCGAGGCGAAGTATGGCCAAACAACCCCCCGCGACTCACACTGCGCGGGGAGTCGTCTTATCCAGAAGCAATATTTCCGCAGCGGAGTAAATCTTTATATTACTATTGCGGTAATAATTGTAATTGACTCTTTCGCTGTCCTTCCCTCTCACGGCTCGGTTTGTCGCTTGCCCCGCATTCTTGGCCCGACGACTTGGAGGGTCTTTTATTTTTGTCATGTAAACAATAACTTCGCTTGCGGGTTCTAGCGGCGCGAGATGAACGCTTGGTATCGACTGTGATCACGGCGGCGCCGATGATGCGGTGCCGTAGGGCCGCGCGAACGGTCCGCGTAGCGGCCCCATCGTGATTTAATTCCGTGGGCGACCGCTGTGAGTGAGCACTCGGCTGGACCAGCGTGGCTACACGCGGCAGTGGTGTGGCCAGGAAGCGGTTGCGTTCCCGGCCGCCTTTGTCTCCCCAGTACTGAAGCGTTGACCAAACCGCGAGCGGGTGTGGGGATGTTCGTTTAAGGGTTAAGCAGACCGACGGGAATTTGGGAGACCACGTTGAGATATTACTCGCCGCCGGTGTTGTCTCGTGGCCAGGAATGAAATCTCATGTTACTGCGAGCCCTGGTTAGAGTCTTAGCCACACACGAACACCCCACGACAACCCGTAGCTGGGAATCGAATTAAGCTATTGTAGCGCAGAGGCGCTAACCACCGCGCCGATCTCCCTCCAACCCAGTGCCGGATGAAGCTAGTGCGGGGCCTGTTGCATATGTTATTAACGGGCCCTAATTAAAATATATATTTATATTAAAGAAAATACGTTTTTCCCCCTTTATCTGGCAACAATTCAGGTGTTAAGTTCCAGATTTGAAGTTTTCGTGACTGCAAGGATACATACTTTTTGTTTTTTTCGGTAAAATCACGTAGGTAAAAAACAAAATAAATTGAAATGAAAACAAATAAATGAAATCACGACGTTTCGGAAGCAACACAACCTCCGTCTTCAAGTGGAACCGCCACAGCAAAATTACTGTATTACTAAAACTAAAAAATTCACTACAGTAATTTTTCTGTGGCGGTTCCGCCTGAAGACAGAGGCATGTGTTGCTCCCGAAACGTTGTGATTTAATTTATTTGTTTTCATTTTAATTTATTTAGTTTTTTACCTACGTGACTTTACCGAAAAAAACAAAAAAGTAGGTGTTAAGTTGTTAAAACACCAAACTGAAAATTTTACAAGGAATCATGTCTGCATTAACCACAATACTCGTGGTCAAAATTCAAAGAAAAAAAACATACTCTGATAATATATGCATTGTCTTTGAAACTGATTGAGCCTTGTCTCAAACGGTTGTTAGACCATAGTAATACGCATTAAAACACATTTTTTTACTTGCATAGTAAAGTAATTGTATTTTTTCATTTGGTATACATATGTAGTAGCTACTACATAAGTAGCTACTACATAAGTAGTAGCTACTACATAAGTAGCTACATATGTAACCTAGTAATAGGTTTTTACCCTTTCAACTGGTACAAAAACTGACACCTTTATACAAGGGATCATTCTTAATTTTTGGAGCTTTCGTGACTGCAGGAATTATTCTTTGGTTCTTTCAGTTAAGTCACGTCTAAAAACGTGACTTGAGGGATCATGTTTGCAATAACCACAACACAAGCAGTCAAAATGCAAACAAAAATAAACAACTCTGATGATGATAATGATATGCACTGTCCTTGAAGTTGATTGGTCCACACCCGAGACAGCTTTTCTTAGAGCCTAGTCTCCATTGGTGTTGGACCAGATTACTATGTAGTAGCTACTACATATGTAGCTACTTGTGCTACGAGGCTAATCCGACACTGCCCCACACCCCACCTCGTCCCAAATGCACGCACGAGAAAAGTGTTGCACTCCGAGTGGCTGCGCGTACGAACTCTCACAAACCTCCCACAGTTCTGACCTATCGACGGCCGCGTGTGCGCGCTCCGAGATCCTATTGGCGTGTTTGTTCACGCGGCAGGCGCGACCCAGAATCAGCAGCGGTGGATGGTTTGATATTCTTAGGTTTTTTCGGTAAAGTCACGTAGGTAAAAAAATAAAATTAAAATTAATAAAAGTAAAATAAAATTAACAAAACAGCAAGCGTGCTGTGACGGTTCCACCTGAAGACGGAAGCTTGTGTTGCCTCCGAAACGTCGTGATTTTTATTTATTTTTGTTATTTTATTTTACTTTTATTAATTTAAATTTAAATTTTTTACCTACGTGACTTTACCGAAAAAAACCTAAGAATATGAATCCTTGCAGTCACGAAAGCTTCAAATCTAGAATGGATGGTTTGAGTTGGTGACTCTCAGTGCCGCTTGTTGCGATGGCCCCGAAAACACAAAGCGGCAGCGGGGCCCCCAGCGACCCACCGAGCCAGCCGCCTCCCCCCCCACCACCACCCAGCCTCCTCCTTGCCTCTCTTCGTCGCGTAACTCATCCCGTGGCGTAGAGGGGATGGTGGGGGGGGCAGTGGTGGGCGGGGGAGGGGCTCGCGTGGCACGCACTCACAATCACAAAGTTCGCGATGCGATACAGGGCGATACGGCGGTAGACGCATTGGTGGCAATGAACTTCAGATTGCGAGACGCGGTGCCATGCGTGGAGCAGCGTGCTGCTTACCGCAAGCACGACGTAACATAACAAAACAATAAAACAATACAAATAAAACATAATTAAATAATTCTCACGACGTTTCAGCCACAACGCAAGCAGCCGTCCTCAAGTGGTCTACTCGACAGACCTGATCTCCACCTGAGGACGGCTGCTTGCGTTGTGGCCGAAACGTCGTGAGAATTATTTTATTATGTTTTATTTTTATCATTTTATTATTTACATTCCACGTGACTTTACCGAAAGAACCAAGAAGATGAATCCCTGCAGTCACGAAAGCTTTAAATCGAAATATAACAAAACAACTCTGCGCATCTGTTCATAACGCCGTGGCCCTTTGAGCGGCAGACGTGTGCCAGAGAGAGTCGCCACGCGTTTAGGGAAAACGTGAATTAAAAAAAAAATTTTTACTTGACTTAAAAGGGTGAAAACAAACGTATGTGCATGAGTAATGTTTCGGGCAACGTCCCTTAATTGCCACGAAGCGCCATTGCCCGAAACGTTGCTTATTACCTATAGATACACACGTTCCGTTTATGGTATTCTTATTGGGCGAATGTGTTGTTGCATGGTACCGCTGTGTATTGTGATGCCCCCCCCCCCCGCCCACTATTAACTAAACCGAGGGGGGGGGTAACGCGGGAGGGTTCAGGCTTTTGTAGTTCAAGCGGAAGCGACGAGTGAACTGCTTAGAGTGGGTGAGCGACTTCCAGATAAGTGATGTTGCCCTCCGTAGGGGGCTCGCTTACAGCGCTTGCACCACCAATCGATCCGCAAAGGCGACGCGGTGTTAGCGGTGTGCACGTGCGCATAGCCCAGCGCGCGCGTGCGCGTGTGTGCGCGCATACGATATACACAGAGATGAATATATACTCACGGAGAACGGGATGACTGATGCCTCGGCGGATCACTCTGAACCAGCTCCCTCGATGAAGACTGATGAATGAGTGGTGGAGGTGGTGGTGGTAGTGATGGTGGTGGTGCTTTTGACTTCGCGGTGGTGGTATAGTGGTGGTGGTGTTCGTGATGTATCGGTGGTAGTGGTGGTGTTAGTGATGTATCGGTGGTAATGACATGGTGGTAGCAGTAGTTGTGGTAGTGACTTAGTGGTATAGTGGTGGTGGTGGTTGTGGTAGTGACTTAGTGGTGGTGGTGGTTGTGGTAGTGACTTTGTGGTGGTGGTGGTTGTGGTAGTAACTTAGTGGTGGTGGTTGTGGTAGTGACTTAGTGGTGGTGGTGGTTGTGGTAGTGACTTTGTGGTGGTGGTGGTGGTTGTGGTAGTAAGTTAGTGGTGGTGGTGGTGGTTATGGTAGTGACTTAGTGGTGGTGGTTGTGGTAGTGACTTAGTGGTGGTGGTGTTAATGATGTATCGGTGGTAGTGGTGGTAGTGTTAGTGATGTATCGGTGGTAATGACTTGGTGGTGGTGGTTGTGGTAGTGACTTAGTGGTGGTGGTGGTAGTGTTAGTGATGTATCGGTGGTAATGACTTGGTGGTGGTGGTTGTGGTAGTGACTTAGTGGTGGTGGTGGTGTTAGTGATGTATCGGTGGTAGTGACTTAGTGGTGGTTGTGGTAGTGACTTAGTGGTGGTGGTGGTTGTGGTAGTGACTTAGTGTTATAGTGGTGGTGGTGTTAGTGATGTATCGGTGGTAGTGACTTAGTGGTGGTGGTGGTGCCAGGCAGGGTGGTTCGCGAACAGCGCTTCAGTCGCGCTGAGCTTGCCTGCTCCGCGCAAGACGAAGCTGCTGCTGCTGCTGATCACAGACGGAGACGACGACGACGACGATGATGATGAAGGTGACAGCGAATAACGTGAATCCAGGAGCTCCCGCCGTCGCTGGCTGCCTTCCGCTCCGACAACGCTCACCGCAGTCTCGCGGCTCCGTCTCCCCCCCTCCTCCTCCGCGTTCCACTTCTCTCCATCGCTCGGCGTTGCCCTCTCTCCGCACGCGTTCCGCGGAGCCTCAGAGCCCGGGCGCGCGTGGCGACGCCGATACTTTCATTAAACATTGACGAGGAGGGACGGGATCTGGAGCAAGTGCGAGCGGGGTCATTTTACTTGCGCTTTCTTTTCTCGGTGTGTGTGTCACCGTGTGTGTGTGTGTGCGCGTGTGTGTGTGCGCGCGTGTGTGTGTGTGTGTGCGCGCGTGTGTGTGCGCGCGCGTGTGTGTGTGTCTCCCCGTGTGTGTGTGTCTCTGTGTGTGTGTGTCCGTGTGTCTGTGTGTCTCTGTGTGTGTGTGTCACCGTGTGTGTGCGTGCGCGTGTGTGTGTGTCTCTGCGTGTGTGTGTATCTCTCTCCTCTGTCTCTCCCTCGTGTGTGTGTGTCTCCGTGAGTGTGTGTGCGCGCGTGTGTGTGTGTCTTTCTGTGTTTGCGTGTCTCTGTGTGAGTGTATGTCTCCGTGTGTGCGTGTCTCCGTGTGTGTGTGTCACCGCGTGTGTGTCTCCGTGTGTGTGTGTGCGCGCGTGTGTCTGTGTGTGTGAGTCACCGTGTGTGTGCGTGCTCGTGTGTGTGTGTCTCCGCGTGTGTCTCTCTCCTCTGTCTGTCCGTCGTGTGTGTGTCTCCGTGTGTGTGTGCGCGTGTGTGTGTCTCTGTGTGTTTGCGTGTCTCTGTGTGTGTGTGTATGTCTCCGTGTGTGTGTGTGTCTCCGTGTGTGTGTGTGTGCGTGCGCGTATCTACGGGAATCAGATTCGGTATCGATGTCACAGCGAGGTGGTGGTGTGTGTCTGTATGTAACTGTGCGTCTCGTGCTGGCCACCCACCCACCCTGCCGTGTGCCACAATGCCGGCCTTCATAGGTGCTTCTCGCTAACAGCACTTGCCCCTACAGTCTGGTAAGGCTATACGGGGGATCTTTGTATCTGCGTGTATGTATCTGTGTGTATGTATCTGTGTGTATGTATCCGTGCGTCGATGCTCGCGGCTCGTGCTCCGCCCGTTATATTTTTGAGCTGCCACGATCAGCGGCGGTGCCGAGTTGTGGGAGAGACATTCCCGACGGAGTGATGAAGGGATTTGCCAATCCCTTCCCGTCCCGTATCCCCGCAGCCGTGGTGGTCTGGCGGAATGAGTTACTCATTGTTTTAATGTTTTATTGTTCTTATTAAGTCTGTTTCTTTAAAGTAAAAACGTTTTTTTAATTTTACCTGTGTAGCTCTTTTTCAGAAGCGACCTGGCCGCAAATGATAGCTCAACGAAGTGGCTTATCACGTGGACATGTAGAGCAGTCGCCAAATACTCGAAACGCGTGACGTTGGTTCTAACTGTGGAGGGAAAAAGCGGAGGACCCGGAGAAAAATTTACGCGACAACAGCGGGGAGACAGACAGAGAGAGAGACACGCAAACTCCAAATATACAGCAGCAGGCGTCAGGGTCGGGATCGAACCCACGACCTCCTGTATACCAGGCGAGGTAGTTAACATCTCCTAGCCACCGTGATGATGAGAGAGAGACACTGCAAACTCAAAATATACAGCAGCAGGCGTCAGGGTCGGGATTGAACCCACGACCTCCTGTATACCAGGCGAGGTAGTTAACATCTCCTAGCCACCGTGATGATGAGAGAGAGACACTGCAAACTCAAAATATACAGCAGCAGGCGTCAGGGTCGGGATTGAACCCACGACCTCCTGTATACCAGGCGAGGTAGTTAACATCTCCTAACCACCGTGGTTCTTTTTCAGAGGTGTCCTGCCATGTTCTGGGGAGCGATGGTCGCTCTATGTAATCCCAACTGAGTCATTTTGTCGCTGGAGCACGGCGGCGTTCCTCCTGCGCATGGCGTCACGGGATCTTGAACGTCCGCTGTGAAACAGTTGGCGCGCGCGTTGGCCCTCCTCTCAGTAACAGGGCCCTCCACTAAATAATCGGAACCTCGGCTCAATGGCAAGGTGCTCCACTGAATGACGGGGACCTGTATTCAATGACAACGATCCCCACTCGGTGACGGGGGGGGGGAGGTCAGCTTAATGGCAGCGATCTCCAACTCAGTGACAGGAGCCTTCACTCACGAACGAGGAACCCGGGCCAATGCGTCTCTCAATGAGAGCTTCGTCGATGTCGGCCAGGGTTTGTGCATATTAACGCTAACGAGAAACGCGACGGCAAACGCAATGCCTGTGGGTGTGCGTGTGGGTGCGACGCTGCTTTGTGTGTGAATGAGTACGTGTGTGTGTGCGGAGGGGTGGTCTAGCGGTTAGCGCGCTGCGCTACGGACCTGGCGACCCGGGTTCGATTCCGCTCACGGCCAACACCCAGTGACGATTATCTGAACCGGTCCTGGGCTTCCCCTAGGTCGACTCAGCCTCAAATGAGTACCTGGTGCAATGTGTAAACATCGCCACTGGGGAGAGAAAGGCGGCCGGGCGTGGTGTTGGCCACCCACCCCCTCGTGTGCCGTGCTGGCCTTCATAGGTGCTCGCTAACAGCACTTGCCCCTACAGTGTGTTCAGGCTATACGGGGGATCTTTGTCTTTGTGTTGGTTCTGTGCGTGTGCAGGTGAAAGCTTGTGCGTGGTCTTAGCCACCCATCCCCGTCGTGTGCCGTGCCGGCCTTCATAAGTGCACGCTAACAGTACTTGCCCCAACAGTAAGTTAAGGCTATACGGGGGATCTTTGTATTTATATTTAAATGCGTATGTGTGTACGTTAGTATGTGTGTGTATGTGTGGGGAGCCGGTAGTGTAGTAGTTGGCGCGCTGCGCTATGAAGCTGGCGACCCAGGTTCGATTCCTGCTCACAGCCAATACCAGTGATGATTATCTGAACCGGTCCTGGGCATCCCCTAGGTGGACTCAACCTCAAATTAGTACCTCGTGCGGTGTATAAACATCGCCACTGGGGAGACAAAGGCAGTCGGGCGTGGTGCTGGTCACCCACCCCCTCTTGTACCGTTCCGGCCTTCAGAGGAGCTCGCTAACAGCACTTGCCCCAACAGTTTGTTAAGGCTACACGGGGGATCTTTGTCTTTTTATTGCGTGGTGAAGTTTAAATGTACTTTGGTATTTGCCACGTGTGTGTGCCTGTGTGTGCGCACGTAGATATGTGTACGTGCGCACGTGTCTGCACATCAAGTTGGCACAGTAGGGGGCACAGGTGGTGCATCAGCCAGTCATCTCAGTCAGTCGACCCGTGGCACCTGGGTGTGCCCCCGTGACCTCCTGCAAGCGGGCGTTCGACACTTTACGTGGCCTCAAGGTGCACATAGCCTGGCACAAGCGTCGTGGTGACGTTACCGCCACTTAGTGGCGAATGGCGGTTGTTGCCTGGGTGCATGCGTACATGTCGGTCACGAGGCTTGTGTGTAATAGCCACGCGCTGCTCAGCTGACGCTCGCTGTAGTGAATGGGGAACCCGCCACCGGTAAAGACGTCACCCGCCGCCGATCTTGTTTCGTGACCGGGATTCAAACGCGGGCCGGAATTACCACTGCGGTCCTCGTGACGCAGTGCGCTAACCACTGCGCCACCGCTCTTCGCAAGGGGGTGCTCGATCCGGGGCTCAGTCCCCGTCTCCCGCGATGTTGCCGATCCAGGCCGCTCCTTGCACGATGGCTGATCCCCAGTCCACTTCGTGTGTCCGCGGTGGCCGCGCTGTCTCAGGGCGCGTTTCTCTTCCATCCGTTTGGCTGCGATTCCGTCACTAGTCTCGTCCACGGGCCAGCCTCACCTACCATCTGCCTCGAGTGCGTGGGTGCCTTCGGTTTAGTTTTGTGTGTGTGTGTGCGCGTCTGTACTGTATGAGCTAAGCGTCCGTTCACTCTTCAAATCTTTTGTGTGCCGCCAAGGGAGTGGAGTTGGCGAAAAGTCTGCCTTTGAGCGATTAATTAAAAACCACGCTTTACGGGCAGGCTGTTAAACAAGAAGGCGACGTTTTACGATAAAAAAGCCCCGAAACTATGGCGCTTAAAACTGCACGGTGACAAGACAAACGAGCGACCCGTGCACCAATTCATCAAACACGAGAACATCGAATTTCCCGGCTTAATCGACACAAAAAGAAAACGCTTTGAAATAAAATTAAAACTCCTCTGCATCTAAAGTGTCTGCTTATGACCACGAAAGTAAACTTTTGAACGTGCTTTTTTACTTTTTTTACAAATCCCATGATTCCGACATTAGAAATTAGAAAGTGTTCAAGTTCAATTTCAAGTTCATTTATTAGGTATAGCCCTGTGAGCCATTCGGCTCTTGAGTCGGGTGCAACCGCAACAAACAAAAAACAAAAACATGAACAATAAAACATCTTATAGTGAATATGTGACTAAGTGCAAACAGAAAATCCAAGAAAAGACGGCAAAATATTGCAGAAAAAGCACCGTACACCAACGCTGTGTGCAAAAATCCCAGTGGGATGCAAATCAAACAACTACAACCACAAGACAACTTAGATTAAGGCCATCAGTCTAACTCCGTACTTCAACAAACAAACATGGTCAAACCAAAACACTTTTCGAAAATCACCAAAATAAAGTCATAAAAGCAATGAAACAGCGATCATAGGAACTGTGACCGAATTTTCACAATAAGCGACGTTAACAACATGTACCACCAAACCCTGCAGCCATAGCTGGCTGCATTAGTCACTCCACAACAGCAGGAGCATCAGTCGGAGTGTCAACATTTTTCGAATGCACCTTTAAGATCAGCACACTAAATCAAAACACAGATCATACTTTGCAGCGATCATCCGGAGCGAAACATTGTATTTTAGGCCACTGAATAGCAGTGGCAGCTGCTATTCAGAATCTCACTTGTCGTGAACGCCTTAATACGCGTGTCGTTATAATGCCACTTTAAATAGATAATAATCATCATCGTTATCCGCAGCAGCAGCAACCATGAATAATCCACTGCTGGATAAAGGCCTACTCCCCACCACCCCCCACCCCTCCCCATGATATCTCTCACGCACGGAGCTGTCACGCAGTGAACGAGAGAGCCGATTGCATCACATCAATCTCCTCGTCTGCATGCGGGGATATCCTCCCCGGGAACACCGCTCCGGTATAATATCGTATTCCCTGGCCCGCAATTCACAGAGATGTCGGCAGCGGCCACTCAACTGCCGGTCGCCTTCTTCCTCTGCTGGCAGGCGTCATCGCGACATCAGCAAGCAACGTCGCCCGTTGCCCCTGCCCGACGTACAACCGCATCGGCGACCTCGGCTGGAGCATCGCCCACGGCACCGTCACCACCAACGCCTCCCTGGCGCGCTTCACCGACACGTCCCCGGAGTGCCGGTTCTGCGGTAAAGTGGAGACGGTGGCGCACCAATAGGTGGAGTGCAAGAGCCTGGACTCGCTGTTCAAGGTCCTGAGAAACATCCTCCTAAAGTTCAGCCTCCACTTCTCCCCGACGGTCCTCATCTTTGGATACCAAAAGGGCGACGGACCCCAACATTTTCAGGGGCTGCTCAACGTGCTCGTCGGCTACGCCAAGCTCGCCACGCACAGGGCGAGGAAGGTGGCCCTGGAGGGGAAACGTCCGGCCAGCAGCCTGGGCATCTCCCGCGCTCTGGTCGGAGCCAGGGTGTGGCTGGAGTTCCGCCATGCGCGGCTGACCCACGCCGTGCCGGCCTTCAAGGAGCAGTGGGCGATGGAGGAGGCCGTGTGCTCGGTGGCAGATAACGGGGAGCTCTGCATGCTGATATGAGCTACCCGTCGGAGGCCGTCGGACTGCGAGAAGGGCTGCGTGCAGAACGAGAGAGCGAGAGAGTGAGCAAGAGGATGAGCGAGAGAGTGAGCGAGAGGTGGGGGTTTACATAAAGCAAAGTTATTATAAAAAAAAATTACGAAATGATGAACGAAGCAAAGTGCCGACTACACCGAGCATCTTCTTGTTTTCACTGATCGTAAAAAAACAAAACACGAGGCGCTCAGCATCCATCACCAGGCCACGCGGCCTTCGTATTTACGCGCCTATCTCTGGCCAGGCGATTTTATTCGCGCCCCCCCCCCCACACCTTTTAAAAAATGCATGCGCATGTCCTTATCGCGGAAATCGCTGAAGCCCAGGACATTAAGCTAACTATGAACGACGTTTGATTTTACCAGGTAAGGCCCACTGAGTTATATGGCTGTTTGTTGGTTTATTCAGAAGCGACCTGGCCACAAATGATTGCTCAACGAAAGTGGCTTATCGCGTGGCCATCGACAGCAGACAAGTATTCTGAACGCGTGTTTCTAAATGTGGAGGGAAGAAAGCGGACGAACCCGGGAAAAAATCCACGCGATCATGGGGAGAGAGACACGCAAACTCTGTACAGCAGGCATCAGGGTCGGGATCGAACCCACGACCTCCTGCATACCAGGCGATGTAGTTAACATCTCATCATCGCGGCGCCCACAAACGGAAAGCAGCTTTAGCCACCGTGGCGCCCCCACGCATGGCGGAACCCCTCGTCTCTCCCATCATGAGTCTCCTGGTTCCCGGAAAGGGCATCTGCCGCACGTGTTGGCCGCGCTATTAAACGTAATCGATATGAAGCTCAGGCGGGACTTTTCGTGATCGTTATCTCAAAGTGAATGCGTGCCGTGTCGCAGAACGGGCGGTACGAGGCCGGGCGGGGGGGGGCACCCGGGTGGGACGAGCCACCCAGACCACCCTGGCGGCCCCCCTCAATGGGGGTAGCCGAATGGTCGTAAGTGAAGCAGCGGCAGGATGGGTGGCTCCCGTGGTGTTTTTGTGGTTCGGGCGGTGCCGGCGCTACAACAGTGGAGTGGGTGTGGGCGGTGCATTGCGAGTGTGTGATTGTGTTTTAATCATGTACGATTCTAAGATTCGTGCTTAATTTATTTCCCCTATTGTGACGGGTTTTTTCTAATATCGGTGTCAGATCGATGCGGGTTGGTAAAGAGGGAGGCGGAAAGGGAGAGTGAAGGCGAGGGGGGCTGCAGATCTGGTGCTGATGGCACTTCAACAACGATATTAGCCGTTGCCGGGAATCCAACTCGAGTGTTCGCAGCGCGGTGCGTCGACCGCTGCGCCACCGCTCCAAAACGGTTGAATGAACGAATGAAAGGAGGAATGAGCGCCCTCTTAATGAGAAAGTGAGAGAACGAACGGGACAAAGAGTCGTTCTTTTGCCGGTGGAATTCAATCTCCGCAGACCCATTGTGCGCTGTGTTAGCGCGCACTTACACGTAAACACGCGCCCTGTAATCCATCTCTCCCCAATGCTGGTTTATCTTCTCGCGTTTCTGTTTGCACGGGCGCTACACTAATTAGATTGACTAATTCGATTGTACCGTGCCCACTCATTTAATTAATGCACGCGTCTCCCGGTGCAGTTCGGATGGAGCGGTGGCGCAGTGGTTGGCAGGCTTTGCTATAAATAAATAAATACAGCGAGCCATCCGTGTTCAATTCCCGGCCACGGTTGGCGTGAGTGGCGCATGATACCTGAACCGGTCCTGGGCACGTTACTACCCCTACGTGCACTGACCAGCGTGGTGAAGTATGGCCAACCCCTCCCCCCCCGTTACTGACACGGCTTGGGATGGATTCATAAAATAAATGTATATATAAATAAAATATGTACGTAATCAGAAACTACATTCTGCGCTCACACGGTCAAACGCACAGAAAGCGAGGTATTTGACGCTCGTGTGAATGGGGAAGTCGTAGGCGTCCTCTACGTATCTGTACGTGGGCCCTGTGCATCTCTATCGATCTCTCTGTTACACCTGCCGTGTGCCTTCTGTGTCTGTCGACGCACCATCGGCCTCTTCGTGCGTTCCTCCCCACACGGAATTAGAATGATGGCTTTAATCTAAGTTGTCTTGTGGTTGTTGTTGTTTGACTTGCATCCCACTAGGATTTTTGCACAGCGTTGGTGTACGGTGCTTTTTTGTCTAGAAGACTTTGCAGTTTTTACCTGGATTTTTCTTTTTGCGCGTAGTCATTTTAAGATGTTTTCTTGGTCATGTTTTTGTTTGTTGCGGTTGCACCCGATTCAAAAGAGCCGAATGGCTCACAGGGCGATACCAAATAAATTAAACTGAAATGTTTGCCGGGGAGGGCTCACGGCACCGCGAGGGGAACGGAGCGGCGCTGCGTCCGACCGCCAGAGGGCGACGTCGCTCCGCCACGCGGTGAGCGAGCGATTTGAGAAGCTCAGAATCAGAATCTTAGTTCATTCTGAAGGAATCCGATGAGCTGTGAAGCTCTTTGTCACAGATGTCCAGTAGGAAGCTTGTCAGCGCTTCGGGTTTCGTGACTTAAAGCTAAACTTTTGAGGTTTTATTACACCAGGTTAGGCCCACTGAACTATGCAGCTCTTTATAAGAAGTGACCTGGCCATCAAAAATGAAAGCTCAACGAATTGCGGCTTCTCACGTAGAGATTGATAGCAGCCAAATGCTGTAACGCATGTTTATTCTAAATGTGGAAGGAAAGCCCGGTGGGCCCGGAGCAAAATCCACGCGACCACGGAGAGAGAGAGACATGCAGACTCCAAATATACAGCAGCAGGCGTCAGGGTCGGGATCGAACCCCACGACCTCCTGTATACCAGGAGAGGTAGTTAACATCTCCTAGCCATCGTGATGATGATGATGATGAGAGAGACGCAAACCCCAAATATACAGCAGGCGTCAGGGTCGGGAGCTAACCCACGACCTCCTGTTTTACATGGAGATGGAATTGACAGACAATGATTTAAATTGGTCCTGGACAGCCTGGGTCATCAATGCCTCTAAGCTCATTACATTAAATCTCGGCCCCTAAGGGTCGTGCGTCTGCATGAAACCCCTTCGCGTCCTAAGTCACCGGGCTGATTAATCGGCGGCTAAGTGACCAATTACGAGTTAAGCGCAGTAATATTGATTCATTAGCTCCCGATGTGTATGTATGCATAAGGCGTGGAGCGGTGGTGCAGTGGTTAGCGTGCTGTGCTACGAGCCCGGTGACCCGAGTACGATTCGCGATCACGGACATGCGGTTCTACCCTTCCTCCCCATCGCCGGTCTCGCACTGGCGAAGTCTGCTAAACCTGGACTCAATACTGGATACTATCAGTGAGTCACTGATATCTCCTCGGCGTCTTCACAACACAGCCATTGCACTATGTAACGCGATTTTTTTTTACCCTGGGTAGTAAGGGTTATCTTTTCATTGCCTATGCCTGATAAGTACAGAAAATGGCTATTATTCCCCACAAACTTTGCTTTTGTGACCAGAACTTTACGTGAAGGAATGACACAAATGCACACCACGTTTTCTCATTTAAAATAGGTACATTTCAAAATGTCATTGTCCTGGTCACAAAAGCAAAGTTTGTGGGGAATAATAGCCATTTGCTGTACTTTTGAGGCATAAGCAATTAGGAAATAATACTTACTACCCAGGGACAAAAAAAAATTTGTTACACATTTATCAATCCCCCCCAACCTCCAGATCAACTCTCCGTCGATGTATTAAGTGAGAGCTCCATGTGGTTTGGTTATGAGCTCCGTACAAATTGGACGAGCTCAGAGCAGAGTGCAGGGAAGGCGTCCAGACAGGTGGACGTGATTTAGGCAAAGCACCCGCAAGCGATGGCCAGCCAGTTGGCTCAGTGGTCAGAGCGCTGAGTTGGTGCCACTGAGATCCTGGGTTTGAATCCACGTTTCAGCCACTGCCTGTTGTTTATCGACTAGGATGCCAGCTGTGGACGTCTGTGAACACGTGCTTCATAGCTCGTCGGCTTTGTCCAGTATAAATAAATATTCTAATTCTGAAGTGTGGGGGATTTGAATGCATTGGTGGCTTAAATAAATGCCCACCGGCAACTTTCTGTACATCGCATCTCAATCGTTCCAACGCCTGGCTGTAGTTGTTTGCTTGTATTAGTCTAGGGTCCCCCTGGCGACAGCTGTAAAGCTGTATGTACAGAGAGTTGAGGATGGAGAGCTGATTGCCTCAGCCGAGGCACCAATCAATGGCTGCGCAAATGTCGGGTTTTTTCCACTCAATTTGGCTAAATTCCACGAATGCAAATGTTTAAAAATATAAAAGTGTTTAAACGTCACTTGAGAGAACATTACCCGCGGTGGCAATTGTGAGGGTTCTCGTGGGAAAGTGCTGCCCCCTGCAGTGTGTGGACCGCAGGTACCTTTGTCGCACTCTCAGAGGCGGCTCCGTGACATCATCTTCCGCGGGCCGTTTTCCCCAACACGGGCGCCTGCAGCTGTTCTCCGTGAGAGATGCGAGCGGGCTAAACAAGTCGTGACGACGGTGGCACAAACGGGATCAAAGTAGGGTTGGGCAAACATAGCATGCTGTACTGTATGAGAAAACAAAATTTTGCTGGCTGGCTGGCTGCCTTCCTGGCTGAGCTGGCTGGTGACCAAGTGCGCGTGCAAGGCGGTGATGTCACCGCGCACTTCACCAGCACACGCTATCATACTATCACACTACTACTCTGAATATTTAAAAAACAAGTTTAAGCTGTCTGGCTGGCTGCGGAGGGAGGGTAACGTCTAAGGTGCGTGCGGTCTGCGAATGTTCTTTAGAAAAATAACGAAAAGAGAAAGGGCCCACAGCCTCGCAGCTTAAACTTCACCACCTCACCGCGATTCGGATCTCCTTTATCGTAAAACACAAACATATTTTTTTAAATTTGCCAATGGAAACCTTCGACCACAGGAGCAATACATCACGAGGCCTAGAACAAAATGTATTGTTATTTCCATAAGGGCGGTCGAACCCCTAGTGCGTATTTGCTTTCGACATATTTCACTCCGCTTTCTGCAGCGCAGCTGACGCATCATCGTGCTCCGGGCCGAGGTTTTTTTTTTCCACCGCGGAATTCAGTGGCGCTGTCCGACTCCAGGTCACGGAGCCGGCACGGAAAAAAAGATTTAAAAAAACGCCCGGTGGGTTTCCTGCCACCGGGGTGTTCGTAACGCGTAGCGAGGTGAACTCATCCTTGTTTGCGTGTTTTGCCACGAGTTCGTGCGTGGTTCCTGCAGACTTGAAGCTTTGCGATCGGTATCTATTTTGCGTTTGCACATCTTAACGCGTGTTTCATTGCCAGAAAGGGTCAAACCTCTTCTTATTTTTCATGCTTTGATATTGGCCCCATGATATAGCTGCTCGCCCGGAGCTATAAATGCTCTGATGGTGCATTGTCCTTGTACTGGTTGCCTTTTGGTGTTCTCTGGTCTGAAGCTGGGTGAGGCTCGGCCATAACGAACAAGGGTGTCTCCGGTGTATGGCAATCAGTTTCAAAGAGAATGCCCATACATTATTATCAGAGTTTGATTGCATGTTTTGCCACGAGTTCGTGCGTGGTTTTGCAGACTTGATGCTTTGCGATAGGTATCGATTTGATTTTGGAACCACTGAACACCGTTTTTTTTATTGCCAGAAAGGGTAAAGCCTGTTCTTATTTTGATACCGGCAAAAAAGGTCCCGTAGAAATGACTTAAACATATTGGTTGATCACAACACAGAGGCAACGCGTGGCGGTGGTGGTGGTGGTGGTGGCGGTGGTGGTGGTGGTGGTGGCGGTGGTGGTGTTGGTGGTGGCGGTGGTGGTGGTGGTGATGCTGCACCAGTGCTCAGTTCAACCAGAGCGGTGCTTCTGCGTCGCTGCGAGGGCTGCGAGTGGCCGTCTGCCACTGCCAGCGCATTCCAGTTTCTCACTGGATAATGAGCGCCACGTTGGCGAGATGTTAACTACCTCGCCTAGCATGCAGGAGGTCGTGGGGTCGAGCCCGACCCTTACGCCTGCTGCTGTATATTCGGAGTTTGCGTGTCTCTCTCTCTCTCTCACCCCGTGGTCGCGTGGATTTTTCTCCAGGTCCTCCGGTTTTACCCTCCACATTTGGAATTAACATGCGATTATATTATAGCGCATTGGGCTGCTATATATTTCCACGTGATACGCCATTTCTTTGAGCTATCATTTGTGGCCGGGTCACTTCTGTAAAAAAGCTACAGTGTTCAACGGGCCTTAGCTGGTAATTTTTTTGTTTAAACAGTTTCGTTTTAGTTCCTCCTGGCAGTTTCCCTACTGATGGGGCCTGCCTTGATATTCGTGCCTGCTGGCACATGCCTGCTTGACCTCCACGTTGATGAATCGTGCGTTTAGAGTTTTTGCTGCGATAAATTTCCACGTGATTATTCGCTTCGTTGAGCTTTCATTTGTGGCCAGGTTGCTTCTGAAAAGAGTATCTAGCTTAGTGGGCCTTACCTAGTAATGTCAACATAGTTTTATAGTTGTTTAGCACACTTGCAAGTTTTATGTTATCTTTGCGAGAACATAGAGTCGTCTATGTGAGAGTAGTTTGGCCTCTGTGTAAGTCCGTGGGCCTCTGTGTAATTGTATCGCGAGTCTGTGTATTGGTCTCCATGTAGAGTCTATGGGTCTCTGCGCGAGTCTGTGGGCATGTTTACGGTTCTCTTTGCACTGAGATCTACGGAATTCAAATCTACGGATCTCAAATCTACGGAGCCCAGTTCTACGGATCCCAGATCTACGTATCTCAGTGCGACTTTGCGGGTCTCTACGTGAGCGGCCACTGCCAGCGGCATTTCTATTTCACCAATTCAATATCGACACCATCCACCAACCCTCGCAAATCCAACTTGGCACCACCACGCCCGGCTCAAGTTCTTCAGGAATCTTGCATTTTATTGTGCATTGACCCCCCCACCCCCCCAAAAAAAAGAAACTCACGCCGCCAAAGTAAGGCAGACCAATACCCTTATAGAGAGTTCAAAAAAACACCCTCACCACGGCTGGCTTGGGGAGTGGGGTTGGAGTGGGGCATGGGAGTTGGGGGTGCGAGGGCATGGAAGTATGGGGTTGGCTCTTATTAACATTCCGAATGGAAAATACAAATCCGTGTTTGGATAAATTTGCTCTGGCCGCGCGCACGGAAATTTGCGCCCCAAACTTTGGCCTAGGTCTCTCTCTCTTCTCTTTTTTCGCGCAGCCGCGGGGCACCTACACAAATATTGAACTTACCTGAGCCATCGGCGCGCGCGCGCGTCTGCTCCGAGATGTTCTTGCGAGAGCCATCGTCCCGTAATCTTTCACAAATGCCATATTTTATTTTGTTTTGTTTTCCATTTCAAAGTGTTTCTTTTATCGTTTATGATTGTTTTCACAAGCGGAACTTTTCTTTTGGAGCGTCGATGTTTTTGTAAGGGCAAGATATATATTTTCTTTCATTTGTGATGTGTGTGTGGCCCGCGCGCACACTTCTGCGTAGTCTTATTAGCGGTATTTGCTTATGTTTTTGGAACATTAACGGCGGCGATGGGAATCTCCCGTATGGATCAGCTGAGCGTGTGAAGTTGACTCCAAACATTCGAACAAAATACTCGAGAAAGTAGAAAAAATATTCATCACGAATTGGTTCAAAACGTCTTTTTTCATATAAAT
Source organism: Lampetra planeri (assembly GCF_965212315.1). Taxonomy (NCBI): domain Eukaryota; kingdom Metazoa; phylum Chordata; class Hyperoartia; order Petromyzontiformes; family Petromyzontidae; genus Lampetra; species Lampetra planeri. Next base: position 26,428,308 of record NC_136109.1, on the reverse strand, counting down.
TTAAAACCCAATGTGGCAGCCGGAACCTTTTGCAAAACAGTACTCCGACTCAGCGTGGCTTACCAGGATAAATACAAAAAAGAAGTTCCTAGAAGAAATTGAAAAAGTTGTTGGACATGTTTTATCAATAAGATAGTCACGTGGCGAGTACTTGAGGATAGTTACATTGTTCACATATACCGTCCCACGACTACTGTATTTTCCGGATCAGAATCAAAATATGTCTTATTACCGGAGTAATCCGATAAGCTGTAAAGCTCTTTTTGTCACAGATGAGTATAAGACGCTCCGGCAAGTAAGACGCACCGCACACTTGTGATCGGTCTCAATAAAGTGACGCAAATCTGAAAACGGTCTCACACACTCACACACACGAGCCCTCGACGTGGTGTGTTAAACGCACCTCTCACTTTTGCTTTTAAACTCCATGGGAGGGTGAATAATACGAGAATACATGGGAGGGGGGAGGGAAAGAGATGCCACTTTAGATGGCTCGTGTAGGGGGCGGGTCGAGTGGGGGGGGGGGCGAAAACCCCGTCCCCCGCACTCAGTCCGCCCCCTACACGAGCCACAGCATTGTCATCCAGAGGTCGCTACCGGGTACCCGATACCAGTACCCTACCCGATACCCGGCTACCCAGTATATATACAAAGACTGTTTTCTTGGAATTTCTCTCACTTGATACAGCTGTCGTGCTGTGACGGTTCCACCTGAAGACGGAAGCTTGTGTTGCCTCCGAAACGTCGTGATTTTTATTTTATGTTTTATTTTACTTTTATTAATTTTAATTTTTTACCTACGTGACTTTACCGAAACAAATCTAAGAATATGAATCCTTGTAGTCACGAAAGCTTCAAATTTAGAATCAAAACCCGTTTGCGACCTCTGTTGGCATCTCACGTTGCTTGTATTTCCCATAAATCCACGATAGGGGGCAGTCACGCGCCACGCGTGTCATCAACGTAAATGATTCCGCTATGAACTTGTCCGTGATCCGCGCGATTAACGATGCATCGATCAATCAATGGTTATCGATAAGGTCGCGCCTGCAGGCTGCGTCATCTCGTGCTCCGCGAAGCTCACCTCTTCTCCATTGCCCGTTCCATTCCTCTTCCCTCCCCTCGCCCCTCCACTCGTACCCGTCCCTCCCCTCCCCTCTGCTAACCCGTCTCTCATGACCACCTCCCCTCCCATACCCTCTCGTGATCCCTAAGCACCCCTAATCTTTGAGACCTCCCATGTAGCCTCTTCCTCCCGATCCTAAATCTCTCCTCGCCCTCTGCACCCGCGTGCCATCCTTTTTAAATCCTTTATATTAAGTTCGCTTGCTTGCTTGCTTGCGTGCTTGCGTGCTTGCATGCTTGCTTGCTTACGACCGTGCAAATCTTTCGGTCGTTTTTTAACCCACTTCCCGTGATCCAATCGAGCTGACATTTTCCACACAGACTCGTTGTGCGTGACAATTAATTTTCGTGAAAAAAAAACATTCAAAATTTTACACTGTTTAGGGAAAAAAATAATAATATTTAATTACCAATTGCTTAATGCTGGCAGACAATCATCTGACCCATAGCTGGCAGCCATCTCAAGCCAGAGGACGAGAGGACTCTAGCCGCCACGCATATAAAGGATTTATAGTGAAAAACTTTGTTTTTACGGGTTCATTTTTCCCTCTCATTTCCAATTCTTTCTCTTCTCCATTGCACTCTCCGTTCCGTTCGTTGCATCCGTGACTCAGCTCTCCCTCTCGCGGTGTAGCCGCGCGTACGTGCCAACGTTGTTCGTGCTCTATACGACAATTTCAACATTTTCCCCGACCCGTTCTATTTCAGAAAACTTCAAGTAACCTACACCATCCCGCACACGAGTTCCACCCATCACAGCGTTATTACATCCACCAAACCTTTAGCTTGGCCTCGTTCTCTTCCGAACCTCCTCCGAGCTCCTTCTTACCCCATCCATCCGTAATAAATTCCTGTGCTGGGCAACAAGGAAATTGTACTTTTAAAAATAATGAAAACAAAAAACCGGACTTTTCCCGACGGTAATTTGAACCGCCGACAACATCGCCGGAAATTTAAAGTGCAGTCTATTTAGAGCAATAACACGAGTCAAATGAGCGCGTTACTCACGTTTGTCTTTGCGTTTGTTTGGGCCGTAATTTGATTTGTATGACTCTGTAGGCAATGTATGTGCGGTGTTTATAATTCTAGAGGAAGCGTGGGGTTTTTTGTTTTGTTATTTCTGTTCTCTTCCTTTATTGACATCAAATTATACCCCCACCGTTCCGTCCCCTCCTGCCCCCACTCCACCAATTCCCCCCCGCCGCCCCCACCATGCCCCCCCCCCCCCCAACTACCAACTTACCACCCCATCACACCCTAGGACAGGGGTCGGCAACCTGCGGCTTCGGGGCCGCACGTGGCTCCTTGAGGGCCGCTTCGTGACGTTGTTTATGAAGGACCCACCACCACCACCGTCTCGTGTTCGCCGCATGGCATCTCTTGAAGTGTATTGACTTTTAATATTTTTTTCTACTAAATTCGAACTAAAAAATGTCTCCTCTTGTTATTTTTGTTGCGCCAAAACTCCCCCCCTCCTCCTCCCCTGCCCGTGGCAAATGGAATTTTACAAAAACACCACTTCTGGAAAGTGTAAAAACAAAGTAGTCGATTAGAGCACCGCCAACCAAACGTGTACACTGCACATTGTGGATGCACGTGTCGTCTCGAAGAGAATGCATCTCTCAGGACGTTGAGCACAGCAATTGTGGGAGTGTTTATTTTATGGACTTTTCACTATTTTTTTTTATTGCACCAGGCAAGGCCCCACTGAACTATGTAGCTCTTTTTCAGAAGCGACCTAGCCACAAATGATAGCTCAACGAAGTGGCTTATCACGTGGACATTTATATCGGCCAAATACTCCAAACGCATTATTTTAAATGTGGAGGGTAAAGAATCAGAGGACCCGGAGGAAAATCCACGCGACCACGGGGAGAACACGCAAACTGCAAATATACAGGCGTCAAGGTCGAGATCGAACCCAACGACCTCCTGCAAACCAGGCGAGGTAGTTAACATCTCATCATCGCGGCGCCCATAGACGGAAAGCAGCTTTCAGTCGCAGGCAGAGAAGAAAATGAAACGTCTAAAGCTTTCAGCGATTAAAATAGTCACGATCAGTGGTCGCGATTCGTGTCAAGAATCAATTGTGTATAACGTGTCAAATGTTCGCCTCTAGTGGCTGTAATAAGCCATGCGGACTAGTAAGTCGATAGCAACAAATACTAATCTAAAGTAAGCAATTAATTCACCGTGAGCGAACGCAAATCGACTTGAATAAATAATTATTATATAATTGTATTATGCTTTATTTTTATTATTTTATTATTTCCCTTCTACGTGACTTTACCGAAAGAACCAAGAAGATGAATCCCTGCAGTCACGAAAGCTTTAAATCGAAATTCGACTTGAATCGATTGGTCGATGTGTCCGAACACACACCACGTGTCCAGCGTGGCGTGTGCAATCAACAACCACGTGACCCCCGCACGTGTCACGTGGTCAGGCCCTCGAGCGCGCGCGCGTCTCGCCACGTGCTTATTCGTCGACGCTCTCGATCGTGTTTAGAGTATTTTCCGGATTGTAAGACGCACTTTTTTATAGCCTGGTGTTCGATAACAGAAGTTGGGAGTGCGTCTAATCATTCGGTACGTGCGTGTGTGTGTGTGGGAGAGACCAGAGTTGTTCAATCATATTTACACCCGACACAAGCTTGACGTCCGTATTTACTTTCCATTGCGTCTAATAATGGGACACTTGTGAAAAAGAATAAAAAACACTATTTTTGGACGAAGTTTTTGCGGTCAGCGCAATGCCTCAAAAATGCAATTTGTGAGTGAAAAATGCGTCAGTGGATAAACTCTCCGGGATGCGTTGCATGTGCCCCATGTGCTCCGAAATTACACAAGTGATTGATGGCATTGATCCCGATTTGTGGCTTCAGTTTAAAACAAAAACCATATCTCCATACCGGGTTGTTGTTGTTTTTGCCGTCCCTAATAATGCATTCAGGCTCTGAGCCAGTGTTGGAGGAGGTGGCTAAGAAGGTTTTTTTCATGGCTCTGAGATCATTGGCTTCGAATCTAGCATTCATACACACATGATTGCATGTAAGAACAATAATACTCATCATTATTTACCCACAACAGCCCCATTTGGCTCCAAGATAATATTTACGATGGTCATATATTGGTAAGTTTGGACATTTTCATTATTGAGTAGTTAGCTTCGTGTGTGGGGGGAGCTGCGGTATCCGAAGAAGACCCATCACGCTTCCAAGAGGGCAACACTCAGGACTGCCATCTGCTGGCCACACCTTTCAGCCCCCGTCCACCTACAACACCTGGCAAGCCCTGATGTGGAGGGTCGCCTATACAAGTACTAACCAGGCTCAACTAAATCTATCGGTTCGGTACTCAGTAGCTATGCAGCTCGAATGTTTCACCGTCGCGAACATCTCGCCACAGTGGCGTAGCAATGGAGTGTGCCGGCGGTGCAACTGCGCCAGGGGTGGCGGGTCCCACGGACCGTCTGGAAGCGGCCCGGACGTTGGGCTACGAAGATGAGGAGAGGTGGGGTGGGGGTGAGACAGGGCAGGAGCCCCTCCCACCCCCCCCCCACCATTCTGCTCGCATTGTGGCTGAATTTCAAAAGATCACGATAGAAATGTAGGTCCAGTGTATGGAGCCAATTGCTCGCGTTTTGCGGACGCCTGTGTGTAGCTCCCCCAGTGAGCGACCTTGTGGGGCCCAGTGGGCCAGTGGTGTAGGATACGGCCTCGAGCCGCAATCACGAGATGGCATGGGGCCTCCTTTGAATTCCTCGCACCAGGGCCCATGCCAACCGCGCTGTATGGGGGGCTACGGTGGCGAGATGTTAACGACCTCGCCTGGTATACAGGAGGTCGTGGGTTCGATCCCGATCCTGACGCTTGCTATATTGGGAATTTGCATGTCTCTCTCTCCTCGTGGTCGCGTGGATTTTTCTCCAGCTCGTCCGGTTTTTCCCTCCACATTTACAATCAACGTGCGTTTAGAGTGTTTGGCTGCAATGCATTTCCACATGATCGGCCACTTCGCTATAATTTGTGGGCAGGTCGCTTCTAAAAAAGAGTTACATAGCTCATTGAGCCTTACCTGATAAAATACAAAAAAATAGTTTAAATATGCCAACTGATCTACTGTGTCAATAGTCTTGAGCCAAAAGTCCGAGATCGTGCCGCGGTGACTTTCTTTTTACGCAAATTTGGCTGCGATAACGCAAGCCACGAACGGGCAGCAGGCAGATTACATTATCCTCGGCTTTAAACAAAAACAAAACAATCATCTTACGCTGCGCCAAAAGAGTGAGCGAGTGAGCGAGCGGGCTACGAAACGTAGAGTCCTGGCCCGTCGACGCTTGCAGCTCTGACTTTAATTACGGACAGGTACACGCGGCCAGTAGCTAACTATAATCCTACAGCCATGCGATGTTTCTTTCTCACGCCATTGGGGGCGGACGGGCCTCTGCTGAGCGGGGTATTTTGCCTCCTCTTCCACGTCGATGAGTCGTTTCGGATGCGCTGCGAGTACCCACACTTTGCTTTGCCCCACCGCACGCGACCTCCCTCCCGCTCGACTAAACTACAGGGAGGGTACGCATTTACACCGCTTGGTGGACAGAGGCGGGACGAGGAATTAAGAAACTTCGCACCCATCGACTCCACCCCGGTGCCGGGAGATGGAATCGAACCTCTGGATCGCAAGGCCCCCGCTGTGCTGCTGTTGACCACTACACCACTGTGGAAGCATCCCGCCTTAAACCCTAACTCTACCCCTAAAACACCCCGAATCCAGGCATCCCCTGCCGCACAAATGGAAGGAAAAAAACCCGCCCCCTTCCCTCCCCCGTGATTTTACGGGGGCAAAATATTTGAACGGGGGGGGGGGTTTGTTATTGAAAAAAAATTGTTTTTCGGGGAATTGTTTTGCTGATTGCCTGCTTTTAACGCGACGTCATCTCTCATAAGCGGTCATGAATGGAAATAAAAATAAATAAACAATCCGGCTAAGGTTTCACCCTAAGTGCCACCTAAACGAGGGAGGAGGGGGGCGCTGTTTAACTCATCATCATCATCCCGAGTGTGGCCACTATCGTCTCCGACTGGCGCGCGGGTGTTATGGGGGAATTGTGGTCGAGACGCCGAAGCGAGACAGGAATGTTGGGGTCACGGGATCAATGAAAACGGAACGAGACTTAATCACGAGGAATTGGGGGAATGTCGCGGTGAGATGAGACGATTCCTCTGTTTTACCACTACCACCATCAAAAAGACAAAGATCCCCCGTATAGCCTTAACAGACCTTTGGGGCAAGTGCTGTTAGCGAGCACCTATGACGGCCGGCACGGTTCACCAGCACCACGCCTGGCCACCTTTATCTCCCCAGTGCTGAGGTTTACGCATAGCACCAGGTACTAATTTTATGCTGAGTCGACCTAGGGGAGCTCCAAGGACCGGTTCAGATAATCGTCACTGCTGTCGGTGGCCGTGTGCGGGAATCGAATTCGGGCCGCCGGGTTTGTTACGCAGCGGCCTAACTGCTCCGCCACCGCTCCCACGGACAACAACAACAACCGCCATTCGCCACTAAGTGGCGGTGACGTCACCACGATGCTTGTGCCAGGCCAAGTGCACCTTGAGGCCACGTGAAGTGTCGCACGCCCGCTGGCAGGAGGTCACGGGGCAGACCCAGCAGGTGCCACGGGTCGACTGACCGAAATGACCGAGATGACACGGACACACACGCGCGCACACACACGCACACGCACACACACACACGCACACAGACATACATACCAAGAGTCAAAAACAACGTCTCGCCTGACACGTTATGCACAACAATCACCGTGCAGAAAATAGCAGCGCCGTCGAGAGAAAGAAGTGACGGCAGATTAAAGCTGGAATCTAATTCGGAGGCGGTGGGAGGTAACGGACAGAAGAGGAGGAAGTCGTAGAAGAAGAAGAAAAACACACTCCGAGACCGTTATAATGATCACGGCGGCGCGTGGGCAAGTGTCACGGTGAGCGGGGAAAACATCGCCTGTATTTGCGCATAGTTCGCGTGCCTCTGTCGCAGCGAGAAACGTTATTGCCAGCAGAATTCGCAAGGGGTAATTACGCTGTTGTTTTGCCCCGTTTCTCTCCGTGGGTTTTCCCTGAATCCCGCGTACTCCGCAAGCTCTGGGAATTGCTATGAATAGTACCGAACTTTTTTTGTTGACAGCAAAAAAAAGAATTCGGTGCACGCCGATTGTCCACGCGTCGGTGATTTTTTGCGCAATTAATGCACGGGCGCGCGCACGCACAAATAGATCCCCCAGTTGACTATTTATATCCAGGAATGGCTCGGCTTTCGAGACGTTTCCATATATACACAGTGGACGAGATAGGCATGATTGGCCGATTATATTAATGAGGTTTTTGCTTCATGCGTGAGAAAATTGGAGTAGCCAGCGAAAACCCGTACGAGGGATGTGTGTGTGTATGGCGAACTTCTTTCGCACCGTACGTAGCCAACCGTGCTAATCGGAGGTGCGGGGGAAGGCGGACAAATGTGCGAATCTTAAATTGCCAACTCGTGACCACACCTCGCAGCATCACGCCTACAACACCTGGCGTAGCCGATGGTGGTCACCGTCTATCTAAGTCCTGGCCAGGCTCAAAACCCTGCTTAGCTTCCAAGATTCCAGTGAAATCTGGCGAAATTTAAGGCAAGTAAACTATGTTTTGTTATTTAATTATACCACGCAAGGCCCACTGAGCTATGTAGCTTTTTCTCAGAAGCGACCTCGCCACAAACGCGACCTCGACGAAGTGGAAATGAATAGCAGCCAGAGACTCTAAACGCGTGACGTTGATTCTAAACGTGGAGGGAAAACCCGGAGGACCCGGATAAAAATCCACGCGACCACGGGGAGAGAGACACAGCAAACTCCAAATATGCAGCAGGCGTCACGGTCCAAATCGAACCCACGGCCTCCAGTATGCCGGGCGAGGTAGTTAACATCTCGCCACCGTGATTGGGACCGTAACCTTTAATGACAGTGACTGGAATGTAATAATGGTCAATGTTATTGTTGATGGTGGCGGTGGCGGCGTTAGGAGTGGAGTTGCGACGGCGCTGCCATTGGTCGTGGTGTTGTTAAAGTGCACTTAGCCTGGCATAAGCGCCACGGTGACGTCACCGCCACCTAGTGGCTAATCGCGGTTGTTGTTGTTGCTGACAGTGGTGCTGGAGGTGGTCAGCGCGAGTGCGCTAACTGCTGCGCCACCGCTCCATCACAAGAGGAGTGCAGAGGGGGGGCAATACTTACAGAGCTGGCTCTGTCATGCCTGACTCTAGCCCCTCGATTCTGCAGGTGCAGCCGCGGCGTGTGTTGTTGTAAGGAGGCAAAGATCGCCTCGGTGTGTTTAACGGGCGCTCCGGACCACGTTTGCGTGCGAAATGGGCTTGTGTGCGTGTGTTTTTTTGTTATGTTGTATTTTCATTATTATTCTTTGCTTTATTCACGAAAGCCTCGCGGTTCCTCCGAGAGGCGCAGCCCTGCCAAGCGATTCGTGGCGAGCTGCCCCCTCCGTGCATTTCATTCATTAACTCGTTTATTTGCTGAGACCCAGCCAAGCGCCGTCCCTTGACGGTACACTGCGCAAGGACAGGACATTTCACTGTAACATCTGGGATTTACACCGCCACCAACATCATCACCTACTAATACCTCGACCTTCCACTACTAACAGAGGCAAAGGATTACCTCGGTATAGCCTTCACCGACTTTTGGGGCAAGAGCTGTTAGCGAGGAGTGGGTGGCCAGCACCGCGCTCGGCCGCCTTTGTCTCCCCAAGTGGCGATGTTTACACAACTGCTCAGGTGCTCATTTGAGGCTGAGTCGATTGCAATCGCCACCACCATTGCTACAGCTAACAACCGCCAGCATCATCACCACAACGATCGTCACAGCCACCACCACTGCCATGACCACGATGGTGACCACCACCAACCACCAAGCCACTGAGGTTTCATGAGCGGAGATACGAATGGTTTGGACAAGTTGACCCACGACTCGGCTTGTGTTTTCCCGAAAGCCAAGTTCTACCTCGTTCTTTCCAAAAGCCATGCCAGCTCAATGTGGCAAACCACGTTTCCGCAACAGCAGTTAAAAATGCTGGTCGCGTAAAAATGAAGTAATTGAATTAATCGGTCTAAAAGTGCAAACATTGCATTGTGTTCGCCTGTGTGTGTGTGCGCGCGCGTATCTTTGCATGCGTCACACACGTGGATACGCAGGCGAAAGTCAAGAGATCACCAAGCCCTGCTCCGTTGATGCCAACACACACAGACACAAATCGCCATCGCTTCCTTCCTCCTGCTCGACAGCGCGACTGTTGCCAAGTCGGAACTTGACCTCCGTGGTGACCTCTTACCGTCTCACCATCACCACCACCATAATCTGTACGCGAATCATCAACAATTATGTCAAACAAGTGCACCTTTTTTCCTTCGTATTTAGTTGGTGCTTGCTTGCGAACCAATACACGGACACACACACAAAGACAAAGAACCCCCGTATAGCCTTCACGTGCTGTTAGCGGCACACTAGGGGGTAGGTGGCCAACATAACGCCCGGCCGCCTTTGTCTCCCTAGTGACGATGTTTACACACTGCACCAGGTACACATTTGAGGCTGAGTGAACCTAAGGGAGGCCCAGAACCGGTTCATATATAATCGTCACTGGCCTTGGCATACTCACGCATACACACAGACACACGCGCATACGTGCAGACACACACACGTGCACACTCGCTCACATGCACAGACTTCCCTAAAAATAGCTCGGCTCTCAGACGCGTCTCTCCAGACGTAGCTACAAATGTGTGCTCTCACTTGGTTACCCGCATGTCCCAGGATCACTCGGACCCCTCGACCCCCCAAAGGAGGCACATGGGAGCCTCCGGTAAGGTGTGCATTCAGTCTCTCCCCCATCAACCCCCACCCCTCGCGTTTGGCTTTTCCTCCATATCCAGAAGTTCAGACACGTGCGTGTTTATGTCGGCAACAAGAAAAAGACAAAGAGCCCCCGTATAGCCTTTGACATACTGCCGGGGCAAGTGCTGTTAGCGATTCGCACCTATGAAGGCCAGTCCGGCACCCGACGGGGTGGGTGGCCAGCACCACGCCCGACCGCCTTTGTCTCCCCAGTCGTGATGTTTACACACCACACTAATTTGAGGCTGAGTAGACCTAGGGGAGGCCCTGTACCGGTTCAAATAATGGTCACCGGTGTTGGCCGTGGGCGGGAATCGAACTCGGGTGGCCGGGGTTCGTGGCGCAGCGCGCTAACCGCTGCACACACACGCACAGAAGGCAAAGGTCCCCGTGTAGCCTGTTGGGGCAAGTGCTGTTAGCGATCACCACACCACACGCGTAAACACACGCGTGCAGAGCTACCCCCGCCCCCTGGTTCCACCGCCACCCTCTCTATCCCCACATCGACTTTACATTTTGCATTTACATATTTTGCCTTGCGAGTACATTCCGTCCGCGTGTTATTAAGGGCGATCTTAAACACGTGTTCCAAACGAGCGCACGCGCGCACACACATCATACATGCGGTACACACGGAGCGCACTTCTGGCCTCGTCAATACACACAGCCATTAAACTGTCGCTTCAGTGAACGTTCGCAATGAATACGACGTTTATTAGCGATGTCTACCGATGTTACACATCCGTTGCCAATCCACTGCTGGATGAAGGTCCCACCGGATGTTTTTGTTCTACGCGTGCGTGTGGCAGCAATGCGGTTCAGGAGCGAAGTGTCATTGTCGAGCTCTCTGCTGAAGAGGGCTTCGTGCGGTTTTTGCTGATCCTCTGTTGAAGGCGCGCAGACTCCAGTGGTTTACTCTGCAGTATGAGTCCCACCAGCCCACGATCCAGTCACACAGACCTCTCACCCCCCACACCCACCACTCTCCCAGGTGTATAGCCGCAAAGATAAGAAGAGCTGTTTGCTTTGTTTGGGAATACGTTCTTCCTTTAAACAAAAAAAACACACGCACACCTAGTTTATATAATAAATGCAAGAGTTGAAGAAGTTGCTGACTGGAATTTCACATCCTCGCCCAACAGGGCTCTGCATCCCTAAGGCTCCTGTTTCCTCAGCTGCCCGCGAGATCTTGCAGATAATAAAAACCCCGGGACCCGCTGCACGTTGTTTTTTTCCCCCATCGGCGGAAGATGAAAAAAAAATCGCCTCCCTAATTAAATTTTCCTAAATGCTGGAAGCCTGCAAGGGGAGGGGGGGGGGCTTTGCGTGTGAACCCCAAACGCAGAGCCACTCTCCCTGCACCCCGCCACGCTCGCTCGTGCGCAACTCACATCAACATCTGGATGCACGCGTACTCGCCACCCTCCCCAAACCCGCTTTCCTTCATCCAGCAGTGGATCGAGAATGAACTGTATAGAGAATTTTTATTTCGATTTAAAGCTTTCGTGACTGTAGGGATTCATCTTCTTGGTTCTTTCGGTAAAGTCATGTAGAAGGGAAATAATAAAATAATAATAAAATTAAACATAATAAAATAAACGTCGTGAGAATTGTATTTTATTATGTTATATTTTTATTATTTTATTATTTTCCTTCTACGTGACTTTACCGAAAGAACCAAGACGATGCATAGAGAATCTTGAATTACACGGACGCGCGCAGGTATATTTATTTATTTTTTGCATGCCCTTATAGAGACGTTCTTACAAATCAGATTAGGATTAAAAAAAACAATATTATTATTATTATTCTCCTCTGAAGACGCACGGAAGTAGCGGCAGCCAAGTGAAGCCATGTGCGGAATAAAAGTCGGGACACGTGCTGGCCGGAGTCCGACTGTAAAGATACGAGATGCCAACTCTCGCTTGTTGCTTACGTTGTATTTTGTTATTTTTGGAGGGATTTTTTTTATTGCGTGTGTGTGTGTATGTACCCTATCAATTCCACCCCCCCCAACCCCCTCCACCTCTAAACCCTACTCCCAATTTTTTTTGCTCGTGAAAACAGAATGGAATTTTTTTTCCAACATATTTTTTTTTACACAACCCACAACGCAGCTGCCGGCCGCACGCGATTGCTGACCCTGTCGAAGGATAGATTCCTGAACTTGTTGTTCTCAATCCTTTATAACATTCTGTTCTTTAATAATAATAAAAAATACGAACAACGGAACATATTAAACTTGTATGGCTTATCTCAACTATTTGCATACAACGACAAAGGCCCACCCCGTGTAGCCTTAACAGACATTCGGGGCAAGTGCTTTTAGCGAGCAGCACCTATGAAGGCCGACACGGCACACGAAGTCGTGGGCGGGGGAAGGGGCAGCACCATGCCCGGCCGCCTTTGTCTCCCCCAGTGGCGATGTTTAAATATCGCACCAAGTATCTAATTTGAGGGTTGAGTCGCCCTAGGGAAGATAATCTATCACTGATGTTAGCCATGAGCGGGAATCGAACTCGGGTCGCCACGTTCTTGGTGCAGCGCGCTAACCGCTGCACTACCGCTGCCGATCTTCAGAAACAGCGACAACAACAACAACCGCCGTTCGCTACTAAGCGTGATGTCACCGCAATGCTTATATACCAGGCTAGGCACACCTTGAGGCCACGTGCATTCTCGAAGGCTCGCTGCTGCTGCCCGGAGGTCACGGGAGAGACCCAGGTGCCATGAAATGACTGGCAGATGCATGGCACGCTCTCTCTTGGCAGTCCTGGAGCTGGGTAAGGTAACTACATTGTAGGATCCCTTATCCTTGGTGGAACTAAGCGCAATGCACAGAAAGCAAAGCCCTCGCTGAACAAGCCCCTAACTGGACGCGCGCGTGCCTTCTCTGCTGCAACGTGGCTCGGAATTTCGGAGCCGTTCCACCACAAAACTGCTCTCTGCCAGGGTTTAGCTTCTGCTCGCTCGAAAAAAAAAACAAATATATAATTCCGCACTCGGAATAACCACAATCGAGTTGCTCCGAGTTACGCGTCGTAGCTTTTATTTATTTTATTTTTACTAATTTGAACCTATCTACGTGACTTTACCGAAAGACGCAAAGAACATGCGAACGCTCGCCCAACGTTGGCACGTGGTACCGTCACTTTGCTCGGCCGAGACATCAGAACTCTGATCTCGCTTCCCAGCCGTCTCTGCCACTGCCTTCCTCGACTTCTGTTGCCTTCTCTCGTCGTCCAGCATCATCATCATCATCAACCATGTTCAATCCACTGCTAGGTGAAGGCTTCCTCAAGTCGCCGCCAACTCTCACGATCCTGCCTCGTAATCATCCGCATAGCACCTGCCCGGGAACGGATTTCAGACTCGGACTTTGTTGTTTCAGCCGGTGAGGCCCCATTGAGCTCAGTAAACTCTTTTGCGAGGAGGGCCACAACCCCAAGACCGCGTCGGCAGTGGCGCTAGGATGGTGGAGGAAATGTGCAAACTAGCAAGAGCAAAAACAACAACAACAAATAATATACTCGATTTCATCTATCGGTATCTGACTACTGATAGTTAAACTACAATTACAACAGCTTTTTGTGCATTAAATCAAGACTTAAAGCTTTCGTGACTGCAGGAACTCATATTATTTGGATCTTTCGGCAAAGTCACGGAGATGTGTTCAAAGAAAATAACAAAATACAACAACAAACAACTTTCCCGAAAGACCCAAATAAATGTGTTTTGTTTGACCAAGTAAGGATCACTGAGCTATATACCTACTTTGGGGCCGTCCATAAATGACGTCACGCACCTAGGGGGGGTGGGTCAGACATTTGTGACGATGTGTGACGAGGGGGGGGGGGGGTTAGAAATGTGACGTCACATCAAAATGCGCAACTTTAAATAAATATAGACAACACGTTCTACTTAATTAAATACACTTTTGAGTAAATGTTTTCTCCTACAACATCAGAGTGCAGCGCCACATTAAATATGCACTACAATGACAATAGTTTAAAGCGATTTGAAGCATGTTTTATTTGGGGGGGGGGGCAGAGCTTTGTGACGTCATATTTGAGGGGGGTCTGACTTTTTGTGACGCCGTGTGACGATGGAGGGGGGGGGGTCAAAAATCGTCCAAAATCGCGTGACGTCATTTATGGACGGCCCCAGTTTTCAGAAGCGAACTGACTACAAATGATAGCTCAACGAAGTGGCTTATCACGTGGACATTTATACCAGCCAAATGCTCTACACGCGTGCCGATGTTGATTCGAAATGTGGAAGGAACAACCAGAGGACCCGGAGAAAAATCCACGCGACCATGGGGAGGGAGACACGCAAATCCAAATATACAGCAGCAGCAGGCGTCAGGGCGCGAATCGAACCCACGACCACCTGCATACCAGGCGAGGTAGTTAACATCTCATCACAGACGCGTACCATAATCTCTCGCCATGCAGTTGCACTCATGCCATGATCGCTTTTGCTTAAGCAATCGCGACGGTGTGACCCAAGTTGTTTTCCTTCACACATTATTTTCTGTTGCACACACATAAACGTCATCTGCTTGTGTAAGAAGGCGACTAAATATAGCTATATCGCCGGGGCGAATTTGCTGCCATGGTAAGAAGAAGGCGTGGGGGGTTATTCTAAGATTCCCGAAAGACCGCCATGGGCGAGGATGTTATCAAAACAAGCACGTGGAGTGACTTGCTCAGCGCGTGCGTCCCACGCGTGACGGTGGAGCACCAGCGGAGCCTCGCTACGAACCAGGCGGCCCGAGTTCGATTCCCGATCACGGCCATCACCGGTGAGGATTGTTTGAACCGGTCCTGGGTCTCGCCTAGGTCGACTCAGCCGCAAATGAGAAGCTAGTGCGGTGTGTAAGCATCCTCACTGGGGAGACAAAGGCGACCGGGCGTGGTGTTGGCCACTCACACCACCTCGTGTGCGGTGCCGGCTGTCATCGGTGCTACTCCCGAACTGCGCTTGCTCCAGCAGTCAGTTCAGGCGATGCTTAGGTGGGTCTTTGTTGCCGGAAGTGGTGGCGTTCGGTGCTCGAGAACAGCACTTGCCCTAACAGTCTGTTAAAGGCGAGATGGGAGTTCTTTGAAGTTGTAAATTCAGATTATTATTTTTTTTCACGGTGTATTTTTGTGTGTGCAAGCGGTGCACATATTTCTGATGTTTATTTTTGTTCTTTCTCCACGCTGCTTGTGTTTCCTTTGCTTGAATTGCAACAACAACCAACTCGTATGAATGTTTCCGTTTGTGCCCCCTCCCCACCGCACCCCCCCCCCCTCCCCCCATATTGTTCCGCCACTCTTCAATTATTTAGCACTTGTGCCGTATGTCATAATTACACGCGGATACAGCGAATAACGCGTTGGCAGCGGGGTACAGGCGCACAGCACGAAGGCGCGTGACGCGTGCGTCAATAACGCGACTCATAATCGAGAGCACATGTTCCGTCTACAATATAGAGGGGGTTTTTTTGGGAGGGGGGGTGGTTAGATCGCGTAAATATATGAATGTGTCGTTAAACCCGCCACCACCCGACACAGCCGATAAGTAAGAGTTTGGCACGTAAGCAAAATATGCCAGTGCGTTGCTAGAGAGGCAGCCTCGCTCATGGCATTCATCTCTCGCCAGTGCTCGACACAAAATGCGAGCAGTGCAAGGACAATGCACAGCACCATTGCGTTAATGGCTCGGGTTAAGCAAGTGTAATAAAAGACTTGACCACGATGTCTGGCTCAGTGTCCTTTATTTGGTTCGTACTGTATTCCCACACGGCTGTCTCTACTCGTTCAGTCTCCACGGTGCTGACTCCGATGTCGCTCCAGTCCACAACAGCAGCCCCGCTGCTGTTACTCTCACACAGCCCCTTTTGGCTGTACTCGCTGCAGCTCCTCTCTCCTTCGTCCACTCCGCAGCTCTGACAGCCTCGTGCTGTCTCTCTCTCTTCTCGCTCCTGCCACTCCTGGCAGCCACACCGCTGCCTCTAACACACAGCCCTTCTGGCTGTCTTCTCTGCAGCTCCAGACCACTCTGTAGCTTCCTCCTGTCTTCGGGGTTGGCTCCCGCTGGCCGACGGTGCCCCCCTCTTCTCACTCGCCCGCGTGGCCTTACTCTTTTCCATTCACACCCCGACTGACTTCCCCTTCCGGTTTACCCGCTTAAGGAGCCGAACCTTCCACCCACGTCACGTGACTCCACCCCCCGTGACGTCACATCCGGAAGGTCGCTTACGCCCGCATTACACCACCCTCCCCCGTAGAAAAATCCCAGCCGACCTCGGCTGACCAATAGCAAATCGTAATGCGGCGAACCGACCTTCCCCCCTAAAGGACACTAAGCATACAATATAACAGCAGGAACAACAACGCAAGTAACATCAACGAACGTACGAAAAGCATGCAATAAATACAACTGTAAGAAAAAGAACAACAACACAGCAACAATCAACGAAACGTAAGCGATTTGGAACGTGTGCGGGTCGCCGGCCCGTCCCGGACGGTCGGCGGCCCACTCGCAGAACGGGAACGCGATGGAAGACGAGGAATGACAGGGGGTAATTCCCCTGTTACGGCTGGAAGTCTATCAACGTCCCGTGTCCCTAAAGAATTAGTCTTGGGCTTGTCCCGCGAATGTGCCTGCAGCGGGGTCGGAAGGGCTGCAGGGCTCGAAGGTCCCGCAGACCTGGCAGGCGTCCTCCGAGCAGGGCCCCTCGTCCCCCGCAGTGTCACGGCCGGCCTGTCTGGAACAGGTACGACAGGCGCTCTAGCAAGATCAATGGACGCAGGCAGGGGAGAGTCAGCAGCAACAGACCCCGGCAAGGCAACATTGGGGGATGACGCATCATGTAGGGGAGCAACATATGGTTTAAAGCGCGACGTATGCACAACCCAGCGACGAAATCCAATTTGGACGCGTGCTGACTGTGGGTTGGGAACCGCAATGAGGCGTACGGGACCATGCCAAGGTTTGTGCAATTTAGGAGAGGTTCCTGGCCGTACCTGTGGACAATGAAGCCAGGCTAGGTCCCCAACCTTCCAGGGGCACCCCCCCTCGGACCGTCGAGCATACCGCTCGTTCCGGGCCTGGGCTTTGGCCGTAGCCACGCGGGCATTCTCCCGCGCCTCCGTGACTCGGCGAACCGTGTCCTGAATGTATTCAGGAAGTGGTTTACGAGGTCCCTTCACCCCAGTTCCCAATTGCACATCCACCGGCGGCACGTTTTCCCGCCCATACATAAGGTAAAACGGCGAATACCCTTTAGCCGCATGAGGCGTCATCCTGTACGCCGAAAGCACTCCGGGGATGTGCAGATCCCAATCTGATTGTTGTTCGCTCACAGTATGGCAAAGCATGGCAGACAATGTCCTGTTCAGCCGTTCAACCATACCATCCGTCTGCGGATGGTATGGGGATGTCCGTACTTTCTTAGTCCCAAGGCCCGCGCACACTTCCGCCAATAATTTAGAAGAGAAATTCCTGCCCTGGTCCGTGAGGAGTCTCTCAGGCGCCCACTTGTCCATAATGTACCCAAACAAAAAGGCGTCGGTAATGGCCGCGGCCGACTGATCGGGCAACGGCCAGGCCATCGGCCAACGGGAGAGGTACTCAACCCCTACCAGCAAATATTTATTACCCCTCGCCGATGGTGGGAAAGGTCCCAATATGTCCAGTGCCACCAATTCATTGACTCGAGACACCTGAATCGACTGGAGAGGCGGCACGTAAGGATGTTTCGGCGGCTTACGTTGGGCACACACAGGGCACGCGCGCACGTGCCCTACGACATCTGTCGCCATGCCGTGCCAAAAATAATGACGTTGCAACGTCAACAAGGTCTTCTGCACCCCTAAATGTAAGAGAGTGTCACAATGGAGAGTTCTAATCAACTCGAATCGCAAGGACGTTGGCACCACCAGACGCCAGCGTTCCTGGAACCCCTCCCACCACATAAGCAGACCATCTCGGAGAGCGGTTTGCGGCCCCACAGCCGTACTCGGACTCCCATTGTCCCTAGTAGACCGCTTCCGCAAGGACACCAACGACTCATCCATCATCTGTTCCCGGATCCAGACAGACCGCGGCAGATTCAAAACCCCGTCAGCCGGTCCCGGTTCCATCGGAGTATCCGACTTCTCGACGGCCAACGTAAGCGGCTGAGGGGGGTTTAGAATCGGCGAACACCTATGCGTCCCCGACGCACATTTACAAGGGGCGCGCCGCGGTAATCTGGAAAGTGCGTCAGCGTTCGCATGGCGCACTCCCTTCCGATGTTGAATTTGGAAGGAAAATTCCTGTAGCGTGTCCAACCAACGTGCCAACTGTCCGGATGGCTGGTCAATTTTAAGGGCATATTGCAAGGCCGCATGATCCGTACGCACAATAAAAGAACGACCGTAGAGGTACGGTTGAAATTGCCGTAGGAAAAAAACAACCGCCAATAGTTCTCTGCGAGTGACACAATAGCGGGTTTCCGCAGGAGACAAGACTCGGCTACCATACGCCACGACACGCTCTACACCCCCTTTAGACTGTGATAATACCGCCCCAATACCTGTGTCACTCGCGTCCGTATCAAGAATGAATGGGTGATCGAAATCGGGATAATCCAATGTTGGGGCCGTAGCCAATAGATCACGCAGACTCCGAAAGGCCGCCTCCTCCGGCTGTCCCCAAACAAACTTCCATCCTTTACCCGTAAGGAGATGCAAGGGCCTCGCAATCGTCGCAAAACCCGGCACAAATCTTCGGTAATACGAGGCAAATCCCAAAAACCGCCGAACATCCCCCACGGTGGCCGGAGTCGGCCAATCCCGGACGCACGCCGTCTTTTCCGGATCCGTAGACACCCCCTCAGCACTCACAATGTGCCCCAAATAACGGACGGACCGTTGCAGTAGGTGACATTTCTTTGGTTTGAATTTCAATTTGGCAGAACGCATCCTCGTGAACACTGTCTCCAGCCGCGTTAAATGTTCCTCAAATGTGCGGCTGAAGACAATAATATCGTCCAAATATATAAGACACGTCTCCCACTGCAACCCCGTCAAAACGAGCTCCATCAATCTTTGAAATGTAGCAGGGGCCGCATTCAATCCCATCGGGAGACAGTTGAATTGAAATAACCCCTGCGGCGTACGGAATGCGGTTTTCTCCCGTGAGGACTCGTCAAGGGGAAGCTGCCAAAATCCCGAAGAGAGGTCCAGTGTGGAAAAGAACTTAGCCCCCGACAATGCGTCGAGGGAGTCATCCATACGCGGCAGGGGGTACGCATCTGCCACCGATATCTTATTCAATTTCCGGAAATCAACACAAAATCGCAATTTGCCATCCTTTTTCTTAACCAAGACCACAGGAGCGCCCCATGGGCTGTTAGATGGCGATATAATGTCCGCAGCCAACATGTCTTCCACTGCCCCCCGCACGTGTTCTCGCTCCGCAGGACTCATCCGATGCGAATTTAATCGAATAGGGGCAGCATCGCCCGTCTCAATGTGATGGTAAAGCAACGATGTGCGGCCCAAATCCAAATCATCGGAGCTGAACACATCGGAATACGTCAACAACAATTTACGCAGCGCACCACGTTGCTCCATGGACAGGGAAGAATTTTCGTCACATAAGTCAGCAACCCAACGATTATCCGAACCCCTTGGCTCGGAAACCCCAGCAACCACTCCCCGGCTATGCGGACAATCGTGCGTCGCAAACGCCGTAGTGGCATGTGCCACAACCGTACCGGCCGGAACACGGACGTTTTCCCCCCCCGCATTAAGCACCTGTAAAAACGGTAATTGATCCGGCCGGACGATGGTCTGTGCCCCCACTAACGCCAACCCGGTTGTTATCGTGGCGGACGGTGACAAGACCCCTACTGCTCCTAGCCGATCAGGCAGGGGCTTCCGATACCGCAAGGGTATAAGCATCTGTGAACCAGGTGGGATGTCCACAGATGCGACGGACAGCGCCTGCACTTGTACGGCCGAAGCAGGTCGCCCCCAGGGCGACGGCAGAAACGAGATTTGACGGCCCCCCGGCAGTTCAATACAATTCTCATTGATTTTGATCAAAATGGGCATCTTAGCCAAAAAATCGGTGCCTAACAAGCAAGGAACCGCCAAAGATCTCGATATTAACACAACGCCCGAAGCCGACACATCCCCAATAGATATCTTAGCATCCACCTGGCCCACGATACCCATGCTACACCCGTTCGCAGCGACGCACGACCCATAAACCGGACGCACAGCCCCCGGCGGGATGCCCAACAGATGGAAAATGACATCCGAAATAATAGTCGCAGACGCGCCGGAGTCGACCAAAATGCGTACGTCCACCCCTTGTATAGACCCCGGTACAGTGGACGAACCCGTAGCGGCCGCGACGACTCTCCGTGCCAATTTGCGCCACTGCGTCACCGAGCGACAAGGCCCCGTCGAAGGCCTTTCTTTAACAACAACATTAGGATCGCGCAACGAAGGTGATGGGTGAGGTGCAAAGCCTTGCCGGGTGTCTGGTGCGTGCCGACATGCCTGTTTCGAAGGATCTTTAGTCGGCTTGTCCGGTACCGAGGCCTCCTGCTGCGGCGGAGCCGGGAAGCGGGCCCAGCAGTCTCTGGCGTAGTGGCCCCTACGCCCGCAGCGGAAGCATTTGGCACCGTTGCGCCGAAGCGCAGGCCTTGCATCCCGACGGCCCCGTTCCGGTAGAGCAGCGCGCGGCCCCGGCCCGCCGCGTCCCGTCCATGGAGCGGAGGCGGCCATCAGCTGTTGAGGGCCCCGGTCATCCGGCACGTAGACAGCCTGCGCAGGGTCCCACCCCAGCGCGCCCCCTTCTTTGACGGGCCCCCCCGTCCACGCCGTCACTTGCTTCCAGCGACGGAGATTAAATTGCGCATCGAGACACTTAGCAGCCGCCCGGGAAGTTAGTTTCTCATGCCCACACACAGGCATAGGGATCCCTAGATCCCGAGACAGCTCCAACATGTTCCCTAATATGAGAGGCTCGAGCAGGTCCTGTGGCGTCTCAGGATAAGCTGCCATGGCCAGCTCCAGCACCGCACCCCTGAACGCCACGGGCGACTCCTCTGGTGCTCGTTGTCGTTGAGCGAATCGCCGATGCGCATCATCAGGTGGCTCATAAACGTCGGCCATTTCTTCAAAAACTCCACGTAAAGTTGTCTTCTTATCGGTCGTTATGGAACGGAAAAATCGAACAGATTCGTCGTCCAGTAGAGTTGGCAACACCTCCAAGGCCTCAGCATCGGTCCATCTTGCTGTGCGTACCGCCGCCAAGAATCGGCAGGCGAAAGCGCTCCAATCCCCCCCGATGGAAAATTCCTTAACTGTGGTAAGGTGGCGACTCAGACTCCTCTTCACGCCATCTTCCAATGGTGGTTGTTGTGGTGGCAAATTCAAAATGGCGTCGGCTCGCGGCGTGGCCAAGATGGCGGTTTGGCGCCGCGGAGCGCGCAAGATGGCGGCTTCTTGCCGCGTGGCCAATGGCGGCGGCAGGGCAGGCAACGTGGCGGCCCGTGGAGCACCGACTGCTTCCTCCGTCGTCCCTGCCGCGACGAGATGACATAAATGCGTCAGGACGTCCTTTAGTGCCTCCAGTTGTACCGCCATCTGTTGCCATCTCCGATCCGCGTCCGATGATGTCGACGGACCCGCCACCGCGCCGACATCCTCCACTCCCGTCCCCGTGCTCGCCTCAGCAGGGCTCTCCTCCACCACCCCAGCAAAATCCGTGGTTGGAGTGAGATCGTCGTCGTCGGACGAAGAAGCCGATGCAGGCGCCGGAGTAACTTTCTTCCTTACTTGCTTCGACATGCCGTTGCACTTCTGGCACCAGTGTAATAAAAGACTTGACCACGATGTCTGGCTCAGTGTCCTTTATTTGGTTCGTACTGTATTCCCACACGGCTGTCTCTACTCGTTCAGTCTCCACGGTGCTGACTCCGATGTCGCTCCAGTCCACAACAGCAGCCCCGCTGCTGTTACTCTCACACAACCCCTTTTGGCTGTACTCGCTGCAGCTCCTCTCTCCTTCGTCCACTCCGCAGCTCTGACAGCCTCGTGCTGTCTCTCTCTCTTCTCGCTCCTGCCACTCCTGGCAGCCACACCGCTGCCTCTAACACACAGCCCTTCTGGCTGTCTTCTCTGCAGCTCCACACCACTCTGTAGCTTCCTCCTGTCTTCGGGGTTGGCTCCCGCTGGCCGACGGTGCCCCCCTCTTCTCACTCGCCCGCGTGGCCTTACTCTTTTCCATTCACACCCCGACTGACTTCCCCTTCCGGTTTACCCGCTTAAGGAGCCGAACCTTCCACCCACGTCACGTGACTCCACCCCCCGTGACGTCACATCCGGAAGGTCGCTTACGCCCGCATTACACAAGTATAGCTATGGGGACCCTCTCGCCAGTATGAAGATATTGAATATTTAGAAACATGCGTTTCGAGTATTTGGCTGTGATACATTTCCATGTGATAAGCCCACTTCATTGGGCGGTCACGTGTGGCCAGATCGCTTCTGAAAAAGAAGCTACAAAACTCAGCGGGCCTTTCGAATTAAGAGTCCCGTAGCTGAAATAACTTGGGGAGCCATTTCAATTTCCCATTCCCGCGCGCCCTGCAGCCGGTAGAATATCAATTGAAAAGTGCGCGTCTTAATTCTCGGAAGCTGCAAATGAGCCCGGACCCAAGTGGCGAACCCAAGTGGCGACGTGGATGTGTTTTGCGCAGTCAAATTGGTGGCGAGCGCGCTGACACCATCATCAACTCGCACCACTCGACAACTCAGGTTAATCACGTGGAGGGTGGGAGGAGGGGGTGGGGGACTGCATATTAACTGTGGATTGGAATCCAGGATCTCAGCGGTGCCAGCCTGGTGTGTCTGACATGGTCATTATGAACTCCCTGCCGGCACTCTCCCACCACGAGCCACGGGGCTGCCTCTTAAGTGTTTGGTTTTCAAGGCGCAATCCACAAAGTGGCGATGAAGGGAGGAGGGGGCAATGAGCTCTTTCTGCACGGTGGAGCGAGAAGACCCCATGCGGACAAGGCTGCACTTGTGCAAAGTGTACCCCAGAACGTACACAACCGCGCACAATTTTGCACGTGCGTATGTATAGATACACGCGCACGCGCGCACAAAAAAGTACCGTACATTCAAAGAGCCCCCCCCCCCGACCCCCGTATAGCCTACATAGACTACTGGGGCAAGAGCTGGCAGAGCGCACCTATTAAAGCGGCGGCTGGGCAGACACAAGCACAAAGACAAAGATCCCCCATATAGCCTTCGCACACTGTAGGGGCAAGTGCTGTTAGTGGGCACTTATGAAGGTCGGCATGGGGTGAGTGGCCACCACCACGCCCGGCCTCCTTTGTCTCCCCATTGGCGATGTTGACACATCGGGTACTCATTCGAGGTTGAGTCGACCTAGGGGATGCCCAGGATGCACGGGACCGGGGATTAAGACAATCGTCACGTGTAAAAAAAAGCAAAGACAAAGATCCCCTGTATAGCCTTAACAGATTGTTTGGGGCAAGTGCTTGTTAGCAGGCACGCGTACGCAGACAGACGCACAAACACACACACAAATACCTCCGCATACATGCACTTACACCCAAGTGCACACGTACACAAAGATTACACACACACATATATACACGGACGCACAAACATACACACACGCGCAATGTACAACAGCGATGTCTGCAGGTAATTATCCTGGGTTAACACACTCTAATGCCCGCTCCAATTACCTCGACGCATAGTTTGGGGGGTCCCAGCAGCGGCCCGGCCGTGTTAAGTTCGCTGGGATTTGTTGAGAGGGCAAATCCCAGGCGCCGGGGGGTGGGCCTTGATCAATCCACTGCTGGATGCACAGGGCATCTCGCCAACGTCCGATCACCACCTCTCGCGGCCTCGCGATGGAAACGATCCACGTTGGTTCCAGCATGATGCGAGCCACGTGTTATTTAATTAATCCACATCCGCGGTGGATAGTTTTCATTATTGGCCGTGAGTTTCCCCCCCCAGCCCATCTTTGGCTGGACCACTCCGTCAATGATGTCGACCACCGGCCACAATTCATTATTTGTCATGAGGAGGAACACGTGGATTTGGGAACGTACTCACTCAGTTAGAGACTGCTGGAGTTATGGATTGAGCTGGACTCATAATAACAATGACATTGCCAATATAAACTTTTATTTTCCCAACCTGCAAGGGTGCCATGTGTTTTGTTGTTATTGTTGTGGCTGTTGGCTCGCCTCGCCAGTTGAAGCATTTGCAATGCAGCATGCAGCACTCTCTGTATTGCCCACAGCGCTCTGTATTAATGTACTCTACTGTTAAATATCCATTTAAAGCTTTCGTGACTTCAGGGATTCATAATTCCTGGTTCTTTCGGTAAAGTCACGTAGAAGGGAAATAATAAAATAATAATAAAACAATAAACTTATCACGACGTTTCGATTGCAACACAAGCAATCGTCAACAGGTGTGAAAACCACAGCAATAACTTGAGAATTGTATTGTTTTATTTTTATTATTTTATTATTTCCCTTCTACGTGACTTTACCGAAAGAACCAATAATATACTCTACTGTTGTTGTTGTTATTATCATTAAAGTCGAGCTCAAGGTACGCCCCAAGAGAGATCGCAACAGCAGCGGCCGCAAAAAGCAAGCACGACCTCCTTCATGGCCACTGGCCTTGGTCTCCCTCGTCCTCGGAGTATTGGGGGGGGGGCGGTTATTGGGGGGGGGGGCGGTTATTGGGGGGGGGCGGTTATTGACTTTAAGTTGGAGACAGAGTGTCTAGAAAGGAATGTGAAATGTGACCTCAAACTTCTGTTTTTCCGTCTCCACAACAACACTTTGTTTTTTTTTGGTTGTATCCAAAAGAAAAGTTTAGAGTTTGCAGAATGTAAGTAACCGTTCTTTTGTGTGTGTGTATGAGCGAATTATTTATGGATTATCTCAATAGACTAATCAGCAGCAGCTTTGCGTTCAGGATGAAGGCATACCTAAATGGCATTATCTCACTCTCTGCATGTCAGCCCACTGGATGTCTGTCAGCTTTTGAGTTGATTTCAGGATTTCTTAAATTGTGTTTTTAACTCACTAAATGGACTGGCACCTGAGTACTGTACATGTCTGACGTGTTTTTTGAAGGTGTCAACCCCGCTCGTGTCCTCTGGCACTGGTTTCTTGGTTGTGCCAAAGGCCAGGAACCGAGACTTGCGGGGAGACAGCCTTCAGCTTCTGTGGTCCTCGCCTCTTGAACGGCCGGTTTGAGGTTCTGAAGGCAACAGAATCAGTGAATGTTTTTAGACGACATCTTAAACGACACCTTAAAACAACCCTTGCTCGTTGGCTGTGTCGGGCGGTGGCGGGTTTAACGGCACATGTATATATTTACGCGATCTAACCCCCCCAAAAACCTTCTGTTATGGATCTTAAAACATACCATTTTTGAATGGCTGTTAATTAGGATGTTCTTATTGTGTGTTTATTATGCTGTTTATTTTCCTTTCAATTTATTGCATGTTCTGTCATTTTCTACGTATCATTCTTACCGTTGCTTACATTGAGTCAGTCGTTTTCGTTTAGTTCTGTGAAGCACTTTGCATTGCATTCTTTGCGCGGATTGTGCTGTGTGAGTCAAAGTTTGATGTGATTAGCTCCGCTCCGTCTCCGCGTTGGGGCGTCCTCTCGAGGCGTGCTCCTGTTCATTTGGCCGCCCTTCCCGCATCGCTCCTCGAACACTGGAGGCTCTCATCCCTTCTCGAGATGCGTTCTGCCCGAGCTCACTTGTGTTTTTTTTTCTTCCGAGCGGTCAACTTGGATGTGTCTCTGCTCCGCGTCGTTCCTCTTCCTGCCTACCGGTGTATTTCCACGATAATAGAGGGGGAGGTTTTAGCGGGGGGGGCGGGTTTAGATCGCGTAAATATATAATTGTGTCGTTAAAACCCGCCACCACCCGACATAGCTAACTAGTAAGAGTTGTCACGTAAACAGAACGTGGCCAATTCGTTGGAGAGCCAAGCCACAACATTTACAATCTGAGTACGACGTTTCGCCAGTAATTACAACCAGCTTCATCAGGCGACAGACATATTTCCACGCTTTGTACCTCCCTCCGCACCCTTCTTTTGCACACCTTCTCGGCGTTTGTTCCGTTTTCGTTTTTGGCGCCCCGATATGTCGGATCCGTGTGTTTGATATCCACGCTGCCGCGTGGATATCAAACCAGACACAGGAAGTTATGGGAGTCATATATTTTTTTTTCTTCATCTAAAAAAAACCGCTTAACCTCTTTATTTTCATCGTCGCCGATCTTCGACGTGACCGGGAATCAAACTGAGTCGTTGCCGGGTTCGTAGCTCAGAGCGCGAACCACTGCATTACTGCTCCATGGCTGAAGTCAATCTGTGTTCTTTCAAAAAATGTTTTTTCAAAAAATGCTTAAACATCTCACGCGTTCAAAAGCCCCCTGAGAACATCCTGGAACTCAACCGAGGCCCTCTCCTTGTGTAAGCAATTACCTTATTTATTATTATTACTACGATAATGATGATGATCACAACGCATTTCTCATCCACCGAGCAGTGTTTTGTTATCGGTGGCGGGGAAGCGTATTATTACATCACCCTGCGCTTCCACGCCAACGGGCAGCGACGTTTACAATTTAGAGGCCCACAGCTTCAACCGTTGAGCGCCACGCGGTTGACAGAATGCGCAGCGCAGGGCACGGCACTCTCATTCCGCGAGCCGCCTAATGTGGCTCGTCGCTCATCGCGTTCTCGATGAAGCACCGCACGCGTGTGCCCGTGCTCGCGCGGCCACTCCATCACCAACGTGTCGGGGTATTTGTTTTTTTGTTTTAGCCCCTGCGTGAATTTACTTTGCGACGGCGGCGTCTTGAGAAAACCTTCGCCATCCATATAAACAGATGTAGTGACATTGAATGAGTCACTGTAGCGCGTGACGCTGGGAGATCGGTAGACAATGGAATTAGGGGTAGCAGTCCGTTCTACCAGTTGGACCGGTGGGCAAGGCACGGACCCTTCTGGGGGATCCAGAGGGGTGCGGGGCCGAGGGCGGAGCCTGGCCACGCTGGGGAGGATAAAAGGCGAGCTCCGACTCACAGTCGGGGCTGCTGCGATCTGGAGTGGAACTCTTCGTGGTGCCGTAGTCGTCATGATCTTCGCCCTCTTCAAGCTGTGTAGTCTGGCAGCGTGTTGGCTGTCTCGACCTGGTATGCCGTTATCCCCGAAGGCTGTGAAGGCCGGAATAAAAGAGAGAGTCCCTCCTACTAGCGTCTGTGAATCAGTACACTCCACAGACATTGACACAATTTCAACCGAGAAGATGGGTACAAACTCGGCAATCACTGGAAGGACGTTATCAAGCAGTTCAAGTCATAACTGGCTGTAATGTCCACCACCAAGACCATCGCTGGCCACTCCTACCATCACCACTAGCACCACGTTACGTTTGCATGGGAGGCGTCGCCGCGTTCGTTTGCGTGGTGATGTTGCCACGTACCGTTTGAATGGCCCACTACTACCATCACTCGCATTAACATTAGCTGCCCCGCCCATGCTGCTACACCTGAACTACGCCCATGTTAAACCTTTACCTGGCAGCCCTTTCATTAGTGGAAACCCACCACCAGCGCCGTCGTTGCCCATCACTTACATTAACATTAGCTGCCCTGCCCATGCTGCTGACACTTGGGCTACGCCCATTTTAAACCTTTATTAACAGCTTGCCTTTAGAGGCTAACCCCCCTTTTCCTGATGACGACCGCTTGTGTTGTGATCGAAATGTCGTGGTTTTCTTTTTTCTTATTCACTTTATTATTATTTCTCTATCTATGTGACTTTACCGAAAGAACCAAAGAATATGAAAGCCTTCACCCTTGGCTGCTGACGATTATGACGATGTTGATGACGATGATGACGACGACGACGATGATGATGATGATGTTTCGCCATGCACCCTGTGGCCTGATTTTTGGTTCAGGGCCCCGGCTAACATCAGTAGCGAGTCGTATTTGCACCAGTCCTGGGCTCTTCACCAACGCGAATTTGCCAGCATGGAGAAGTTTGGATACTGATCTTAGCTGTGGTCGGGAATCAAACTCAGGTCGCCGGGTTTGCAGAGGCAATGTGCTAACGCCACCGCTTCCGACAACAAAGATCCCCTGCGTAGCCTTAACAGATTGTTGGGGCAAGTGCAATTAGGGAGTAGCACCTATGAAGACCGGCACGAGAGGGTGGGTGGCCAGCATCACGCTCAGCCGACTTTTTTCCCCCAGTGGCGATCTCTACACACCGCACCAGGTACTCATTTGATGCTGAGTCGACCAAGGGGAGGCCCAGGACGTCCCAGATAATCGTATTTGGTGTTGGCCGTGAGTGGAATTCGAGCTCGGGTCGCCAGGTTCATAGCGCAATGCACGAACTGCTGCACCACCGCGAAACACACATACACACACGTAGACACACACGCACACGTGTATCTGAGTATCATAAAACATTCAACTATGTGTTCATGGGCCATCGGTTTCTGTTCCAGAGCTGAATGTTCCCATAGTACGCGGTGATACAGTAACAAAATAAATGTTCTTAGCTTAACCAAATTAGCTACAGAGTAATTTGTACATCCTTTGATATACATCAATTTTATTGGAATATAATATTCGTGATTAGTTCCAAGCAAGTTTAGAGAATGTTTTTTTTTACTTTTTGTTGGTAGTTGGAAAAACATCGTTAAGGACTAAGTGGTTCTAACAGCTGACATCCGATTCTGGAGATAAATTTTCCAGCTCACCCCTCTCAAACGGCCAATGCATTCTCTATACGACGGTTCATTCAGAGGGCCCCAAATTTGACTTAAAAATTATCCTGATGGGCCATACACAAACACGCGTCATGCATCCAGTAATCACGACAAACTAAGATGCATGTCGACCGACTATAAAGATGCCCTCGCTGTGATGGAAGTGACCGCGTGCCGTGCAATTACAAGCGCGGTGTTTCCAGGTGGTGGAGGAGGAAAAAAAAAGGTATTTCCCTTCCCCGTACCCGATTGCTGCTGCTAAGATACTGGGCCACGTTGGGTCTGGCCCGTAAGCAGTAAGCCTCCCCCACTCCTGGAATGACGGCTATAGCGCCAGAACGCAATGACCTACTCGAGCGCGAATGCGTCTCGGGGGGGGGGGCAGGCGCTTAACGTCCGTTTTCGCAGAAGGCGGCACCACACCCTTTGCAAAATTAGATCAACGTGTGATTTAATTTTTTTTTTATGTTGGGATTCTGGGGAATCGAACCGTCGAGTTCCGCGATGATGCTTGTGGCTCACGGCGCGCTGGAGCACTCGCTGACAGCTCGGGGCCGAGACGGATTGTCCTGAATGCGAGCGAGGGCATGAGATGTGAAGCCCGGTATGCCGTTGTGTGGCTTTTTTTATTTTTCTTCTTCGTAAAGGCTTATTGCCGGAAGGAAATTCTTGGCCGACGTTAAGGATCCACGAATTACGTTTTTTTTCTTCTTTAAGAAATATACATTATCGGCACTGGCGACTGTAAGTGGGCCGTATGGGCCGCCACATGTGGTAGCACTCAGGCTAAATTGAGAAGGACATTGGATTGTTTTTTTCCATCTCTGCGTTTCGGGATATGAGTCGTTCCTCCTTATAGCCGGCGGGGGCTGCGTGTCATTTGCGTGTTTGGGGAGTAACGGGCATGGGTCCCGGGACTGTCAGTGTCCACGTGTTGAACCGACCCGACTTATAAACATGGATAGAGAGTGGAAGAGAGACACGGAGGGAGGGGAGGGGAGGGCGCGCGAGAGAGACACCGTGTTTCCATTAAGAGGGCAAGCAACTCAAGTTATTTTTCGCCCAAAATGTTTTTGTTTTTTATAAGTCGGAGAAACTTGAGCATTTTCCAGAACGGAATTATTTATCGCTTAAAGGCCAGCGCGCTGGCGTCGTGCGCGATGATTTATGCCACGCTTTTTTGCACGGTGCAGCTAGCCCCATCACAACCGTCCGTGATTGGTTGTCATCTATCACGTGTAGCTTACCTAGAGATTGAGGTCTCAATCACTGCAGCCCGAACGCATTCATTCAGCAGAAAACAAATCTATGACGTCGACGTTTAAAAAATTAAAATATAATACTAAATTTCGATTTAAAGCTTTCGTGACTGCAGGGATTCATCTTCTTGGTTCTTTCGGTAAAGTCACCGAAAGAACCAAGAAGATATAATAATAACTTTGTATAATATCCCCCAAATAACTCTTGCCAGGATATATTGGTGCGCATTCGAACAAGGCGGCGAATTGGATCGCCGGGAACATGAGACTCTCTCCACGAGTCCGCTGTCTGTTCACAAACGTATCCGAGTGTCAACAGGAGTAGCTCGGTGCGGTCGCATCCACAGCATCGGTCACGATGACCTCTCGACCTTGACCAATATTGTACGGATAGTGGTAACACCGTGAATAAGAGCAAGCGTGCTTGGGCAGAACGCGTCGATAAAAGGGATGTACATATATTCTTGGTTCTTTCGGTAAAGTCACGTAGAAGGGAAAAAGAATAAAAGAATAAAAATAAAACAATACAATTCTCACGACGTTTCGATTGCTTGTGTTGCAATCGAAACGGCGTGAAAATTGTATTGTTCTATTTTTATTATTTTATTGTTTTCCCTTCTACGTGACTTTACCGAAAGAACCAATAATATGAATCCCTGCAGTCACGAAAGCTTTAAATCGGGATGGATGCATGTATGTTGAATTTATTTCGCACCGTACGTAGCCAACCGTGCTAATCGGAGGTGCGGGGGAAGGACAACAAACTAAACACAAAAAAGTAGTTTTGAAGAAATGAGTTTTCAATCCAGATGATTAAAAGTGCTCAGCTCCAATGACTACCTAATACTGTATCGGAAAAAAGAGCGTTCCAGACGGCCGCCGAAGCGCATCTGAAAGCGCGCGACGCAGTGACCGCCGTCTTTGCTCGATGGCGAACCAAAAGCCGCGGGTCGAGCGAGACTCCTAACGCCGGAGTGGGAGTCGCCGAGGAAGAGGGGGGCGAACACTTCCGGGAAGGACATCCACCGCAGAGATGGAGCAATGAAATCAGCTCGTGTCGCAAGAGCTGGGCGGGATTGTTGTGTCGCAAGATGTAAGGACCCCCCCCCCCCACGATAATGGTTTATGAGGCAATAAACCAATAAAAGGCTGTTAAGGGCATATGGAGAAACTGCCCGAGGCGGTCAGCGTGGGTGTCTTGTTGTTTTGGTTATTTATACAGAGACACATTATTATTCATCCGTTCCTTAAATTCCATCGCATTCCCAGATGTTTGCAAAACAACCCAACAACACGCGTAACCGAAACATTTCAATGTTTTTTTTTGTTAAATTGCAGAATCAATTCAGCTGCTGCATATTACTGCAGACGCACAACTCCGCACATTGCGGCGATTTGTGGCAAGTCAAAGAGCTCCTCCGGACGGGTTACTGGGGCTAGAGATTGACCGGGATAACGTGTACCCCCGTCTCGTTTGGAGTTGCACAAGGGAGGACATTGTAAAGAATATCATAACATACCAATAACACGAGTGGAATTTAGAGAAAATAGAGAACATATTCTGAAATCCCTGCCGCGTTCTTTCTCGAAAGGCTTATCGTGTGAATTGTTAACGGGGGAAGTTGACGGGCCGCCCCGAGTCATGATGCATTGAGGTTGTCAGAGTTGTGGCTCTACGAGCGTCTGGGGATTTAAGTGGTCACGAAAGGTATCCCGGGCAAATTGTTGAAGGCAGACCGGGAATCAAAAAGGTGAAACGAAGAGGTGAGCGGGAGTAAGACGGAGGAATTTAGTACATTTGAAGTCAATAATAATGTGCTTCGTAATAAAATATCATTTCAATAAGTTCTAGATTTGAAGCTTTCGCGACTGCAAGGATTCATCATACTCTTAGGTTGTTTCGGTAAAGTCACGTAGGTAAAAATAAATAATACAAATACTAGAAATAATAATAGAAATGAAATAATAAATTACGACGTTTCGGAGGCAACACAAGTCTCCGTCATCAGGTGGGACCGTCAGTAAATTTAGCTGTGACGATTATTATTTTACTAATAGGGTTTTTCCCATTTTTTCTGGCAACAAAACTGACACCTTTTGCAAGGAATCATGCTTACATTAACCACAATACTTGCAGTTAAATGCAAACAAAAAACAATACTCTGATAATTTATGCATTGCAAGTATTGTTTTTTGTTTGCATTTGACTGCAAGTATTGTGGTTAATGTAAGCATGATTCCTTGCAAAAGGTGTCAGTTTTGTTGCCAGAAAAAAGGGGGAAAACCCTATAAGTATATTTTGGTACTGGCAAAGGAGGTCCCATGATTATTATTTTTATTATTTATTTTTATTTTTACCTACGTGACTTTACCGAAAATAAATACGTGGCCAGAGAAAACTGAACAAAAGTTGGAGAGTACAGAATGGAGCATTTGCGGAGAGGTGCACGCTTGCAAATCACACGGATGGTGGGGTAAACAGCAAAAAATAAATCTACCACTGGCCTTGCCCTTGCAAAATGACTGACAGCATCGGAGGGGTCTTTAAGGTCTACTTCACACCAGATGGCTGCGGTTCGGTCAATTCCCAGCAGCATCTACCCAAGGCCACTTCAGTGGAATCAAAAAACCTTCAACTGTGCGCAGAATGGCGAGCACTCCGACCGCCACCAGATATGACCCAGCTGTAGCCTTGTCCCGCACCACACAGCGCCCTCCCCACCACTTCTTTGATGATGCGCTGTCATATTTCAATTGAGGCCTTGATGCAATGCGTCAACATCATCGGCAGCGGCTCAATCAAATTTCTGGGAAAAGAATGCCTCCCCAAGCGGTATTCCGTCGCCATCTCTCACCGGTCACCCTCGCTGGGAACAATCCCACCTGCGCACGAGGAAACAAAAATTTGCAACGCTCCGCTTTGTCCTCGTTTCGGAAGCGTTTCCCTCCTCCCTTGTTGGCTGTCAGCTCCGTCGATTCGTTTCCGTCGATCGCCGGTCGCTTCCAGCATCGCGTCCCGCTTTACTTCCAGTTGGCATGCGCCCATTACGTAACACACGTCACTCGCAATGTTCGCTCTGGCCAACACGTGGCATGTATCTGTGAGCGCTCAGCTGTGAGTACGTCGAGAAAGGGGGGTGGGGGGGGGGTGGCGTCCTGTCAGTGTCAGTGGGAGCGTGCATCAGATGGGAACGTGTTCAATCTCTCTCTCTCCCGAGTGGCTTTACTGGCAAAACTAACAAAACAGCGATCTCTTCCTTCTTTATCTCCCCCCAACTCCTGGCTGCGCTGTTTATTTGATATCTCGGATGCCTGTCATGCCTCCTAAGGACACGTAAAATTGCGTGCGCGATTACGACGCCTCGCTGGGGGTAGGCGATGGAGAGCATCCGTAATGGTTACGAAATGAGCACTCGGGATTTTGGCTGCCCGGGAGCTTTGCTCTTTGCGGGGCTCTGAGCAAAGCAGTGGCGAAGCTATTGAGCGCGCAGGCGGTGCAACTGCACACCAGGGGCCCATGCCCAATCCTACGGGCTGCTCTGCCACTCGAGGTGTTCATTATCGGAAGTGTATTCCTACGCGAGTTGCGAGCAAGTCGTCCTGAATGCACGCGGCCGGTTCAGTCAAAACTCCCGTGGGTTGCGTTTATCGATCGGAATGTCGCGTGTGGTGGGGGTACAGCAGAGGTCGCAAACAGGTTTTGATTCCTTACCCGTACCCGGTCGGGTACGGGTAGGGTACGGGTATCGGGTACCTGATTGCGACCTCTGGGATGAAGCCATGTTGCAGGCGCGGGTGGGTTGATTCTAGGAACTTGAATTGTGAGAAGAGACAAGACGTTGGGAAATGAGTGACAAACGGTGACTCACCAGTGGCTCACGGTCTACCCGTACCCGTATCCGGCCGCACCAGGGTCGCAAACGGGTACCCGTACCCGGCCGGGTATCGGGTAGGGTACGGGTATCGGGTACCCGGTTGCGACCTCTGGGGTACAGTGTGGGTACTCCCAGCTCTCACACAGACCTCTGGCAAGCGTGGACGAGTAGGCCAACACACCATCTCGACAAAGCTCTCAAGAGCTCCCCCTGGTGTTGGTGGCGTGAGAAAGCAGTTGCAGGGGCTGCGCATTCATCTTTAGTACTTTATTTCACGTCTCGTATCCTCCATGAAAGGGGCTCTCTGTCACTTGGTTATAAATAAGGGGTGTAATAAGGATATGTTTTTTTCCCCCCTTGCTTGCTTATTTGCTCATGGGAAGGAAAGCAAGCACATAAAAACACACAACTACGAATCACCAGCATGGCTCTTTAAAAGTTGTTGGTTTTATTAATGGCATTCGCTTCAGCTGTTAAACAACAACAACAAAAAACACAACTGGGCTGATACACTACAAATTCTGGCGAACACGTGCAAGGGAACAGGTGCGCATTGATTGAATCCGCGTGTGTGTGTGTGTTTATATTTTATCCACAAAGCGGCGCCACGGCACGGAGCAGCACGATGTCCCAGAGCGAGCAGAGCCCTGGACCTAGAGATGACCCCCCTCCCACCACCACCCCAAACGTGTTCATTACAATTTTGACTTAAAACTTTCGTGACTGCAGGAATTCATATTCTTTGGTTCTTTCGATGAAGTCACTGAGATCGAACATAATGAATAATAAGGTGAATACAAATTATAATAAATAATATTAAAAACTACTTTTTTTTAAACACGCTTTTATGAAATGTACTCGTAATGACAGAACTCCACGACTCCAGGAAGTGGCCCCGAAGCTTGCCATAACTTAAGGGACCGTGGCCAATTACAGCCAACGTCAGTTGACCGTGGACAAACCGAAACATAACAGAACAAAATAATGTTTAAAAATATAATTCTAGATTTGAAAAAAAAACCTAAGAATATTTTAAAAAAATATTTTTTTACAATAGAATATAGTATTGTCATCAGTATGACATAAGTATACCACGTTTGCAGCCGATACCACATTGGGAAGTGGGTAAAATTGAGTTATAAGATTTGAGGATACAACAGACAGAGTGAGTTAATAAAAAGCGTGTAAAAACAAAAACAGAAAAGAGACCAGACGGCTCAATGAGCCATTCTGTCTACAGGAAAGTAACCCATATTGACGCCTACCTACAACCTGATTCCCACCACCATCCATCCCAGAAGAATTCCCTCATCAAAACGCTACACCATAGAACTCAATGTATCTCCGACCATTAACACCTAACCTGTGAACTCAAACACGTACACCAGGCTCTCAAGGCGAATGGATATTCTGACTACACAATCCGCAAAGCCATCATCCCAACCGTGAGGAAGGAGCCATCTGAAGATCCAATCAAAACCATCAGCTTATCTTACATAGCAGGGGTAACCAAAAAGATTTCCCAAATCATGAATAAACACAAGATCCAGGTCCGATTTAACACAGTACATAAAATTCGTGATCTGATTCCATCTGTGAAGGACAAGATTCCTGACATGCAATATCCCGGCGTCTACAAACTAAGCTGTATCTGCGGCAGCAGTTACATTGGGGAAACTAAGCGACATGTCTCGGACCGTGTCCGTGAGCATAAGGCAGATTTGAAACACGGTAGGACCAATACTTCTGCCGTGGCTGATCATTATTTTAATGCGGTTGGCTCACACGAAATATATTTCTCTAAGACGATGGTACTTTGCAAGCCTACTTGCTATCAACAAAGATTCGTTCATAAAGCCATCCATATATACAGACACAGACACAATTTAAACCGAGAAGATGGTTATAAACTCCGCAATCATTTGAAAGATGTCATTAACCACTTTGGGTCATGAGTTGATTTGCGTTTTCTTGTCAAGGGAGCACAGATCAAGTCATGACTTGATTTGTGTCGTTTTCTTGTTGTCTTACCCCAGGGCACATATGCCCCGCCCACTTCGTTCTGACACCTAGACGTTTTGTGGCACTGCATGTTCCGTTTTTTCACATTGGTGCTCTCTGACCCCAGGGCACATATGCCCCGCTCACTTCGTTGCGCCGCCGTAGCGGTTGTGCCACGCCCATTTTTGAAACCTTTAAAAACGGTTGCCTTCGGTGACCTTCCCCCTCTTTCCTCCTGAAGACGATCGCTTGTGTTGTGATCGAAACGTCGTGGTTTTTGTTTTTTATTGTTATTTTTTATTACCGAAAGAACCAGGAATAAGTCTACATTATAGACTGCCAGTACGCTCACTCAGTTTAATAACCATTGCTACAGTCTACATTATAGACTGCCAGTACACTCACCCAGTTTAATAACCAGGCTACAGTCTACATGAGTGTTTTTATATAATTTTATTTTCATTATTTGTATTTTATTCACTTTATTTTTTATTATTATTTTCTATCTACGTGAA
Source organism: Lampetra planeri (assembly GCF_965212315.1). Lineage (NCBI taxonomy): Eukaryota > Metazoa > Chordata > Hyperoartia > Petromyzontiformes > Petromyzontidae > Lampetra > Lampetra planeri. The sequence continues at coordinate 26,391,701 of NC_136109.1, read as the reverse complement.
ATAACCAAATACTATGTTCATTACAATCTGGGATCACCCCGCGCGAGACAATTGGATGTGCTTTGCAGTAGGGTTATTGCCCGAATCGTCAGATATTATATATATTGTTTTCCAGGTTTGACGAATGTATTGAGTGTATGCGGTTTTTTGTGTGCTAATGTACCACTTGCAACGTAGTGTCATACAAATTGTGTCCTCTAGAGATATCGTGATATATCTACTGCGGGATGAAGCCCTCCCTCCCCAAGCCGTGATGCAGCAATTCACCACAGCACCTTGCACCCGAGCTCACTTCATCGCTCTATCTCCTCGGTAGACGAAGCTTACTTCTGGGGAAAATGAAAAGAACACCCGATACTTACAAACGAATTTCAACTCTAGTAACATTATTTACGTCAAGAATGGACATTAATCTATGCGTCGTTGCACCACGAGTGATCACGCAAACGGTATGCACACTGTTGTTGCGTATGGCAGTAAGTTTGTTCAGGAGTTAACAGCACAATGTTGAGGTCTGCTCGCCACGAGAGGGCTTCGTGACGAAGAGTTCGTGAAGTTTTTTTCTGCTCCTCTGTTGAAGGAGCTCAGACCACAGTGGGTTGACTATAGGTGTCTGTGTGTCTCTGTGGGTCTGTATGTAATGTGTCTCTGTCTCTATGGGTTAACGATATGGTCCATAGTTTCGGTTGCTTGGCCATAATCGGACCTCCTGCGGCTGGTATTTAATGGGTCTCGGTTTTTTCTATGAGTTTCAATGGGTCTCTATGTGTCTCCATGGGTGTCTATGCATCTCTATGTGTCTCTGTGAGTCTCTGTATGGTCCACAGTTTAGGTTGCATTGCCATAATCTCATTACTGTGGCTGGTGTCTTTAATGCTCCATTGATGAAGGAGATGTACGCATCGGCCTGTTGATGGTTCCACCACCAGTGTCTTTGAGGAGGAGGTTGAATGTTAAAGCCAGGAGGTGCGATGGCTTTTGCATTTCGAATGAGAGTTTGCAAACTGGCCCTCTGGAACACAGGCAACTGTTTGTTCTGTGACCTGCGTAGATACTGGTCCTTGCAGCAAGAATGTGGAATTTTCCCATCGCTGGTTCAGGACGGTAAAGACAGAGGAGATAGTTTATCCACGCTCATTGGTGCACGGGGACACGCACGTGGCTTTCGGAGATAAACAGAGGCACGCATCAGCTGTTCCACAAAGGAGCTTCGCAAGCGTCAGCAATTTGCACGGAGAGTGCGTGGGGGGGGGCACGGGGCGACGGGAATGATTCATTAATTACCACCGACCACATGATGCAATACGTGAATGGTAATGATCCAGGGGTCCAGATTGGTTTAAATAAGCGTTTTAATTAATTCCTATCTCGTTTGTGACGTTAGTTTCCCATCTTGACTCCAGCTTATTCTGACCCGCCTGTACCGTTTCGCTTGTACTCAGGGGCCGTCCACAAATGACGTCACGCGATTTTGGACGATTTTGACCCCCCCCCCTTCTCGTCACACGGCGTCACAAAAAGTCAGACCCCCCTCAAATAGGACGTCACAAAGCTCTGCCACCCCCCCCCCCCCCCAAATATATATATATATAAAACATGCTTCAAATCGCTTTAAACTATTGTCATAGTAGTGCGTATTTAATGTGGCGCTGCACTCTGATGTTGTAGGAGAAAACATTTATTAAAAGTCTATTTAATTAAGTGGAACGTGTTGTCTATATTCATTTAAAGTTGCGCATTTCGATGTGACGTCACATTTCTCAAACCCCCCTGCCCTCGTCACACATCGTCACAAATGTCTGACCCCCCCCCCCTCCCTAGGTGCGTGACGTCATTTATTGACGGCCCCTCGCACGTGCCCATCATACTGTGTGTGTCTGTGGTGTTTGTATCGTCTCCCATGTACCGCGTGTCTCGCTCGTAATGTATCGTTTGCGCCGCCTCTTCTGTACTGCCTCTGTCGGCTGTACTTTCTGTCTCGTCTGTACTGTTGTGCATTCTCGCGTGTTTGTACTTTGTCGCTTCCACTGTCTTCTCTCGTCTGTACGGTCCGTCTCGTTCGTACACCCCTTGTTGAGTCTTCCTTTGTACGATCTTCGTCTTGTCTGTCTTTGCAACTGTGGCTTGTCCTGGTCGCCTCTTGCCGAGCCGTCTGTCTCGTTCGTGCCGTACGATCTGTTTCGTCTGCCTCGTTCCAAATTGTTTGTGCTTCAATTAAACTTTCGCTTAACATTTTCGCGAGTTACAAAAAACGATCGACTTTCAAATGCTAGAATAGGCGTTCGCAACAACGATATTTTTTAATCAAGTTCAAGTTTCAAGTTTGTTTTTGCTTTCCATAAGCAATATTTCTTTGGGTTAGATCCTAAACGTGTTGTTAAACCCGCCATCACCCGACAACCGATTGGTGAGGTCTGTCAAGTAAACAAAACGTGCCACTTATTAGCACGTTTAGTGATGGTGGGTTTAACGACACATTTATATTGACGTGATCTAACCCAAAAAATACTACGGATAATATTGATCGCGAAAAAAAAGCTTGCGCGTTAAATAGTTTCGAACAATTAACCGTGTGAGAACTCGGGAGACGATGATGCAAGAGTGACCTGCCTGGTCGATGTTGACTCGACGACTCGTCACGTGCATCATCGATTGGCATCGCTCAGTGACGTCAGTCTCCGTGCGGCATGCGGGTGCTCGCTCACAAGAGCGAGTTCGACGCCTCTTGTTTTTGCCGCATCATCTTCATCATCATTCGTGTGCTCGCTACCAGTGTAAGAAGAGATCTACAGATCTCGGCGTGGCCATAAGTACCTCCGTTTAGCACGGTTGGCTACGTACGGTGCGAATGAAGTTCAACATATGTATACAGAACCATTGATGCCACCACGCCTCGCCCTACCGCTTCTTCCACGTGGCGCAGCTTCTGGTAACTGATGCACAGCAGACACGTGACTCCTCCCCCCCCCCCCCCAACATTCGGTCTTAGGTCTCATCTTCCCCTAGGTCAAGTTGCCGGATTCGCCGAGACCGCGCCAATGACTCTCTCGACAATCGGCACTCAGCCATCCAGCACACGTGTCCAGGTGAAACGTGCAGCCCTGCAATTGTCTGTCCACGTCACTGCTGGCGGAAGGGCCTCCGCTAGAGGTCGCTCAAGAGATGCCATCTCGAATCTAGATTCTGGAGATTATTTTGGCCTACTCTTCCACGCTAGCCAGACGTTTTGCAAGAGTATGGGAAAAGCAACCGTGTATACCCCACCACGCTCGTTCCTCAATCCTTGTAGCGCGCCCCTGTCAACTGCATCATTCCATTCTGTCATCGTTTTGTAAGCTATGTCAAGCGCCTTGATTGAAGGCGCTCTATGAATATAAAAATGTGATTAAATTAGACGAAACCGTGGCATTACCCTCAACCTGGGAATTCGGAGTTTTTAAACAGGATTTGTTTGGATCTGCGGCCAGGAACATTTTTCGCATACAGCTCACCACATCCAGTATACTTCTCGCTGCGGGTGAGGATATGTCTAGTTACATGCCAATTAAGTCTACCAGGGACCCGTAAAATGTATGTATGTTGAACTTAATTTGCACCATACGTAGCCAACCGTGCTAATCGTAGGTACGGTGAAGGACAACAAGCTAAACACAAAACGCAGTTCTAAAGAAATTAGTTTTTAATCTAGAGTTAAGAGTACATGGCTTCAGCGGCTTCCGAACCGTGTGAAATATTTAAACAGTTGGGGAAAAGGTGTATAATGAGAGTGCTTCTAATTTTCATTTTCACCCAGAAAAGCCTAACTGAGTCCCAATATTATTTTTGCAGAAGTATCTTGCCAAGCCTTCGCAGTAGGGGCGGCGACGATGTTGCAATGTGTAATACCAATTTGAATAACTTTCAAGTATTTTAAAATTTGTAATTGGGATGTTTTGCCAATACAAGTTTTTTTTAGCTCTGGGACGAAAGCGGAAAAATGTGGACAAAACCTCATGCAGAACAGGTGGAGAATATACGAACACGACACATGAAAGGTGCCCCGAGTCAGGAATCGAACCCAAGATTTCTGGCTGCCAGGCACAAGGCACAGCCGTTCAAAGGGTACGGTGAATTAGGGCGATGGTCCCGGGCCCCGCGCTTTGGGGGCCCCACGGTTCGACGTCACGGTGTCAGATGTAATACTCCCAGTTAAGTTTGAAGGCGTCGAAGGGGGCCCACAAGGTACGTGATTTTCCACCGGACCCCCCCCCCGCCATCTGTGGCCGGCCGTGGGCGCAGGTGTCACCCATTCCGCAACCCTAAATAATACTGCACCGCCATACATAGACAAGAATTGAGAGTCATTGTTTCCAAATGCGGCCACGATGACCGCTGGAAGATTATAGGGCAATTAGCTAGGAGAGAACATTTTGCACGAGATGGCATGGGGTTAACCAGCTTCATCAAATGACAGCTTAGAACTTTGCACCTCCACAGCTTTTGGAATTTTAGGACAATTAGCAATTCGTTTTTTTTTGTACCTTTCTTCATTAACTAATTGGTCTCCATTAACAAATGGCTGAGATTTACGAAGAGACATTCAAGGCCACCCCCTTTTAAAGGAAAGGCCTATAAATTGTTTCTCTCTACAAGAAACACGCGGCAGGATTTAGAAATCCGCGGCGGCATAGATTGATCACGAGTCATGCGCGAGCACGTGGGCGCCTCTGACGTAACGTGACATGCGGGTCGATTGAACCCACGTGACTCCCGCTTCGAAGACATTTGAATCTTTTGTTCCCTTCCCACCCTGCTCCCTCCTGTCAGCATCATCATTATCAGCCGTAATTTTATCCACTGCTGGATGAAGGCCTCCCAAAAAAAAACAAGTCGCCATATCTTACGCTCTTGCGATGACATTTGCAAATGCACACGAGTCGATTTTATCGTTCCATCTCCGCAGCGGATGTGGTCTCTCTCCATTGGCTGCTACCCCGTCTTTAGTCTCGCTCCCCTCTACAAATGCCCCTAATCTCCCTGCACCCCTCTAACCCCTACCCCCTTCACCAAACCTTCTACTCCCTGTGCCCGTTCCTTCCACTCAGCACCGTCTATCACCACAGACACACGCACCCCACACCCTCCCCGTCTCCCCTTTCATCTCAAAAACCCCTCTGCCACCCTCAATTCCCATCTCATCTCCCCTCCTCCTACCCCAAACTCCCCTCTCTCCGTGTTCCTTTCTACCTGCCCCGTCCATCCCGCGACATCCACCCTCTCACCAGCTGCTCCCCGCCGCCACGTACGTATGTGTATGCATGTTGAACTTCTTTCGCACCGCACGTAGCCAACCGTGCTAATCGGAAGGAATAAAATGGGGTCAGCTGTTTTCATTCCCATATTTCCCTCTCTCCCTCCTCCTTCACCCCCCCCCCCCAATTCCCTCCCCTCCTTACCCCACCAAACCCTCCCCTCATCCAACACCCCCCCCACTGCCCCACACTCTCCCCTCCACCCCCCCGACACCATCCAGAATCAGAATCCGTATTTGGACTGCAGGAGGAATCCGGTGAGCTTCAAAGCTCTTTTTCACAGATGTCCAGTAACCCTTCATTCCCAGCTGCCCTCCACCCCACTCTCCCTCCTCCATCTCCCCCCTCGCCCCACACACATCCCATGATCATCATCATCAGAAGCAATCAATCCACTCACTACGCCAAAGCCATCACCCCACCCCCACCTCGTTCCTTTCATCTCCCCCCCCTTCCCTTGAGCCCCCCCCTCGCCGCCCCCCACTCCACCGGAACCCCTCCCCTCGTCACCCCCTCCCACCACCAACCCCCGGCACCCCCCGTCGCGAGTTAAAATGACTGGGGACGGCAGCTGCGCGGTCGCACTTCCGCCCCGAGGGCAGAATCCGCGCCTCGCGTGCGGCGAGCCCCGCACGCGCGCCGCACGAGGGGCGCCCTGGGGGCGTCTCGCGCGCGCGGATACCGCGGGCGCCTTTCTCGCTCGCTCGTCGGTGCTTCATTGTGAAGGCGGAACCGCGAAAAGATCCCTCGGAAGAGCCAGCCAGCCAGCCCTCATCTCTTCTCTCGCTCTCTCGTCGCCTCGGCAGCTCGCGAACACACACGCGCACGGTCAGGCCACGGTCTCGACATCATCACTACAACATAACAGCGGTGACGACGACGGCGGCGGCGGCGGTGGTGGTGGTGGTGGTGTGTGAGAAATCGCCGAGGAAGAAGAAGGCAGCGAGCAGCAGCTTTGGGCCCCTTCAATGTCGCGGTGCGATCCAGGCAGAGCGCCCGCAGCCGCCTCGTGCTAACGAGACGAGGGGGGGCAGGGGCAGTCTCTACCCGGCAGTTCGGTTTTCATAGCTTGAATTCGGCATTTCTTGGGATTGTTCGTATCATTATTATTTGGTTCGTCACCATTGTTGAGTATTAGAGCGATTCGCTGTAGCTCGTGCTGACGAGGAGGGTGGGTATTGCAGAGGCCCCCCCGGACGACGGTGGCGGCGGTGGTGGAGAGGGTTGGGGTGGTGTGTGGGTTGGGGGGGGGGTCCCCGTTGTTTGGCGCAGTCGCCCTGAGCAGCAGCACGAGGAGGAGGGGGAAGCGATGGCGCTGCCGTGCGTCTGAGTTCGGGGTCGCCGGGGTGTTCGCGTCGGCTGTAGAGGCTGGCTCGGTGGGGGGGCCTGTAAAGTCGGCTTTGTGTTGAGGTGGTGGGGGGGGAGAGCAGTCGAGTCGGGGTTGTTTTGGGTTCGAGTCGGATTTATATCGCGTGAAGATCCGAGCTGGGTTAGATCGGTGCGGGTCGGATTTGGAACCGGGATCGGAGCGCGTCAGATTGCCGAAGGGGGTCACCACGGGTCGCGCTGTTTGGGTTGTTTGTCCGATTCTGTCGAAGTTGTATCGGATCGAGTGGGATCGGATCACAGATCCGTTTGGTTCAGGGTGACGCCTGGCTAAGGGGGGGGCCCGCATTGTGACATCTCCAGGCTCAGGCCAGGAGGGTGGTCCTTATCGGTTCAAATCGTTTCGAGTTGGATCGGAAGTCGTCAGCTCGTACAACGGCAGGGGCGAGGGGCCATTCAGTCATGAGCGCCGGCATCTCCCTCAGCGAGCTTTGCTGCCTCTTCTGCTGCCCACCATGCCCCGGCCGCATCGCCTCCAAGCTCGCCTTCCTGCCGCCCGAGCCCACGTACGGCCTCCTGGCGGACGAGACGGGGTCTCGTTGGAGTCTGCGACTCACCGACCGCGCCGAGTGGCAGTACTCCCGCCGCGAGCTGGACGCAATCGAGGTCTCCGTCACCAGGTGGTGGACCGCAGCGGACGCACGGACGGATTCTGTTCTCTGCTGTGGTGGCTTGTGGTCTCATTCTCCCTTCGTCCGTTCCTTCATTCCCCGATTCCACCGCCATCAACATCACCAACATCCCCCACCTCACCCCGCCGCAAATCCGTGACCCACCCTCCATCCTGCACGCCAGGTCATCGTAGTCAGGGCACGCGTTCTCACGGAATAATTTTCGGGCAAGCTGCATCGTCGTTGTCTCGTCGTGTCCGTCGTGCCAGCACAGTCGGACGGACCGCCGATCGCCACTTTGTCGGTCGGTAACGGCGTTTAAAAGCGTTGACGGTCGGCATCGATGGTTTTCGAGGAATCGGGAGATTGCGAGTAATGTGGCAGGACCCCGCAATTGGCAATACTTCCACCGGGGTTTTTTTTTTCATCTGAACAGACCCAGTTAAAATTAATCCCTGGTCCTAACCCCCCTCCTCCTCTTCTTGGTTCTTTCGGTAAAGTCACGTAGAATGGAAATAATAAAATAATAAATATAAACCAATAAAATAAGTCTCACGACGTTTCGGCCACAACGCAAGTAGCCGTCCTCAGGTGGAGAACAGGTCTGTCGAGGAGACTGAAACGTCGCGAGAATTATTTTATTATGTTTTATTTTATTATTTCCATTCTACGTGACTTTACCGAAAGAACCAAGAAGATGAATCCCTGCAGTCACGAAAGCTTTAAATCGAAAAATTTCCCCTCCTCCTGTTGGACTCTCACCCTTGAATTGAAACCCTTGGCCAGACATTAGTCCTTGGACTCACTCTTATCTAGATTGTAACCCCCCCCCCCATGTACAGTGCATAACCGATAGCCAGAATCCGACCGATACTTTGAAATAAAATACGTAGACGTATAGCGTGTATTTAGCCCTGAGACACTTCCTACTATGAGTCATACTTTAACCATTAGTCAAACCTTGGCCCCATAATCAAATCTATAACTGACAAGAAAAACCCATTAAATCAGAAACAGTGTTATATGTTTGGAACTGCTGGGCCCATACACATACTCTAAACCATGAATAAGAAAAACAAACCCTCAACACTAATTGTTTATCATGACTTTAAGATAAACTCAGACCATTCCTAACATTGGCCAGGCCACAACCCTTAATATGGTGAACCTTTATCACCGAGTCTTACCTCTCAACCTGACCCATACGATCAATGTATACCATAACCACAACCACTACCCCAGTCTTAGGAAACCCTTTAACTAGACCATGTGACGGCATTTAAGGTGAACCCAAACATCGTACCTATACTGTGAAACTTTGCCCTGACGACTACCCTAATTTAAGCCCTTAATCACTGCTCTCAGTATTCCCTGCCATTACCCAGACATTGACCCACACACACAGAGCCATACTGATAATCTGGACATTGAACCTGGTCACAAAACCCAAACATATGTGCTCACCATTCACCAGACACTTGATCACTAACCGTAACCCATGCTAACACGTGACTTAAATATTTCCATAACTCCACTTGACCTATCCCCTAGTGAGTTGTAGTTTCCCTTTTGCTGCCCTGTGGTGGTTGTGATGATCGTGATTGCCTTCATAAATAATAGAACTGAAACCAGGGAGGGATCCACCCCAATTTGACGTACATTTACATGTTCATAAAGAGGGTCCCAGCCCTGTGTTCTCCGTTCCCACCGATTGTGCCTTTTAGATGACGCACAGCAGTTGCCCTTGTGACACAACGGGGTCAAAATCGTGCTGACGAGGACCGCGAGCAGTCGTCACACCTTGTGCGAGCACTTTAACGAAGCACGTCGCCTTTTTTGGAAGTCTCGTCACTTAGCACTGACCGCTCCCTACAATTTATACCAAATAGAAGTCGTCGCTAAAAGGATATCCTCCTTGTAGTAACACTCGCCCAGGGGATATTTGTGATGTGACTCTAGGGGGTGGCAATTAAAACATGTTAATCAAAACAACCATTGTGTAACAATGCAAGCAATAGTTAAACATAACAGTCGGTCAGTGGACGTATTTGCTGATTTGTTTTTTTTTTCAGCTGTTTATAATGGTGCCTGTGCTGTGTATCTTTGCGTGTTTATGTAGGCAACTGTGTGGAATGGCGACAAAAGCAATAATGTGCTTGAAGGGAGAGGAGGTGTTTGATTAGTGGGGTAGCAGGATTTGGCCTCTGGGGCCTCGTGTGTGCGTGTGAATGGTATGTGAATGATAAACATCGCCACGAGGGAGACAAAGGCGGCCGGGCGTGGTGCTGGCCACCCACCCCCTCGTGTGCCGTGCCAGCCTTCATAGGTGCTCGCGAACAGCACTTGCCCAAACAGTCTGTTAGGGCTACACAAGGGCGATCTTTGTCTTGCATATGAATGGTGGGAAGTGACACATGAAAAGGCATCCGCAATAGAATTTTGAAAGACGTACTCAGGATGTGGCCAATGAACATAATGGATACTTGGGGAGCTGTACAAAAAAAGCAAGGATAAAGAATTTCAAACTAACTAATTGCTTAATTGGAATGAAAAAAACTAATTTATTTGATGGGAGTATCCCAGTCAGTGCCTTAACGTAAATAATTTTAACGTATAACCTCACGACAGGTCACTAAGACGAATATCTCTTAAGCGAGTGGGTCCTCCGCTACATTAAATCCATTGCTTCTAAGAGCAATGCGTTAAAGCTCATTAAATCAACAGGGTTTGTCCGGATTCTTGCAATCTTTAACCTCATTTAGCTGCAGAGCACTTTACAGCGGTGGCAGGGAGGCTGAGCTCCTTCATTGTTGGGAGGAATTTGCCAGGCTCGTATGAACGAGGCCAGGGCGTGTTCATTTAGGCTGCCCAGCCCACAGGAGGCATTTGCAAATTTGACGGTGGCACGGAAGTGAACCACAACCTCGCAAAAGTGGCCTCGCAGAGAACACTCCCTGTAGAGTATACGAGCCAGCCAGCATGTCTTATTTTGGTGCCCTTGACTGCGCGATTGTCTGGGGTCAGTTTTTACCTGGTCACGATGTCTGGCGTTATTTTTCAGGCAGCGAGTATCGGCTGTTGTGTTCCACCGTGTAATGCAGATGTCCTCGGAGCCTCTTGAGCGCCTATTATTTCCGTTTTTTCTGAAACCATTAAATCTGCTGTTGTGCATCCAGCAAAATCAATAGCCGTGTTATATGGCAGGGCACTCGTTTGTGTGTGTATGCATATATGGCAATTGGAAACTGGCTGACTTTTTTTTACTCTTAACAGCTCTGCTGTGTGTTTCAATGAAATTAATGAAAAAAACAATCTATATGTTTGATTAATTTCTGCCCCAGTAATAAGTGATTGATAATGTACCTGATTATTTTCTCGATACAAATTACTTGGGGTGGGGGGGTTGGATATTCACGTGGGCTCGTTATGCTGCCACAAGTACCCTGCATGTAAGTAGATGCTTTGTGGTAGATTGCATTTCATAGCTTGTCCTATGCTCGGATAATTACCAGATTGCTTCTTGAGGGAATGAGGTGGAGGGGGTGGGGGGAGGGGTTGGAGTTGGCATAAAAAAACTAAAAATGTATATGATTGCAATTAGACAATTATGTAGCACATGTCCGTCGTCAAATTACGCTTCGCAAATGTGGTAAAAAAACCAAGTTTGCAGCTTACAGCGGAGCATGTGATTTGCATTACAAGTGCAATATTATGCTTTCATGTCGGCTTAATACCCTCGTTGTAGACGTGTTTGTTAATTTAATTATTGTTTAGTGGATTATTTGGGAGGTTTTATTCCTCCGCTGAAATTCATGCCAATTCAAATTATCCACACCAAAAATGTCACTTTAAATAGACATCAATTAGCCACGATTAGTTACGTTCATTTTTTCTTACATTTAGAGAGTGTGTAGTGGCAAATTACTGCAATGTAAGTTTAATCTTGGCACTTGCAACGCTAAATGCTGCTGGAAGCACACGCATCTCTATTATTAATAACACATTCTCAATCAGTGCCTTATTTTACCAGCTGCGACTAATTAAGTTTATTTTCCCTGGAGTCACATGAGAAAATATGTTATTTGCAAAAACTTATACAGTATAGGTAAATTCTGATAATAGGGATGTCACCCTCCTTTCTCCAGTTTGTGTATCCTACTTCCAGGGCTGTGTTTCTCTTCTGTCTCTTCCCCACATCTCCCACCTTTTTCCTTCCCCCCCCCCATTTCCCCTCGTCTCCCTCCTCGCATGCTCTTCTCCCCGCGCCACGGACGAGTCTTTAACGTACGACCCTTCCCAACCCCCTTGGGCCCCGATCCCCCCGCAGGACAAGCAGGGGCAGTCGGCTGGCGTGCATGTTCGTGCGCTGCGCGCCGGACGCGCCGTTCACGCTGCTCTTCTCTCATGGTAACGCCGTCGACCTGGGCCAGATGAGCAGCTTCTACCTGGGGCTGGGCACGCGCCTCGGCTGCAACGTCTTCTCCTATGACTACTCGGGCTACGGGGGCAGCTCGGGGAAACCTTCCGAGAAGAACCTGTACGCCGACATCGAGGCGGCCTGGCACGTGCTGCGCAACAGGTGCGCCGTTGTTTTCCTCGTCGTCGTAGTGGTGGTGTCCGTATTTCGTCAACCCGCAGCCGCGTAATGCATTGGTTTCGCCGGTGACAGTTGGTTTGTTCGTGCTTTCAACGACGATACGCGCGTCGATTCGTGCGTGCAAGAGTTTGTTGTTGGTCTTACATTTCGGGCTAATAGGGAACGGTGGTGCAGTAGTTGGCACACTACTTTGAACCTGTGTCCCATGACTTTTGAGTTCTGGCCTTGCCAACATCAGTGGCGAGTCATATCTAAATCGGTCCTGCCCCCCCCCCCCTTCTTCTCCTTTGACCAATCTTGTGAAGTATCATTCAACAACTCTTATGATTGACACGGTAGAGGGATGCCTTATTCGAGCAGTGTATTGACAAAGCGCTATATACGTTAGGATAATACAGTGAACCAAGACATGCAAATGGAGCCAAAACATTGAGAATGCATACAATTTGGTAAGAATTTTATTATAATATAATCCATTCTTCAATGAAAGTGCCATCCCGAATCGCGACAGTTGAATCGCTGGGGAATTAATCATTGCATTTAATACAGATCAAATAAATAATAGCAAGTCTTGGGCTCACAATACATGCATTGAATTGTGACGACGAGAAAGACTAGCAATTGATGCAAATGATCTGCTAATGTTACCTTTAAGATAATGGATAGAACATTCAAGACAGAAAATACATAAAAACGTCACTCAATAAATACATTCCTGAATCGAATCATGACCAGGAGCTGTGACAGGTCATCAAATTGTGAATCATGACATGCTTCTTGGTTACTGTTGCTACTGTTAGTTTTTCTTGCCAGTGCTGGTGTGGCAGTGTTCGACTCGCAGTCAAAGTTACGCGTTTAAATCCAGTGGCACGACAACCGTGATTGTCCTATGGATAGACTGTTCTCAGCTACTTGCCCAGGGACTGTCAACATTTGAGCATTTTATTAGGCATTTTATTGCCAAGTTACAATATGCATACATCTAGGTGTGCACACTCCTGATTTACTACCTATTACATCGGCCATTTGTGCAAGACCTGTAAGCCAAGTGCTGGAATTTTTAACGACATTGATATGCGTAATGGATTGTGCGAGAGAGATGTGCCCAAGGCAAGTAAGTTGACTCGATCTCCAGGTTTCTCTGCATCAATACAGGATCATGACCCCGTTCATCATTGACAAGGATCGGTGATTCCTTGAGGCTGCGTCGGTGTTTCTTTTTTGCTGCCAAACGTGTTTTTGAAAACACAACTGGAGTGTTCTTCTTGGTTCTTTCGGTAAAGTCACGTAGAATGGAAACAATAAAAATAATAAAATAAAACATAATAAAATAATTCTCACGACGTTTCGGCCACAACGCAAGCAGCCGTCATCAGGTGAAGATGTTGTGGCCGAAACGTCGTGAGAATAATTTTATTATGTTTTATTTTATTATTTTTATTGTTTCCATTCTACGTGACTTTACCGAAAGAACCAAGAAGATGAATCCCTGCAGTCACGAAAGCTTTAAATCGAAATACAACTGGAGTGTTTTGAAATTTTCCGAATGTATTGGATTTTCTGGCAGGAAAATAGTTTTTGGTTTAATTGGAGCCTCCTGTGATGCTCCTCGCTGTTCACAAATAAAATTACACCAATTTTTTTGTCCAGGACAACCTCACTGAAGTCTTAAGATTATTTTTAAGGATTGTTGTCCAATTGATTGTTGGGCTGATTTATTTTTGAAAGTATGTATTTATTTTTCATTAGAGAAAAACGGGCTGCCTGGAGAGAAAGCCCATATGTTCAAGGGAGTCACTCAATATTCTACAAGTATAGGTTCACAAACTAACTCTCTATACTGTTATATACTGCCATTCTCAAAGATTAGTGGTTTGGGGAGTTTCACAGACCTCTGTGATCTACCAACCCTTTCCTTGAAATCTCTGGACCACAGGTAACCACTGGAGTCTGTCTATGCTGTTTAAGTTTGTAATGCAAGAGTATTTCACTGGTGGGCGGGGGGGACATTGTTTTATAACTTGACGAACAATATTCATTTGTCTTATCCCTATTAGGCCATGGGCAACCTAAGCTGGATGTAATGTTTATAGAGACTCTTGAATGTATTCTCAATATGTTTGTAATTTTCTGAAACTCGTGTTACGGAACAGATTTCAGACTACCAATCATAATCTGGAGGAGTGTTGCTGAATGGATGGCCGCAGCTGTGATAGGTTACTGCCGGAATTGGGTTCGTTCACTCCTGTAGGCCTGACTTGAATAATGAATGACCAGGGAAGAACTGCAAAGTCGAGTTACGTAAGTCACTATTCTCCCTGGCTTGGAGGAGTGGCGGTTTCTTTGTGCAAATAGCTCAAAGTGATGGTGCAGCACGACCGTAATCTCAAGATAATGGTCCAGCATTACATAATCGTAAGATGATTGTGCATTGCAGCCTGACAAAAAAACATCTATATGAACAATTGAGTTTTTTTTATTAACCCTAATTGAGATTTGCTAGTTAATTCGTGGGTCAGAGAGCACCGAGTTCTTACCACTGAGATGCTGGGTTATTATTTTGCGTTTCAGTCTACCGCGATCAAACACAGTTTTTAAGTGTAGCAAGTTGATGGATTCACTGATAATTACTAATATATTTGTAACTAATGTCTATGCAAAAAAGTACATCCTATAAAATTAGTTATTTACTTAATTTGGACAAAAGTCCGACTGAGATTTAAAAAAAAAATGCAGTTTGACTGCAATGCAATGAATATCTCTACAGCTGGGCGTGTGGGAAAGTGCAACGCCTCAAGTGCAGGTCAGAGGTTACTCCGAGATCTCTAAACTAGGTCTGTGATATCTCCTTTTGTGTGCCGTTCTCTAACTTGGGGTGATAAACTGCTCAGAGAGCTCCGAATGGGCATGGCGTGACACTGATAGCACTTTCAGGATACAAAAAACAAATCCCGATGCACCGTAAATTCACGTGTTGTGTTATAGTGAAAGTTCACAATGGTTGAACATTAAACATATTTTAAAATCCTTTGCCAATCCACTGCTGGATGAAAGCCTCCCCTTTTCCACGTCAGTCAATGGGGAGTTCATTAACCGTACATCACCACTTTGGATCAATGCATGTCGGTGAAGGCTCGGGGGCCCAGGATCAATTCGGACATCACTCATCACATGGTCAGAAATTTAACTGGGTATCCGGCTTCATCGCGCAGTTTGCGGGCCACCCCGCAGACTGATAGTGTACGTACGTATGTAGAACTTTCTTCACACCCTACGTAGCCAACCGTGCTAATCGGACATGCAAGTGGTGGCTGGGCATAGCTCATTCACGGGGCGGGCAGGTTTTTTTTTAAAAATCCCGTAGGGTAAATCGTACAAGTAGAACACCGAGTGCTGTCGGGGCTCTACGCCAACTCGTTTCTTCAAACTTAGTGATGTCATCGACGCACTGCGCCAGCTGGGCATCTCGAGCAACTCCTCCTCGAGTTGTCCGGCCGTTCCAGTCGAGTGAAGAACTTGGTCACATTTAAATGTCCTTTCAACAAAGCTCCCATTACCCCAACTCCTCCATTCTCTCTCTCTCTTTTTGACCCGATGGGCGCATGCGTGTGTTTGGTGTTGAGCACGCAGTCACATGCAGTGGGTGTAGCCGCTGCTGCCACACATGTGCTTTGCATCTTTGTTCACCACAAATTGAATAATGATTTCAGCGCGTTGCTTTATGAAGGTAAAATGTGCCTCCGCGTGCACGCTCCTGCTTGTACTATGTGCGGTACGGGCGGAACGATGCTTCGGTTGGGGCCAAGCAGACAGCCCCTCGCCAGCTATTTTTAGGGTAAGAGATGGCAAGACTTGCAGTACGATTTTGGTGTTGTGTAAATCTATTTAGTTTCTACATAGTGCTGCAAAATATTAGGCCATCTTGTTCACTTGGTAGCAGTAATAAGTACTCCATTATGGTCCAGACACAAAGCTATATGGGCAATCTGAGTGGTCCTCAGTCGAGGGTAAACAATTAATTGATTCTTGAGGTCGCAATGCATGCATCAAATCCTGTGCGTAAGAATAGCTGTTCGATTCATGTATGTTGTACATCATATGTTGATGTCACCTCTACAGCCACTGGAGGTGCGGCAATTCACCAGTGTTAAATACGAATCAATTCTTGAATTGAATCGCGTTCATGAATTGCGAAAGCTTATCAAATCGCAGGAAGGGGTGAATTGTTCCACCTTGCACTCCCGTGAAATTCATTCCCTATTTAATTACTTGACAAAATGGGGTCAGGCAGAGGTGATTGTAGCTACCAAATGGTACCGTAATTAACACTTTGTAGTCCACACCATTGAGGCGAGCTCCGATGTGGCACGACGAGTGAGCCACCCGCGGTTTTAAATTCGTGTTCGGACAAGTCTGTGTTTCTGACCTTTTGAGGTGGTAATTTATAGCACACTGATTTACGTGGCAGTTGCATTTTGCCATTGGCTGTTCCATTTCACGAAGGCATCTCACTCCCCTTAAACGTGTTTCGCTGAGGGTTCTGTCTTTTCTTTTCTCTCTCGTAACGAAAAGCGTCGTGCGTGAACGTCGAATAACAGAAAAAATCAGCGGCCGTTTCGCCCCGCTCCAAATTGGGGCCGCGCACAGATTCATCCCCGGAGTGTGCGAAAATGTTTCGTTGGGAGAAGAGTCTGTTATTACAGACCGCCGAGCGTCCTGCGTGAATTATAAATGAGGACCCCCATTATTTGTTAAAGGAGCGCACTGATGCCACTGCACTAAAGGAGCCACGTTACCCAGGAAACGCATTGATAGAGGATAATGCACTTTAAAGACATTGTAACGGGATCGTTGGAACTCTGCCCTGCTGTCACTAGTCAGGCCGTCTCGTAAGTCGTGTGCGAGTGCTTCCTCGATTCATTTTTTTGTATACTTGGGGAAATGTTCATGATATCTTGTGGGTTAAAACGTCACCCCCCCCCACCACCCCTCCTTAGAGACTGTGCTCCCCCCCCCCTCCTACGAATTCGCTCTGCCCCCCCCGACTGCCCCCCACACGCAGCCATTGTAAATATGTAAATAATTAGCCACTCTTGAGGTCTATTTTATACTCTGTTTTTTCTTATTCAAATTATATTGTTAATCTGCGAAGTTTAAAACTTGACGGAAGCTGCTGGCGGACCTTGTGGTTTGAATCCATGTTCGAATGAGACTTTAGGGACGCCATTGGTGATCGTTTATAAGCGGACTGAAAATGCGCGACCGGTCTTCCTCCACACACGCCGCCTTGTAAAAAAAATAACCTACGTTTAATGAATATTTTTGAGCGCTGCACTTTTTGTGTAATAGAATGCGGAATAGACCGCCATACTGTATCTCCACATTAAAATAAAATTATTATCGTCTTGTTTCAGCCTGTCGGCCTTTCAGAGATACGTTGCCCATGAGCATTTTTTCAGATGGGGAACATATGGACGGATTTCGTCGTTTGGGTTCTCATCATTAGAATGAGGCCTGTTAAACTAATACTGCTGCTTTGCTTGATGTTATTGCCCAGACCACTCCCTCAAAATCATGGTCCCTATTTATTAGCATATTTCTCCGCAACAGCATATGTTTACTCTTTTGTTCTTTCGGTAAAGTCACGTAGGTATAAACGTTGTTTGTAATATGTTTCTCACCCAGTTACTGCTGTGGTGAATCACTTTTCTCCAAAATGTCACTTTATACTTTTTAAGCAATAAGGCAGTGTTAATGATTACAGTGGTAAAGTTAGTTTTTCTTCGCTTCCTCATTGATAATTCGCAATGACTCTTATTGTATCGATATCTTTAAAATTACACGGTACGTGCGGTGACATCCACAAAACGTAACGAGCACTCGTCTGAGAGGACCTTAGCACAAACAAGCGGTTGGGCAATTTTTCTGAAAGTAATTTAATCGGATAATCACTAATCGGATAATCGCCCAACACTCGGGGATAATAGATGGCGTCAATCTGCCATCATGCCGTTGTTTTTCTTCACAGGGTCTCAGCTTATTTTATTTGGTGGCCACTGTTGACAAAAATATTGTAAACTTGTTGCCAACAGCGGGTCATTGCCCTCGTCTTCAACGACAAGGAAGTTCCCATTTGTCGTCCCCATTGATGCAGCTATGAACGTTGAGTGTCGAACAATGTGCACCGGTGTATTGGCGTGGGAGGGGAGCGGTGGCACAGCGGTTAGTCCACTGTGCTATGTACATGGCAACCTTGGTTTGATCCGTAGCCACGCGGGGAAACGTGGTGATGGATTGATAAAGGGCTGAAAATTATCAAAGAAATATCATCCAGTCGTGTAATGATTGACCCCTCCGGAGAGTCGATTTATTCCAGAATGAATTCTTATTTTGTTGCTTTGTGGTAACTGTAGCAGCCACTAGTGGCTTCAGGGGTCATGTGTGAATGCGTTACATACATACAACAATATTCGAAACAACAAAAAATTTGATTCTCATGCACACAATTTCATGCATGTTATATTGAGCTTAAGAGTTTACTAACCCACAAATCGATGCATATTTACACCCTTAGTGTAGACACTCATGCACTGTACTGGATAGTCACAGATCATATATATGAACAGAATACGCAGGCTCAAGCCGGCTTAGTGTCTGAGGCTTGACGAGATCAAGCTCTTTGCTGTTGATTGTCTCTCTTGCTCTCTCACACCCGTACACGCGTAACCTTTTTTAAATGTTATTTCTTTCAATCGATAGACTTTATTTACGGTCTCTTAGCGTTATGACCCACCCAAAGTCGACAAAACCCATTAGCTTGGCACGATGCCATCACACACAGGTCAGCGCCGTTGGCCACGTGCCTGACCTCTGCGCCCGTTCTCACGGAAGCCGATTCACCGCTCGCCTCTCGACGCAGATGCCGCGCTCCGCTGGCAGAGGGCGTAAATGCATTTCTCTCCGTCTAAATGCTCCATCCGCAGACCTCAAGTCTGAGCCCGTTCGGTATCCCGTCCTTGCCTGAGTGAAACGGCTGTTTCCAGACGACTTTATAGAAAATATCTCAGTTGGGCCTCGCCTAGTAAAAATATATATATTCTAAAAGTCAGCAAGAAAAAGAATCGAATGCTTCTCGTGCGCCAGGGTCCTCTGAGGACAAGGGGGGGGGGGTCGCGTTTTAAAGTGAGGGGGCACAGAAAAAAACGTGTCTCTCGTGGGCTCGGAGGGACGTATTTGATGAAATATACAAATATACGCGTGACCCTGGGAAACCGTGGCACCGTGTCTCACTCAAAACCATTGTTGAAGGCTGCCGCTCGCAGTGTTTTATGGAAAAAAACACACCGGACATTATAAAACGATGGGGAAAGTGCTAGTTATCTCTTTAAAAAAAATTATTTGGAAGTTTGCTCGGGTTTCCCCCCCCCCCCCCCCTTTTTCTTTCCTTACCAACATTTTAAACTAACCCCAGAGACGTCTCTAAAAACTGGGGAAGGTTTCACCCTCCCATTATAAATGTCTTTGTGCTTCATCACGGTCCTTATTGCCACGTGCATCAATATTATGTTGCATTGTTTATTTGCTCAAGGTGTTTGTGTTTACTATACTCATTGTTTTTTTTTGGTAAAGTCACGTATGTAAAAAATATAAAAATAAAAATTATAAATAAATCACGACGTTTCGAACGCAACACAAGCGATCATCATCAGGTGGAAATGGGGTAAAACACATAGCGAGGGAACACATGGGGGGGGGACATCACGCACATAGCACATAGAGAACGGTGAACTGCACGGAGGCAATACAACAAGAAGATGGGATTACTCTTTGGTTCTTTCGGTAAAGTCACGTATAAAGATAAAATAATAAATTTAATAATAGCATATTACGACGTTTCGATTGCAACACAAGCAATCATCATCAGGTATAAAAGAAATAGCAAGAAAAATCTAACCAGAAAACTATAGACAGACATATAAGCAGACAGATATCACAAAGATACACAGAGAGAAAACACGTATCGGCACAAAGAGAGAGATCGTCTCTGTGACGAGGCCTTAAATAGAGAGAGGGGGCGGGGGCGGAGAGAGGGAGGGGGCAAAGAAAAAACTAGCATGTCAATGAGTACGACGACGTGTGGTACGGTACGCAAGCTTGAAAATTACGAAGACGACGCGTGGTATGGTACGCAAGCTTGAAAATTAGGTGAACGGGAGAGAGACACACTAAAATTAAATAACCTAGCAAAATATCTAAATGTATTGTAATGCAACACAGAGAGTCGGTCACCACACAATTAACGCATAGCCTGGTTGATTACGTATTTCAAAGATTGCTAAGTTAGAATTTAAGTGTGAAAATTCCAAAGAGAGGACACAGGCAGAGAGAAAACAAAAAACCCAGAGAGAGAGAAAAAAGATAAGCTTAAAACTTCCCCGTAGAAGTGGTTCAATCTTAATTTTGATGGGAGACGAGAACTCAACAAACCTTAGAAACATAATGTGATGCAAAACCAGTCGGCCAACAATTTAATTTAGTTAAAAATGTTTTATTTTATTTCTACATACGTGACTTTACCGAAATAAACCAATGAGTATAGTCATTTCTGCAGTCACGAAAGCTTCAATTCTATATTGTGTTTGTTGATTATCGCAGTGGTTAGCCGACTGCGCTGCACTGCAAACCCGACGACGCGAGTTCAATTCCCACTCGCGAACATCTGAACCAGTCCTGGGCCTCCCCGAGGGCGACTCGGTGCGATTTGTAAACATCGCCACTCGGGAGAGAGACGATGGCGGCCAGGCGTGGTGCTGGCAACCCACCACCTCTTGTGCTTTGCCAGCCTTCACAGGCGCTTGCTAACAACAACAACACTTGCTTACAAAAGTCTATTGAGGCTGTATGGGTTGGGGAGGGGCGTCTTTGTTTATCTTGAGGCTTGTTTATGGAGAATAGGATCCACCAGGTGGCTTCAGTAGTGATGTAATCAATCAGCCCTTCCATGATTTGATGAACTGTCATGATTCAGTGGACAAAATGATATTTTTTTTGCCCTTG
Organism: Lampetra planeri; assembly: GCF_965212315.1. Taxonomy (NCBI): domain Eukaryota; kingdom Metazoa; phylum Chordata; class Hyperoartia; order Petromyzontiformes; family Petromyzontidae; genus Lampetra; species Lampetra planeri. The sequence continues at coordinate 26,370,759 of NC_136109.1, read as the reverse complement.
TCATGCACGTAAACTCCAAAGTCAATGGCTACAGAGTTATCATAACCCAATCGCAAAAAGCATCAAAAGTTGGTGGTTTCCAGTGCAGTTCGGCATGTCCTCATCTCCTTTTCACAGCCCTCTGCTAGTAATGGAAATTCCACATACCTATGGCATGGGTGAGACTGTCCAAAGGACATCCACACAACGGCCAATACTTGTATTACACGTAAGTTTTGATAAGTGTAAGAAACAAAATACATGTATTATCCCAGGTGTCAGTGCTAAAGGCTCCCAAGTGCCAGCGCTGATCTATAAATCTTTCCTATACTTTGCACTCCTGTAATTTTTGTATTGTGGTTGTAACGTCCTGACCTGCCTCTACTGGACATCTGTGAAAAAGAGCTTTATAGCTCATCGTATTCTTCCAGTATAAATAAAGATTCTGACTCAATGACTGTTTAACTGTTCCGTTCTTACCTGTCCTCCCCGCCTGGTCCCCTTGTCATCCTGTGCCCACACCCCTCTCCCCCCCCCCGGACAGGTACGCGGTGCTGCCCGAGAACATCATCCTGTACGGGCAGAGCATCGGCACGGTGCCCACGGTGGACCTGGCGTCGCGCTACGAGTGCGCCGCCATCGTGCTGCACTCGCCGCTCATGTCGGGCATGCGCGTCGCCTTCCCCAACACGCGCCGCACCTACTGCTTCGACGCCTTCCCCAGGTCGGTAAAGACGCCCGCGCGTCGCCAGGGCCGTGTTGTCTCACGGAATGTTTTCCTGGTTGCTCGTAGACCGGGGTAGTCCTAGAGACATCAGCACCCTGTAGAGGGTGGGGATGCGGGGCGGGGGGTGACTAGGCCTAAAATTAGCACCATGTGTGGAAACGTTGTCTGGGTTGCCGTGCCAGACAGACCCAAAATGATATGAACGGCCCCGCTTGTCGCGATTTGTCTGGGCGTTAACCAGGTTTCAAAATGACTTTTGTATTTCATTAGAATTTTTATTTGACCTTAATTCCAGAGATGTCGACACCGTTTGAAACTAGTTGGAAACGGTGTTAGACCAGGCTCGAAAGAAAGCTGTATCTGGTGTGGACCAATCAGTTTCAAAGACAAATGCATATGCTTGCAGAGTGTTTTTTTTGTTTGCATTCTGACCACAAGTATTGTGGTTAATGCACACATGATGATTCCTTGTAAAAGGTTTCAGTTTGGTGTTTTAACATCTTAGCACCTGTTTTGTTGCCAGAAAAAATGAGAAAACCTATTCTGCATTCAGACACTTTTATAATCAGGATGCCAAAAGACCTCTAATTCTTGATTCAAATCTGCACTCCAAACCGTGACATTCATTGAATTACCACTTCTCCGTGACGTTGGCCAATGTTGGGGATTAAATCCACATCCCTTAATTGGTAGCCTATTATGCAATACGTTCACCACTAGGCCACTGCACATAGACTTCACACATGGTGAATGGTTTAATTTAATATGCATTATACTTTGTGTTGTGAAAGATGGCTTTCCATCTCCCCCTCATTCTGTACTAGCCCTGGCCACTGCATCCATTCATATACACACCCACCACGTGTAGGTTCGTTAAACAAAACTCCGCTCTATTGATCCTGTCTCTATTTTAATTAGTGTGTGTGTGTGTTAATAATAATTACTATAATGCTTCCAACACAACACACTTTTTACAGCCATTTGTCCACTAAGGTCTGGAGAAATATTCTACGCCCCTTATAATCAACACAGTGTGAGTGTCATACCATACTTGTCTAGCGGTGGTCACTGCGGGTTCGTGAAGGTGGGGGTGACGCCCCCTGGACCGATTCAGATATCGCTTGCCACTGATGTTAGCGGTGGCCGGGAATTGAACTTGGATCGGCGAGGTCACAGTTGGGCTCGCAAAATACTTCGCCACCGCTGTGCCCGAGACTGCAATGTTTTTTTTATTAGATTATTGTTGAACTATTTCAATTGGTTCTTTCACCACGGGGCAGACAAGAGTGGGCTTGTGTCACATCGAAAAATTTTGGCCATTACTCTGTCGTGCTTTTTCATATCTAGAAATCAGATTCCCAAAGCTGCTGAGTCAGCATGGACGGAAGCGCCCGATATTTAGCATACAGACCAATGGGCAGACATTTTTTCTTATGAGCGGGCGGGAGCCCCTTGAGACTATAGATCTAGTTTTACAGGGAGAACCTGGGTTAGAAAGGAGCTACAGGGAAATGTAGTACAATATATAAATATTAAGCCTAATGCCATAAATAAACCCTTAAATTGTGTATGGTGTGTCAGATACTTGTCGCAAATGTATCTATACTGCCCTTGCGTATTGTCACATGGTGGGATGGCCATTACAATTGTAAAGTTCATATTGTGTAGTCTGAATATATCCATTCATCTAGAGCTCGATGTATTTCCGACCGTCATCACCTAGCCAGTGAACTGGAACACGTGCACAAAGCTCTCAAGATGAATGGATATTCAGACTACACAATCCATAAAGCTATCACCCCAACCGTTGGGAAAGAACCATCTGAGCACCCAATCAAAACCATCACCTTGCCATACATAGCAGGGGTCAGATTTCCAAAATCATGAGCAAACACAAGATCCAGGTTCTATTTAACATGTACATAAAATTCGTGATCTGATCCCATGTGTGAAGGATATGATCCCTGACATGCAAATACCCCGGCGTCTACAAACTAAGCTGTGTCTGCGGCAGTAGGTACATTGGGAAAATTAAGCGACATGTCTCGGACCGTGTTCGTGAACACAAGGCAGATCTGAAACACGATAGGAACAATACCTCGGCCTTGGCTGATCATTGTTTTAATGTGGTGGGCTCACACGAAATTGATTTCTCTAAGACGAAGGTACTTTGCAAGCCCACTTGCTATTGACAAATATTCATTCATGAAGCCATCCATATATATAGATACAGACACAATTTAAACCGAGAATATGGGTACAAACTGAGAAAGCACTGGAAGGACGTTATCAACCAGTTTAAGTCATAATTGGCTATGATGTTCCGATCCTACCACCTTCCAATGTTAGTTGTGCTTTACGCCCATTTCAAACTTGCGCTTTCACAGTCACTTCGCATGCCGACCCCTTGGTTGTGGCTCTGCGATCTTCCATGAACCTGCTAATCTCTCTTTAAGATGCAAATTTTCACCTGGCAGCTCTTTGATTGGTGGAAAACCAAGGACCATAGGGTTGGCTGCCCACCACTTACATTTTCATTGGCTGCTGACATTCGGGCTACGCCTGTTTCAAACCCTTATAAACAGTTTGCCTTGGAAGCTAACCCCCCTTTTTCCTGAAGACGACCGCTTGTGTTGCGATCGAAACGTAGTTTTTTGTTATTTTTTGTTATTTTCTTTGAACCTATCTATGTGACTTGACCGAAATACCCAAAGAATATGAATTCCTGCAGTCACGAAAGCTTTAAGTCAATATTTAATTGTAAAGTTAATTAATGAAACTTGATTTGGAGCTTTCGTGACTGCAGGAATTACTCTTTGGTTCTTTCGGTAAAGTCACATAAAAATAAATTAAATAATAGCTTACAACGTTTCGATTGCAACACAAGCAATCATCATCAGGTACAAATGAATGAGAAAACAAACCTAGTAAACTTAGAAATATGATGCAATACAACACAACAATCGGCTTACATAAGTCAACACCCTACCTGGTTGATTACATTCTTCCAAAGATTGCTAAATTTGAGAGCGAGACAAAACACAGACACACAGAGAGAGACAAACACCATAGGCACACAATCACTTAAGGCTTTAGAATGTGTCACTTCTGCTTGCTTAAGGAATACGTTGGGAGTGCAATTTAAAGGTAAATATCAAGAAGTGGTGGGGTGACTCAGGAGACAGATCACCGAACCAGCAAATGCTGAGATCCGAGATTCAAATTTGGGTTTCAGCCAAGTGCAATTAAAAGAGGTTCTCAAGTTTAGCCACCAATGACTGCCAAATACCGATTATATCAAGGTTGGTTCTTCATTTAATTTAGCAACGTTTCAAGTATAATTTTAAAAAGTTGACATTTCACTGCCACGCAATGAACATTCCTCCGCAGCGCAGTGCGCGGGAAGGAATCTCTCCTAATGTGCGAATACAAAAAAAGGTCACCTAAAGCCATCTCAGAGGCAGTTTTGTAACATCACCTTCTGTGGGCCGTTCTCTTAACACACAGGGTGATGAACTGATGTACAAGAGTTTGAGTTTGCACTTGGTCTCGTGACGTCTCATCATGAAGTTCCAACGTATAAAGTTGAGGCAGCATTACATAACTTGGTACAAGCACGTTTTATTTAATAATTTGTCATAAGTTATGCTTAGCTGGTCGTTAAGTGTGCACCCATGAGACCGGTCATACGCTCTAATCTTTCCCCCCCTCATCCTTCCTAAGTGCACACAGACAGGAACTCTCATTCGCCATTAATCAACAAGGTCGGCCGTTATCTGTGTCTTGGCACTGCGGTGTCGTAGGTGCTCCGTTAAAACAATTTGTGCCGTCCCATCCGCTTGTTCCCAGGCTGAACTCCCTGTCGCACGGAGAATTTATTTTATATTTAATCTTAATCGTAGCTTTGCATTGTGCCTCCTTCCTTTTGCATTATCATTGTCATTTCTTTTGGCAAGCGGAAGGTTTGAATTGGCGTAAATAGCACTGCAGTAAATAAAAGTGGAAACTCACTTCCCTTCAATGTGATCCAGTGGCTCGTGCACTGCGCTGTGAACCCTGCGAGTCGACTTCGGTGCCAGTTGATATCCGAAATGACCCTGATCTGCACTGACCATCGTGGTGAAGTATGGTCCAACAACCACGACGACTGGAACGGCACGTGAGTTTTTTTTATTCGGCAGTTGATTGACAAAAGGGCCGCTGACAAAAAAAAAACATTGTTTCCAGCTCACAATTGAAATTTCCCACGCGTGTTCTTTGCGAGCGCGAAAACTTCGCTACGCAGCAGTAAGTTGGCACATTGTCATGATCAGGAAGTTGTATTGTATATTTATTTGTTCTGGAGGGGAATGGGGGAGCCTGTGACGGCTGTTCCTCCCGACGACTTGAGAACATCTCGCCGCTGGGTTTATCGCGGGTGGGTTTACCATTCTCTTCCTGGAATAGCGTGCGTTCTCAGCCCTCCAACTTTTCGGCTCCACCCAGAGGCCGCGAGGGGTTAAACACACACCCCCGTTCACTTCACGCCCAGATTTGGCTAGCGTCGCGGTGTTCCACTGTTTTGTTTGCCGGGTTTTAGTGTCGTCATCAGTGGCTCCCTGGAATCTCTTTTGTTTAATACAAAAAGAAAAAAAATCCCCGTCTCACTTTCCCGTTGGCGATACGTACATGCGGGCACGGATGGGGAGATCAAAAGGTTTTATGAGAGGAGGGGTTGAACTTGTGAGTCGACACGCGCTTTTTCATTATTCGTTTTTATAATCTCCGCTAATGTCATAGCACCTTGTTTAATTATGACCATGTACGGCTTGCACTTTCGTGTATAACCTCAACACGGGCGCTACCTGCGCATGTCTTAACGTTCGTGTTCCTGTAAAATCATTGTCAAGATCGTCTGAAACCCGAAGGCGATGAAGGTCCACTTCTCCAGCCAGTCCTCCCCCATGGTCCGCCGTGTTATAGAAGGCCTCTTGCAAGCTTGAACCAGTGTCGCGACAGATCTAATGAAGCCACGAGACCCATTTACAATGTTTTGTACTTAATTATAAAACGAATGCAACTTTGTTATTTTGTCTCTGCTCTTATAATTCATGTTACAAAAGCAGTACAGGGGTGAGCAAAAACGCGACCAAGAACCACAGAATGAAATCTCCATTTTACAAATGCAGGTTTATGTTTTTGGCTAAACCTTTAATAGATTGCGCACGAGAGAACCTAATAACAGTTGGCTAAATTGCACTATTTCACAAATCATATAATTTGTTCATTTTATATTCCCACCATTATGACAGCACAAGGCTATTGCAAAGACACTTTCTCAAACAGTCTGCAATAGTTTCGCAGCCTGTGCACTGATGCCTTCTTTATTGAGGGTGATATTGGCACGTAAAATAAAGGTTGATCCATTGATTGACTCATGACTCATGTTGCTCTGTTTTCTCAATGAAGTCATTTGTGAAAACTGCCTATTTTTTTAAAAACACGTTTTCATTGCCTACCTTATTATCATCGTCGTCGAGATCGTCAACATGTTTGTTATTGTGCGTTTAACTCAATAACCAAACAATACACAGCCGCCATCCTGTGTACGTGGCATTGTTGGCAAATGGCGCCACAGGCACTGCTGAGAGCCAGTACAGCGCACAGGCGAGGAGTGGTGGCACTGTGGATCGCACACTCCGTTACGATCCTGATAACTGGATTTGGTTAGTGGCAGCAGTGTGCAGTACCAGTGGCAATCAGGTGTCTTCAGCCTGACCTGGTCAGGGTCAATTATTACCTGGCATAGCTGAGTTTTGTTTTTTACAACTGGTCACGTGATCGTTGTATAATTTTTCTCCGTTTCCTTTTTTTACGTTCAGTCGTCTGGTATCCATGGATGCAGTCTCAAGACATCTGTTGAATGGATCACGCTCACCTGACCTAAACATTAACGTCAGCTCATGTAACAATTTTTACATAATTGTGTTTCTCAATAAAAAAAACGAACGTTGAGCTAGAGTTAATTATCAGTTTCAGGTTCCAAAGGTGATAACGGATAAAGCGGCGATTGTCTAGCCTATGGCCTCAGACTTTATTACTTCACAGCTCGGATTATTTTAACCCTATGAGAACTGTGTGTACCATTGCATTCACCTTTTCCTTTATAATTTCAGACACAAATGTAATGTGCACCAAGTGATAATGGCAGTTGTTTGGTAGTAACACTGATGCCATTTATTTACCTGTGAAAGCCTCTCAAAGTTTCAAGTCTCTTCGTTAATGAGATTCTTGCTACATTGGGGTTCTTCGGCCAATTACGTTTCTTTAGTTTCTGAGATCTGACGAGATTCCGGCGCTTTGGGTTATTTGGTTGTTGTGTATCGGGACCAAATCGATTAAAACCGACACGGCACAGGAGCACCCGACCCCACAAGCAATCTACAAACGACTATCTAGCTTCTTATTTTAAATCATTTACGTTTAAAATATATTTTATTGCCAGCTATATCCCACGTGTGTTGGCAAAGTCTTCGTTGCTGGGAAAATTAACCGTCTTTTTAGAGATCACCTTCAGTTAGCCGCGCGTCCCGTCGCGTCAGGAAGTGGTTCCGGAAGAGAAGGCTGCACAAATCTACTTCAGCCGGGCCTCGGTTACCCGACACCGTGCGGCACAACTTCGTGCCCTCCGCGAGAGAGCGATTCGCTACGTGTCGGCCATGTCAGCCATCCGATACGTTGATAAATTTTAATCCTCGGAGCTGCTTGCCTGAATTGAATGAAAAACCAGACTACTTGCGATCGTTTTTTGTGTCATGTAATTGGTGACTGAGCGAGACCCAACAACTCAGGGCAGCCGAGAAATGGGTTCCATCACAGGCAGCTCGCTCACGTTTTGAGTCCAGAAACTTGGTATTTTGTCCATCAATGGTAAGGAACATAGATATGAATACATTTTATCATCTGGATGAGGGCCTCATCCCGATGATACGTGTATTATATTTCGACGCACAATTTGATACGTGTATATAGTGAGCACGAAAATCAATTGCGGTCGTTCCCGTCAATCCATCGTCGCGTGGCACGATGCATCGTTGCGTCTTTTAAAAGCAAGAGACGGCCAAAAAAAAGAAGAATCTGCTCTTGAATTGAATCGTGACAAATCGTGACAAACCACGAACCGTGACAATTTGTCACGCTGTCTGCGGGAGTGTGCGCGCTGCGGCGGCGGCGTGCCGGGAGGTGAATTGCTTTACATGCCATGTAACGCACGCGCGCTCGCGGATGCACGCGGCGTACGCGATCGTGTGCGCACACGCGCGCGCTGCCCTTTCTCACGGCTCCCCAGCGGCCGCCCCTGCCAGAGGTACTTCGCAGAGCTGCTTCCTGTCTGAAGGAAACTCCCTTGATAAACCTTCTCACCGAGGCCCCCTCCACCCTTGCCCCTTTTCCAGCAGCTGCTCGCTGTGTGGTTTGGTTCGATGGCGCGGTGTTTGATTTCACACGTCCATTCTCTGGGAGAGGACCCCCTCTGCCAGACACGGGCTGGCCGCGTTGCGTGTGTCCGTCGTTCCCCTTTCATTTGAGACGGCATGGTGTTACAAAAACAGTTTGCCTCGAGTCGATATTGTTACCTTCACAAAGTAAATATTTGATCGTGGATATTGTACAAAACGTACGAGGGCCTCCGACAAAAACAACCGTGAACGGCGCTCCGCCTCGTTGGTTCTCGGAAGCTAAGCAGGATATATAAGCCTTGATGGTGCTTGGACCGTATGACCACCACACGCATTAACGGATTGTTATAGGCCGTGACGCTATGTGGTAGGCAGCGGAGGTGCCGTGCCGAATGCTTCATTTTCCTGTACTTCTGTGCACCTGCGGATATGCTCTCCATCTTCGCCAAGCCAGCACAGACCAGCGTGGCGAATTATGGTTAAATAACTGCCACAACCCACGCGGCTTGGTTGAGGCCCTCATCCAGCAGTGGATTGACGTTAAGATGTACAATTATTATGCCCAATTGGTCGCGAATATTGTCGAATTTCCAATTAAATACTTTCTGGTTTTGGGCGCAACGCACTTGCAGTCTTGTTTTAATATCTGAACTGACTTGTTTTGCGTATTCTGTTGTTGCCAACAAACCGAGTTGGAGAAGGCGTGCCGCTTGAAAATTACTTAAATAATTGGATCATTGAAAAAACAAACACACCCCGAGTTACACCTGTTTACGGTTGAGCAATGCATCGCTGTCAATTAAAAATCCCGCTTTGGGTTTTATTTACTCGGGTGTTCAAGTAGTTTGTGTGCAGAGACCTGAAGGGTATAATGCCTTGGGCGCAAATCCATAGCTCAATCATGTCCTTGTGCTGCAATTACCGATTGTGCATGACAACACCGCTACGTGACGAATGTAGGTGCCCACACTCCCCCCAGCTGTTAGGTTCTGTGCAGAGTTCTGCTTCCTCTGTTGAGGGCGTGATCGATGTTGGGTCTGAGAAACAAGGGAGGGGGGGTGCCCCTGCCGGGCAAGCGGTGGGTGTGTGGCTGGTTTGTTGAGTGGGTGGTAGTGCTGGGTGAGGACGGAGGGGCTGATATGAGCGACGGCTCCAGGTTTCCATCCAAAGTGTTGACTTTTGCGTGACTTGCTCGTTAGTCAAGGGCTTCTGGCTGTCAGCCGTCCGAAAGAGACGGAGCTTGTGCAGGAGGGATCGGGGTGCCCGTTCTCTTGTTCCAAAGATGATATGTGAAGAGAAGGAGAAAAAACGAGGATGTGCAGCATTTCAAAATTTGATCCATCTCGACACGATCGTTGAAGTTTTGTATGACTTCACTGGAGAGCAATGCCACCATAGTGGTGTACTTAAGCACATGCTGAACCTCTCTGGAATTTAGAGTTTGTGTGTTTTTTTTTGCGCATCTGCGTTGTGTGTGTGTGTTTTTTTTAAAAGCAGTTTTATTACCCCACTTTTCCCCCCGGTTCTTCCTTTGCATTGCAGCTAAAAATAATGGCGCCATATGGTCCGCCCGTATTCCCCGGGTTATTGCACTTGAATTGGTAAATTACGTTTTAGCTTTTTAACCCGCGTGGGATAAATCACTCAAACGTGAGTTCCATGTGCACCATATGACTCCGTGGTGGTGAGAAAAATGGGGTTTCCCCCCCCACCACCATGAATTTCCTTTGTGGGGGGGGGGGGAAGATCAGCGCAACAATTACATGTGCTCTTTGGCTGCAATAATTAGATGAATGGGATCATTGAGCGTGTAAAAGCCGAGCTCTCGCGGATGATCGCGAGCCGTCTGCGCGCTCGCAGCATCGTCGATGTGCTCTGCCATTTGCCCAGGGTCTGGCTTTCATTGCTGAAAAATCTCCAGCGTCTCCCTCCGCCGCCGCCGCCGCACTCGATTTGCGTGGGAACCTGAAGGTGTCTTTGTTTAGCGTGGCTCGTAATTGTGATTCCTTTTATTTTTGAGTTCCTTTGGGAAGAAATTGGTGTGTGGGGGAGGGTGGGAGGGATGGTGCAATGGGGGTCAGGATACCAAAATAAATAAAATTTCCTAAAGTGCTGATAGGGAGCTCAGGTGTATTGTCTATTAACTACTCTACCCCTCTGGCCTTTCAATGTGCTGTAAACAATCACCCGAAATGTCACCTATGACAGAATTTTTAGATTTAACGCGGTGATTTTGACGATTACGTTGAGGATTTTTTTTCTGGAAATAGGATGGTAAGAGGTGTGTAGCGGTGGTCTGGTGGTCACGCAACGACGCAAGTTCAATTACCAACCGTGGCTAATTTCAGCGGCGAGTGATTTATTTAACCGGTTCTGCCCCCCCCACTACACCACACATTCACCAACCAGCACTAACCAGTGTGGTGAAGTACGCTCGAATTTCCCCCATGACCAGCACTGCAATGCCTTTGACAAAAGGGTGATAAAACAAAGTTGTAAAAATGCAATGATGAAGCGATGCTGGCGGTTGCCTTCTTGGCCGACCGCTGTCCGCGCTTCCCGAGGTGCTGTCGTTAAAAGTTCTGCCCATCCTTGTTCGTGAGTTCTGCCTGCCCCGGGGTGTCCGCCGCTGACGCTCGGCCGCCGCTCTTGTCAGCTCCCCCCCCTCTCCCCACTCCATCTGTGATCTGTGTTGCTCAGAAGCTGACCTCGGGAATCCTTTGCACAGCTGGGATCCAGCGCGATTGCTTTCTCACAATGGCCCAGTGTTGAAATCGGCACGAGATTCCTCTGTGATCCTTGCCGCCTGTTAAGCAGAACAAACCCTGCCCTGCAGTCAGACGTTGGCCTCCTTGCCCCGTTCTAGGTGGCGTTTGTTGTTCTTCTGCCGCGGGTTGCTTATGCAGGAGCGGCTCTCCCAGCCACCGCTAGAAACAATAGACAAGACGCTCCGTTGTTGAGAGCACTGCGCGTGCGCTTGTGCCTATGTCTGCGTGCGCGTGTTTGGGGAGCGGCAGTGTAAGCGGTTGAGCTGCGCTACGAACCCGGCGACCCGAGTTCGATTCCTGCTCACGGCCAACACCGCTGACGATTATCTGAAACGGTCCTGGGCCTCGCCTAGGTCGACTCGGCCTCAAATGAGTACCCGGTGCGGTATGTAAACTTCGCTACTGGGGAGACGAAGGCGGTCGGGCGTGCTGCTGGCCACCCACCCCCTTGTGTGCTGTGCCGGCCTTCATAGGTGCTCGCTAACAGCACTTGCCCCTACAGTCTGTGCAGGCTATACTGGGGGATCTTTGTCTTTGTGTGTACGCGTTCATATGTGCACATGCGTGTGTGCTCAAACAGTCTGTTAAAGGCAACATGGAGGATCTTGGTCTTTGTTGTATAACTGTGTGTGTGTGTGCCCATTCTTGTGTGTGTTGGCGTGTGTACGTGTGTGGTTTAGGAGAGCTGCCGTGTAGCCCTTAGCTGGCGGAGGTGTGGTTGGGGGTCGACGAGGGGGGTTCTGGTTGTAAAGGAGCCAGACCCCTGGTCTCAGGGGCAGCATCCTCTGCCAAGATTCGCGTTCTTGCACTGTACACTCAGGTTCAGCGAGCGCTACTCTACAAAAATTTGTCAAGTTTCCCTTCTGGGTAAAAAAAAAACTACGCGCATTGCAGAATGATGCAGTGCACGATGTATTTTTTGTTTTAAAGTCCACATGAGCACGATCAGTGGAGCGTGCAGCCATTAACCCTCATCCCCCCCCCCCCCGTGGGTCAATGGATTATCGCGATTCAGGGGTTGCCATTTGATTCCCGCTTCGATTCTTTTGCATACCGTAGCTGTGAATGGTAGCATACGCTCCAGTGGCTGGCTGCAGGGGTTACCCGAGTTCATTACATACAGCATGTTTAACATGTACAACTATTTTTGTCAATACACTGCTGGATGAGCCCCCCCCCACCGCATGGGTTACGTAGTTTACTTTACAAAACTTCGCCGTGCTGGTCAGTGAAGGCGGCGTACTGTGCGATAATGGATTTTGCCGCACCGACCTCTGCTTACAACGCAGCCCCTCCGATTCCCCCGCATCTCCTGATTAGCACGGTCGGCTACGTACGGTGCGAAAGAAGTTCAACGTGCTTGCGCGTACGTGTATACACGCACGCAATTCGATGTGTGTATTGGAAGCTTAAGAATAGATTATCAATCGACGATCCGACGCGTCGTTTACACCCCCCCCCACCTCCGCCTACCGATAAACTCGCAGTTTAATCATCGTTGGCCGTCCAGACCATAAAGGGGCACTCGCACCGCTACCGCTAAATAAGGTGCCCTAATAGTTTGCAGATATATACAGAAACTAAATAGCTCGACACATTTCCCCCCAATTTCATTGCAAACCTTGCAGTCTCCTACGCCAACTGTGCCCGTAAAGGGGTCGTGTCTGCTTGACCTCGGCGTCCGACGCGCGGTCACGCTGGCTGTGAAAACCCTGCAGAGCTGAACACCGCGTTTCCTGCACGCCCAGCCAGCATCGCCCTTTTCTTTTCGCTATAAAGTCTTGCCATCATGAAAACTTGAATCCTGTTATTCGGCTGATGGAAAGGGAGGGGGGCCGGAGGTGGGGGTGGGAGCAAGGGTGTTGTGCAGCGTGCAGGATGGGTTACTGTGGGAGCAAAAGTGCTGAAAGGTTGAATTCTTGGACCATTATATTAAATACAAACGCTTAAGCTGCAACTAATATCAATTTGGCAGTTCTCCGAGGCCCATCGGAGAGGATGGAGGGGGGGATTTGCGAGTAATTGAAAACACAGCCCCGGTTCCCCACCTCTCTCCGGCAAAAGTTTATTCTGCAGCCGAGGGGGGGGGGAGGGGGGCACTCTGTGGGCCCTCCGTGGGCCCTGTGCGGGGAGAGCCGACGCCGCTGGCGTGGCGGCGTTGTTTGCCAGGAGTGACGTGAAAATTTTGCTTTCATAAGGGAAGGGGAAGGAACTCTAAGAGGGGCGAAATCTGCTGCAATCGTCTCAAAATGTTGTTATTGCTGGTAATTTGTGGGGGGGGCAGAGGTTTGGGGTGCAAACGCTTGACCTTGACGTCGTTATGTAGATGACGGGAGCTGGTCCCGCACTGTTGTGATTGTGGCGAGTTACTGCCCATTATCATCTGTGTATGCAGGGGAGGCACGAGCACTGTACATGAAGCGGCTGTTGATGCCTTCGAATGGATGATCAAAACTAAATCAGAATCTTGATTTGCACTGGAGAAATCCGATGAGCTACGAAGCTGTTTAGCACGTGCCGCTATGTTTCGTCGGTGGCTTTTTAAGCGCGATACGGCAGAGAGCGGCAGGAGCATTTTTTTTTATTTGAGAAAGGCTAAAGTTCTCGTGGGCTTGTACATTTATTTGTCTAGAACTTGCTCTAGAATGTGATTTCCTTTCGGACGTTCCTTTGTTTCCTCTCGCGGCTTTGTTTGCCCGTTGTTATTGTTTGGCTCTAATACCTGCGAGAGTGGCGCCGATCGCCGGCGCTGAGAAGACACGGCGCACATCCCGCGCGCGTGGAAAGGGGGTGGTGGGGGTGACCGGTGACGTCGGCGGGATGTTTGTCCGGAGGGGTAAAGCAAAAAGAAATATGAGGACAGATCGTTCAGTCGGGACGTGACTAAATATGACTCAGAATGTCCCGTGACATCACGCGCTTTCAAGTTGACCCACCTTGTTGTATAATTTTAAAGGAATTGGAATTAAAAGCCGTTGGCGCAATCGTGCGTGTCAACCTTTTTAACTCGAGCGCGTCGTGATGCGCGGGAAAGATGTCGCCGCAAATACTGCAGCGCGCACACACGCTCCCCCAAGGTGAAACGCGTGAAGGCTAAGCAGCATCTTGTGGTGGGTGTGGGAGCTGGGGGGGAGGGGAGGGAGAAGGAATTCACATCAGGGCGCTAGTAGAAATCGATTTGCATGCAGCGGAATGATTGCCCACACTCCTATGGGCGTACGAGTTGCTCCGATGCAATTGCACTTGCAAGGCAGTTGTGATTTATGGAGCATTTACGTGTGAATGCCTCGGAAGACACTGTACAAATAGGGGGAAAGCGCACCCATCTGGAAATGATAATAATCATTTGCATTTGTAAGGCGCATTTCATCTAAAAAAGGTTTTTTTTTTGGTTATTAAATAGGGTATCCAGATGTTTTATAGTCAAAGTGCATTTGAAGACGCTTCATAAAGAGGCAGTCATCGGCAGAAGAGGGTCCTTGAGCCTGAACACAAACAGGGGTCCTCAGGAGTGTGGATGGCATGAGGATAGAAGGAAGTTCCAGTGGGAGCAGCAGCAGCTGAGAGCAACCTCCCGCAAAGCGAAGGCAATCTTTGAGATTCGGCGATCGTCTTTTTGCGCCAGTCAAGGTGTTTGCCCAACTCTAAGGCACTGTTCTTCAGTGGCTGTTCTTCCACGCTGCATTTCGCAATACACCGGCCACCAGATGTACAGTGTTAACCTCTGTTTGTGGATACTGTGTACTGGTACACAGACACTTTCCGTAATCGCACAAGTCTAAAGCATTTACCCCAATAACATGACTTGCCATAGGAAGGAAGAAATGTCCGTTCCTGGTGTAAATCGCCAATTTGGATGAGCGCACCGTCTGATGCTTATCCGAGCCTGGGCGATGCTTGGATTATTTGACACCATCGTGAAATGATTTCTGTTTATCTCAGCGTAGCTGTCTGATATGTTTACAGGTCGTGCGGCGTGCTATTCGTCACGTCCGATGTTTCGCTCCACATACAGGGAGGAGCTCGTCAGGACATTACGCCGGACGACACGCGAGTCCAACCCTAACTTTATCGGAGAGTTGTGGCAGCGTAACCCACGAAAAATTACGCAGCGGTATCTCTCCGAAGCTGTTCTCATTTCCGAATGCGTTTTCTCTCCTCCCCACCCCCTTTCCCAACACTCACGCACGCACCCGCGTCTGTCTGCCCACCCACCTGCCCACCCATCCACCCACCTGATGGCGACTTTACCCCCTTGTCCCGCCACGGGCCGAATCCGGGCAACAGCATCGACAAAATCTCTCAGGTGTCGTCGCCGGTGCTTGTGATCCACGGCACGGAGGACGAGGTGATCGACTTCTCGCACGGACTGGCCATGTACGAGCGCTGTCAGCGCGCCGTCGAGCCCCTCTGGGTGGAGGGCGCCGGCCACAACGACGTGGAGCTCTACGGCCAGTACCTGGAGCGCCTCAAGCGCTTTGTGACGCAGGAACTGCCGCAGAGGAGCGTGCCCTGACCCCCGAAGGTCGCGGCCACCGCCGCCGCCACCATCACCACCGCTGCCAACAAAACCACAAAACCTTTGAAGGTTCCAGAGGAAGAGGGACTGGCAACGTTGGACTGGTTGGTGTGTTACGAGTGGCAAGCGCGGGGAGCTTGGCGAAAGCGCACAACTTACAACCTTTCCAGTAATCATGTAAACAAAGGGCACTGACGAAAAGATAGTGGTTCACATTGCCACTTGTTTATAAGAGCATGACTGTTATTTTTGTGGGGTTTTTATTTTTCTGTTCTTTTCTCCTGTGGCCAGATCTCTCTTTTCCTTTGTGTGTTCTCCCTTCCTACCTCTCTCTCCTGTTTTTCGTTGTTGTCATTCCTGTGAAGCCGGCTGTGAAATGTTTATAGTCAAAACGGTGCGCAGTCGTCGCGTGGTCCTGTGTGTTCGAGCAGACACAAAACTATGCAGTAAAACTTGCTCTCGTTTCGGAGAGAGCGCGAGCTTAAGCAACTCGTCTCGCCTTGGGAAGTCTGGTCGCGCGGGAGAGGAGAGAGAGGAGAGAGAGGAGAGGAAGGGATGGGAGAGGAGAGAGAGGAGATGATGAGAGAGGAGAGGAAGGGATGGGAGAGAATAGAGAGGAGTGAAGAAATGAGAAAAGAGGAGAGAGTCAAGAGGGAGAGAGAGAAGGGGGGATCTCAATATTTTGCGAGTTTGTACAAAAGTGTAGCGCAAGGCCTTATCAAACGAGCTGTGAAACGCTGTGACGCCTGATTTTTAGTGTTTTGCGGTTCGCCGACGGAGAAAGAGGGGGGGTGGTGGTGGGGGTGTGTGAGATTTCTCGTTATCGGTTGAATGTGTGTACAGGTTTAAAAACACAACGTCCGTGCTCTGCTGTCGAAAAACAAAAACCACACACACACAAGTTGCACAAGAAACACGAGCGAGAGAGAGAGACGCAAAAGCGAGTCGTTGAGGAATATCTCAGGTGCTGGAGCGTGGCGCACCCTCTTAACCCCCCCCCTCCACCTTGGTTCTGGTAGGGAAATTAACAACAAGCGCTGTCGACTGCAGAAACGGAAGACGCATTCAAATAGCCTGCTGCATTGAGACTTGCGGTCTTTCTTGCAAGTGCGTAAATCAAGGAGGTGTCCGCCTACGGCTTTTCATCTGCATGTAGAAGCGACAGCGGTGTAGGAAACAATTCACTTCTAATTGTTACATTTATTTAAGGAACGTTTCTTTTCTTTTGTGCCGTGGTTTATAAATCGCTAACAAGATATGTTGATGATCGTTGAAAGTATTTATCCGCCTGTGCTTTGACGATGCAAAAAAAAATATGCAACTGCTTCGGGAAAACAACATCGGGGGGGAGGGGTGGGTGGAAGGAGGCTCGATTTCTCTCTCGAGCGTGCGAAACCGTGCAGTTTGAAAATTATTTTCGCTATTTCTCTCTTTTCGGTAGCTGTTTTTGTGCATGTTTAGCGGCTTTAATAGAAAGAAAAAAAAACTAATCTCATCTCTTGGTGAACACACGGTTGCAGGAAGTCGATTGCAGGTACTCGTTAAAACTTCGTGAGAAAAACCAACGGACCTCTGCAATGTATGTTTAAAAAAGCGGACCACGTGATTTTTTTAAGTTGCGTATATTTTGAATGCCAATTGCTACTGCGTTTAAGTGTGGGGTTTTTTTTTACGTTGTGTACCGTCGTGAAACATATTGAGCCTTTATCCCGTGGTGCTCATTGTGAACTTATTGGAAATGTTTTTTTTTCATAGCCTAAAGCGCTCGATGAAATATGGTTGGTTGTGTGTTTTTTTTTACTTTTTTTTATTAATAATAAAGCATTTTGTTGTTGTTAGGAGATTTTAATGAATTTGACAGGTACTGGTGTGTAAAAGTCATGTGTATTAATTGGTGAGCTGTTAATCTTTGTGATGCTGATATTTCTGTTCTCCCCTTTATCCCTTTTTTTTGCTGATGCCCCCACTGTTTACATCCCTTTTGCAGGCCTGCCGAGTGGCTTTATCCCAATAACGAATAAACAACGTTTGGCAGCTGTTTAAAAAAAAGTTATAACAACGCTAATAACCACAGCAACAAACAACGGGATATGAATGGATCTGTGCGGAGCTGCCTTAGAAGTTCCTGGTGGCACGGGCAGGGGGGGGGGGTGGCTGGAGGTCCGTGGCAGAATGCCACTTGGGGCCCTCTTTTGCAAGGCCCGTTGTGGGGCCCTCTTTTTGTGCGAGGTCTGGGGAAAATGCCCCGCCCACCCGCCGCCGCCACCCAATCTCTTCTAAACGTCCCTGGGTCTCTGTAATAATCGCCTAATAGAGAAGGACCCTCATTAGCTATCGCCCGCCTTAGGGTTGTTTGTACTCGGGGAAAAAGGCGGGCCGCAATGTAACCGAACGGACCAATTTTGGAGTGTGGCTCATCCCCCCCCATCCCCCATGAGCGTGATTCGTGCCGTCCATGCCGTGTCATTGAAGGGTTTTAATGCTTTGGTGGAATTTCTCCTCGGGTTTTTTTCTTTCTGGGGGGCTGCGGTGGGGAGGGGGGGGGCAAACAATCCGCACCCCCCCCCCCTTTACCCGTGCTTGGTTAGAGGTGGTGGAACCAAATGGCTGAACGCTTCTGAACGTGCGGGGCTCAAACTGGCACCGTCAGGACGTGTGCGGGGACGTGAAAAACGCGACCTTAACTTATTTTAAGAAGAAAATAATAATTCTTGAAAACAAAAATATATTACGATGACAGAATAACGGTACGCCACTTTTCCATTTTATCCTGAAACGTTTGGAAGAAAATGAACGGAGACGGAAACCGTTGGCTACGTAAAACGGGGGTTTCAGAAGTACGAGTGAATAACACTAATCTTGGACGGCGATGCGATGTTGCCAGCGGCATGTTTTTTATATACGGACACGACGGTCGAAGGGGTACGTTTCGTTACTGATGCGCGGCACGCCAGAACCACGCGAAGCGAATGCTGTATGACCACGCCTCCACCTTTTAATGCTTTTTTTTTCTCAATTGTGAATGTTTGACTTTTATTATTAAAGGAGAACACTTTGGCAGAAGTAAATGTGATTGTTTGAGCGCGCCTTGTGTACAAACCGTGCATTCGGCCAAAGATTGCACATTTTGCGTGTGCGTGCGTGTGTAGACTCTGTTGACCGTTAGGACGATTTGTCGCTTACGAAATGTTGCCTGTTGTTGGGTGCACAATTTTTTTTCTTTATGGAATAAAAAAAATGGAACAAGAAAACGAAGGTGCCCGCGTTTGAATGATTTTCACTGCCGTTACGTAAAGTCCGTCGTCACGCCGGGTTACACGACTGCGGCCTTCCGTTATTGGTCGGCGAGTGAATTATTATTACGAATCTTTTCTGTAAAACAAAATATTTGTCTGCTTGCGAAAAGTAACCGAGTTATACCTGACACCGGCGGTGGCATTGAATTGCGATCGTTTTGATTCGCACTCGGATTCAAATGTTCCATAATACAGTTTTTACGTGTGGATATTGCTCACGAAAGCCTACGTGTTTAAACAGATTCAAAATTAGTTTTACGCATGTTGAGGTTCTTTCGCACCGTACGTAGCCAACCGTGCCAATCGTTGGCGTTGTCGCCTCTGCTATTTCTCGGTTGTTATTTTCTGTTTGTACAGTTTTGGTTTGCTCCCTTGGGTCTAAATTTAACATTCGAACGTGATCCCCTTCTATTTCAAGTTGTGTCTGTCGTCAGAATTGGCATGACAAGCAGCGCGTTGCTACATCTGAGAGCGCAGAAACCACCATTATCATCGCGGCAAATTATATTATTTGTTGCACATTTACAGTTATTTTAACCTTAACGCGTCGATACCGGCGACGTATTATCCGCACCAAGTGATACTGCAGTCATGCCAGATAATAATGCCCCTTTATCCGCAAAAGCCTTTAACGAGTCAACAACTTAAGGTTGAGTCTCGCATCGAGATGTTTGGCCTATCATTTTTGTTTTCTTCTTAGTGTTTTGGTTCGGGTCACAATCTCACGTAGGATTATTTCTGTTCCGTGTCAATAATGTCCGAGGCTCATAGAGCCAGACTAAATCATCTCATCATTCTTGAAGTTCACTGTTAATTCTTGAAGATCCAAGCCATGCCACATTTAGGATTCTTAGTGTTCGCTATTATCTCCCGAGGTTCACAACCGTTTTTTGGCATCATTGGAAGGGTCGGTGTTGATGCCCGAGGCTCGCATATTCAGACTGTGGAGGAGTTCCTATCCCTGGGCAGTGTGCTCATGGCCAGCTCTGGTTTGGCGGCAGACTTTTTTTCCGTGAACCAGTCGAGCGGGGTTTACTTTTTCATCGGCTGAATAACGCCATGTGGAAGGCATCTGCCTTGTCACCAATCTCCATGTCTTCTTGACCCGAATTCCATTCCCTCTGTGTGTTTAGGAAAGATAGAGACATCTACGAGAGCAACTGCGTTGCCTTGAAACCTCGAGCATTCAGGCTGTACAAACGATCCAAGGCGTCCGCTTTGCCGAGGAGAATGTGCGACGTCGGCTCGAGAGGAGGTGGGGGACTGCATGTGGTACAGGAGCACTTTTTTTTGCTGAGTGGACTTGCCGATGACCGGTAACAAAGCGGTGTCAAGATCGGCCTCTGTGGAGGAGGCTCGTGAACAACGCTTACTGGGCAGTTGAAGGAAATCGCTCCCTCAAGAACAATGGGAGGGAGGGGGGAGGAGCGACGCTCACGTCAAACGAGCAGGGAGCCGAGCGACTGAAGCATAGCGAGTTGGCGTAATTCGCACGGCCCTTGCAGCAACATTTAAATCCGAGCCGTGGATTAAACACATTCCTGCGGAGGGAGCTGGTAGGAACGTTGGGTTGCTCGGTCAATGGCCAGGGTCAACGGCGGCGTGGTGTATTCCGCAAATATGGCCGACTGTGAGGGCGGGCACAAGCCGGCGTGAGTAGGTTAAACGTTGAGTTTTATAAGGGCACCACGGGGTCACCAGCCCCTCCCTACACAGCCCCACCCCTCCCTCCCCACCCAGCCCCACCCCTCCCATTTTTTTATGCACGACGGACACAATAATCCCCTGTGGGCTGGTGTAACCAGGAGGTTCCTACCAGTATTACTCTATTATCCGGGTTTCCAACCCCCCAATCAAACCCCCAACAGTGGGGTAGGGGGGGTAGGGGGGGGGTAGGGAATATTTTCCGGAACTCAGCCCCGGACAGCCTCCGGCTAAATATCACGCCCTGATCTGGCCCATTGCCTTCCTCCACAATGCTCCGTGGAGTGGATATCCGTATCTTGTTTGACACAGGCGTGCATTATTTGATATCCCTCAAGTTACCGTGCTGCTGCTGTGGAGTCCAATTAACTAGCTGATTACACGCGTTAATTGTGCAGCCTCTTGGCATGTGTGAGAGTATTAATTCCTCCATTAGGTGCTCGCTAACATCACCTGCACCTAACAGTCCGGTTAGGGGGATTGTTGTTTTGATCTTTGTGCAACAACATTGGCGCTGTAAATGCAAAAGGTGTGGTAGTGGCCACGCTACCATCTCGTGTGCCGATTCGGCCTTAATAGGCGCTCGCAAACAGCGCTTAAGCTAAACTATATTATTTTACTTTACCAGCCCACTGAGATATATAGCTAATTTTTCAGAAGCGACCAGGTCACGAATGATAGCTTAACGAAGTGGCTTATGACATGGAAATGTATATCAGTCAAATACTCTTAACGCGTGTTTTGAAAATGTGGAGGGAAAAACCGGAGGACCCGGAGATAAATCCACGCGGCCACGGGGAGAGAGAGAGACACGCAAACTCCAAATATACACCAGGCGGGCAGGGTCGGGATCGGGATCGAACTCACGACCTCCTGTATACCAGGCGAGATAGTTAACATCTCACCACCGTGGTACCCCAACAGTCTGTACAACTATATGGGGGGGAGATATTGGTATAATTTATATATATAATATATATATATAATTGTGCTAACACATTCCTAGCTCCGACCGCGCTCCCCGCAGACTCCCAACCGCTCAGCCGTGTCCGTGACCCAACTACAACCCCCACGCATCACCACCGCCACCACCTCCCGCACCCCCAACCTCCCTCCTCTCTTCGTCTCCCGCCTCCCTCCTCCCTCCCACCCGGGCTGAAGTTATCGCCGGCCGAGGAGCAAGGGAAGACGGAGGGGGGAGGGGGGAGGAGGGGGCTCGCGTCTTCTGAGCGCCGAGTGCATCGAGCGGCGCCAGGATGAGCGCTTCGGGGTCGTTCCGTCTCCTGGACGCGTCGCGACCCCCCCCGTGCCTCTTCCGCGCTCGTTCCGCTCGCCACGTCATAAATACCGCGGACGCGTCGTCTCGTCGTCGTCGTCGTCACTGTCATCGCGATCGTACCGAGGCGGGCGGGCGGGCGGGCGTATAAATGCGGAGCGCGGTCGAAAGGAAATCTGCGGAGAGAAGAGACAGCAGCGCCGTGCGGTGGAAGCCACCCGGCCTTATCCTCCCCTCCGCCGCGACCTCTTCTTCCTCCTCCTCCCTCTTGTGTTCCTCCTCCACCTCCTCCTTCTCCACCTCCCCTCGCTCCACCGCCCCCCTCCCTCCCCCCGCGCCGGCTACCGTCAACTCACAAGCGTCGCGCGTCGGCCTCCGAACGCGTCGAGTCATCTTCTCCGAGCAGAGTCCATTGAGAAGGTGAGCGCGAGATTCGCACCGCGAGATTCGCACCGCGTGCGCGATGATGACTATGGATGCGCGGCGCAAGCTGAGAAAGGCGCGGGGGGGGGGGGTCACAGCTGTCTGCTGTTGCTGTTGTTGCTGTTGTTGTTGTAATCGTTACTGCTGTTGTTGTTGTTGTTGTCTCGATGAATGTGCGCGCGGTCACGTTGTTCCACCCGAACGAGAGACTCGATCAGTAACGAGCAGACGTCGCGTTCGTAGACATTACCATGATCGACGTCATTTGTAGCAGCAGCAGCAGCTGCAGTATTCGTAGCACACTCATCAGCAGCAGTCAACAGCAAAAACATCAGGAGCAGCAGAAGTATCATCATTTCCATTATCAGCAACCGCTTCCAAAGCAAACGTCATCATCGGCAGCAGCATCCATATGATTATCACAATCAGCATTAGCAACATCCATAGCAAATAATCATCATCAGCAGCAACAGCAGTCGCGTTCTTAACACAATCACCAGCATCCCTACCATGAGCATCATCATCATCATTATGACTCGGACACTGAATTATCCGATCTCGTGTGTGATAGGTGCACGCGCGTGCGTGCAAGTGTGTGCGTACAAGTGTGTGTGCGTGCAAGTGTGTGTGCGTCCAAGTGTGTGCGCGTGCAAGTGTGTGTGCGTGCAAGTGTGTGCGCGTGCATGTGTGTGTGCGTGCACGTGTGTGCGCGTGCAAGTGTGTGTGCGTGCAAGTGTGTGCGCGTGCAAGTGTGTGCGCGTGCACGTGTGTGCGCGTGCAAGTGTGTGTGCGTGCAAGTGTGTGTGCGTGCAAGTGTGTGTGCGTGCAAGTGTGTGTGCGTGCAAGTGTGTGCGCGTGCACGTGTGTGCTATATCAAGCCGCCGTGTGCCTGTACAAGAACTGTCGTTCCCGAACCGGAACAATAATTGACCGCGTGTGCGTGCCCTTGCAATCTTTGACTGTAAGCCTATTAAGTATGTATTAACGACCACGTGGCATCACCTTAATCTGCAATGTACATCAACAGCCCGTTTGTCAATCTACTGCTGGATGTGTAACCTCCCGTGCGGGTTCAGTTGACCATATTTCACCACGCTGGTCAGTACGGGTTGGTGAAATCTGTGGGGGGGGGGGGACGTGATGGGTAGCTTCTGAGCATGGGGATTGTCGTTTTGTCTTTGCGCATTAACATTGGCACTGGCAAGGCGAAGTGTGTGGTCGTGGCCACGCTGACGGCTTGTGTGACGTTCTGGGCGCTCGCAAACGACACTTCAACTATTTTCTTTCATTTGACCAGGTAAGGCCCACTGAACTATATAGCTCTTGTTCAGAAGCGACCAGGCCACACGTTCTGAAAAACTCTACCCCCACTTAATACCCCCCCCTTGCCCCCCCCCCCCATTGGGGGTGCTGGAGGTGGTGGTGATGCGTGGAGGTTGTGGCTCTGCCGCGTTCATGGTCATAATGATGATCGCCATCATCGAGATCATCATTCGACGCCATGACAGGAATCAAAAGTAGCCACAGCCAAATTTGAAGCAGCAGCGGTCGGAATTCAACCAAAGCTGTCGATCGTGACCGCCTTGGCGAGGGGGCGGAAGCCTTCACCCAGCAGTGGATAGGCACGTACCTCCGTGTACAACATTGGTATGTATGGAGATCTGAGATGGAAAACCGAGTGAACCTCAAATGGAATAAATGACTTGCCGAATTGCGTCATTTTAGAATAATTCATGATGATTTTCTTGGTTCTTTCGGTAAAGTCACGTAGAATGGAAGTAATACAATAATAACAATAAAACATTAAATAAATTCTCACGACGTTTATTATGTTTTATTTTTATTATTTTATTATTTCCATTCTACGTGACTTTACCGAAAGAACCAAGAAGATGAATCCCTGCAGTCACGAAAGCTTTAAATCGAAATTCATGATGATGATTGCCGTGGTATTGGGACATGATGCACCACCACACGCGCGTCACAACGGGAGGTGCGTGATGTGAGCACCGAGACAAATGTTCCCCTGCACCTCGGATTAGCACGGTTGGCCACGTACGGTGCGAAAGAAGTGCAACATACATACACACAGAGACTCACACAGAGACCCATAGGCTCACGCAGAGACCCACAGACTCACACAGAGACCCACAGACTCACACAGAGACCCATAGACTCACACACCCACAGACTCATACAGAGACCCACAGACTCACACAGAGACCCACAGACTCACACAGAGACCCATAGACTCACACACACCCACAGACTCATACAGAGACCCATAAAATTAAACTGACCAACAGACTCACACAGACACCCATAGACCCACAAAGACCCACAGACTCACACAGAGACCCACAGATTCACACAGAGACCATAGACTCACACAGAGATCCATAGACTCACACAGAGACCCACAGACTCACACAGAGACCCACAGACTAACACAGAGACCATAGACTCACACAGAGACCCATAGACTCACACAGAGACCCATAAACACACAGAGACGCATAGACTCACATAGAGACCCATAGACTCACACAGAGACCCACAGACTCACACAGAGACCCACAGACTAACACAGAGACCATAGACTCACACAGAGACCCATAGACTCACACAGAGACCCATAGACACACAGAGACGCATAGACTCACACAGAGACCCATAGACTCACACACACCCACAGACTCATACAGAGACACACAGACTCACACAGAGACCCACAGACTCACACAGAGACCCATAGACTCACGCAGAGACCCATAGACTTACACAGAGACCCATAGACTTACACTGACCAACAGACTAACACAGAGACCCATAGATTAACAGAAACCCACAGACTCACACAGAGACCCACAGATTCACACAGAGACCGTAGACTCACACAGAGACCCACAGACTCACACAGAGACTCACAGATTCACACAGAGACACATAGACTCACACATAGACCCATAGACTCACACCGAGACACAACAGACTCACACAGAGGCCCACATAATCATACAGAGACCCATAGACTCATACAGAGACCCATAGTTTGTTGTCCTTCCCATCATACCTCCGATGAGCACGATTGGCTACGTACGGTGCGAAAGAAGTTCAACAAACATCCAGCAGTGCATTGACCATGGCCGATGAGAATGGTCATGAACTATTCAGTACCAGCAATCCTCGGTCTCCCTTAAACACTTTGACTACTATCGTTTCAATGGGATCTCATCTACGAATTATAAATTGCCCGAATGAATAAAGGAATGAATTTATTGAATGAGATTCGTGCCACTGTGAACTCTACGTGAAGGTTAAAGTCGCGGAATCGATTCGCCGCGCACTGCGAATCGCGCACGGCGAATCGTGTACCGCTCGCAGACACGAGCACGTCATCCGTGTGAATCATTACACGGCCATTAATTAGCAAGCTGTGCAATTAACCTCACCTCACTGGCGTTGGGGTCAAGTGTGGAGCTCCCTGCGGACTCCGCACTCAATGTGGGGGGTGGGTGACGGAGGGTTGATGGGGGAGGGGAGGGAGGGTGTGGGAGTGATGCACACTTTGGGGAGCGGTGGTGCAGCGGTTAGCGCGTTGCCATACGAAACCCGGCGATCCGAATGCCGTTGTACACTCAAGGTCAACACTGGTGGCGATTGATTTAACCCGTCCTGGGCCTCCGCTAGGTCGACTCAGCCTCAAATTATCTGAATAAGATTCGTGCTGCGGGCCATTCCAACCGCCCGCCCCCACACCCGTCTCGTGTCACGTGCCGGCTTCGCAGGTGCTCGCTAACAGCACTTGCCTCCGAACGTCTGCTAAGGCTATACGGGGGGTCTTTGTCTTGTAATGGAGACGCGGGGAGAAGAGTGGCAACGGCAAGAGCGTGGCATGAAGCGAGCGCCGCGCGTGGGTTTGGAACTACCGTCAGGGGTCAAGGTTCGCCGCTATTTCGGATGAGTTATTGTTATTTTTGGGAGCGCCTATGACCAATCGCCCGGAATGTTCCCGGTTCTCGCCACACCTCGCCAGGCTCAGCAGGGGTTGAGCCTGGATAGTGTTTGGATGGAGCCGTCGGCAGTCGCGGAAATGGGCCGGAACGCTGTGGGGGGGGGGGGGGCAGTGAAAATTTGAACTCATGTGGCTGCGTTCCTGAAGGAATAAAGGATTCATCTCTTGTTGTTGTTGTAAATTTACTCGGCTCACAGACAGACCCCCAAGGATAACAAAGAGACCCACAGACACACACAGAGACCCACAGACACGCACAGAAACTCACAGACACGCACAGAGACCCACAGACACGCGCAGAAGCCCACAGAGACGCACAGACATCCCACAGACACGCATAGAGACCCATAGACACACACAGATATCCTAAAGACACGCGCAGAGACCCACATGCACGCGCAGAGACCCACAGACACACACAGAGACCCACAAACACACACAGACACAGACACACACACAGACAAAGATAAAGATCCCCCGTATAGCCTTAACAGACTGTAGGGGCAAGTGCTGTTAGCGAGCACCTATGAAGGCCGGAACAGTACACGAGGGGGTGGGTGGCCAGCACCACGCCCGACCGCCTTTGTCTCCCCAGTGGCGATGTTTACACACCGCACCAGGTACTCATTTCAGGCTGAGTCAACCTAGGGGAGGCCCAGGACCGGTTCAGATAATCGTCACTGGTGTTGGCCGTGAGCGGGAATCGAACCCGGGTCGCCAGGTTCATAGCGCAGCGTAGCGCTAACCACTACACCACCGCTCCCCCTCCTCGTGCTCAGATCTCGTGGGGATGGAGGGAATCGTGTATAAGTTCCCCCGGTGATTTCTTCCCATTTCCAGCCCTGGCCGTCAGCAAGCACAGCGAGGCTGCTGCTGTGAGACGACTCGGTAGGGCAGCAACGAGCCGGACAGAACATCTCTGCTCCCCGGCGCCTTCACCAACCGGCAGTGCCAATCGTTCTCATAACATTTGATGGTGATGACGATGATGGTGATGATGACGATGATGGTGATGATGGTGATGGAGATTATAACGTTGATGGTGATGATGATGACGATGATGACGATGATGGTGATGATGATGGTGATGATGATGATGGTGATTATGACGATGATGGTGATGGAAATCATCATGCTTCGACCTGCACAGACATGGGTGAGCGGGAGGGGCGGGGGCTGTCAATCCACTGCCTCATCCAGCAGTGGATTGACACAGGGGATGTACGTGCACGTGTACGCAGCACTGCTGGGCCCACAGTGATATCTAGCAAGTCCGTGAGCTCTGCTATAGCTCTGTGAGCGACAGGCTGTCACTCACTCACACACACTCACACACTCACTCACACACTCACACACACACTTCCGCACACACTCGCGCACTCACGTACACACTCACACACGCGCACACGCGCACTCACGCACACACTCACACACGCGCACACTCACACTCTCAAACACTCACGCACTCACACGCACACACACACGCGCACACTCACCCAGGCGCACACTCACGCACTCACACGCACACACTCACACTCTCACGCACTCACGTACACACTTGTGCACACACGCGCAACAGGCTGTCACTCACACACTCACGCGCTCACGCACGCGCACACTCACTCACTCACACACTCACGCGCTCACACACTCACGCTCTCACGCGCTCACGCACGCGCACACTCACTCACTCACACACTCACGCGCTCACACACACACTCGCGCGCACTCACGCAAATGCACGCGAAGGAAATATCGTGTTACTTGTTACCCACTTACGCACTTGCAAGTGCACCCGGCATACCCACGTGGCATACGCAACGTCCGCTCCGTCCGCTCAAATACACGCGCAGCCCTTTAAAGCGTCCATCAATATACAGAACGGGGCAGCAATGGTGCGCGCAGTGTGCTGCGTAAAACCTGCCACCTGAGTTCGATCCCCGCGTCCGGTTCATCTCTTAATGTGAATTCCGTTCGAGGAGGGGGGGGGGGAGCGGTGGTGCCGTAGTGGTGAGCGTACTGCGGCAATGACTTGAGCTCGATTCCAGGCCATGGCGAGTGAGATCTAAACCGCTTCATCTTCCCAAACTGACCAGCGTGGTAAAAGTATGGCCCAGCAGTTGCCGACACATAATTCAGAGGCCTTCACCCTGCAGTGAATTGACTAAATCTTGTACATTGTTAAATAATACTATTACGCACACAGTAATAATTTACCGCGCGCGTAAACGATACTGATTTTTCTTCATTTGACTGTTGACAAAAGTTAGTGGGATATGGCTGGGCACCTGGTGGCTGGAAGGGATGACGGCCGGTAGTCGAGACCAGCTACGGAGTGGCAGTCAACGGAGGGAACGCTCCCCAGAGGACGTCCACGCGTATGCGGGTGTTGGGTGATCATTACGTCGCAGGGTCGTGAGAAATGGTTGCAGGCTTGGGGATGCCTTCATCCACCAGTGGATTGACCATGGCTGATGTCAGTACTGACACACAAAGATAAAGATCCCCCGTATAAGCTGTTAGCGAGCACCTATGAAAGCCGGCACGGCACACGAGGGGTTGGGTGGCCGGTACCTCGCCTTGCCGCCTTTGATCTCCCCAGTGGCGATGTTTACACACCGCGCCAGGTACTCATTTGAGGCTGAGTCGACCGAGCGGAGGCCCAAGACCGTTTCAGATATTCGTCACCGATGTTGGCCGTGAGCGGGAATCGAACTCGGGACGCCGGGGTCGTAGAGGAGCGCCCTAACCGCCACACTACCGTTGACACATTCACTTTCACACGTAGATACATACACAGTCAATGACATCGCATGCACACGTTCACAAAACACACGCGCATACACAAATCACTCCTAAGGCGTCCGATCTCGTCAGATTCTTACACGCTAAGCAGGGACTTCATCCTGGCCAGTACTTTGACAAGCGAGGTAGGCTTGGGCTACGAGGTGTCCGGCCTATGGATTCTTGAACTCATCTGTGCGGAGTTTAAACTATCGCCCCCACCAATGCATGGTGGATTTTCTCCGGGTTCCCAACTTTCCTCCCATACGCGAAGTGGCCACACATCCCCACGGTAAGGCAGGACGCTCGCGACTAAACGCGTCCAGAGACTCGGCGAGGCTTCAGCCGGGTGGATAAAGGTCGCGGGGCCGACTGACTCCGTTCTCACCATCTCAGGCATGGGGCCCCCCGCGTGTTAAATTTAGCAGCAGCTGGCCAAGGGATCAGGGTGCTGCTAAGATGACACCGCGGCTAGCAGCAGCAGAGGCGCACGCAAGAGTGGGGGCCTAAAGGGGGCGGTTGACTCACCCCCCCCCCGACACCCCCCCCCCCCGGACCCCCCTCCCGAACCTTCCCCCCCCCCCGGGTCTCCTCCGACCCCACCCCCGGACCCCCCAAACAGCCGCAATGTCGAGACAGCCGCTGTGTGTCATAAACTACTTTTGAGATTGGCCGTCAACAACTCAGATTTCGGATGTTCCGAGTCCGAAACTTGCATCTGGGTGCGGTCCCTGACCGCCAACCACCAACAATACCACCACCACCATCACAATTACCACTTAGACCGGAACCACAACCACGATTACCACTTAGACCGGCACCACCACCACCACCACCACCACGATTACCACTTAGACCGGCACCACCACCACGATTACCACTTAGACCGGCACCACCACCACCACGATTACCACTTAGACCAGCACCACCACCACCACCACCACGATTACCACTTAGACCGGCACCACCACCACGATTACCACTTAGACCGGCACCACCACCACCACGATTACCACTTAGACCAGCACCACCACCACCACCACCACGATTACCACTTAGACCACCACCACCACCACCACGATTACCACTTAGACCGGCACCACCACCACCATAATTACCACCGCAACTACCGTCACCGCCAGCAGCACCTCCATCACCGCCACTGGCTCCCGGGGAGCAAACCAGACCCCTGGCAAGATGTGCATCCCGCTCGGCAGGCAATCCCTCGCGAGCCCCACGGGAGACGGAGACGACGAGTGGGAGATGCAAGCGGCCGCCAATGAGCGCATCGCCCCGAATCGCTCTCCTCGTCTCCGGCTTCGCGGAAGCCAGGCGGGCTTTAGCGTGCGCACTTGGGGGTGAATGGGTGACCACCATCCGCATAGCGGGAGCTCTTTAGAAGTTGCCTCTGCAGCGCTCGTTTGTGCAGCGCCAAACACTCGTTGAACTGCGTCTGCGCCCCTCTATTTCATCAAACCGCACCGCGGTCAGCTTGTGGCCAAATGCGAAAACAATTCTTGGAGCTTTCGGTAAAGTCACGTAGAATGGAAATAATAAAATAATAAAAATGAAACATAATAAAATAATTCTCACGACGTTTCGGCCACAACGCAAGCAGCCGTCCTCAGATGGAGGGGGGAAGGCGCTCTTCCACCCTCCATCCCAGCTTAAATAGTCGCTCCAAGCCTGGGGTGTGTCATTCAGACTCTCGACAGACCTGTTCTCCACCTGAGGACGGCTGCTTGCGTTGTGGCCGAAACGTCGTGAGAATTATTTTATTATGTTTTATTATTTTATTATTTCCATTCTACGTGACTTTACCGAAAGAACCAAGAAGATGAATCCCTGCAGTCACGAAAGCTTTAAATCGAAATTATTGGAGCATTTATTTGCATTCTAGATTTGAAGCTTTCGTGACTGCAAGGATTCATACTCTAAGGTTTTTTCGGTAAAGTCACGTAGGTGAAAATAAGTAATAAAAATAATAATAGAAATAAAATAATAAATCACGACGTTTGGGAGGCAACACAAGTCTCCGTCATCAGGTGGGACCGTCACAGCTAGATTTACTGTATCAAGTGAGGAAACATCCAAGAGACAAGCTCTTAGTTCAAGTTCAAGTTCATTTATTAGGTATAGCCCTGTGAGCCATTCGGCTCTTGAATCGGGTGCAACCGCAACAAACAAAAAACATCTTAAAGTGAATATGTGACTAAGTGCAAACAGAAAATCCAAGAAAAAATACAAGTTAAGGGGGAGAGGGGGTTATTATTTTTACTATTTATTTTTTATTTTTACCGACGTGACTTTACCGAAAAAACCCAAGAGTAAGATTTATTTGCGGTCGGTTCTGTAATGTCTCATTCCGCGGACCGTTCTCTGGCTGGCGATGCGAGGGTTCCGGCTAGACTCGCGTCTATCCTGACGAGGCACCGACGGTGCAACTGGGAACGGGCATTGACAACGCACTCCGTTGGAATGAAACCGGGAGGAACGACGCGAATGAACGACTGAACGAGTTGCGTTCACAGCGAGCCCGTTCGCATCGGCCGCGTTAGCGTGGTGTGTGGGTGATTGCGCAATCCTGGCCTGGGATCTCCGCAGCCCCCGCTGCGCTTACAGCTGCGGATCTGGAACCAATTCAGTGACTTGGGGATTGGGAATTGGAAGCCGTGGGGGGTGGCGGGGCGGATGGGAGGGCGGGTCGAGAGTGGGGGAGTGCGGGTGAATTGGGGGTGGTGTTGGTGAGTTGGAGGTGGTGTTGGTGGGTTGTGGGTGGTGTTGGTGATTTGTGGGTGGTGTTGGTGAGTTGTGGGTGGTGCTGGTGGTGGGTTGGGGGTGGTGCTGGTGAGTTGGGGGTGGTGCTGGTGAGTTGGGGGTGGTGTTGGTGGGTTGGGGGTGGTGTTAGTGAGTCGTGGGTGGTGTTGGTGAGTTGCGGGTGGTGCTGGTGAGTTGTGGGTGGTGCTGGTGAGTTGTGGGTGGTGTTGGTGAGTTGGTGGTGGTGTTGGTGAGTTGGGGTGGTGGGTTGGGGGTGGTGCTGGTGAGTTGGCGGTGCTGCTGGTGGTGGGTTGGGGGTGGTGTTGGTGAGTTGCGGGTGGTGTTGGTGAGTTGGGGGTGGTGCTGGTGAGTTGGGGTGGTGTTGGTGAGTTGTGGGTGGTGCTGGTGAGTTGTGGGTGGTGCTGGTGAGTTGGTGGTGGTGTTGGTGAGTTGGGGTGGTGTTGGTGAGTTGTGGGTGGTGCTGGTGAGTTGTGGGTGGTGCTGGTGAGTTGGTGGTGGTGTTGGTGAGTTGTGGGTGGTGCTGGTGAGTTGTGGGTGGTGCTGGTGAGTTGGGGGTGGTGCTGGTGAGTTGGTGGTGGTGTTGGTGAGTTGTGGGTGGTGCTGGTGAGTTGTGGGTGGTGCTGGTGAGTTGGGGGTGGTGCTGGTGAGTTGGGGTGGTGGGTTGGGGGTGGTGCTGGTGGTGAGTTGGGGGTGGTGCTGGTGAGTTGGCGGTGCTGCTGGTGGTGAGTTGGGGGTGGTGCTGGTGAGTTGGGGTGGTGTTGGTGGGTTTGTGGTGGTGCGGGTGAGTTTGGTTTGGTGCAGGTGAGTTGGGGGGTGAGCTGAGAGCGGACGGAGAGTTTGTTCGAGTGAAGGTGGAGAGGAGTTGAGGGTTTGTGTGTGCGGCATGTGGGGAGATGTGGGCGATGTGGGGGGAAGCTCGTGGTGGTTTGTCTCTCTTTGTTTTTGGGTATGTGTCCGTATGTACACAGTATCACAC
Organism: Lampetra planeri; assembly: GCF_965212315.1. NCBI lineage: Eukaryota > Metazoa > Chordata > Hyperoartia > Petromyzontiformes > Petromyzontidae > Lampetra > Lampetra planeri. The sequence continues at coordinate 26,338,078 of NC_136109.1, read as the reverse complement.
GTGCGATGCTGTGCGTGTCTGTACGTGCGGTGCCGTGTGTCTACGTGCGATGCTGTGTGTGTCTGTACGTGCGATGCTGTGTGTGTCTGTACGTGCGATGCTGTGTGTCTACGTGCGATGCTGTGTGTCTACGTGCGATGCTGTGTGTCTACATGCGATGCCGTGTGTCTACGTGCGATGCTGTGTGTCTACATGCGATGCCGTGTGTCTACATGCGATGCTGTGTGTCTACGTGCAATGCTGTGTGTCTACATGCGATGCTGTGTGTCTACGTGCGATGCCGTGTGTCTACGTGTGATGCTGTGTATCTACGTGCGATGCCGTGTGTGTACGTGCGATGCTGCGTGTGTCTGCGTGCGATGATGTGTGTGTCTGTACGTGCGGTGCCGTGTGTCTACGTGCGGTGCCGTGTGTCTACGTACGATGCCGTGTGTCTACGTGCGGTGCCGTGTGTCTACGTGCGGTGCCGTGTGTCTACGTGCGGTGCCGTGTGTCTACGTGCGGTGCCGTGTGTCTACGTGCGATGCTGCGTGTGTCTACGTGCGGTGCCGTGTGTCTACGTGCGGTGCCGTGTGTCTACGTACGATGCCGTGTGTCTACGTGCGGTGCCGTGTGTCTACGTGCGGTGCCGTGTGTCTACGTGTGGTGCCGTGTGTCTACGTACGGTGCCGTGTGTCTACGTGCGGTGCCGTGTGTCTACGTGCGGTGCCGTGTGTCTACGTGCGGTGCCGTGCGTGCGCGCCTGAGTGAGATGCGAGTGATGGCGCGTTGACAGCGCCTGCCACACGTTACGCACGATCATCGGAATAATCGCCGCGATTTGCGATTCGTTTCGTGCACAAATCAAATTACCCCATTTGGCTGCAGAATGTGCCGCTGCTTGGTGCTCAAGCCCTGGTGCTCAATCGTTTACAAAAAAAAATAGAACGTTCGTAAATACTTAAAAAGCCGACGTTGCCCGTTGCTTAATTTGTGTTTCGACGATTTACCTTCTCAAAAAATCTGCCCACGTCTCGCACCCCCAGAAAGGGCATCTCGCACCTCCAGGGGGTGCAGAGGGCACCCCCAGGCTAAGAGCCACTGTCTTCGTGATTGTTATTATCATTACATCATCAATAATATATATGTCTTCTGCCGACACATCCACCCCAATCACCCGTTTCTCTCCGCGTCCACCCTCACCCCTCTCCATCCACCTCTCCCATGCCGCCCCCCCCCCCCGTCGCACCCCCGTTACACCCCTCCCCCAACCCACAGTCAGCTCTCTGGAGCCATCAATGAGCTCACCCACCCACCGCCACCAAATAAAGACAAAGATCCCCCAGTATAGCCTGAACAGACTTGTGGGGCAAGTGCTGTGAGCGAGCACCTATGAAGGCCAGAACGGTACATGAGGGGATGGGTGGCCAGCACCGCGCCCGGTCGCCTTTCTCTCCCCCAATAACGACGTTTTCACACCGCTCCAGATACTAATTTGAGGCTGAGTCGACCTAGGGGATGCCCAGTACCATTTCAGATAATCGTCACTGGTGTTGGCCGTGTGCGGGAAGCTAACCTGGGTCGCCAAGTTCTAAGCGCAGCGCGCCAACTACTACATTACCGCTACCCACACATACTAACGTAGACACATATCCATTTAAATACAAATGCAAAGACCCCCCGTATAGCCTTAACAGACTGTTGGGGCAAGTGCTGTTCGCGTGCACCTATGAAGGCCAGCACAGCACACGACGGGGATGGGTGGCTAAGACCACGCCCAAGCTCCCACCTGCACACGCACAGACCCAACACAAATACAAAGATCCCCCGTATAGCCCTAACAGACTGTTGGGGCAGGTGTTGTTGTCGAGCACACACACACACACACACGTACTCATCCACACACACAAAGCAGCCTCGCACCCCACGTGTCCACCAACAGGCATTGCGTTTGCCGTCACGTCGCCCTGGGTTCGTAGCGCAGCGCTCAGAGTGGAACTGACTCAACGGCGTCGTGACTTCACCAGGCAAGGAAGGACCTTACCGAGCTCCTCCTCGGGATGGGGACGGAGCGCGCGCGCCCTCCGGGTCGCGACGAGAAGCGCGCGACCCGCGCCTGCTGGGTGCGCGAGACGCCGTGCGGACGCTTCCTCGCCACCGCCACCCCCCCCCAAGTCCTCCTCCTCCTCGCCGCCTCCGTCGCCCTGGTCGTCGTCGTCGTCGTCGTCATCGTCGTGATCGTCGCCGCGGTCGTCTCGACGCACGGCGGCGGAGACGGCGGCGCCGCGCCGACCGACGGCGCTCCCCGCCTCTTCCCTGCCGACGGTGAGCGGCACCCGCGCGGCCCGGGTGGCGCTCCGCGTGAGCTCGACGCCACTCGATGTGTTTTTGTTGCTGTTGTTGTTGTATATATACAATCTCTTTATATATTTAAATTGCGCTCAACTCAACGAGCGACGCGACCGGAGTTGACCCGAAGGTGATTCGACGCTGAATGTAACGCGCGGCGTTGACCCCGTTGACCCCGCTGACCCCGTTGACCCCATTGACCCCTTGACCCCGTTGACCCCGTTGACCCCTTGACCCCGTCGCGACGTTTGACACCACGCGACTCGGCTCGGCGTGACGCGGTGAGCTTCTTCACTCGACGATTGAAGGCGAACTCGTGCGGCGAGGTCGTCGGAGGGCAGAGAAGCGACGTTGACAGACGCGCCCGCCATCTGGATTCCCACACATAGCCCATACTCATAGCCCCTACTCATAGCCCATACTCATAGCCCCTACTCATAGCCCATACTCATAGCCCATACTCATAGCCCATACTCATAGCCCATACTCATAGCCCATACTCATAGCCCATACTCATAGCCCATACTCATAGCCCCTACTCATAGCCCATACTCATAGCCCATACTCATAGCCCCTACTCATAGCCCCCACTCATAGTCCCTACTCATAGTCCTTACTCATAGCCCCTACTCATAGCCCCTACTAATAGCCCATATTTCATAGCCCCTACTCATAGCCCCATACTCATAGCCCCTACTCATAGCCCCATACACATAGCCCCTACTCATAGCCCAAACTCATAGCCCCTACTCATTGCCCCCACACATAGCCCCTACTCATAGCCCATACTCATAGCCCCATACACATAGCCCCTACTCATAGCCCCTACTCATACCCCCTACTCATAGCCCCCACACATAGCCCCTACTCATAGCCCCTACTCATAGCCCCCTACTCATAGCCCCTACTCATAGCCCCATACTCATAGCCCCATACACATAGCCCCATACACATAGCCCCCACACATAGCCCCCACACATAGCCCCCACACATAGCCCCCACTCACAGCCCCCACACACAGCCCCACACACAGCCCCCACTCACAGCCCCCACACACAGCCCCCACTCACAGCCCCCACACACAGCCCCCACACACAGCCCCATACACATAGCCCACTACTCATAGCCCCCTTCATAGCTCTGAAGGGGCTCTGTGTAGATGTTTGTTGTATTGCGGCTTGTGGGTTCTACGAACGCCCTGCGCTCGTGAGAGCGAGTCAGACGTTCAACACACACGCCATGGACAGTGCGCTAACCACGACACTACCGCTCCCCACGACCGCGCGTGAGCCAGGTGCAAATACAAAGATCCCCCGTATAGCCTTAACGGACTGTTGGGGCAAGTTCTGTTAGCGAGTAGCACCTATGAAGACCGCACACGGCACACGAGGGGGTGTGGTGGCCAGCAACCACGCCCGACCGCCTTTGTCTCCCCCAATAACGATGTTTACACACCGCACCAGGTACTCATTTGAGGCCGAGTCGACCTAGGGGGAGGCACACGAGCGTTTCAGATAATCGTCACCGTCAGCGGGATTCGAACTCGTGTGGCCGAGTTTGTAGGCGCAGCAGCGCTGCGCTAACCGCTCCGCCACCGCTCCCCACAGGCCCAGGTGCGCGCACGCACCGACACACACACACGCGACTCAACATTGTTCTGACCCAGCGGTCAACGGGAGCTCTCTCACGATCTCGCCATCCGCTCATCCGACCAGACGGGGGAGCCCCGGCTCTGGCAAAAAAATAAAAACGAGAGCTCAGCGTGTCCCCAAGTGGCTCCTGCACGGCCACGTCGCTCATTCTCTCAACGACTCACGTGCTCAGTCAATCGCCGCTGCGTAATTAGACACGGGGACCGCCGCCACCTCGGCAGTGGCGTGGTAGCCACATTATCAGCTCAGGGGGTGCGGTAGTCGCTCAGGTGGGACCCCAATATTGTTGCAAACAAATCTCATGGTCAAGGGGACCCTCCCCCCAACTCGTAGCTTTGGCCACCAAGGGGAGGGGGGCGGGGGGCAAGGCACCTCCCTGCCCACCCCCACGCTCGTTACGTTACTGCCAACGAGGGCTTGCGAGGCGATGTAGGAATGTGGTCACGCGTTGCAAGACGTGGCCAGGTCACGCTGCTGTTGAGATGTCACTACCCCCCCCCCCACAGAGCCACGTATGTAGGGTGGCTCTGGACTTTCTCCCTGGGGTTTCCGATCGTTTTCTTCCTTCCTCCTCGCGAAAGAATCCGATGAAATAAATGTTTTCAAAAAAGACTCAACGACGTCGTTAAGGGGACGTGAGCCAAACATCTGGACGCACGTCCCTCGCGCTAGAAACGAAAAAGTCGTGAGAGTCGGCGAGGCCCTGCCTAGTAGAAACGACGATAATTCAATGTCGCGACTGTTGCAGCTGTGATCTACCCCAACCCCCCCCTCCTCTATTATGGATGATATTGGTGGCGAAAGCCTGCGTGTTAAACTGCCCTTTTTTGGCGAAACTAAAAAAACAAAACGAAAAAAGTCCACGGGCACAGGTCACGGTGCCCACGTTGAGCGAGCGAGGCAGGTCGGGGTAGTGGGATGGAGGCGGGGAGGGGGGGGCGAGCCAGGGATGGGTGGGTGAGTGGGGGTGAGTGTTTGGGGGGTGAGTGTTTGGGGGGTGAGTGTTTTGGGGGGTGAGTGTTTGGGGGGTGAGTGTTTGGGGGGTGAGTGTTTGGGGGTACGAGGGAGGCAATGGTTATTGTAATGGTCCTGTTGGCATGCGGGCGGGGGTAAGGGTGAGTGTTTGTGGGGGGGGGGTAAAAGGAAGTAATCTTGTGTTGTGTTGGTGCCACTGCGCGAGCGTGGGATCTGGTGTGAGTCCGTGATATCTTTCTCGGGGAGCACTCTGCCCTCACCCTCGCATGGACCGCCCGAGGCGGCTGCACGACCCCTCGCGGAATGAAACGCCCTCGGAATGAAACGCATGTCTCGATCAACCGCGGCCTCGCGTGAACACAAGTCCCCGCGCAGGCGTGCGAGGACTCACGGCACGAAGGGGAACGCCGGGCTGCGTCCGCCGCATTTGCGTGCCGAAGCGTGCTTCTTTCCAGGCGCTGCGCATTTTTCAATCGCTGGGTGTCAACGATGCATCGGTTGATATCGATTGCCTTGGCGGTGCTGCGGTGGTGCAGTGGTGAGTGCGCTCCGTTATTAATCCCGACGGCCTGATTTCAGTGGCGAGCGATATCTTAAACTAACGCGCACTGACCAGCGTGGTGAAGTATGGTCAAATAATACCCCAATTTCCGACACACCCTGGGTGAGATTTCATAGTTCTGGGGACTAATTGTAACGTTGACCCACATCGATTCGTGACATCAAATGGTAACGCAGTCGGAGGAGTGGGTGGGGGAGGCAAGGTTCGAGACGCGAACGCAGCTCAGCGCTGTGCGGTGTCGTCTCCGCGCCGAGCGCTGGCGGGGATCGCGCGTGGAGGAGTCGGCGACCCCCGGGGGAGGCGACGCAGCATGAGCCCCGGCATGAACCACGGCATGAACCCCGGCATGAACCCCGGCATGAACCCAGCATGAACCCGGCATGAACCCCGGCATGAACTACGGCATGAACCCCGGCTCCTCCAGCAGCCACAGAAGATCGGCGCCCGCCCGCCCGCCCGCCCGCCCGCCCGCCCGCCCGCCTCCCTCCGTTTATTTTTCCATCTTCGTTCTCTGTCTTCTATCATCGCCGTTGCCTCCAGAGAGCCACGCGTTTCCTTCTTAACGAGGCGTCGTGCGTCGTTCACGATGCCCTTCCCCCTCCACCTCCGCATGAAGGAAGTTCCAAAAAACCATCACCGCCCAACTCCTCCTCTCCCGCTATGTCGATCTTCTGCTGCCCGACTCCGGCCTCTTCATCAATTAACTCGTGGCCACATTGTGAGCATGAAGTTTGCTGTCAGATGTCAACTCTTCCTTGAAGCCACTTTTGTTGACGATCGAGTGGCGAGTAACTCCTTCCTACATCGCCGCACCAGCTCTCCATCGCATCCATCCACCCTCCTTTTCCTCCACCCACCTCCCGGTTCAAGTCTGAGTGAACCGCTCTCCGTCTTACCCATCCTCTCGGCACCCGCCCTTCCCGCCCAACTCCTTCCCGTGCAACTCCTCTCCAACCCCGCAGCCAACGACGCCTCCGACGGATGCGTCTCGACCCGGGGACACGCGCAGCGGCCGCGGCTTCTTGGCGAAGGCCGCGCGAGGTCACGACGCGGGGCAGGGGACGAAGGCGACGCCTCCCGAGACTTTTGGTGGAGGAATTCCTCCACGGTGCTCGCCGCCAGGGTCGAGAGGTCGGCTCCCGTCGCCGCGTGGACGGGGAGGCGAACGGCGCGGGTGGAATTCGCCGGCGGAAGAGGTGGAACCGGCGGCGGTGGAGACGGAAGGTTGCTGAGAAGTGGAGGAGGAGGAGGGGTAGGACGAGCAGGATGGGGACACGTCGATGGTGCATTAGGAGGATACAGAATACGATTGGCAGGAAGAGTGAGTAGTGGACGAGTAGGTCTAAACTCAAGAGGACGAGTGGGAGATGTGGTTCGTGGAGGGGGAGGAGAACGCGCGGTGGTCGTGGTCGTGAGAGGAGCAGGAGGAGGAGGAGAGTTGGGACGCAGAGTGGCTTACGGAGGTCGAGAAGAACGCAACGAGGAAAGATTACGAGCAGGCTCAGCGGTCCCTACAGGAGGAGGAGTTTCTGGCGGAGGACGAAGCCACGCAGACGGCAAACTTGGAGTGGCTGCACGAGTCATCTCGGCGGGTGGTCGAGCCACGAGTGATGGACGAGAAGGCAGAGGAGGTGTGGGTGGAGGCGTGGGCGGTGCAAGACGAGGAGGAAGAGTGATCTCTGCTAGAGGAAGAGAAACGAATGGCGGAGGAGTTGCTGATGGAGGACGAGGAATCGGAAACGTAGGTGGAGGATTAGGAGGAGGCGGTGGAAATGTGGGAGGGCGAGTGATCATCGCAGGGAGAGTGAGCGGCGGAGTGAGAGTGGGCGGCGGAATGGTGGAGTCGAGGGTGATCGCCGCAAAGAGGGTAGGAGGAGGAGGCGTAGTGGCTGTCGGGGGAAGAGTGGGCAATGTTGGAGGAGACGGAATACGAGACGGCGCTAAGGTGGAGGCACGAGTGATCCAGACGAAGAAGGGGGGAAGACAAGCGGAAGGAGGACGGGCGGCAGGAGGAGGCGGCGTGGTTGATGGCGGCAGAGTGGGTGATAGAGACGACGGAAGACGAGGCGTAGGAGGAGGTGGGGCAGCAGGAGGCTACCAAGGAGGAAGAGGGGGCCCAGCGGGCGCAGGGCATCGAGGAGGGGTGGATGGCGAAATTCGAGAAACTCATGGCGAAGGAGAAAGACAAGACAGAGGAGGGCGAGGAGGCCATCAAGCGGGGGGAGAGGTGCTTGGTGAAGAACGAGAAGACGATCGAGCAGGAAGAGGTGGGGGACAAGGAAGGCGAGGTGGAGGAGACCATCGACGAGTAGGAGTGGTCGGTGAAGCCCGGGTAGCTGTCGGAGCAGGGGAAGAAGGGAGGCAGCGCGGAGCAGGGAGGGGAACGGGAGGAGCGGATGGAGCTGGAGGAAGAGGACCCGGTTCGGGAGGACGAGGAGGAGGAGAAGGAGGAGTAGGAGGAGGACGAGGAAGAGGAGTAGAAGGAGGAGGAGGAGGAGTAGAAGGGGAGGGAGGAGAACTCGGCGCGGCTCTGGGCGAGAAGCGCGCGCGCCTCGTGCGCCTCGCTCGCCTCGTGCTGTCGCGAGCCCTCGGGGAGCGCGAGTCGCTGCGCGTGCTCCCGAGGGGCCACGCGTTCGGCGCCAGGGCCGGGGCCCGCGTGATCGGCGCGGCCGCGGCGGCGCGACTCGCGCGGCTCGCGTGGCTCGGGCTCGCCCCGAGGGGTCGCGGCGGCGGCGGCGGAGGAACGGGGGTCCTCCTGGCTCCGCGTCTCGTGCTGCTCGCGCTCCGCTACCTGCACCGCGCGCGCGCGCTCACGGCGCGGGACCTGGTGCGCGCCGCCTCCATCGTGTGGAGCCACTCGCGCACAGGTGAATCTCGTCGAGTGAATGCATTGATCGGCGGGATCACGGTGAGCGTGCGTCGTCGTGGGTGGGTCGCGCGTCGTCGGGATCGCGAGCGGATGTCGTGGTGGTCGGAACTTGTCCGGCGTCCTCGTTGGTTATCGCGTCGTCGTTCGCGTGGATTTCCACGTCGGTTTAAATGCTCCGGCACGAGCGATTCGAACGCTTTGTTGTTCGTATCCGTGTCGGCGCCGATCGACTTTTGGCGTTCTTTTGGCCGTTACACCCGTGAGACAAGACCATACAGAGGGCCGCTGTCTCTGATGGAGGCCACTCCGTTTCGTTATTATCAAAGCATGTTTGTTTCCACGTTTTACCACGAGCATGGTGTGGTTAATGCAGACTCGATGCCGTGTGATAATGGGTGTCTATTTGGTGATTGGATATTCTAACACCTCTTGTATCCTTGCCTGCAAGGGCAAAGACTATATATAGTTTCCATTATCTTGAGATTGGCAAAAAGGGCCCCTTAGATCGACATTGTATTCATCATTTTCATTTTTTGTTTTTATTGATCGTCATCATTTTCATCATCATCATCATCATCGCAGTTGTCATCATTTCACTTACAATATCTATTTTATTTTATTTACAAGAGAGCACTAAATTAGTACCAAATATACACTATTTATAATTTCATTTATCAAACCCTGACTTTTAAGTCCAACCAACCCATCGTACTCAGAAAGTAACGCTTTCATAAACTCGAGCTCCTCGATTTGTAAACACCACACGCTGCCTTTGATGACAAGTGACGCACTCACCGAGGAAAAGTCATTCACGGGGCTGAGACCCCTTGTGACCAAACTGCCGGCAGCAAATACTTGGCGCTTAGATGACGGCGATGTTGGCTCGTGCTGATGATGTTGCTGATGCTGGTTGATGCTAGTGCTGACGCTGCTCCTGCTACTGATGCTGCTGCTGATGTTACTGCTGCCTCCGCTGATGCCGACGAATGTGCTGTTGATAATGATTGGAGGGAGCATTGCTGCTGCTGCTGCTACTGGCAGTGGTGGATTACGGTTTTGAAGGTCCTGCTGCTCGTGCCGATGATGATAATGCTGCCGATGTCGGCGCTACTGCTGCTGTTGCTGCTGCTGGTGGTACTGGTGTATGTGATAATGACACTGCAGTGGTAATGCAAATGATGGCGATGCTGCTCCTGTTGCCACTGCTGCTGTTTTATGATGGGCGGCGTTTATGCTGCTGCTGAACAACGATGACTCTACTGGCATGATGATAATTATAAAGGCATCGTTGCTGCTGCTGCTGCTGCTAATAACGATAGAAGTAACGATGCTGCTGATGACTCTGTTGGGATGATCATGGTGATAACGGCACCTCTGCTGATGCTGCTGCTGATAACGATAGAAGTAACGCTGATTACTCTACTAGGATGATGATGATAACGGCACCCTTTCCGATGCTGATAACGACATTAGTAGCGCTGCTGCAGCTGCTGCTGCTGCTGCTGCAAACTTCCGTGCGCTTAGCGCCCCCACGCGAGAACGCACGAGGCTCGACTCGAGCAGAGAGCACGCGCGGAGCCAGAGATGAAGGACGAGGGGTGGGGGGGGGCAGCGGGGTGTGAGCTGCCACAGACGGGGAGGGGGGATGGATTAAAGAGGTGGGAGTTGGGGAGGTGATTCTGTCTGCTTGGGAATTTTACAGGGGATCTGTATGGAGTTTGGAGGGTGGCTGTGATGGGTGGGGTGGGTTATTTGTCAGGAAGGGGATAGAGGGTCGGGGGACTCTTGATTGCACCACGCGCGCCGAGGTCGCGTGTTGCAGAGGAACGCCAGCAATGTGGATCCGCATTCCTCGGCGTCAGAATTTGGAAACAGTTCAGGGCGTCTGGCCACGGCTGTGCGCGCGCGTGCGTGTGTGTGTGTGCGCGCGCGCGCGCGCGTGTGTGTGTGTGCGCGCTTGTTTTATTTCATTCCATTTGGTTTGCGTGGCTGCGAGCTTATTTATTTATTTACACGACCGCCAATTTTAAGGTTGCGCCGAGAGAGAGGGGGGTGGCGGTGTCGGCGGAGGGGGGGAGAGAGGAAGGGGTGGGGTGGTGATGGGAGAGCGAGGGAGTCAAGCGAGGGGGTTGCGGATGGTAGCGGTCAGGGTTGGAGGAAGGTGAGGGGGGACGAGGGTGGGGGCGTGGTGGGGAGTGAGGGGAGGTGAGGGAGGAGATGAGAGGAGGGAGGGAGGGAGAAGGTGGGGGTGTAGTGGGGGGGAGTGTGGGGGGGGGGTCCGTTCGGATTCTGTATAAATAGAGGCAGATTCATCGGCCGCGGCAGAATTCAATAACTCATCGACCTCATCACAACCTTCACGAGAAACGTCTCTGAGCGAGAGTGGCGGATAAGACAACGCGAAACGTTCCGACTCAACTGCTCAATTAGTGGCTGTAGAGGCACGACGGGCGATCGGCGGCCACGTCGTTGTGCAGAGAGCACGTTGCTTCGACTCGCATCTTCATCGTCCGCGTCAACATCGTCGTCTTCGTCGTCGTCGTCTTACGGCGCGCGAGCGGTGGAGTCGCAGTGGAACGGTGTCGGTGAGTCCCTCGGTTGCATCTCAAACAAAAAAAATGAACAACAAAACCACCAAACGACTTCTCGTGGCCACTCGGCAACACCGTCGGCATTGGGGCTGCAGCATTCTGCTGGGGCGCGTGAGCGTGCCACGTGAGTGCGTGCGCGTGGCGTGTGTTGTTGTTGTTGTTGTCACGTGCCGTGCTGGATTATGTTTGGTTTTAAAAATACTGTCAATTTATTTTGCTTAATTTTTTTTCTTCTTTGGGTCAGTCGCGGCACTGGCGGTAGCAATGAGCACGCGCCCGTGTCTGAACCGTGGCTTGCATTTGAAATTGATCCGCGACCTCGCAGTTTCCCCCCCACACCTCTCCGTGTGTGACTCTGTGATTTTTGTGTCGAGGCTGTGCGCTACGCGGTAGCGCGTTAGATGGGCGCTGCAGGTGCGTATGGGTGAGCGCTGGTGAGTGGTGGCGATTGCTGGTGAGTGATTGTGATTGGCTGGCGAGTGGTCTATTTACTGGTGAGCGGTGGTCGTAATCTATGGTGAGCGGTCGTGATTTATGGCGAGCGGCTCAAATTTCCTGGCGGTAGCCGCTGGCGAGTGCCGACGGCTGCCGCTCGCGAGTTCGGCGGCGGTGGCTTTGAGTTGCTGCTGAGCGTTGTTTACCGGCTGGCTGAGCGCTCGTGAACTGGTGAAGACGTGGAACCTTACCGGCGAGTCGTGGTGGCCGTGGTGGCGGTGGTGGTGGTTGGGGCGTTTCTTGAACGAAGCCGTCTCGTTACGCGATTCGTCTCCCGGTGCGTCTTGGCGTTGAGGGCAATCGGCGCACTGGGGGGGGGGTGGGAGGAGGCTGCCGTGCGCGTTGTGCTTTGATGCCGCCGTTGTTCCAAGTAACGCGCCCGTGGGAATGATGAACATCCCGAGGAGGAGGAAATCGGGCGTGGCGCGCGTGCTCCTGCGGCGAGCGCATCTTTGGCACCAGCAATCCGAGGTCGGCTTCCCGCGTGTGAAGTTATTGCAGATGTTACGGGTTGTGTTGTTTTTTCTTGATTTCTTTCAAATTATTACTTTGGTTATGATGGGAGGGGAATGCGCGTTGTCGAGCCAGAGTTGTGTGTGTGTTTTATCACGTGCCAGTATATATACACACACACGCACTCGTGCATTGTTCTGTTGTTGGCATCCCGAAATGTATGAGCGGCAGTCGTGCCCGCCTGCGGATCTGCGCTTACGCAATTGAGAGCGAGCGCGGAGTGCGAGAAGGGGAATGAATTGTGTCGCGTATGCAGCTGAACCTGCACCTTTAAAAGGGTTGTTTTTCTCTCTCTCTCTCTCGCTGTGCCTGTTATTCAGTTCCCCGGGACATGAACTCGGGAGAGAGTTGGGAACTTGCCTATTTATGGGAAGAATTGTGAATGATGGATGGGAATTATTTTCTTTCTGTTTTTTTTTTCAATATTTTTTTGTTGTCGCTGGATGCTGCGACAATTTAGTTTTTTCTTCTTTTAAAGTTATTTTTTACGCAACAATGCGCGCGTTCTATCGTACTGTAAAGGCAAAGATCCCACCCCCCCGTATAGCCTTCGCAGACGTTTGTAGTTAGTGCTGTACTGGTACGACACACGGCGCTGTGGGTGGCCAACACCACGCCCGGCCGCCTTTGTATCCCTCGCGGCATCAGGTACTCAGTTGAGGCTGAGTCGACCTAAGAGAGGCCCAGGACCGGTTCAGATGATTGTCGCTGGTCTGTGTTGACCGCGAGCGAAGATCGAACCCGGGACGCCGGATCCGTCGCGCAGTGTGCTGACCGCTATACTTCCACTCCCCACGTGACACTTATTTAGTTATTTGCATTAGAAAAAAAGACAAAGATCCCCCGTATAGCCTTCATAGACTCTAGGGGCAAGTGCTGTTAGCGAGCACCTATGAAGGCCACATACATACATACACACATACATACACAAATACATACACACATACACACATACATACACACATACATGCGTGCGTGCATACACTAACAAAGTTCAGCTCCCGTGTGCGGGGAACGGATATGAGCGCGCTGCTGCAGCTGCGGAAAAATCCTGATGTGTGCGGATTTTTTCCTTTGTTGCTTCGGAAATGTAACTTCCCATCAACACCACCATCATCGTGATGGTCATCATCGTCATCATGGCCATCACCCGCATCGCACGGGAGTCTTGGCCGTCTCGTGTCGCCTAAAAAAAAAAGTGATCTCATCTCACAACTTGGGAAATTTCGCCCTGCTTTCGTTTGGCTCTATGAGCCTTAGGAATTTCCTGTGAATAATAATAATGATGTTGAGGTCGGCGAGGGTGAGAGAAGAAGAACGTGGTGGTGGTGGTTGTGGTGGGTGGGCGACCTCCCGCAATACATTTTTGTTGTGTTTAAATGCGGAGTGCAAATCCTGAGCGTTCGCGTTGCGTCACAAGGAGAGAGAAAGATGGGAGGAGGGTGGGGGGGTGAAGAAGAAGCAGGGTGGGGGAGAAAGGGGGGTGGGGGGGAGAGGGGGAGATGGGGGGAGTGGTGGCGAGAAAACCTCGCACTTCCGAATCTGCGAGGATCGCGTGAGCGAATCGCTAATAGGTGCTCGCAAACAAGCGCTGGCACCTTACGGCGCCTCCTCGATCTCCGTGTGGTACCAACTGAGCAACAGCAGCAGCAACAGCATCAACAACAGCAGCAACAGCAGCAGCAACAGCAGCAGCAGGTCTGTATAGTCTTAGACTCGTCACCGCGACCATGCCGCTCCCTCCTCTGCTTTACGACTGGGATTACTCTGACTGCCACTCCTCGCGACCAGCTACGTGTGATCGTGTTTTCCCGAGTTTACCCAAGCGTCCTCCGTTCGTACGTGCAGCGTAGTGGTCGTTACATAGGCGCTGCACGAGCCTGATGATTGGTAGAAAAGACGTGTCGTGAGTAAGGTCGACTCAACCACCTTAAATGAGTACCCGGTGCGGTGGGTAAACAAAAAAAATCAGCACTGGGGAGACAAAGGCGGCCGTGCGTGGTGTTGGTCACCCACGCCCTCGTGTGCCGTGCCAGCCGTCATAGGTGCTACTCGCTAACACCGCTTGTCCCCAACAGTCTGCTTGAGACTGCGCGGGGGATCTTTGTTCCCACGTGACGCGCAATGCTGCTTCAAATGAAGAGAGGAGGGAGCACGAGGCGTGTGTATGTGCGTGCGTGTGTGTGTGCGTGCGTGTATGTGTGCTTGTGTGTGTGCTTGTGTGTGTGTGCGTGTGTGTGCGTGTGTGTGTGCGTGCTTGTGTGTGTGTGCGTGCTTGTGTGTGTGTGCGTGCTTGTGTGTGCGTGTGTGTGTGCGTGCTTGTGTGTGTGTGCGTGCTTGTGTGTGCGTGTGTGTGTGCTGGTGTGTGTGTGTGTGTCTGTGTGTGTGTGCGGCGTGCCCATTGTGGACGTGTGTGTCGCACGTGGAGCACAGAGCTCCGAGTCCACGTCAACTAGCGCTCCCATTGTGACGCCTGCGGTGGGTGGGTGGGAGCGTTTAGCAATCATCAGGCGCGTGTAGCGTGTCACGTGTTAATATTCCGTTGGAACGGCGGTAAAATCGGTAAGACGCAAGGTGGGGGGCGGGGGGGGTCGCTCGAAGCGAGAGGAAAGTTCACGCCATGTTGGTCGTGTCCGTCTCTTCCGCCTCTTCCTCCTTTGTCTTCCTTCCTGTCCGCGCCGCACCGCATGCTGTCATCATCTCACTCCTTCCCACCCTTCACCCGAGCCTTCCTCTCAACGATGATGTCAACCCCGTGAACATCGACTCCCCACCTACCCCTTCCCCCACCCCCCACCCACTCCACAAACGAACACACACACACAGACAATTGCCCGGATCAGAACTTATCCCTGTCACCTTGGCGACCGGGCTTGGACGAGTCGAGGAAGGTGGTCATCGGCGAGGGTCAGTTCCTGCGCCTCGAGGAGTCGGCGTCGTTGGATTCCATCGAGATCCGGGATGGAGGTGGGGGCGTCCTTCCTGTACCCCCCCCCTCTACTCCCCCTCCACCCCCCCCTCCACCCCCCCTCAACCCCCCTCAACCCCCCTCTACCCCCCCTCAAACCCCCCTCTACCATCCCCCTCCACCCCCCCTCCACCCCCCCTCAACCCCTCCCTCAACCCCCCTCAACCCCCCTCCACCCCCCCTCAAACCCCCCTCTACCATCCCCCTCCACCCCCCCTATACCCCCCTCAACCCCCCCTCCACCCCCCTTCTACCCCCCCCCTCTACCCCTCCTCCACCCCCCCCCATGTTCTCCGAGGACCGGGATGCAGCCGTGGTTACCACCCGTTCCGTATTTTAAGGAACGCGTGAGTTTAAATCTTATCTCGCTGTCGCAGTTGCTTACTTGGTCGATGTGATTGAGACTTCGCGTGATGTGCACGCGCAAATTGTGACGACGACGACTGCGGTGCCCTTCATGATGGTGACGATGATGCAAATGACGAGATCGATGATGACGACTGATAGCACGTGTTATCGACGATGTGAATGGACCACTCACATCATCATCATCATGACGATCGCTAAAATGATCATGATCACTGCAATAATGATGATGATGAGGATCAACACGACTGACGAATATTTTAACCAACACCTCGTGCGGTGTCTAATACATCAGCACTGGGAGAGACAAAGGCGGCCGGGTGTGGTGCATGCCCAGCGATCTTATCTACAGTGCAGCGCAATGACGAATCATTGCACTCAAAAGCAATGATTTATTTGCTGCAATAAATGTCCACATGATAAGCCACTTCGCTGTGATAGCCGGTTCGCTTCTCAAAAATAAGCTAATAGCTCAGTGGGCTTTACCTGCTAAGATATAAATAGTTGAGTATAATTTGTATATTTATTTTTCAGCGATTTGGTTACCTTTCCTATATTTTGCACTCAAATAGTTTTTGTGTGTGTAATGTTTGTTGTTGTCAACGTTCTGACCCACCCCTACCGGAGCCATCCTGTGAACAACAACAAAAAAAGAGATTTGTAGCTCATCGGATTCTTTCAGTATATATAGAAACATTCCGATTGATTGTGAACACAGGCAAGCTGGTGTTCGCGGACCGGCCCGGCCTGCACGTCGCCCTGCGCGCGCGCCACCTGCTCGTGCACGCGGGCGGGGAGCTGCACGTGGGGGCGCGCGCGTGCCCGTACCGCGCGCGCGCCACCATCGCGCTCTACGGGCGCGCGGACGAGGGCGTCCCCGTGCCGGGCTACGGCAGGAAATTCATCGGCGTCGGCGCCGGCGGCGTCCTGCAGCTCCACGGGCGGCCTGCGCTGTCGTGGACTCGCCTGGCGCGCACCCTGCACCCGGCCGGGTTGCCCCACGGTGAGCGGGCGGGCGGGAAGGAGTAAGAGGAGAAGGGAGCGTGGTGGGGGGGGGGGGGGAGCCTCAGAGAGCAAATGGAGGAGGGTCATGGCCCGGAACGTTGCCAGTTATGTATCGGTTTCATTTCAAGGACGTGTTATTGACGAATGTGTTGAGTCGCAATTTGTGCTCGTGCATCACTGCCAACCTTGCTGCTGATCTCGTCAAAGAGCATAAACCGTCACTGCATCGCGCGTTTTCAGATGTGCTTCTGCGGCCGTCTGGAACGTTCTCCCTTCCGATGTTAGGAAACCACTGGAGCTAACCGCTACACATCCGCTCCCCATACACACAAACACACACGCGCGCACGCACACACACAAATACACGCGTGTGCACATACATACATACACACGCGCGCATGCACACACACACACGCATGCACACACGTGCGGACACGCACACACACGCGCGCAGGCGAGTACTCGTTCGAGTGGCAGTGGGGGAGCCGGGGCATCAACGTGCGGGTGCTGGACCCGCTCGAGGCACAGCTCCTCCACTCGGAGCGCTTCGACACCCACGAGTCTCCCACTGAGTCGCAGCGCCTCCTCCACTTCCTGCGAGCGCTGCCTCCCGGCACCGTGGTGGCTGTGGCCGTGGGTGACTCGGCGGCCAAGAGCCTGGGGCGAGAGGCGCGGCTCGCGGTCGGGAGCATCACGGGCAGCAGATTCGTCGCCGAGCTGCAGTACCGGTAAGGGGTGGGGGTTGGCAGTTGCGCCAGGAGGTTGTTGTTGTTGTTGTTGTTGTTAAAATCACGGTTGCTGAGCGCAGGTCCCAACATGTGACAAATGTCCAAAATGTCACGCGGCCAGCGACCAAGTTCGTGGAGACGTGAGATTGCTTCGAGGTGGTGGCACGGGTGGGTGGGTGGGGGGTCTGGTTTGTGTGTTGCGTGAGTGGAGGTGTGACGGTGGTAATAAGGGGCAGGGACGGGAATGTGCCACGGTTATTACTTCGTTAATCTGGGCAGGCAAGGATTCCAACCTGTTGAAACAAAAGTGACATTTTCGATGCGTTCCCCAGTCGGTCATGTGAGTTTGCTTGAGCGGGGCTTTCCTTATAAATGTCCGGTGTAGCCCGGGTCAAGGACCATCCCGAGAAGCGAAACCCGCGCGGCAGAATTCTGCATCCTGCCCGACCGATGGCAGTCAACTCGAGTCGCACAACGAGGCGCTTTGAAACGGCTCCCCGTGTTCTGTTGTGGTCACGATTGCAAGGCCGCGTTTAAATCTCCCCGACTCTCACGTGCGTGAGATGCGTTCATATTCCGTCCCCTCTCCCATTCCGACGAGAGCGTGAATCTCACGCCACCACCCGAAGCAAACAAAAAACAATTACTGACATGAAATCACATTTAGAGTAATCAGCATGGTTGGCCTTCTCTTCCAATGCCCTCCGGTAGCATTTTGTTTTTCAGCAAGGCAAAACTTTTGAGCCCCACCCCCCGCCCGGTTTTGACTTTCTCGGTTTCATCAGCAGGGTTTGTCCCAGTGGTAGGCTGCCGTTCCACGCTCAAAGGAACCCATGTGTGTGTGTACGTACAGCTGGGGTACAGCTGGTGCATCTGCCAGTAATGTCAATCAGTCAATCCATGGCACCTGGGTCTGTCCAGTGACCCCGTCTGTCAGCGAGCCTTCGATACTTCACGTGCCCTCAAAGTGCACCTTGCCTGGCACGGTCGCCGTGGGTGCCGTCACCGTCACTTAGTGGCGAACGGCGCCTAATTGGTATTGGTGTGCTCGCCAACAGCACTTGCCCCAACAGTCTGTTGAGGCTACAACTTTGTGCGTTTTAAATCGGGGCCAGACTCGAGGCTAAGTGCCCGGCTGCCAAATAAGCCACGCGTTGTGCAACAGCCGACTAAAGGGACACGTGGGATGTGAACTTCTCTGGTGCAACATTTTTTTTTTGAATTTTTGTCGGAGTGGGGCTTCTGTACTCCCCCACATGTGTCTGCACCCGGACCATATTATCCGATTGCATCACTTATCTGGGGTGCGAGAGAGGGTGGTGTCTGCACACAAAAAAAATAGTGCGCGTGAACCCTGAACTCTGCTACAGCTGTCTGCATTTATTCATTCACTGGCGCGCGCGTGCCCGCTTTGTTGGGGAGGATTGTTCGTGTAATTGGGTGAAGAGCGTCCGTATTGGAGGTTTGGGGCCGTCAGACGGAGCTATGCAGACTGGCACTCGCGCGCCTGCGCAGTGTCGCAGTTTGAATTAACATTCTCATCGTTTGAATGTTTGGGAGGGGTGGGGGCGTGGTGGAATTCGCGACCGTAGCAATGTTTTCTTGATCACGAGGTTTTATCATTTCCTGTTGTTGTTGCTCCTCTAAGCAAGTCCTGTTTTTTTTTATTGGGGGAGGGGGGGGGTAAACTGGGGCCAGATGCACGCTGATTGGACGGATGAAAATGTTTTTCATCCGAGAAGTAAGGAGAAGATGTGTGCTTGACAATGTACCCAGAGAGAGAGAGACGGGACACGCACGGAGGTAGATCAGAGAGAGAGATAGAAAAACAAATCCAATTTGCAATTTGGAGACGTAATGTTGGCCGTTAAGATGGCTGTTGAGGACTCTCGCGCCCTGCCACGCGGCTTCGTGGAGATTTATTCAGCCATAAATTCACTCTACGCCGCTCAGTGCGTGCCGGTAAAGGCGGTAGGCGTGGGAACATAGCAGAGGTGGGACAAAGTCATTGTTATGCAAGTCCAAGTCGAGTCGCAAGTCATCAAATTCATGACTCGAGTCTGACTCGAGTCCAAGTCACATGACTCGAGTCCACATCTCATAGGTGGGACAAAGTCATTGTTATGCAAGTCCAAGTCGAGTCGCAAGTCATCAAATTCATGACTCGAGTCTGACTCGAGTCCAAGTCACATGACTCGAGTCCACATCTCATAGGTGGGACAAAGTCATTGTTATGCAAGTCCAAGTCGAGTCGCAAGTCATCAAATTCATGACTCGAGTCTGACTCGAGTCCAAGTCACATGACTCGAGTCCACACCTCTGGAACATAGAATGTTGGTTTCTCTCAAGCGCTAGCCTCGAGCCGGGAGGCCCTTCCGCCAGCAATCGGCACTTGCGAACAATCGCAGGGCTGCGCCGCTAGCGTTTCACGGACGGCACCAACCAACTCGTTTGTCGGTTGTTCCCCCGCTCGCTCTGCACGTGGTTTCACGTGAGCTTCGACTTTGTGGCCGAGCAAGCATCGGCTGCCAAATAAAACCGGCAGATGTCATTCATTGAGGTATAAACGTTCTAGAGACGCACGGGCTCGCACGCGCCTCTCACTTCGTCAACAGTCGACGGGTCCCTTTTTTACAAGGAGTCATGTTTACATTGACCACAATACCTGCAGTCATAATGCAAACAAAAAACATAACTCTGATAATGTATGCACTGTCCTTGAAGTTGATTGGTCCACACCCGAGACAGCTTTCCTTAGAGCCTCGTCTCACATGGGTTGGACCATGTGAGACTAGGCTTTTGGCGTCATCTGGTCCAACCCATGTGAGACTAGGCTCTAAGGAAAGCTGTCTCGGGTGTGGACCAATCAACTTCAAGGACAGTGCACTCATTATCAGAGTTATGTTTTTTGTTTGCATTATGATTGCAGGTATTGTGGTCTATGCAAACATGACTCCTTGTAAAAAAAGGTGTCAGTTTTGTTGCCAGATAGAAGGGTAAAAAAAAACAATTATCATATTTTTTACTGGCAAATGAGGTTCCAATGGAGTCGACGGGTCCTTTGTCAAACATCCACTTAAACTATTAAACAAACTAAACTATTATTTTTTATTTTACCAGGTGTAATGCCCACTGAGCTATGCAGCTCTTTTTCAGAAGCGACCTGGCCATCACAAATGATAACTCAACGAAGTGGCTTATCATCGTGTGAACATTTACAGCACCCAGATATTCAACACGCGTGATGTTGATTCTCAATACGGAGGTGAAAACCCCGGAGAACCGAGAGAAAAATCTACGCGACCACGGGGAGGGAGAGAGAGAGAACATGCAAACTCCAAAAATTACACCAGGCGTTAGGGTCGGAATCGAACCCACGACCTCCTGTATACCAAGCGAGGTAGTTAACATCTCCTAGCCACCGCGGGGCCCACTTGCTGGGTGAATGAAGCGCCACCCCACGCCCTGTCGTGTGGGTCGCTGGGGTTGTTTGACCATACTTCACCACGTTGGTCAGTACGTGTTGGTGAAGAAGAACAGATGGTGTGGAGTCGAGGGGTGGGGCAGGTTCAGATGTCACACGTTTCCCTGATGTTAGCCGTCGTCAAGTGCGCTGCAACCACCGCAACCACTATTCCCTGCCAACTTGGTGTGACGTGGTCAACGTCACTCTGCACCAGAGAGACACGGGTGGCTGGGCACCGTTGCGGCCACACCACCACCACCACCACCGTTGCATCCTCGGCCTTTAATCGTCATCACGATCCATGGGGCAGATAGCCCCGCAGGAGGTGTCCACTCCACATTTCGTCATTTGTTGTTTCCACGACCCTCTCCCTCTGCCTTGCGCCAATGTGGCTCGAGTAAGTGCCACGACTTCCTGGCATCGATCTCTCGTGACGACGTCGCCCTCGAGCCGTTCTCTCTCTTCCTTGTTGCCTACCTTACGCATGTGTCCAAATAGTGCCACTCTACTTCTCATCACTGCCTGCATCATCCTCATCATCACCAGGTGGTCTTCTTCTATGTGCAACGTTTTTTCTTACTTCTACGCTGGTCACTGTTTCAGTTTCATGTATTAGGTATAGCCCTGTGAGCCATGCGGCTCTTGAATCGGGTGCAACCGCAACAAACAAAAAACATGAACAAGAAAACATCTTAAAGTGACTTTGCTCAAACAGAAAAATCCGGGAAAAAACAGCAAAGTCTTCCAGAAAAAGCACCGCATATCAATGCTGTGTGCAACAATCCCAGCTTAGATGCTGCAGCAGCAGCAGCAGCAGCAATATCCTTCTGCAGCAAATACATTAACAGTGTCAATATCTCATCTCTGTCGGTATTTTTTTTCAATGTCAAAGTCTCGCAGGCGTACATAGCCGGACCGAACACGCGGCCTTAAATAGGCGCTCGCCAACAAGCGCCTGCCCTCGGTGCGCTCCCAGATTCACCCTCCAGAGGGCAGTGGTGCGGTGCAACTTGCATGGCCACACACACAGACGCACGAAGCACGTGCACACAACTACTGAACATTATAAGACTACTTTCTTTTAGAAAAAAAGTCAACACGAGTAAAGCCATCTTGGGCCATGTTTAATACCATACGTCTATTGCACGTGGAAGATCAAGCTGCATTCGAACAAATCCCTCAAATTTAAATAGTTTTCATACGGTATGAATGAATATGGCTATCGTCGAGGCCATCATCCGGCAGTTGAGAGACCATGTCTGATTATGATGATAATCCTAATCTTGTGTGTGCATAGACGTATATGTGGCAGTGCCTTCATCCAGCAGTGGTAGAACCTGGCTAACGATGACGAAAATGTCGCTGATGATGACAAGAACCTCGAGTGTGATGCAATGCCCCCACCTCCACGTCCCCCCCTCCCTCACCCCCCATCCGCTCTGACCGGTGTCACTGCAGATACTCTTGGGCTATGGTGGCAGTGATCGGGGGGCCGGGCCCCCCACAAGAGGACCTCCGGGAATACCGCAACATGGACTCGCACGGGGTCGCCTCCGCCAGCCACGCTTTCCGAACAACCGATGGGAGCAACTACAGCGTGACGGCCTACAGCGCCTGGGAGGAAGGTGACCACCACCAGCCCCCCCCCAACCACTATGTTATTGGGGGGGCACTAGTGGGGTGGGGACTAGGGGCGACCTTAGGAGAGAGGACATGGAGGAGGTTGAGGCGAGGCCCGGACTGGCCATAAGGGCAGCAGTCCGTAGGGGCAGGTTCATTCCGAGGGCAGGTGGGCTGCTGTGTGCGGGGAAATTGAAAATGTGACCACAGTCATTAAAATATACTCTTTGGTTCTTTGGGTAAAGTCACGTAGGTATAAAATAAATCACGACGTTTCGGGCGCGACGCATGCGTCCGTCATCAGGTGATGATGTATGGATTCCTGCAGTCACGAAAGCTTCAAATCAAGATTAATTAAAATATGTTATTACCTCTAATGTGTACGCTTTGTTGTTAATTTACGCTCTCAGTTGGCATTAAGTCCCCACATTCGGCAGCCTCCTTGTCCTCCTCCTCCATCAACCCTCGTCCTCCACCACCTCCTCCTGCCGCCCCCACCGGCCCCGTCCTCCCCAGGCATCCCTCGCTGTGGGTTCCGCGTGGAGCTGCTGGGGTCGCCGCTGCTGACCCTGGCGGAGGACGTGCGGTCGTGGCGTGCGGGCGATCGCGTGGTCGTGGCGAGCACCGACTTCTCGATGCACCAGGCGGAGGAGTTCACGCTGCTGCCGTGCCCCGAGTGCGCCGCCAACCAGGTCAAGGTGGACGGTGAGGCCGGCAAACCCCCCCCGCTCGCGTGTCCCCCAATGTGTCCGTGTGTCCGTGTGCCTGTCCACGTGTCCGTGTGTCTGTGTTCGTGTGTCTGTCCGTGTGTCTGTCCGCTTATTCATGTGTCTGTCAGTGTGTCTGTCTGTCCGCGTGTCCGTGTGTTTGTGTGTCCGTGTGTCTGTCAGTGTGTCCACGTGTCTGTGTGTCCGTGTTGCCGTATTGGAATCTGGGTAGCTACACTACCGATAACGTGACATGACCTGGGCCTCCTCTAGGTCAACTGGGCCTTAAATAAGTACCTCGTGTGGTGTACAAGTATCAGCACTGGGGAGACAAAGACGGCCGGGCATGATGCAGGCCACCCCCAACTCCTCGTGTGCAAATGCCAAACTTCAAAAAGGTGCTCGCAAACAGCCCTTGGCCCCTTCGGTCTGCTAAGCCTATCTCGGGGGTGGGGGGGCCCTTTGCCTGTGCGCGCGTGCAGGCAAGCCGCGGTTCACGCACGTGGGCGAGGTGGTGGACGGCGTGGACATGAGGGCCGAGGTGGGGCTCCTGACGCGGAACGTCGTCGTCCAGGGGGAGATGGAGCCCAGCTGCTACGGGGACAACGCCTGCCGCTTCTTCTCCTTCGACACGTTCGGCGGGCACATCAAGGTGCGGGCGGGGGGTGCAGGGGGCACCCCGAGGAGACGTCACAATCTTGGTTCTCTATCGGCGTTGCATTGTGTCTGACGCATCTTTGTAAGTTCGTTACCACAGGCGGTTCATCGCCGTCGTTGTCATCCGTGCAGCATCAGAGTAATCATCATGGCAGGATGATCATCATCATCAACAACACTGAATCATCATCTTCGTCATGAGCACAGGATTGACATGGTCATAATCATGTGCACCTACGATTAGCTACGTACGGTGCGAAAGATGTTCAACATGCATATGACATACAATCAAAGAAGGATAAACATTCTTATCATCACAAAATTATCATTATCATCATCAACGCATTACAAGCATCATCATCGCATACACTGCACCGTGGGAACATCGTTAGGGTAACCATCTACTCGCGAATCAATGCATCGTTACGCCTGTATGTAAATACTGATCAATACCAACCATCGAGAGTTGAAATTTCACCACGTTCATCAATAACTCTGCGGCTTTTGAAAAGGAAATGTCTATTTTTATAACAAGCGACGTTTCGGGCAATGACCCTTCTTCATTACTAATTGCGCTTGTGCACCATTGCCAAAATAATTTGAGATCCAATTTCGATCTCTGCCGTTGCTTTCTCCCATCGTTAAATTAAAAACTATTTAGTTCTTTTTTTACCCACTGAGCTAATCGGCTCGTTTTTCAGAAGCGGCCTGGCTGGCTATCGCAAGCGACAGCTCATATCGAAGTGGCTCGTCGCCACGTGGCGTTGTATCGCGGCCAAGTCCTCTAAACGCGCGGCGTTGATTCTAAAATGCGGAAGGGAAAAAAAAGGAGGACCCGGAGAAAATCCATCACCCCCCCCCCCCGCCCTTCCCCAACCCCCCCCCGCCCTTCGCCCCCAGGTGACGGCGAACTTCTCCGCGGTGGAGCTGTCGCACGTGGAGCTGACGCGCATGGGGCAGCAGGTGCTGGGCAGCTACCCGCTGCACTTCCACATGTGCGGCGCGGTGGACGAGCCGGCGCTCTACCCCGCGCCGCCCGCCGTGGTGGGGCTGGCGGTGCACCACTGCTTCTCGCGCTGCGTCACCATCCACGGCACGAGCGGCCTGCAGGTGAGCGAGCGAGCGAGCGAGCGGACACAGGTGGCCCCATCCACCCCACCCCACCGCCCCCAACCCCCCCCCGTACAGCCTCAACAAGACTGCTTGGGGCGAGGGCTGTGAAGCGAGCGGCACCCGGGGTGGGTGGTCAGCACCACCACGCACGGACGCCCTTGTCTGTCTCTACCCGGTGACGGTGTTTGTACACCGCACCAGGTACTCATTTCTAGGCTGAGTCGACAAAGGGGAGGGCCCAGAACTTGTTGAGATATTCGTCACTGGTGGTGGTGGCCTCGAGCGGGTCTCCGGATTCGAAGCGCGGTGACCTGATCACTGGGCCTGTCGTTCGATCGGAAGCGATTGACAGATTGCACAGTTGATCAGCTGATGTTGATTCGATTCTCGTATTTGTCCCCCCCCCCCCCCCACCCCCCGACCTCGCCACCGATTTCCCACCATCTGGAGCAATGTTTTGACTTTATATAAAAGTCTTAATTCATTTATCTCCCACCGGCCGCCGCCGCCGCCGCCGCAAGGTGAACGACACCGTCGGCTACGACACGCTGGGCCACTGCTTCTTCATGGAGGACGGAGCGGAGCAGCGCAACACGCTGGCGCGCAACCTCGGCCTGCTCACGCGGCCCGGCACGCTGCTGCCCACCGACCGCGGCGACGCCGCTTGCTCCGCGCTGCGGGGCGCCGTGCATCCGGGGTACACGCCCAACCCCAGCGCCGACTGCATGTGAGCGATCCCACGAAACTCCCCAACGCCAGTTGCAGTTTCATTTATTTAGGATTTACCCTGTGAGCCATTGGGTTCTTGATTTGGGTTCAACCGCAACAAACAAATAAAATTACAAGATGCATCTAAAATTAATTGTACATAAATCTAAACGTCACACACGTAAACAATAAAATCCTACAGAAAAAGCACAACCGGTCCATTCTTGCGTACAAAGAGTGCAAAAAATTCCATTTCGATGTTTGATCCCAATAACAATCATAATACAATAAAGATCAAAATTTTAAGTATAAATCTACACTAAATCAAAAAAATTGGGCCAAACCAAGCCCCTCCAAAACTTACTAAAACAATGCTATATAAACAACATAACCGTTTTGCCAACAAATGTGATTAAAAGTTTACAATAGCGACACACACAACACACATCACTAAACCTAGCATCCTTCGCTATCTGCATAAGTCAATCCATAACAGCCCGATTAACAATAGCAGTAGCAGCGCACTATAATCACAATACACCCACCCCACCCACCCACCCCCCATCTCCGCCGCGGTTAATCCCGCAGGAGCCGCCGTCTCGCCTCCGCTCCGTTTGGATCATCCCGTCGCGGTGGTTCTAACTTGACGGCGTTCGTTGATTGATTGCCGTAGGATTTGTTTTTGTTCACTCTGATGATTCTGCGGACATTTGACCCAAGAAGGCTGCTGTTGTGCTGCTGCTTCTACTGCTGCTGCTTCTACTGCTGCTGCTTCTGCTGCTGCTGCTGCTTCTGCTGCTGCTTCTGCTGCTGCTGCTTCTGCTGCTTCTGCTGCTTCTACTGCTGCTGCCTCTACTACTGCTGCTTCTGCTACTGCTTCTACTGCTGCTGCCTCTACTACTGCTGCTTCTGCTACTGCTTCTGCTGCTGCTGCTTCTGCTGCTGCTTCTGCTGCTGCTGCTTCTACTTCTGCTGCTGCTACTACTGCTGCTTCTGCTACTGCTTCTGCTGCTGCTGCTTCTACTTCTGCTGCTGCTACTGCTGCTTCTGCTGCTGCTGCTGCTTCTGCTGCTTCTACTGCTGCTGCTTCTGCTTCTGCTGCTGCTACTGCTGCTTCTACTGCTGCTGCTTCTGCTGCTTCTACTTCTGCTGCTGCTACTGCTGCTTCTACTGCTTCTACTGCTGCTGCTTCTGCTACTGCTTCTACTTCTGCTGCTGCTACTGCTGCTTCTACTGCTTCTACTGCTGCTGCTTCTGCTACTGCTTCTACTTCTGCTGCTGCTACTGCTGCTTCTCCTGCTACTGCTTCTACTTCTACTGCTGCTACTTCTCCTGCTTCTCCTGCTTCTGCTGCTACTTCTACTGCTGCTGCTTCTCCTGCTTCTGCTGCTGCTTCTACTGCTGCTGCTTCTGCTGCTGCTTCTCCTGCTGTTGCCGCTGCTGCAGTTTGCGGGTGGCGCACTAATCGCCCGGCCGCTGTGCTTGTTTGCGTGTGCCGCCCTGCGACGCAGGGCCGTCTCCACCTTCTGGATTTCCCATCCCAACAACAACCTGATTGACAACGCCGCTGCGGGTGCTCAGGTGAGCTCGTCGTTAACCCGCTCACCCATCCACTCATTTCCCCGGCCTCTCCGACCGACTGCTTGGCCCATTCACTGATCACCTCGTTTATTAGATCAGAATTATTTCAGGTGATCAGGGGCGCCGCAGTGGCGAGATGTTAACTACCTCGACGGGTATACAGGAGGTCGTGGGTTCGATCCCGATCTCGACCCTGACGCCTGCTGCTGTATTTTTGGAGTTTGCGTGTCTCTCTCTCTCTCTCCCCGTGGTCTCGTGCATTTTTCTCCGGGGTCCTCAGGGTTTTCCCTCCCCAGTTTAGAATCGACACCACCACGCGTTTAGAGAATTCTGGCCGCTATACATTTCCACGTGACGACAAGCCCACTTCGTTGAGCGATTATTTATGATGGGCCAGCTCGCTTCTGACAAAGAGTTCATTCGGTAAAGTCACGTAGGTAAAAAATCTAATTAAAAGTTAATAAAAGTAATAATGGAAATAAAATATTATTACTTTTATTAACTTTTAAATGTATTTTTTACCTACGTGACTTTACCGAAAGAACCTAAGAGTATGAATCCTTGCAGTCACGAAAGCTTCAAATCTAGAATCTCACAACGAGCTTTACATCTCAGTGGGCTTTACCCAGCAAGTAGTAATACATTAATTAATCGATAAATAAATAATTGTCGAGTTGTTACGGCCCTGGACGGACGCGCACCGTCCACGGCCGCAACGAATGTCGTGCGCCGGCGTCAACGCTTCCCAAATTCGACCCCCCCCCCCCCCCCCAATGTGACGAAAGATGACGCGGCAACTCTACTCAGCGGGCAGCTCACGTGGCAGCATGTTGCCCAATGGAGGCCGCGGCGGCGGAGGTTTCGCTGGGTTAAAGGAACATCATCAGAATATGATACAAAAAAAAATGAAAGGGTTTCCGTGGCGGGGGGGGTCGTGAGGGCATTTGGAGGGGAGGGCGTCTGGGGTGGAGATTCTTACCAAACAAAGAAGCCCAAATAACCCAGAGGCGCATAACTGGACTAATTAAGTTACATCGGTGGGCCACGTGTGTTGTCGTTACGGGTTACTCGTAGGTACAACCCAAGTTTGTGAATGTTAATATCGCCTTGATTTCCTTGCCCAAGGGCAGCTCCATGGCTCGAGTTCCTTCCATCTAAGAATAATTGCAAATTCAAGTTTTGTTTGGGTTTTTTTTTACGGGGCATGACCTGACCTGGAGAGCGGAGCGAGAGCACCGAATGGAATGCGCCTTGAGCTCCGATGGCTTTGCTAGCGATCCCAAATTGACGGATGGCTGAATTGTAATATTCATCAAATCATCATCATCATCATCACCCAACTCTTGATATTTGAAAGACACTATCTCATCACTATTATTATAATAATAATTATTACTATTATACCACGATTTATTATAAATCTAATCAATCATGGTAAAGTCACGTAGAAGGGAAGTAATAAAATAATAAAAATAAAACATAATAATGTTTTATTATGTTTTATTTTTATTATTTTATTACTTCCCTTCTACGTGACTTTATTTTACATAATAATGTTTTATTATGTTTTATTTTTATTATTTTATTACTTCCCTTCTACGTGACTTTACCGAAAGAACCAAGAAGATGAATCCCTGCAGTCACGAAAGCTTTAAATCGAAAAATCATGGTAAAGTCCAAGACAAACGCGGCGACATAGACGCGGGAACATGGACTTAGAGCCACGGATAGACGAGGAAACGGGGGATGGATGGAGAGAGAGCGAAAGGGCGAGTGAGAGGGCGAGAGAGCAAGCGAGTGAGTGAGAGAACGAGAGAGTGAGCGAGCGAGAGAGCGGGCGAGAGAGCGAGCGAGTGAGTGAGAGAACGAGAGAGTGAGCGAGCGAGAGAGCGGGCGAGAGAGTGAGCGAGTGAGTGAGAGAACGAGAGAGTGAGCGAGCGAGAGAGCGGGCGAGAGAGCGAGCGAGCGAGAGAGCGAGCGAGCGAGAGAGCGGGCGAGAGAGCGAGCGAGTGAGTGAGAGAACGAGAGAGTGAGCGAGCGAGAGAGCGGGCGAGAGAGTGAGCGAGTGAGTGAGAGAACGAGAGAGTGAGCGAGCGAGAGAGCGGGCGAGAGAGCGAGCGAGCGAGAGAGCGAGCGAGCGAGAGAGCGGGCGAGAGAGCGAGCGAGTGAGTGAGAGAACGAGAGAGTGAGCGAGCGAGAGAGCGAGCGAGAGAGCGAGCGGGAGAGCGAGAGAGCGAGCGAGTGAGTGAAAGAACGAGAGAGTGAGCGAGCGAGAGAGCGGGCGAGAGAGCGAGCGGGAGAGCGAGAGAGCGAGCGAGTGAGTGAAAGAACGAGAGAGTGAGCGAGCGAGAGAGCGGGCGAGAGAGCGAGCGGGAGAGCGAGAGAGCGAGCGAGTGAGTGAGAGAACGAGAGAGTGAGCGAGCGAGAGAGCGGGCGAGAGAGCGAGCGGGAGAGCGAGAGAGCGAGCGAGTGAGTGAGAGAACAAGAGAGTGAGCGAGCGAGAGAGCGGGCGAGAGAGCGAGCGGGAGAGCGAGAGAGCGAGCGAGTGAGTGAGAGAACGAGAGAGTGAGCGAGCGAGAGAGAGAGCGGGCGAGAGAGCGAGCGAGTGAGTGAGAGAACGAGAGAGTGAGTGAGAGAACGAGAGAGTGAGCGAGCGAGAGAGCGGGCGAGAGAGCGAGCGGGAGAGCGAGAGAGCGTGCGAGTGAGCGAGAGCTGACCCAGTCGACGTCGGTGTTATTTCTCCGCCGCAGGACGTGGGGTTCTGGTTCGCGTTCCACCGCGTGCCCACGGGGCTCTCGGCGGGCGCGCTCCCCGAGGGTCACTCTGAGCTCTCGCCGCTCGGGCTCTTCCGCAACAACCGCGCGCACTCCAACAGCAGGGTACGGCGCTCGCGCACGACGGAGATACCCCCCCCCCCCAGCCCGGGGTTGCCCATTCGGGGCCGTTAGGGTGCAGGGTTTCTACGTAGGCTCACAATCCGCGTGGCAGGCCAGCATCGCGGTGTTTACACACCGCAACAGGTACACATTTGAGGCTGAGTCGACCTAGGGGAGGCCCACGACCGGTTCAGATAATCATCACCGGTGTCGGTGACTGTGAGCGAGAATCGAACTTGGGTCGCCTGGTTCGTGGTGCAGCATAGCGCTAAGCGCGGCGCTACCGTCTGTACGCCGCGCTGATGTTTACGCACGCCGCACCGAGTTGCGAGTTAAAGGCTGAGTCCACTTAGGGGAGGTCCAGGGCGGCTTCGCCGTTGATTTTGGAAGTCAAAGGCCGGGCCGCCGGGTTGGTAACAGCAGTGCGTTGACCGCTAGAGCGACCGTTGCCCGTGCGCACGCCAATGCCTGCACACTCACACAGACGCGGTCTTGAGATTGATCCAGGATTAGCATTGGGAGCCAGTGGAGCGATCGGAGTTTCGTAAAGGTGTCGTCTCAACA
This sequence comes from Lampetra planeri, assembly GCF_965212315.1. Taxonomy (NCBI): domain Eukaryota; kingdom Metazoa; phylum Chordata; class Hyperoartia; order Petromyzontiformes; family Petromyzontidae; genus Lampetra; species Lampetra planeri. The sequence goes on along the minus strand of NC_136109.1, from coordinate 26,307,734 downwards.
TGCTCCGACGTGGCTTGTTCACGTGTAGCTCGCGCGTCACTGCAAATAAAGGTTTAATGGCAATCCGAGGGTAATGCCCTTGCTGATGGATACTGTCAATGAGGGCTGGCGAAAAGATTCCTGCGGTCAAAGGGGGGGGGGGACATCGGATGGCTCCGTGGGGGAGCCACGAACATCGGGGCCACACTTGCGTCTGGAAGCGCAAAAAACTGAAGACCGCGAAGCCGCAGCAAAGGAGGGGGGGGGGGTGCGGCAACTCGCCTTTGATTTAGGGCCAAGAGAGAAAGATTGATGGATCCGGTGGGTAACAAAGATCCGCTGACGCGAGGACGAGCGTGCAATAGACTTTCGGCAGATTCAAACCGGAGACGAAGCCGTTTTATTTGTTGTGTCTTTTTTTAAAAAGCAGCATAAGAGAATCTATAAATCGCAGGGCAGCAATTGCATCGACAAGGAGGTGCACGGCCGAGGGTCTCGCCCACCGCGGAGGTGGAGCGGCAAAGTTCGCAGCGCAACGCCACGGCAGGATGGGGGATGCGCATTGATGCGGGGGTGGACACGGCTGATGAACGTGATGACGACGATGACGATGATGACGACGATGACGATGACGGCGATGATGATGTGATGACGACGATGACGACGATGACGATGACAATGGATTGCAACGTGCAGCAGGCGAAACAGACGTCTCGGCGCAGGTCGCAGCCCGGTGTTGTTCAGTGGGAGGTGGGGGCGGGTTAACGGGTTAACGTGTTAACGTGTTAACGGGTTAACGGGTTAACGGGCTAACGGCTCGCTGTTGTTCCGCAGGCCGGGGTCTTCCTGGACAAGGGGGTGAAGGTGACGCCCGCGAGCGCCCAGAGCCCCCGGGAGTTCCTGTCCCCCGTCACGGCCAGGTGAGCAGCTCCACGCGGAGTGACGCGGCAGGAGCACCACCCCCCCCCCCCACCACCATCGCTCGAAAAGTTCGAACGTGACGACTCGGCCACGAGGCAGCGGCGGCGTCACGCACGCACGCACGGTGACGCAGCCCCCCCCCCCCCTTTCTCTCTCGCCCCCCCCACCCACGAAGGTACCGGCCCCACGAGGACGCCGACCCCGCCAAGCCGGCCGTCGCTGCCGTCTTCGACCGCCTCGTCGCGTTCCGCAACGACCACGGGGCCTGGCTGCGCGGCGGAACCATCTCCGTGCGCAACTCCGCGTGAGTCCCCGCACGCCGTGTCAGGCGCTGGCGCGGAAGTTCCATTCACCCCCCCCAACCACCACCACCCCCACCACCGTCCCCCCACTCTTCCCACACGGCTCACGCCGTAACGAGAGGGGGTTATACCCGATGTGGAGTGTCGGGGTGCAGGAATCATTTCCCCCGGGGTCTCTCATTCCGGATGGACCTGCTGGGAATATTGAAGTCCTGGCTGGAGCGGTCGGTGGTCGTCGCGAGTGGGTCCGCTAACGCCGCGTCTGCCTCTTTGTCGTTCCCACAGGTTTGCTGACAACGCGATCGGCATCACCTTCGCCAGGTGAGTTCACCATTCCGAGCTTTGAATTCTCGAACGAAGCTCGTGCTGGACGGGCGGAACACGCGTTGGACTTTGTAGAGCAGCCATCCCTGGCAGTTTTCCTTTTTTGACGTTGCTGCTGCCGCTGCTGCTGCCGCTGCTGCTGCCGTTGCTGCTGCCGCTGCCGCTGCCGCTGTCTCGGCGCTTCCCCAGCGACGGGACTTTCCCGACGGACGAGGGCTCCAGCCAGGAGGTGACCGACTCCATCTTCGTCGGCGAGAGCGGGAACCTCGGCACCAACGGGGGCCAGAACCGGTTCTCGGGCGCGGGCGCCGACGGGCGGTTCCGGACGATGGCTCGTACCTCGTGAGTGCTCGCTCGCTCACTCGCTCGCTCGCTCGCACACTCGCTCGCTCGCTCACTCATGCACTCACACTCTGGAAAGGGAATTCGAGGCGCTAAGCGCAGCAAAGGAGAGTGAGCGACCTCCCAATAGGAAACGTTTGACTGTAACCTCCGGCAGAAAGCCTTGGTTCGTGGAGCGGAGAGAGAGCGCGGACGGGAGGGAGTGGAGTGAGATGAGAGGGGAGAGTTAGGCGAGTGATTCGCTTCGTGCGTCGTGAATTGATTTAATCGATTAATCAATTGACGGCCACGTGTCTAACCATCAACCATTCACATAAAACATGGCCGCCTTACAGCAGAAACACCACGTCACAAGTGAACCTTGCAGGAGTGTGACGGGCGGTCCTTGCACGTTGAGGGCTTCATCCAGCAGTGGATAGACCATGGCTTCCGATGACGACCATCATGATGGCCGTGATGAACATGTGAAGCAGTGCCTCGTCATCCCAGCGAAAGAAGGCCCCAGTGTCCCAAGCATCAGCTCGTGACGTAATTATTCCGTTGCAAATGTGCAGCTGGTTTTAATAATGCTGCTGCTGCTGCTGGTGGTGATGTTATTATTCCTGCCAGCGTTTATAAAGCACAGACAATGCGGGCTCTGATACATGCGAATGTGTACTGTTTGTGCGTGTTTGCGTGCATGTGTGTGTGTGTAATTGGGGAGCGGTGGCACAGTGGTTAGTGTACAGCGCAGCGAACCCGGCGACCCGAGTTCGACTCCGGCTCACGGCCAACACCAGTGACGATTATCCGAACCCGTCCAGCGCCTCCCCCTATGTCGACTCAGCCTCATATGAGTACCTGGTGCGGTGTGTAAACATCGCCACTAGGGAGACAAAGGCGGTCGGGCGTGGTGTTGGCTATCCCCCCATGCTCGTGTAGCGTGCCGGCCGTCATACCTGCTTATCGCTAACAGCACTTGCCCCAACAGTCTGTTGAGGCTATACGGGGGATCTTTGCCTTTATCTGTGTATGTGTGTGTGCGCCCAGGTGTGCACTCGTGTGTGTGTGGCGTGCCTTGCTTGCGTTGGCGACCGCCACCTCCTCCTCGTCTCGCGCGAGCCGCCCTTTCCGAAGTAGCGGAACGAAGCCTTGCGGGAGAATGACGATCCTTCAGAGCCGGCAGACAAACAAATCAACAAACACGCCAGCGACGGAATTCCTCCGCTGCGCTCCGCACCGCTCGCTCCACCCGATCCGGCCCGCCGCTTACAAGGTCACAGGCGCGTAACGTTTAAAAAAAGAATGTAAGCAATTTTTTTTTGTTTGCCAGGTAAGACCCCACCGAGGTATGTAGTTGTTGTTTTTCAGAAGCGACATGGCCAACACAAACGATAGCCCACCCAATGAAGTGGCTCATCATCATCATCGTGCGGAGACGTACAGCAGCACAAGCGCTCTGAACGCGCGACGTTGATTCTAAATGTGGAGGGGAAAAACCGGGCGACCTGGAGACAAATGGCGTCAGGCTCGAGATGGAACCCACGACCTCCTGTGTACCAGGCGAGGTAGTTAACATCTCGCCATGATGGCACCTTACACGCGGCGGTGGCTGCAGGGCCTCGTCACTCGCGTCTAGAAAGATCCACGCAGGGCAATAGAGGAACCCCTGATGCCAGCAACCCCCCGCTCTCCGCTCTCTCCCCTCCATCCTCCCTCCCCCTTCGATGCTCACGCGCCGAATTTCACGCACGTCTGAAGAGGCTTTAATTTGTCTCCGCGAGGGCCCGGAAAGCCTCCGGCGCGCTTGCGCCGTTAAAGCCCGAACCCGAGACGCCGACTCCAACGCGCCCGGCACACACACCCACGACACCAACACGTGCCACCGAGTCCAGTCGACCAGCGGCTCTGAAGTATTTCGACAACCGGCACACCGCGTCAAGCATATTTACCTCTCACCACGGCTGTAGCTGCTGGTGACATGCTGCCTGCAGTACTAGTGACCCGCTGTGATACGGTAGCGAGATGTTAACTAGCTCGCCTGGTATACAGGAGGGTCGTGGGTTCGATCCTGACCCTGACGATTGCATATTTGGAGTTTGCGTGTCTCTCTGCCCGTGGTCGCGTGGATTTTTCTCCGGGACCTCTGGTTTTTCCTTCCACATTTAGAAACACACCTTTAGAGTATTTGGCTGCTATGAATGTCCACATGATAAGCCACTTCGTTGAGCTATCATTTGTGGCCAGGTCGCTTCTGAAAAAGAGCTAAATAGCTCAGTGATGCCTTACCTGGTGAACAAAAGAATAGCTTAATAGTTTAGTTATATGCGACGGATTGGAAAGGTAGACATCGTCACAGACATTGAAGCTAAAGTTGAAACGTGTGCAAAGAAGGATAGAGGTGTCTGTGTGTGTTCATCTTCATACTTACACAGAATTGGCAGGAAGAGGAACACGTGGTTTCGAGAGAACATGCAAGTCAGACGTTGTCGTATTGACTGCGAGGGTGAGGACACGTCGCTAACTGGGACGATGGTCGGTTGTCGAGACTGACAACAGTGGAGAGAGGCACAGCCCCGAGAGGACGTCGACCGATGAGATGGAGCCATCAAATCGGATCGTGCGCTGGAGCCGAACTCTCAAGTAGGATTCTTAAGATTCACCAACAGTGCCCAAGCCTGAAAAATCCCAGACCTACGATCAAACGTGAGAGAGGAGAGAGAGAGACTTTGACTTTTAAACAACTTTTATTGCCGCCAGCAGCAAAAGCACTGGAGGCGATTTCGATATGAAACACACAAAGTCACCAGCAAACAAATGAAAATAAACGCTACAAATCCACGCGCTGTGGCGCTAAAAGCACCGCGCACAACACGAAAAAAAAGTCATGTGGTTGTGGTGGTCATCGCGCACGCCACGGAGAGAGAGAGGAGAGGGAGAGAGAGAAAAACAAATCTTAAAACGGAGCGGTTGAATTGTCACGAAGTCACAGCGGCGTGGCTGCCTTGCGTGTGCGTGGTTGTTCTTGTCACGGCTTCTGCGGCTCGGCGCTGTTTGCTTTCATTGTAAAACTCCTCCGGCCGGTAGCCCACGAGAGAGCGAAGCGAGCGGTCAATGGCAAACGGGGCTCGGGAGCTATAAGACACACAAAAAATCCCTTACTTTGTTGGGGACGTGCAGTGGGTGGGGGGGACAAGGCACTTTACGGGAAAAGTGCCGTGCCGACCGCGCGGGGAGGGCATCCGCAATGAATGCGCCGTGCCCGAGTGAAATGCCAAGCGGATCGTTTAACATTTGCACGGCAGCGCTGGCGGAGTCCCCCAACCCCCCCCCCCCTCTTTAGAAAGCCCGACCGCACTTGACGCCGCGAGCCAAGAGGTCGGATGACGCACCTCACCCCCCCCCCACCCCCCAAGTTTGTTTTTTTGCAAAGGAATTTGCCCGTTGCACTTTGCATAAAGCGGGTTTTTATTTTTAGGCTGACGCGGGTAACCTTTCCCAAAATCACACGCTCGCCCCTCTCCACCTCCGCACCCCCCATCGCCCCCCATCATCTGTTTACACACGCAGGAGCGGTGGCGCAGTGGTTAACGCGCTGCGCTGCAAACCCAGCCGCCCGCGTTCAGTGACGATTATCTGATCCGGTCCTGGGCCTCCCCTAGGTCGACTCAGCTTCAAATGAGTACCTGGTGCGGTGTGTAAACATCGTGTGCCGTCCCGGCCTCCATAGCTGCGACTTGCTAACAGCACTTGCCCCAACAGTCTGTTAAGGCTATACGGGGGGTGGAATCATTTTCTTTGTGCATACGGCATAGTGCATGCTTACGGTCAGTCAAACAATCAATCAATCAAAGTCCTTTATTTATGGCCGGGTGAGAGCCCATTGAGACTCGGGGTCTCTCTTTCAAAGGAGACCCCGGGATGAATAGAAGCAGGACGCGTACCGCAAAAATAGAACACGAAAATAAACAAAAACGGTTATGGAAAAAACGCTCGCGCTGAGTGCGAATCGATGAGTTGTTTTTTTTTTTGCGGAAGGCAACGGGGAAAGTGAGACGAAGAAGGAGGAATTCTTGAGCGGAATCTCAATCTCAAAATCTGTGACAGCCCATGTATAATTAACAGAGTAGCGCGCACAGCAATCGAGCGGCGTCGTCAAACGGCCGTGACTTTGCGGCTCGAAGCGAAGCGAATCGGCCGCTCGAGGGCCGGGCGAGAGAGACGTGGGGCCTCCCAGCGCCTCTCGAGAGTCGGTGCAGGTTGAACGCTGCAGCAGCTGCTGCAAATATGCAGCGTGGACGATGACGATGGTGATGATGGTCGCGTTCCAGACGATGGGGACGGCCACCCACCCCCTCGTGTGCCGTGCCGGCCTTCATAGGTGCTTACTCTTAGCTCTTTCGGTAAAGTCAAGTAGGTAAAAATGTTGTTATTTTTATTAATTTGAATTTAATTTTTTACCTACGTGACTTTACCGAAAGAGCTAAGAGTATGAATCCTTGCAGTCACGAAAGCTTCAAATCTAGAATTCATAGGTGCTACTCGCTAACAGCACTTGCCCCTACAGTCAATTAAGGCTACACGGGGGATCTTTGTCTTTGTGTGTGTGGCGGCGCAGCTCGTTCCCGGTGCGCGGCGTGCAGCTCTACGACGGGCCGTGCCGCGTCGAGCGCTGCACCTTCCGCCACTTCGCGCCGACGCGCGACCGCCGGAGCAGCGCCATCGGCTTCTTCCTGCGCAACGTGTGGCAGATGACGCCGCAGAACAACGTGTCGCGCGTGCGCATGGACGACTCGGTGGGTGCGCGGGGCCAGCACCCCCGGCGGGCCACCGCTCTCGTAGGGGACTCCCATGGGCTCGTAGAGGGCCCATTGACTCTCGTCGATTCATCGAGGACTCGGAGACTCGGATTGACACGTAGAGACTCGCATCGACTCTTGTAGGCCGCATCGACTGGCATAGACTCAGAGAGACTCGCTTAGACTCTTAGAGGCCCAATCTCACAGACTCATAGAGGAGCCATAGATTCCCATAGACTCTCATAGACTCTTGTAGGACCCATAGACCTGATCCGGTGCTGGGCAACCCCTAGGTCGACTCAACCTTCAATGCGTACCTGGCGCGGCTGGTGTAAACATCCACACTTGGGAAGCAAATGCATCCGAGGCATGGTTGCTGCTCACCCCCACTCCCCCCCCCCCCCCCCGTCATACGCTTGGCTGACCCTTCCTTCAAAGGTGCTCGTCTGTTAAAGAGTTATCGGGGGGGCGGTCTTTGTTTTTGTGTTCCACCACCCCAGGTGAAGCTCAGCGTGAACTTCGGGAAACCCGGCCCGTGGTTTGAGGACAACGACCTGGACGGCGACAAGAACTCCATATTCCACGACGTGGACGGTTCCGTGTCGGGCTTTCCCGACTCCCACGTGGCGCGCGCGGACAATGCCCTGCTCTGGACCCCGGCCTGCCACATGCAGAGCGACTGGAATGCCATGATCTGCCCGGGACGTTACGCACAGGTAAGTTACACCCACCCACTCACCCACCCCGCTCGCTCACGCGCCTTAGATCGTACGCTCGCCCAATAGCCCGCTCGCTCGCTCGCTTGCTCACCCACGTGCTCGTATGTTCACTTACTCCGCTCGCTCGTTCGTTCACTCGCTCGCTCGCTCACTTACCTGCCTCGTCTCCATCATCCCACTCTGCACTGGACGGCAATCTTGGCAGTGGCTGGGCCGTGTTCGTACGGCCAGAGCCGATATCCCTCGGATTACGGCGAATCGGGGCGACTGCCCCGGGCCCCGCGCTTTGGGGCCGGTGGGTTGGGGGAGGGGGGGAGTGCCCCACGCTTCGACGTCACGCTGTCAGATGCAACGCTTCCGATTTAGTTTGAAAACGCGTTAACGCGGACACGTGCGCGTTTTCGTTCAGCTGTACGTGCAGGCGCGGCGGCCGCAGAACCTCACGCTCTCCGTGCGGCGCGAGCGCTCGGCGGGGGCGGACGCGGGGGTCATGACCCTCCGGGGACTCTACCCGCCGTCGGGCGGCACCGCCGCCTTCCAGCAGTACCAGCCCGTGGTGCAGCTGGGCACCGACTACTCGCTGCGCTGGGACGGGCCCTCGCCGGACGAGGTCACCATCTACCTCGTCAACTTCAACAGGTGGGCGGGGGTCGCGAGCCACCTCCGTCGGAGATCTTGCCCCTTTGTACGCACGCGACGGTTCCCCCCCCCCCCCCCCCCCGCGGTACGGCTCGCCGTGATCACGTGGGTAAAAAAAGAGCTTCGTCGCTCATCGGATTCCTCCTCCTCCTCCAGTCTAAATAAATATTCCCAATCTGACGATTCACTCTACGCCGCTTATCGCGTGCCGGCGGAGACGGTAAACGTTTGACAGCACGATGACGGTGGGTTGCGTTTTCACATTTGTATATTGTCTGGGGCGGTGACGGGGGGGGGGGGGGGGTGCCCGCGCTAAAGGCCACCAAAGGGGCCGCCGGTGACCCCCGGGTGTCCCTGCGACAGGGAACAGCGGGATGGTCGGTGAGCGCCGTCGCGTGTCCCCCGTCCGCGCGTGCAGGGGTGACTGGGTGCGCGTGGCGTTGTGCTACCCGCGCGGCACCACCTTCTCCGTCGTGTCCGACGTGCACCAGCGCCAGCTGTCGCAGGTGCACGGGGCGCAGCGGCTGCAAGCGGCCGCCTCGCCCGACGCCCTGCGCACCGCCCACGGGCGCCGCTTCTACTTCCACGACGCCAGCACCGGGTGAGACGGCGCCGCCGGGGAGGCAGGACGGGGGGATGGGGGGAGGTTCAGGGCGCTAGCGTAGACACTGGATAAGCGCGATCGGTTTCTCGAGTCGATTCACGACCTGTGGTCGTGACGGCCGATTTGCTGGATTCACGGCTAGAATCCCGCAGCCGCGAGAAGGTGGAAATTCGAAATACGCAGGCATCGTCGGAGGTCGGGATCGATCCCGCGACCTCCTGTATACCAGGCGAGGGAGTTAACATCTCGACGCTGTGGCGCCCCGGAGCAATCGTCGCCCCCCTATCGGGAAAACTGGGCAGGACCCTCCTGAAAAAGAGTCCTGAGACTCGGTGAGGCTTTTCTGGATAAACGAGTGGAATAGTGATAAAAAAAAACTATTATTTAAAGAGAGCTGGTTGATTCGTTCGAGGCCTACAGCTGAGGTCACATGGGACCAGGCGGGATCAGGTGTGACGAGTCGGCTGGCTTCAGTCGGGCACCAGGTCAGGCTCAGGTACAGCTGGCTGAGTTTGATACCGGTCAAGAGGGGGGGGGGGGGGTGTGGACGCTGACTCTCCGGCACCTCGCGTGCTACGTCGGCATCAATAGGTGCTCGCTAAATGGCACTCACCCCCCCCCCCCCCTTGTTTGTGCGCCCATCGCAGGCTCCTGCACCTGTACGTGAGCTCGCGTCGGGAGCGCCACGGCAACGCCTACTGCTCCGTGACGGGGTGCGAGCGCGTGCGCATCATCGCCACGCCGCCCCGTGGCACCGCCGACTCCACGCAGCCCGCCACGTGCCAGGAAGCCAGCGACGCCACGGCCGCCACGGCCACCGCTGCCAGCGCCACCACCGCCGCCGCCGCCGCCCCGACGTCTCGCGGTCTCTCTCCGGCCGAGTCCTCCCCGTCCCCCCACGCCGAGTTTGCCCGCGACCGCCTCCTGAGCCCCGTGACTAGGCCGTGCCCAGGCTGTGGGGCTCCACAGGTGCGGTGCCCGAACAGCGTCGCACCCGCACGGTCTCTTGTCCGTCTGTTCGTTCGGTCATTCTTCGACAGGGGAGAGTTATTCATACAGCAATGCTTCCACACAGGGCCGCATTAACCCGCAGGCTGATGAGGCTGTTTCGCCTTAGGCCCTCAAATTGTGTAGGCCCTCCTTTAGACCCTCCGTTCTATGTTCAAGTAAGAGCTGAGCGACGGTAGCGTGGCCATCGAAACTTTTTTTTTTGTACTTGAATTACGATGACATCATTGGCTTGCGCGGCTGCGTCAAGATATTTATCTCGCCGCACAAATGTACGCGTTTGTGTTGAACTTCTTTCGCACCGTACGTAGCCAACCGTGCCGACATAATAGTTCGTCGCGTAACCAACGATGTCAAAAAATAACCGGGAGAGTAACCGCCGCAATTGTTTTCGCTTTCAGCTGCTGATAACGAGCGACCCGCACCGCACCTACCTGCCCATAGACGTCCACGTGGCGGAGCCCGGGGAGATTCGCGATGGGGGGAGAGTCGCAAACTACGTGGAGGTGAGAACAGCGGAGGAGCTCACCGCCCCGTCCCCCCCCCTCTATCTCTCTCTTAAGACGAGCGCCTTGGAGAGACCACAGCAGAGCGAGAGGGAGGAGTAAGTAGGAGAGAGAGAGAGAGAAAGTGAGAGAGTGTGAGACGGAGAGAGTCAGCGCCATGCTCTACCATAGACCATTTAGCGAATGTTTTCTTTTTATATAAATATGAAATTGTTCTTCATGTACATTTAATTTTAGATACATTCCTTATTGTATTTTATATAACGAGAGCATGAGTTATTAATTATAAAAGCATTCAGCAGTTTCACTCGATACAGCAGGTGAAATGTTAACTCCCTCGCCCGGTATACAGGAGGATGTGGGTTCGATTACACCCCGGACGTCTGCTGCATATTTGGAGTTTGTGTGTCGCTCTCCCCGTGGTCGTGTGGATTTTTCTGCGTGTTTTTCCCTCCAAGTTTAGAATCAACATCATTTTATAGCAGCATTTGGCTACCGCTATCAATTTCCACACGATCATGAGCCACTTCGTTGAGCTATCATTTGTGATAGCCAAGTCGCTTCTGAAAAAGAGCTACATAGCTCAGTGAGGCCTTACGCGGTAAAACAAAAACATACGTAACACGTATGTTTGTTGAACTTCTTTCGCTCCTCCTGCGCGCTCGCGCTCCATTCCGTAGCTCGCGTCGAGGTCGCCGCTCTTCCAACCGCGCGACAAAAAAAAACACACGCACACAAACCGCGCGCCGCCCAAAGTGGCCGCGGTTATTTTTGTGGCGTCTTTTTTTTCTCCCGCGCGAAGTTCACCGAGCTGTCGATCGAGCGCACGCCCGCAAGCTCGCGCGCCGTCTAACGCTCGGTTTTCCTAACTTCGTGTTTTTCCTAACTCCCCGTTCAAAAACATTCAATCATTTCGGTGGAGTATTTTAAACATCCATAATAGAGGTGTTTTTGGGTTAGATCGCATGAATATTTAAATGTGTTGTAAAAACCCGCCACCACCCAACACAGTAATCTAGTAAGGGTTGTCACGTAAATTGGGACATGCCAATTCATTTATATATTTACGCGATCTAACCCAAAAAACTTCATTATGGATGATAATGGTCGCGAAAGCCTACGTGTTATTTAAAAACATTTTCCTTATTATTACTACTTTGAGAACTTTTCAAGCGTGGTGCAACAGACGTACGGACGGACAGATGGTGAAAGGAACGGACACATGGACAGACGTACAGCCGGACGGACAGACATAGGAGACAGATGGACAGACAGGTGAATCGACGGACAGACAGCTTGACAGCTGGATGGACAGACAGAGGGACAGGCACACGCACGAATAGACAAACACATCTGGATGGACAGACAGAGGGGCAGACAGACTTCCGGACGCACAGACAGACAGACCGACAGACGCACGTACAGACAGAAGATCGATCAGTCAACCCCGCGGGCTGACGGCTCCACGTGTGATAATAAACGAGAAGGAGGGAGGGGGTGGGGTGTAGGAGGGGGTGAACGGGGTGGGATGTCAGACGATGCTGATGAATTTCCCGCCCGGTTTTCAAAACAAACGCTGCGAAGTGGCTCATTTGTAACCACTTCTTGCCACGGTGTTTACTCCAGTTTCTCTCTCGACCTCTCTCTCTCACTCTCTCGCTTTATTGTTTGTATCTTTGGCGGAGGGACATGGGTGTTTATAGGTTCAAAGGGGAGACCTGAATTATTGATTCAAAGGAGAGACGTGGGGTATAGACTCAAATGGGAGATTTGGGATTTATATATATATTTAAAGGGGAGACCCGGGATATAGATTCAAAGGGGAGACCTGGGAAATGGATTCAAATGGGAGACCTGGATTATAGAATCAAAGGGGGGACCTGGGCTACAGATTCAAGGATTTGAAATCATCTACGATGGCCGAACATGATAAGTGAATTCTAAAGACGCATTCCTCCGTGGGGCGGGCGGCCGGGGCGACTGGGGCGACTGGGCGGGCGGGCGGTTTGTAAGGGCAGGCTCGAGTCGCGACAACGAGGAGTAAAGATTGGCGGAGCGCCAGGCACCCTCGCCGTCTCGCGTTGTGTGCGGGAGCGTTACGTTGTTGTTTTTCTGCTGCCGGTCGAGGGCCCGCTCGAATCGCAGCCTTTGCTGACACACGCCCCTCGGCCCAAAGTGCGATGTTGTTCCTCTCGCGTGCTCCCCGGGCGTTCTCGTGACGCTGCGTATCGCCGTGCGCGCGGGTTTGTGCACATCCATTCATCGGTGGACTCTTAGGGCTCCGTGCTAAGGCCCGAGGCTCAGACAGCCAGACTAAGGCAGGATTCTTGTGGTTCCGAGTGGATGTCTGTGTTCTCTGACTGCCGCGATGAGGTGCCTTAAGGATTGTTTCAAATGTATTTCGTTGGCACATTTATGGGGTTTCCATGTTAACGGCAGAGACTGGCGGAGCCAGAGCAAAACACCTTTAGGATTCATCTTCTTGGTTCTTTCGGTAAAATCACGTAGAATGATGACGGCTGCTTGCGTTGTGGCCGAAACGTCGTGAGAATTATTTTTATTTTTTTATTTTATTATTTCCATTCTACGTGACTTTACCGAAAGAACCAAGAAGATGAATCCCTGCAGTCACGAAAGCTTTAAATCGACCTTTAGGATTGCTATCGCTCTGCGTTAATGCCTCTGAGGCGTGCAGAGCCCGACGGAGGCAGCCGCGGGATTCTGCAGATTCACTTGGTGACACCCAAAGCCCTTCGAGACGGGCCTCTCCGAGTGGGCACGGCTGTGGTGAATCACCCGGCTTTCGAATAGAATTCGGCACAAACGGCGAATAAATTCTTCTCTGACGCGCGCGCGCGCGATTCAATTGCGCGTATAGCGAGTCTCGGAGTCCATTTCGACCGACGCGTATATTACGGTAGCCACGAACGCAAGCAAAAAAAACACAACATCGTTGCCGACAAAAACCCGTCATGAAATAGATGCTCGCTAACAACACCGGACTCTGTGCCGGTCATCTCGGTTGCAGGTGAACGGCACTCGACTGGCGCTGGACTCGCCGGGCCTCCTGGTGGTGGCCGTCGACGCCTGCAGCGGCCGACTTCTCTCCAAGAAGACGCTCCGGACGCCGCTCGTCAACGTCACGAGATTCACGCTCGCGCGCCTCCCCAAGAGGTGCCGCCCCACGCCATTAGTGGGCAAGCGCCCCTCCCCCCACCCCGAGCCCCCCCCCCCCCCCACTACCACCCCGTAATGGCGATGGCCCCCCTAGGATCACGGCCCGGGGGAAAAAACACACGGAGCAATGCTAAAAACGCATGTAAAACGCGGTGATGAATTCCGTGTATTTTTTTGGTGGCCTGCGTAGGGAACGGCGGTGAACATGGGTTACGTTGATAGACTCTGTATGAGATGACGTCCTCAGACCTGACTCTGGTCATCATCGGCTGGATTATTATTTGACGAGATCTTTAAAGGGTAGGCTGTTTAGTCTTTCCTCACCTCCACCCCTAACTTATGTCCATTTCTCTCCAATCCTACCTCCCCTCTACCATCCTGCCCCTTACTCCCGGGGGACTGTCCCTTGCCACCACTGCCACCTCCGCCACACACCTCCACGATGATCAAAACTTTTACATCACTACCACCACAACATTTACCGATACCAATCATCACATCCCTCCGTCACCATCACCACTGTTACCACCACCACCACCTCCATCATCACCAAAATGTTTTATCGCCGCCACCACTTTTGTACCACCCTCCTTCGCCCCCTCCCAAGGTCGGTCGTGGTGCTCGCGTCCGGCCAACTAAACCAAACGCCAGCGGACGACTTAGCGGCTGCGCTGCTTCTGATCGGAGCGCCCAGCGGCGTTGTGCCCTTCCCAGGAGGTGAGAGATCACAGCACGGGTCGGTCAGTCGCTCGGTCTCTCGCCTTCACACTTTCGAATTTCTTCTAATTCCACATGGCGGGGACGACACAACGACGCTGGCTTTGGCAACGCCCGCAAAGGGTCCGGGTGCCAGAAATCTGCCGCATTACAGCTGCCACCGATTGACACGTTGGGTTGTGCGCGGTTGCGCGGGGTTGTGTGGCATTGTGTATGGTTACGTGGCATTGTGCGTGGTTCTCAATCACGACAGGCGCTCAGACATTCGGGGACGACGCTGAGAGAGAGCTGCGGGGCGAGCGATAATCTGCGCCATTTTGTTTTCCCCCCTCAGGGAGCCTGGCGATGGTGGGCTACCTCGGAGACTCTACTCCACCACCCTCCTGGGTCAAGCTGACCTCTAAGTTGCCGGGCAGCGGGGTCACCTCGCTGCAGGCCTACGTGCCGCTGGCTTGGAAGGGCTCGGGCTGCCTGGAGGCAGGGGAAATGGGCAAAGGGGCGGCCACTGAGGAGGGCCAAGGCAAGGCCCAGGCTTCTACCTCTGGCCAGAACACTGCCTACAAACCCCGCCGGACCTCCGGCTGAGGCTTGTCGCCTTTAAGTTATTTTATGTAATTTCTATTTGATTCATTTTTGTTTAAAAAAAAAAAATTCTCAGCTTACAGGTTATATTTTGAAGCTCGCTGTCATGGTGCTAAAGCTGAGTTTGATTATTTTTTCCCCTCCCTCCCCGAGGAGGCCTAGAAGCGCATCTCATGGCTTTCGGTAAGCGACGGGATTTGAGCGGCGCTGAATTTCGGCCGGGCCTGTCTGGGTCGGTGATCCAGAATATATTTTCACGTAGCCCTTGCACAGCACATCCAGCAAACCTTTCACGATGGCCGTCGCTATGCTACCAGTCGCCTACCAGTTGGGGCCTGGCAAGCAACAACAACAAAACCTGCCTCTACTGGACATCTGTGAAAAAGAGCTTTGCAGCTCATTGGATTTCTCCAGGATAAATAAAGATTCTGATTCTGAGAAATGTTCAGAAAGAAATTAAGTGCAGGTGTCAGCGAGCGGGTGCGTAGATCGCCGGACTCACTGAGAGAGCGAGCGTTGGGATCTTCTCGGCAATCGCGCAAACACTTTCATAATTTTGTTTTCTCTTCGCTTCTATTATATAGCGGTGGAAGCGATCACCGCTCATTGATTAGGGTTTACCCCAATCGGCATGATCGACTCCTCGTTCAGAGTTCAGCCTTTTAGCTTCGTCCAACCAGCCCAGGAACTGGACGCTGTGTCGGGGTTGATTGTGACGATACATTCTTCGCCGTTCACTTAAAAAAATGTTTAGCTAGGCGCTATGCGCACCTGATGATTGCTAAACGTTATACCCACGTGAAGTGGACAGCAAGCGACCAAAACGAAGATGAGTGGCTGCAGGTCGTGCACGTGTGTGTGCGTGTCCCGCACGTGGGATTTGTTCGGCAATCATCAGGCGCGTGCGGGGTGTCACGGCATGATTCGTACTCGAGTGCGGAGGCGAGGTGGTGAACTCACGAGGAACGGAGTTCGGGCAAAACCGTGCCATGTTTGGCAAAGTGCAAAACGTGGTCACGCTACCGGTGGCAACAATTAACCTCGGGAGCGTCGTGTCGCGCGCCGCAGCTGGTGAGGTCACCGTCGCGCCCTGTCAGCGCGACGGTGCGGCGAGCCGATGTCGCTCAACGACAAGACGCGTGGCGGTGGTGGTGGCGGTGGTGGTGGCGGTGGCGGTGGTGGTGGCGGTGGCTGTGGTGGATGGCACGTGGTGGCATGGGAGGTTGCTCGTGTTGGCGGCGGAGGCGATGAGGGTGTGGAGGGAAGCGAGCGAGCGAGCGCGGGAACGGTGACCGCGCGATGTTGGTTGGAACGGCAGCTTCGTGAGGCCGGGGATGATTTTCGGTCGCCGCGAGTCGCTGGGCAAAAGACAATCGCGCGGGAAAATCCCGAGCGGCAGTGGTGGCGTGATTGCCATGGTGCGCCGCTGTTTTGGTTTTATTCTGTCAAAGGTTTACAGCTTCAGGAAGAGAATCGTATATACAACAACAACAACAAAATATACCCGCCTGACATTTTACTAAACAAAGCCAAAAGGAAAGCAAAATCATGTTTTCGTAAAAAAACAACAAGATTAAAAAAAAACTGCTTCAGGACGTCTTGAGGCGGTTTTGAGATGCGTTACAAAAGTCTGCACACCGAGCCGTTCGGCATATTTTGAAGCCACAAACGGTTATAATGGCACACTAATCGTGCGTTATGTGATAATATATATATTAATATGGGTGATTTATATGGAGAGGTATGGTCGTACGCGCGTGATCGCCTGCACGAGTTTTGAAATACGATTTTAAATTACGTTCTACAAAAAATGGTGAGAATTTATCTGGGTAGTGAGGGTGGGTGAGTGAGTGGGTGAGTGGGTGGTGGTAGTGATGGTCATGGGCCTCCCCTAATTCGAGCGTCAAATGAGCACCTGGTGTAGTGCGTAAACATCGACCACTAGGGGAGACAAAGGCGGCCGGGCGTGGTGTTGGCCACCATCCCCTTCGCGGGGGCGTGCCGGCCTTCATAGTTGCTACTCGCTAACTGCACTTGCCCCTGCAGCCTGGTGAGGCTGTACGGGGGATCTTTGTCGTTGGTGGTGAGGTCGAGCAAGAGCCAGCTTATTCGAGACGCGCGGCACCACGCACTTTTATCGCGACATTTTAAATCTCAGTCGATGTCTAATAAATTGTATTTTTGTGAGCATACCCCCCCAACCCGCAACCCTGCTCCCCCCCTCCCGTCTCCCCCCCCCCCCCCCCCCCACAACGTGTAATGTTGATTAAA
This sequence comes from Lampetra planeri, assembly GCF_965212315.1. Lineage (NCBI taxonomy): Eukaryota > Metazoa > Chordata > Hyperoartia > Petromyzontiformes > Petromyzontidae > Lampetra > Lampetra planeri. The sequence goes on along the minus strand of NC_136109.1, from coordinate 26,290,865 downwards.
GATTCGTTGACACAGATGACCCTCCCCGGGGTGCCCACGCGTCACTTTCTCGTTGGGTCAAAATCGTCGTCGTCGTCTTCATCTTCCTCCTCTCCATCTTCACGTTCGAGGTTCACCTGGTTCTTGTTGTCGCTCTCGAGGCGGCTTTGTTCGGCCGTTGGCGACGTCCTCGGCCTCGTCTCTCGTGCCGTGGGGAGCTCGCGAGTGATCAGTCCTCGTGTGGTTGCGTTGTGTGTGCCTCGACGTCGAACGCCATCGGAAGCCGCTTTACGATTTGGGTTTTTTTTTCTCCTCTTGCGGATTGCGCGGTGTTCCGATCGGTGCAGCAGCAGCGTCACCTTCGATGCGCGTGCGGTTCGTCGCCTGCAACTACTGCGTTGTGGTTAGTCGCCTGCAACTGCTGCGTTGTGGTTAGTCGCCAGCAACTGCTGCGTTGTGGTTAGTCGCCTGCAACTGCTGCGTTGTGGTTAGTCGCCTGCAACTGCTGCGTTGTGGTTAGTCGCCTGCCTGCAACTGCTGCGTTGTGGTTAGTCGCCTGCAACTGCTGCGTTGTGGTTAGTCGCCTGCCTGCAACTGCTGCGTTGTGGTTAGTCGCCTGCAACTGCTGCGTTGTGGTTAGTCGCCTGCAACTGCTGTGTTGTGGTTAGTCGCCTGCAACTGCTGTGTTGTGGTTAGTCGCCTGCAACTGCTGTGTTGTGGTTGATTGCCTGCAACTGCTGTGTTGTGGTTAGTCGCCAGCAACTGCTGCGTTGTGGTTAGTCGCCTGCCTGCAACTGCTGCGTTGTGGTTAGTCGCCTGCAACTGCTGCGTTGTGGTTAGTCGCCTGCAACTGCTGCGTTGTGGTTAGTCGCCTGCAACTGCTGTGTTGTGGTTAGTCGCCTGCAACTGCTGTGTTGTGGTTAGTCGCCTGCAACTGCTGTGTTGTGGCTGATCGCCTGCAACTGCTGTGTTGTGGTTAGTCGCCTGCAACTGCTGTGTTGTGGTTAGTCGCCTGCAACTGCTGTGTTGTGGTTGATTGCCTGCAACTGCTGTGTTGTGGTTAGTCGCCTGCAACTGCTGTGTTGTGGTTGCTCACCTGCAACTGCTGCGTTGTGGTTGATTGCCTGCAACTGCTGTGTTGTGGTTAGTCGCCAGCAACTGCTGTGTTGTGGTTAGTCGCCTGCAACTGCTGTGTTGTGGTTGATTGCCTGCAACTGCTGTGTTGTGGTTGATTGCCAGCAACTGCTGTGTTGTGGTTAGTCGCCAGCAACTGCTGTGTTGTGGTTGATTGCCTGCAACTGCTGTGTTGTGGTTAGTCGCCTGCAACTGCTGTGTTGTGGTTGATTGCCTGCAACTGCTGTGTTGTGGTTAGTCGCCAGCAACTGCTGTGTTGTGGTTGATTGCCTGCAACTGCTGTGTTGTGGTTAGTCTCCTGCAACTGCTGTGTTGTGGTTGATTGCCTGCAACTGCTGTGTTGTGGTTAGTCGCCTGCAACTGCTGTGTTGTGGTTGATTGCCTGCAACTGCTGTGTTGTGGTTAGTCGCCAGCAACTGCTGTGTTGTGGTTGATTGCCTGCAACTGCTGTGTTGTGGTTAGTCGCCTGCAACTGCTGTGTTGTGGTTGATTGCCTGCAACTGCTGTGTTGTGGTTAGTCGCAAGCAACTGCTGCGTTGTGGTTGCTCACCTGCAACTGCTGTGTTGTGTTGGTGTGCCGTTCCCACCTTCATAGGTGCTACGCGCAAACAGCACTTGGCCCAACAGTCCGCCAAGGCTATGCGGGGGATCTTTGTGTTGGTGTGCGTTGGCAGTGTTTGACATCTAGGCAGGTCTAAGCCACACCTGCCTCAGCAAACACGCGCCCCAGCAGCAAGCAATGCGCCCTCGCGTCGAGAATTCAACCCGAGGATCTTGTCCGGGTGGGAGCATGTTGCCTCTGTACGTTGTGTGTCCGTGGCGTGGCGTGGTCGACACACGGACTCAACCAGTCCCCAGGGCTACCCCTCAGCCTCAAATGAGTGTACCTGGTGCGGTGTGTAAACATTGCCGCTTGGGGAGACAGAGGCGGCCCGGCGTGGTGCTGGCCAATCCACACCCCGCTCGGTGTGCCGTGTTTCGCCTTCATAGGTGGCAGCACGGGGGGGGGGGGGGCGGAGGATCTTTGTCTTTGTTGTGTGTAGTAACAAGTGAGTTGGTTAGGCAATGCAATTCGGTTAACGCAAAGAGTGTCAGCAACCAGCGAATCCCTGAGCCGCGTGCGGCTCTTTAAGAGCCGCTGGCTTCGTCACGGTTACTTATTTAGGACCAGCACCGCCGTCTCGTACTCACCGCGTGCTTCTGCTTGTTATATTTTGGTCGCCGACCTCTGGGGTCAACGCATGGACCACCCGGGCCTGTCCCGTGACCTCCTCCTGTTGCGCAATATTTGTGCCCACGAGTGCATACGGTGCTGACTTTACACCCCCCACCCCTAACCCACCACCACCACCACTTTGTGTAGCTGTGCAGCCTTACACAGGAGCTCGCTTGCAGGTTTTATTTTGTTTCCCTTACAGATATATATATGCGTATACACATATTTTTAAACACGGTTGCTGAGCACAGGGTCCAAAGGCCCCCTAAACGCCAAGCGATCAGCAACAAACAGCACCGGTACCGTATCAATCTTGTAATAGACGAGTCTGCATCGCGAAGTAAAGATGCGCTATGTGTGTGTGCGGTAACACGTGTGGGGAGCGGTGGTGTAGTGGTTAGCGCGCTGTTCTATGAACCCGGCCACCCGAGTTCGATTCCCGCTCACAGCCAACGCCGGTCACGAATATCTGAACCGGACCTGGGCCTCCCCTAGGTCGACTCAGCCTCAAGTGCGTACCCGGTGGCGGTTTGTAGACATCGTCATTGGGGGAGACAAAGGCGGCCGGGCGTGGTGCTGGCCACCCACCCCCTCGTGTGTCGTCCCCGCCTTAATAGGTGTTACTCGCTAACAGCACTTGCTCCTTACACGGATATCTTTATCCGCGCAATAACACGTGAGACAAACCATGCCCGTTACAGCGCAACATCGTCTCAGTGGTGGGGGTTGATTGACCATATTTCACCACGCGGTGCACGGGAGGAGGAAGGGGAGGGGGCCCAGGATTGTGGACGGGGAATCGAACTCAGGTGTGCCGACGTCGTGGAGTGGTGCGCTAACCACAGCACCACCAGTCATCCATCGCCCGAATCAGCACCAGAGGTCGCAACCGGGTACCCGATACCCGTACCCTACCCGATACCCGGCTACCCGTACTCGGCCAGGTACGGGTACGGGTACCCGTTTGCGACCCTGGTGCGGCCGGGTACGGGTACGGATAAGGAATCAAAACCCGTTTGCGACCTCTGATCAGCACCCGACTCGAACTTCGATGCGGTTGCTCTCAAGGGCCGTATCTGAGCCAGCCAACCGGTGCCCCCTCCCGCTCCCTATTCAACTTCTCTCTCTCTTTCTCTCGCCCCTTTGTCATCAACCGGTGACGTGAGTAAAGCCCGGTGTGACAAGGGGGGGGGGGGTGACGTTTAACGAGAGGCTGACCCCCGTGACGAGAGGCTGACCCCCGTGACACCGCTCGCCGGAGGAGGCCAATTGTGTGCCGGTGTCACCGGCTCGGAAGGCGCGGGTGTGACGCTGCCAGGACATTCGAACAGGCACAACAACAACAATAACAACAATAACAACAACAGCATAACAGCACGCCTGTCCCCGCAGCAGCTCACATCGGTTATCAAAATCCTTTCATAATATAGGTTTTTGGGTCAGATCGCGTTATTTATAAATGTGTCGTAACCCTCCACCACCCGACACGGCCAAACAGTAAAAAATGTGAGAGAATCAACAGCATTTAATTTTTTTTTTAAATGCTGTTGATTCTCTCTTCAGCACACCGGTGGGCTAAAGAAGCGAATTATGACACATTTTTACTGTTTGGCCGTGTCGGTGGTGGAGGGTTACGACACATTTATAAATAACGCAATCTGACCCAAAAACCTATATTATGAATAATATTGGTCGCAAAAGCCTGCTACGTGTTAAATTAAAATCCTTGACGCCTTCCTCCATAACACTGCCCTAAATGGAGGAGGAGAAGAAGAGTTAGATATAATATGCGACGTTTCGGGCACGGGCCATCTTTTTTGTTTCCTCCGTTGAGGGCAAGTGGCATTGGCGAGTGTGTTTGAGCTGTCGGTGTTATTTGCGATTAGGCAGGGCCATGGCCAGCACCACCCACACACATGTCACGTGTTTTAGTTTCACCAGGTAAGGCCCACTGAGCTATGTAGCTCTTTTTTATAGAAGCGACCTGGTCACAAATGATAGCTCAACCAAGTGGCTTCTCACGTGGACATTGATCGCAACTAAATATTCTAAACGCGTGATGTTGATTCTTAATCTGGAGGGGAAAAACCCGGAGGACCCGGAGGAAAATTCCACGCGACCACGGGGCGAGAGAGAGAGAGACACGCAAACTCCAAACATACAGCAGGCGTCAGGGTCGGGATCGAACCCACGACCTCCTGCACACCAGGCGAGGTAGTTAACATCTCCTAGCCACCGTGATGATGATGAGAGAGAGAGAGACACGCAAACTCAAAATATACAGCAACAGGCGTCAGGGTCGGGATCGAACCCACGACCTCCTGCCCACCAGGCGAGGTAGTTAACATCTCCTAGCCACAGCGGCGCATCTCTAACACCTCTAAGAGGAGCGATAGGCACCACAACTCGGTGCTGAATGGAGAGAGGGGGGTAGGGGCGGTGGTGGTGGGTGGGTCGGTGGTGGTGTGGAGCAAGGGGAAGCGTTATCGTCTCAGTTTTTTTTAATAACAATATAATTTTATTTATTCCCCACGAAGCGAAGGCGTTGGTCGACGCGATTGGCCCCTCGCGCCACGCACAGGTATGCCTCCCGTGGCGGACGGAATGCGTCGTGCGCGGGCCTGTTCACCTGCCTGGCCTCCGCTACCCACCTGTTCACCTGCCTGGGCCCTTGCTGTTCAGCGCTCATCATCACCTCCCACCCATCCCCACATTCCCCCACTACCCAACTGTTTACCTGACCCCCACCCCCCCATTCTTACACTCCCCCCCCCCACACACACTCCTGCCTACCTGGTGTCTCCACCACTCCTGCCTACCTGGTGTCTCCACCACTCCTGTCTACCTGGTGTCTCCACCTCACCTGCCTACCTGGTGTCTCCTCCACTCCTGCCTACCTGGTGTCTCCACCACTCCTGTCTACCTGGTGTCTCCACCTCACCTGCCTACCTGGTGTCTCCACCACTCCTGCCTACCTGGTGTCTCCACCACTCCTGCCTACCTGGTGTCTCCACCTCACCTGCCTACCTGGTGTCTCTACCTCACCTGTCTACCTGGTGTCTCCACCACTCCTGCCTACCTGGTGTCTCCACCTCACCTGCCTACCTGGTGTCTCCACCACTCCTGCCTACCTGGTGTCTCCACCACTCCTGCCTACCTGGTGTCTCCACCTCACCTGCCTACCTGGTGTCTCCACCTCACCTGCCTACCTGGTGTCTCCACCACTCCTGCCTACCTGGTGTCTCCTCCACTCCTGTCTACCTGGTGTCTCCACCACTCCTGCCTACCTGGTGTCTCCACCACTCCTGCCTACCTGGTGTCTCCACCACTCCTGCCTACCTACACCCCCCCCCTCCGCACCCCTCCACCCCCACCCCGCCAAACGACTTGCGGCCTCCTTTGTCTCCCTGCTCACCGTGAAGAGGAAGTGGGCAAGGGATGGGGAGAGAGCTCGGGTCACGGGTACCCAATGGAGCCCAGAACCTCACAACCACACCCGGAACGTTTTTTTTTTTGGCCCGTTCCTGTGAAGCGAGTTGCGACACGAGTTCGATTCTCGCTCACGGCCAACACAAGTGACGATTCTCTGAAAATCGGTCTTGGGCCACCCCTAGGTCGACTCAGCTTCAAATAAGTAGCTGGTGCGGTGTGAAAGCATCGCTACTGGGGAGACAAAGGTGGTCGGGCGTGGTGCCAGCCACCCACCCCATTTGTGTGTCGTGACAGCCTTCATAGGTGATACTCGCTAACAGCACTTGCTCCTACAGTCTGTTAAGACTTTATGGGGATCTTTGTGTTTTTTAGGAGGGTGCACCTAGCCTGGCGCAAGCGCTGCGGTGACGTCACTGCCGCTGAGTGCCAAACGGCGGCTGCTGCTGTTGTTGATGGGGGGGTGAGTGATGGGACAGTGGTTAGCGCACAGCGCTACGAACCCACCGACATTGTGTGCGATGATGATGATGTTGTTAACCCACAGCTAACAGCTGACGTACATCACTGGCGACGAAATGGTGAATTTTATTTTAGTTTTTGTCATCTGTTACATTTTAATAACGTGGGTGAAAGAAGGGGGAAAAAAAACCCACACCACATACACGGCGTGACGTGCGTGCACGGTGGGTGCCGTGTATGAGAACAGCGGGGGGTGGTGGGGGGGGGAATACCCGAAAAAAAACTTTTAAAAAAACATCGCCGCGTCTCACCGTCTGCGCTCCCTCCACCCCTCTTCCCCCTACCCCCCACCCCCCTGCCTCCCCCCCCCCACGTGTCTCACGCTCCACTCTTCTCCCCCCCACCCCCCCACGTGTCCAACTCTCCACTCTTCTCCCCCCCCCCTGGCATGAGCCGAGCGACTGCCGCGGGAGGCGATTTAATCTCGATTCCGTGGCCTGAATTAACCGACCCGAGTACGCACGCGGGGTGCTGATGATGACGAGGACCATGATGACGATGATCGTGATGATTGTGACGGCGCGCAGCGGGCGTTTCCTTAGCCAAACTCGGCCAGCAGCCCAGAGACAACACAGACGTGGGACAGAGCCTCTGGGCAGGTGTGATGGGGGTCGGGTTAGGGATAGGGGTAGGGTCGAGGCTTGGGTTATGATTAGGAATAAGTAGAGGGTGAGAGATAGGTTTATGGTTAGATGAAGTGTTGTGGTCATGGTTAGAGACAGGGTTCGGATTGGGTCAGGGTATTAGATGCTGTCAGCAATGTGTGTAAGGTAAGGAGTAAGGATCGGGTTACGTTTAGGACTGCGGTTTGCTTGTTTAACGCGGTTCGAGTTTGGTGTAAGAGTTCGTGGTAAGGGTCTCGTTGTCCCATGTGGTAAGAGTTCGTGTTTGGGGAGTGTCAAGCTCGCGTGGTCTCAGAATATCAGAATTTACAATGTTTATTTTGTACTGGAGAAATCCGATGAGCTATAAAGCTCAGCATAGTAAAGGTAAGCAAACCACCTTAAAAATATATACAAATATAACTAAACTAAATATATTTTAATCTTACCAGGTGAAGCCCACCGGTTACCTCTCGCGTGGTTAGGGTTAGGTGTGTGCAGGGTTAGTCTGTTGTAGGTTCGAGTATCTCGTGACCTCGGCCACCCTCGTGCTTGAACCCTTCCCCTAACCACCAAGCGTGGCATTTTGTACATTTTGTTCGGCTCGCGATGTGGTGTGGGAGTGCGGTTTTCTCTCTCTCTCTTCTTCTCTCTCGCTCCGATGTGTTTACGACGTTCCTCTTTCATTCCGCCACAGCGAACGGGGAGATACGGAATTTTTTCTCTTTCTCTCTCTCTCACTCTGTTAAAAAAATGTACCGCATACCGCACGTTGTGCATGAATTTCAAAGTGGACAAAAAAAAGGGCCGCCGCGTGTTTTCCCCCGCAACCTGTACAGACGTGGTGTCATCTTCAGGCACCAGAGTTCTGAGTGTCTCCAATAATCCCGCTCGGCTACAGCCCCGGTGCCTCGAGGGGCTGGGGAGGTGAGGGAAGCTGTCAGGGGCTCCCCCTCCCTCCCTCCCTTGCAAAAACCCACCAAGTGACAAAATATCGGCTACAATATTTAACACGACACAGTGACCAGAGTCTTCTTTTAATTCAAAATGTGTGTCAGCCAGGCTCCTCTTTTACCACGCGTCTACGAGGGTAGAGCAGCTTGGAGCCAAGCAGGCCGACGCGGATTCACAGACGCGTGTTTACGAACACGAACAACCACGGGGAATGACTACAATTTCTTGCGCGGGGAGGGTGGGGGAGCTGCTGAGCGAAACGCAAAGGTGGGGAGAGTGAACGATACGACGAGCATCGCCAGAGCTGAGGTGCACGATGGAGACACAGGCGGGTGGCATCACCACTCCATTTCTATTCCATTTCGGATCTACAAAGCGCCATGTTCCAGGGCGCTTTTAAAGCGCAAGCCGACGGCGGGATCAGTGAGGGAGGCGGCGGAATGGATGATGGAGGAACAGGGGCTGGGAATGGAGCTGCTATTCTTAGGTTTTTTCGGTAAAGTCACGTAGGTGAAAAATGAAAATGAAAATTAATAAAAGTAAAATAAAATAAAAATCACGACGTTTCGGAGGCAACACAAGCTTCCGTCTTCAGGTGGAACCGTCACAGCACGATTGCTGTATCAAGTGAGAGAAATTCCAAGAAAACAGTCCTTGTATATATACTGGTTGAGGGTGGGAGGAGCCAAGGTAGGCCCTGAATATTATTTTTGTGAGGTTCGGTGCGGCTGTTGCCGGGGTAGGTAAGGCAGAGTAAGGTGGCGTGTGATGGCGAGTGAAGGTGTCCGATGGGTGCAGCGTGGATGAGAGGCGGTGGGGAATGGGGCACGTGCTTGTGGTGGTGAAATGGGCATGGATGAGGGGAGGTCAAGGGCGGTGAGCGTTGAGCATTTGTTTCGAAGTGTGCAGTTTTAGTTTGGACTGTGTCGTGGCCCCTCCTCCGCCCGATGGTTATTTGTTCCACCCACCTCCTCTTTGCACGAGGCCACGCTACAGAGACACCTTGTGTGCGATGTCGGTGACGGACGCATCGATTCTTCTGTTAACCATTAAAATCGTGATGGCTTGACAAAGGACTGCAAGCGTCTATACATTTGTAATTCAATAAATATCCCCTCCGTAAACATAAACCAAAAAAATATTTTGCAAGCAAAACTGAAAGAAAAATCCGATTGGGAATTCCTGCGACGCACCGACGCACTCACCCGCCTCCCCGCGCGCCGTCCACGCAGACGCGTGTGACAGCGCGGTTGCGGTACGGTGCACCGAGACACGCGCGCGCGTGTCACTGAGAGATGTGACAATTAGGGTGCTCTCGGGCAAAGGAGGGCGTCTCGAGTCATTCGCCCCGGGGCCGGGGCATGCGATCCAAGCTTTCTCTCTCTCTCTCGCTGTCGCTGTGTGTGTGTGTCGCCCCGTACTCTTCCCAGCCCCCCCCCACCTCAATCGTGTCCCGCACTGAAGGATACAATGTAAATATTGCGCCGGCAGGGCCTGTCACTGCTGTCACGCGAACATCAGCTAGGGGTAGGGTACACGAGGTGTGTGTGTGTATGCTAGGGCGGGTGGAGAGGGAGGGGCTTATTCTACTGTTACGTATGGCAAAATGTTCAGGAGTTTGATGCCAATGTCGAGGTCTGTTAGCCACGGTGAGAGGGCTTCAGCAGTTCCACTGCTGGATGATATTTTTTCCGCCTGAGGACGACCGCTTGTGTTGCGATCGAAACGTCGTGATTTATTTTATTTTATACCTACGTGACTTTACCGAAAGAACCAAAGAGTATGGATTCCTGCAGTCACGACAGATTCAAAGCAATATTGAGATAGAGAGAGTTGGTGTGGTTTTGCTGTTGCTCATCCTCATCCGTTGAAGGAGCGCGGACTGCCGTGGGTTTACAATGTATCATCACCACCATCATCACCACCACTATCATCATCACCACCGTCATCACCACCACCATCATCATCATCACCACCGTCATCATCATCACCATCATCACCGGCACCTCCGATTTTGCACAGTTGGCAACGTACGGTGCGAAAGAAGTTCAACACACACGTACAACTTGTTTCAGTTGCGTTAATGATACGCATTACGGTTGTTGTTTTATTATTATTATTTTTCTGAAACAAAAAGAAACACTGAAAAAAAACAATAATACGGCCAATCAGAATCGGTTTGGTAGGCAACAGTATTTTTATTTTAATATTTTAGAGTCGGGGGTGGGGTTGTTTCGTTCCAGCCACTGGACGTGTGAACATTGCCCGCTAGAGCATTGTCCACGGTGGCCGTTTGTGGCTCCAGATTGAGAAGGGTGCAAGAGTCCACCTCGGGTTGTCCAGTCTCACGATGCAGGCGGAATCAATCGAGCCACTACCAGCGGCTTCGATCCACTGGCCCCTTTGTAGCATAGAGAAGCGTCGGCTTACACAGAGGCACGGAGATTTACATTGAGGCACACTGACTCATGCAGAGGCCCGTATACTCACATTGAGGCACACAGACTCTTACAGGGGCTCGTATACTCACATAGAGGCACACTGACTCGCAATGTGTTCGACTGAGCTTGTAAATCTGACCAATGTATTCAAAATTTGAATCGAACAAGGAGCCGTTTCATGGCGCGCATATATATCAAGTTCTCGTTTTAAAGTCCATCGGCTTATGCGCCGTCTGGAACCGCTACTTGCCAGTGCGCAGTTACTTTGAGCAGGGGAAAACGAATCCCAGGAGCGGTTCCGATGTCCGAGTCTCATCAGCAGGGTGTGCGGCCCGCTACTCGGAATGAGGCTTCCCATTGTGCACGCGCAGCAAGCCTCGCTCGCTCGCGGCGCTGTCAAATCGAGAGTCCTGCGGCGAAACTCGGTGTGTTGGGAGTGCGTGAAGCAGCCGGTAGTGGAGCGGTTGACCCTGGGCCTCCCCTAGGTCGACTCAGCCTCAAATAAGTACCTGGTGCGGTGTGTAAACATCGCCACTGGGGAGATAAAGGCGGTCGGCCGTGGTGCTGGCCACCCACTCCCTCGTGTGCCGTCCCGGCCTTCATAGGTGCTCGTTAACAGCGCGTGCCCCGACAGTCTGTTAAGGCTATACGGGGGATCTTTGTCTTTGTATCAGCCGTGGGCAGTGCAGCGACACCGACGACGCCGCGTTGCGTCTGGTCATTCCTGCACTTCGCGTTTGGCAAAGTTTATTCGCGAGTGCAGACACGTCGCCGGCATTGGTTCGAGTAAGGCGTGGCTCTGCTGATGAGAAGCTGAGTTTTGTTTTTGTTTTGGTGCCTTGAACTAAGGCTGCTTGGGTGATATAACGCAACTCCCAGAAGGCCGTGCGGCTGATGTTGACGTGTATGGAGATATGTCGATATTTTGTACGCGGAGAGACATGTGATGGGAAGGAGGTGTTGTTTTTGTTACTGTCAGTAGCCGTCAGCTGGCTTGGTTGACAGAGTGCTGTCTGTTTCGTGCATCACCCAGCTACTTCATGAAGGAGCTGGGGTTGTTGGATCGCGTGCAGATGGGAGCGTGCGTTGTAAACACACCCACCCACAGGGCGATGCCGGCGTTCCTTAATACAATGCAGGGGAGCAAGTGGGTGTTCTAAGAGGCTGTTGACCTGCGCTGAGGACCGCGATCGTTATCAACCGCGGAATGCGAGGGGTTTTCTCCGCATACTTCAGTTTCAAGTCAAATGCGACTTAAAAAAAAAGAAGCAAAGGAATTGACCAAATATCTTAAATCACTGCCCTCCTGACAAAATAGTCTTGGGACTCAAAATCACGCTTTCGTGGCCAGATCCAAGGCTCGTCAAGGGACATAAACCACAATCGAGCCAACTCCGATCATCCTTGCAGCAGCAGCGGATTTTGGCTGCTCGCCATCGAACAAAGACCGCGGTCACCGCATCGCGCGGCGCTTTCGCATTCGCTTCTGCGGCCGTCTGGAGCGCTCTTCATTCCGATATTCGGAAGCCACTGGAGCCACGCACTTTTAAATCATCTCGATTGAAAACTCATTTGTTTAAAACTGCTTTGTTGTGTTTAGTTTGTTGTCCTTCCCCCGCACCTCCGATTAGCACGGCTGGCTCCTACATACGACGCTGTTAAAAAATATATAATACTGTAACTCGGAACTTTGCAATGGAAGATGGAAAGCAAGAAGGTTGGTGCGCGTGTAAATCAGCCAGGGAGGAGCTGGCACGTGTGCAGGATGATGGAGGACAGGTCACCGTGAGAGGTCATTCCGAGTGGTGCCCCGAGGTCAACGACCAGCGGCGACATCAAAGGCCAGATGCTTGTGGTGGTCCGAGTGATGGTTGTGGTGGGGAGCGGTGGCGCAGCGGTTAGGGGGGGGAGCTTCACAGATCATCAGATTCGTCCAGGATAAATAACAGATTCTGATTGTGAGACGATGTTAACAACTGCAATCTTGCTCCTTTGGAGGTCGAGTGTCAGGATTTAGCAACAACAGCAACAACTAAAATAAATCAAGGAGGGCGAGAGGACTTCGTGCGGGGGCATCAACAAACAAGGGCAGAAGCAGCAGCAGCAGCGGCACGACCAGCGAGGATGATCCTCTTTGCCTTCGAGTTCCAGAGCCGAGAGTCGGATGTGTGCGTCTGCCAGTCTAGCAAACACATTTCCCCGTCCGCGTACTACCCGCGGAGCAGCAACACAAATAAAGAGCGAGGGTAACGTCGCCTCTAACGCCCAGACTACGTGACCGCCGAGTTTTTTGTTTTGTTTTACGAGGCTCTCAATGACATTCTCCGTGATAGCAATAAACATAACAAAAGTCTATTACATTCAGCTTGGAGAAAGGGGGCGAAAGAAACACAGAGAGACGTAATCACCCGAGCGAGCAGACTCGCCGGAGCCACTCAACAAGGAGTTCACAGACACGCTCCTCCATTAGCTCCGACACGCGGTCGTGACTGTGCCTGTGACGCGAGGCCACGTGATTGCTATGCGCGTCGCCTTGCGTCAACGTCTGGGACGAGTGCTGCTAGCGAGGTACCTATCACTGGTAGGAACCTACCGGTTACACCAGCCCACAAGGGATTATTGTGTCCGTCCGTTGTGCAGGGAGGGGTTGGGTGGGGAGGGAGGGGCTGGGTGGGGAGGGGCTGGGTGGGGAGGGTGGGGAGGGGCTGGGTGGGGAGGGTGGTAAGGGGCTGGGTGGGCAGGGTGGGGCTGGGTGGGGCTGGGTGGGGAGGGCGTGGTCACCCCGTGGTGCCCTTATAAAACGCAACTTTAACCTACTCACGCTGGCTTGTGCCCGCCCTCACAGTCGGGCATATTTTCAGAATACACCACGCCGCCGTTGACCCTGGCCATTGACCGAGCAACCCAGCGTCCTTACCAGCTCCCTCCGCAGGAATGTGTTGAGCGTCCGTCCGTCCGTCCGTAACGACGAGGCGCAAGAACTCTCGCAAAGATGCTCCGACACGAACGAAACGTCATCGTATAGATTCGCGTCGCCGTTGGGGGACTTTTCTTTTTTTACACCCCCCCCCCCCCCCCCGTTCAAAACCGCCCACGTTGATCAAAGCGTTTGCCCAAGCAGACAAACAAAGAAAAAGACAATACAAAAAAACAACCTCGGAATCGCTTCGAGAGTGCAGCGGTGCCACGGGGCAGCGCGTGCTTCGTCTGTTGCTCCGCTACCCGCCGGCTCCCGTGATGCTCGTGACGCACCTCTTGAGCGCAAGACGCATGCTGGGGGGGGGAGGGGGGGGGGAAACATCGTGACAGAATGCACGCTTGTGCCTGCTTTTCGCACATCTCCTTTTGCGTGGAGGATTTTGCCCACGGCCCCGGCTACTTGCAGTCGTGGTGTTATTGGTGTTTGTCGTTGTTGTTGTTTGCGTGCGGTCACGTGGCTGTTGTTCTTGTTGCTGCTGCTGCTGCCTCCTCGAAATTTATAGACGTCAGGCAGCTTCCCACGCAGCAAGCGGACAGGTGCGTCGAGCACATAGGCGTGGCAAGGTGTGTGGGTGGGTGTTCTGTAGGTGTGTGTGTGGGTTATTCTGTAGGCGTGTGTGTTCTGTGTGTGTGTGCGGGTTACTCTGTAAGGTGTGGGTGGGTGTTCTGTAGGTGTGTGTGTGGGTTATTCTGTAGGCGTGTGTGTTCTGTGTGTGTGTGTGTGGGTTATTATGTAAGGTGTGTGTGTTCTGCAGGTGTGTGTGTGGGTTATTCTGTAGGCGTGTGTGTTCTGTAGGTGTGTGTGTGTGGGTTATTCTGTAGGCGTGTGTGTTCTGCAGGTGTGTGTGCGGGTACTCTGTACGGTGTGTGCGTGTGTGTGTGTTCTCGGTAGTGAATTCTAATTGTTAGCGCGCTGCGCTACGAACCCGGCGACCCGAGTTCGATTCCCGCTCGCGGCCCACACCGGTCACGAATATCTGAACCGGTCCTGGGCCTCCCCTAGGTCGACTCAGCCTACCCGGTGCGGTGTGTAAAAACATGGCCGCTGGGGAGACAAAGGCGGTCTGGCGCGGTGTTTGGCCACCCACCCGCTCGTGTGCCGTGCCGGCCTTCATAGTGGCTCGCTAACGGCACTTGCCCCAACAGTCTGTTACAGGCTACACGGGGGGACCTTTGTCTTTGTGCGTTCTGTGGTTTTGCAGGAAGCACATTCCTGCGGAGGAACGTTGGGTTGCTCGGTCAATGGCCAGGGTCAACTGTGGCGTGGTGTATTCCGCAAATATGCCCGACTGTGAGGGCGGGCACAAGCCGGCGTGAGTAGGTTAAACGTTGAGTTTTATAAGGGCACCACGGGGTGACCAGCCCCTCCCCACCCAGCCCCACCCCTCCCACCCCCCACCCAGCCCCCACCCAGCCCCTCCCCACCCAGCCAACCCTCCCCACCCAGCCCCACCCTCCCCACCCAGCCTCTCCCCACCCTCCCCTCCCCACCCAGCCCCTCCCTGCACGACGGACGTACATAATAATCCCCTGTGGGCTGGTGTAACCAGGAGGTTCCTACCAGTAATGTGTTGAAGGTGAATGGTCTACTCGCCCCTCGTACCCTTCCAGAGACCCCGTTGGCCACGTCTGGCATTGCTCACAACCACCGCAGCGTCTCCATTTGGCATCGACTGAGTGGGGAGTTGTTATTGCGCCGGTTAGAAACATTTCGTCTGGCCACCCTACGATCACATTCCCATCGGTGAGCTCCTCCGGCAGGCGTTGGCTGCGTTGGGCTGGGTCACGAAGCCCGCATGGCCCAGCCACCGCATGCCCAAGCAGCGTTTCTTTGCCCGGATAGAGGGGGGGGGGGCTAAACGGGCGCGGCACGAGCTAGACAAGAGATGGCCTGTTGTGGTACAGGAGGATGTGGAGCTGCGTGGTCTTGCGGAAGATCAGGGATGTCATGAGGTGGACGAGGTTGGTGAAGGACGCCACTGGGCAATTGAAGGCGGTCGTGCGTGAGGGCAGAGGAGCGCCGGGCGGCTATAATGCAGCAAGTTGGCACAGTGTGGGGCACAGGTGTGCGTGCGGACGTATGTTGAACTTATTCGCACCGTACGTAGCCAACCAACCGTGCTACTCGGAGGTGTGGGGGAAGGACAAAAAACTCAATATTAAAAGTGTGTACGTTGTGGAGGTGCAAGTGTGAGTGTGTGTATGTTGTGGGTGATTATATCTCGTATACAGCGGTGGCTGTGTGTGCTGATGAGTATGCCCTGTGGGTAGTTGTGGGGGGGGGGTTTGCCCTGTACGTGTGTAGGTGTGTATGTTTTACAAATAGCTGTGTGTGTGTGTATAAGTGTGTGCGCTCGCCCAGAGAATCTCTGTACATTCTGTGTCATCCTTGGAATTTACACACCGCGACGGTGGGAGCGAGCGAGCGAGAGAGCGAGGGAGGGGAGGGAGGGACAGCGGAATGCGCTCGCTCTCTGCCGGCCTATAAACTCGGCGACAAGGGAGCGCGACCCGTGCACACACGCGGCACGCACACACACACGCGGCACGCACGACGACTCGCAACACGTGCACACACGACACGCACACGCGGCGGCACACGCCGGGGCGAGTGAGCTCCGAGCGACTCGCGGCATCGCAACTCAGCTCGTTGACACGCGCGCCCTCTTCCACTGCTGTCGCCTGGCACTGCTGTAGCGAGCAGGTGAGAGGGCTCACTGCCAGTGGTCTTTCTTGCAGCCGTGATAGTTTTTGCACGATGGAGTGCGTGTGTGTGTGCGTGCATGCGTGTGTGTGAGTGCGTGTGTGTGTGGGGAGCGGTGGTGTAGTGGTTAGCGCGCTGCACTACGGACCCGGCCACCCGGGTTCGATTCCTGCTCACGGCAAACACCAGTGACGATTATCTGAACCGGTCCTGGGCCTCCCCTAGGTCGACTCAACCTCAAATGAGTACCTGGTGCGGTGTGTAAGCATCGCCACTAGGGAGGCAAAGGCGGTCGGGCGTGGTGCTGGCCACCCACCCCCTCGTGTACCGTTCCGGCCTTCATAGGTGCTCGCTAACAGCACTTGCCCCTACAGTCTGTTAAGGCTATACGGGGGATCTTTGTTATCTTTGTGTGTGTGTGCTAACAGCACTTGCCCCTACAGTCTGTTAAGGCTATACGAGGAATCTTTGTATCTTTGTGTGCGGGCTTAATATGCACGCACGGGTCCATGCCCCCCCCCCAACCGCGTGATTGGAGAGCCCCCCCCCCTCCTTCATGTCTTTATGTGTGCGTCTGTCTTTGTGTTCTCCGGTTGTGTCTGTGTTTCTTTCTCGAGGCGCGTGTCTGCTGTCGATCTCCGCGTCGTTCCTCTGCCGGTCTCGCTCTCCGCCGTCTATCTCCGCGTGCCTTAGCGTCAGTGTCTCCACGCATACCTCTGCGTGTGCGTCTCCGCGTGTCCCACTCTCTCTTCGCCTACATCTTCATTGTGTGTTCCCCTACGCACGACCCTGTCCGTGTGCGCGTCTCGCCCGTCTCCTCTGCGAGTTTGTTCCTCGCGTCCTCTCTCTGCTACCGGCTTCCTCTCCCTTCCTCTGCCTTGTCTGCTCCCGCGCAGGTCAGCGCCCCCCCCCACCGCTTAAGTGATGCCACACGCACGTGTCTAAGTGATGCCACACGTGTCTAAGTGACAGGACGACCACGTGGCCGGCTGCCGGCGCGTCGATGTTTCTGTGCAGCGCATCGAGACGCCGCGTAAATCCACATCGCAAAATGTCAATTGTCGAGGTATAATTACAGGTATCGATATTAAAAGCGGTACACCTGGCCCCCACCCCCCATCCCTCTCCTCCCTCTCCCCCCTCTGTCGTTTACCTGTGGGTGTAGGTGCGACCTGGGCACACACAGGTGTAGGAGAGCCGTGCCGCCATGCAGGAGGTGATGCCCCAGCAGCTGCTGCTGCTGCTGTGCCTCTCGCTGGGAGTCATCGGACAAAGCTCACCAGGTGAGGTCATTGACTCAACTCCGAACTCACCCTCAACTCACCCCGACTCCCCCCCCCCCTCCTGCTCCTCCCTCTCTCCATCACTTCCCCGTCTATCCCCTTGTACTCCCCTTGACTCTTTAGTTGCATTTTAAACAATTGTATGAACTAGCTGAGGTTTCAATTGCTGTGTTTGGTCCAGTACTTCGAACAAGTGTGCGCTGTGAGCATGAGGAGGGGGAGGGCATGCGAGCGAAATGACCGATGTTCTTTGAAGAAGGGCCATTGCCCGAAACGTCGCCGATTACCTACATATTTTATGATAAGGCAGTGTTGTTGACACGTTTGTTGAGTTTCAAGTGGAAATATGATGACGGTGCAATGGGAGGAGGAGGGGCGAGATTCTCTGTCACTAACTAGTTTATCTAACCAGTCACTGGTGTTAGCTCTAACACTAACTAGTTCATCTAACTAGTTACTGGTGTTAACCCTCTCAGACCTGCAGTGGACCAATGGCATTGCTAGGGGCGCACGTGTTTTTTTCTGGGCGAGCGAGAGGCATCACGTGGGCCTTGTGTGTCAACGTCTCAGTGTCACAGATCTCTCGAGAATCTGTTGAATGTTTGCGATCGCCTATTACGATCGGCGCAGCGCAAAGTGCGCGATGGGGGTGGGTGGATGAGCGTTTGCGGGGCCCGTAAGGGAGAGGCTTACGTTCGCTTAACACGTAGTCGTAGGGGCTTTCGCGAGCAATATCATCCATAATACAGCGGGTTTTTTACGTGTTAGACCGCGTAAATATATAGAGCAATGCGTCGTTAAACCCTCCACCACCCGACACGGCCAATTCGTAAGGGTTGTCACGTAAACAGAACGTGGCCAATTCGTTACTATTACAGCAACACCGGTGTGTTGGAGGGCAAAGCCGCAACATTTACAATCTGAGCACCAAGCCACAACATTTACAATCTGAGGCTTACACGTCGCACCGAAGCATTCCCTTCGCGTGCTACAGATGGTAGCAGCGGTTGGGAATCAAACTCAGGTGGCTCGGTCTGCGGCGCAGTCCTTGCTTTCCCCTCCTCCTGCAGCATCGTGATTCAGGCCAGTTCATCGAATACGCCATTAAAGCCATCATCATCATAACAACCCGAACGAATCGGTGTCCAATTACCTTTGCGGGTGACTCTACATTGCGAACGCCCCCCCCCCACCCGGCATAGGGAAGTGGAACATTTCGAGCCGCTAGTCGGAGTGAGAAGCGGCCCGAGCCGATCGCTCGAAAGATCAAAGTCGTGGGGGGCGGGGAGGGAGGGGGGGCGCTGAACGCGCGCGGCTCGGGCGCTGAGTGATTCGATCTCCGCGGGATTCCAGCGAAATCCCATCGTGCCGGGTGTGGCCATGCGTCACAGCGAGGGCGTGGCGAGGGTGGACAGGTGGACGGTGGATGGCTGGGTGGGGAGACAGGTGAGTGGGTTAGGTGGGTCATTGGGTTGGTGGGTGGTTAGGTGGAAAGGTGTGGTGGCTGTGAAGGCGAGTGGGTGGGTGGGTGAGGTGAGTGTGTGGGTGGACACAGAGGTATGTGGACAGATAGGGGTGGAGATGGCCAGGCGGGGGCTGGTAGGTACAACCGGTGGGTGTGTATGTGGGCTCGCGTATAGGTAGACGCGTGGACGAGCGGGTAGGTGCTTGGACACGTGGGTGGGTCAGAAAACAGGTACGTGGGCATGCTGGTGAATAGGTGAGTGGGTGTGTAAGCACATAGCTGGGCGAACGGGCAGCTGTACAGGTAGGTGAATAGGTAGGTGGATGAGTAGGTAGATAGGTGGGTGTGCAAGTGAACATACGTGTGGGTGTTTAGGATGGACCCAGAGTGCGCGTGGGTAGACGTAGAGATGCGTGAGTTATGTTGGGTGGACAGGTGAGGGTGACAGGTGGGCGGGGGTGGAGGTAAGCGACGGAGAGAGGGGGGGTGGGAGCGGCGTTGGGGAGGGAGAGGGGAGGGAGGGGGAGGGAGAGGGGATGGAGGGAGGGGGGGCGTTGGGAACAAGTTTCTCCCGGGGGCTGGGTGAAGTCCAACCTCGTCACCTGCGCGACCAAGGGTCGTGTGGATTACCTGGCGAATGTACATCCGAGCGGGCGACGTCACGCGCAGTCAGCGTGGTGTAACGAGCAATAACACGGCGTAACTCGCGTTCATGCAACAGCCACACGAGTGCCATTCCCGGCCACGGCTAACTTCCCTAACTGTCCCGGGCCACCCCCCCACTTCACCAGCCCCCCATTGAGTGGCGTGGTGAAGTATGGTCAAATGAAGAACCCCCGCGATTAACACCGCGGCGGATTGGCAAACGGCCTGCTGCTTTCTTTTTAAAAATAAATTGTTATTCGAACAATATTTTGAGATTCAACAAATGGGTCAGTAGCCGCCTTGTCACCCGGGGTTGGTCTGCGAGTTGAGAATACTCGGAGTTTCACACGTAGGCTTTCGCGACCAATATTATTAATAATAATATTAAACACTTTATTACGAATAATACTGGGAGTGTGCATTATGTAGTTTTCTCTCCGGCTTTCGCCACGCCACTACTGCGGGCATCTTCAGGAGACGGGAGAACATTTAAGATTGACAATTACAGCAACAAAAACAAATGGGCCAACAAAACAACAACACCCAACAACAACCAACAATTGACGGTGGAATCCACAGAGGTTAAACAATCATTACGCGACGTGTACTCGGTACAGGAATGCGACAAGCGGAGCGCCCATTAAGGCCGGCGCACGGCCACGTGTCGTTGTTCGTGGTTGTGGATTAATCAGGGTTTGTGACCACAAAGACAAAGATCACCCAAATAGCCTCGCCATAGGGGGGGCAAGTGCTGTTCGTGAGCACCATATGAAGGCCGACACGGCACACGTGGGGGTTGGTGGCCAAACACTTCGCGCGGCCGGCTTTGTCTCCCCCAGTGGTGATGTTTACACAACACACGAGGGACTCATTTGAGGCTGAGTCGACCTAGGGGTGGCCCACGACCGGTTCAGATAATCGTCACCGGGTGTTGGCCGTGAGCAAGAATCGAACTCGGGTGACCGGGTTCGTAGCTGCACCACCGCTCCCCCCACACATGCACACACACTGAGCCTTGCCCTGGTGTCACTGGTTTCGCCCAGCTCGTGAAGATGATAGATGCACGTGCGGACCTGTGTGTGACCTCTCCCGGTTACACGAGAGAGAGAGAGAGTGAGAGGGGAGTGAACGTGACACTGACCGCGGTGATGTCAAGGGGAGGACCAGGCGGGTTGCACGCGCCTGCCACGGCGGGGTGGTGGTGCTGCTGCTGCTGGTGGTGGTGGTGCACGTGGGAGGGACACATGTGGTACGGGGAGGGTTGATGGGTGGTGATGGTTGGAAGATGACGGATAGGGGGGTGTCTGTCCCATCTCCCACCCTCGGGACATTAACCGGGTTCTGAGCCAGAGCAAAGAAGATTGTTTCCATAAAAACGCGCGGGCGAGTTTGAACAAAGAACAGCTCGTCTGGGATTCAGATCTCCAGAATTGGATTTTGATTTTAAACGTATTTTTTTTTCGTGAATAGAGGATGGCCTAAAAGTTATGACACATCGGCGTTATTTCATATATTTGAACACTCACGTAAAAAAAAATGCTTATTCTTAAAATGAATATATTTTATATATCATATTTATTAAAATCTAATTTCTTCATGTGAGGGTCACATCCAATCAGTACCTTTGTAATGGATGAATGTTCAAAGATTACAACTGCATTTTTATTTCAAAAGCGAATTAATGTGTGCAGGAACGTTAATGAGAGTCAGTTTGAATACCTGTTAAAATATTAAAATGACATCACCCAATGTGACTTGTTAAAATCAATTTCACCCTGTGTCCTGTCTTTTGGGCCACCCTCTATGTATGTATATAACAGTTGCTGAGCACAGGCACCATAGCAGCCAGAAACAACAAACAGCGTCAATGAAGCGAGTGATTTGTATGAATCAATGAGTACTGGATCGTCAATCAATCTATGACATTAATTAGCAATTAATTCAGAATGCAATTTTGTATTGGATATATGCACGTTTTTATGAGCGTCTATCGTTCATTAATATTGCCTGCCTGTCCGTCTGCCTGTCTCCCTGCACCCCCCCTCCGCCTCTCTCTTCTTTAGGAGGGGCCGCGTGTCCCGAGCGAGCCAAGGGCCTCGTCCCGTGGCGCCCGGGCCACGACGCGAGTCTCCGCGCGGACATCGGCCCCGGCAAGGCCCTCCTCCTCGTGGCCTCCGCCTCCTTCCACTCGGTGCACGTGCACGGTGGAGGTAACCGAGTGAGGGGGAAGGAAGGGGAGGGGCGGGGTGGGGAGCAATGGGGGGAGAGATGGTGGGGGAGGGGGCGAAGGAATTGCGGAGTACACGCAAATGCACCTCCATCAATAACACATTCCTGCAGAGGGAGCAGGTAGGAACGTTGGGTTGCTCGGTCAATGGCCAGGGTCAACGGCGGCGTGGTGTATTCCGCAAATATGCCCGACTGTGAGGGCGGGCACAAGCCGGCGTGAGTAGGTTCAAAGGTTGAATTTAATAAAGGCACCACGGGGTGACCAGCCCCTCCCCACCCAGCCCCACCCAGCCCCACCCAGCCCCTCCCCACCCTCCCCACCCAGCCCCTCCCCACCCTCCCCTCCTCACCCAGCCCCCCTTCCCCACCCAGCCCCTCCCTGTGGGTTCCTACTAGTAAAACGTAATCATGATAATGTCAACTTGCAACGTGGCGCGCAGTCATTCAACTCACGCTCACAGAGATATGCAGACGAGCCACGATACCGCCTCCACAGGGCTGGAGTGCATGCAGCCCACGTGCATCAGTGTAGCCACCACCGCAAGCAGCACGTGACCCGCTCAGGGTGCCCCCTGCTCTCCGCTATGCAATCTGCGTTCCCTATCGGAGTCGCACTGACGGCGCATGAACGGCGCGAGCGTTTAAAATCCACCGGGAAACCCATCCGCTTGAGCTCCACGTGA